>NC_050445.1:63051886-64251886 GCF_903995425.1 Onychomys torridus
AAAACTAGAGCCCGCATCCACTCTTTTTCTACAGATGTTGCCAAGAAGCCAAGTTCTCACCAAAGGAACAAACAGAGTTTAAGTAGACTGTATATGCCCCACTCCAAGCCACTGTGTTTAAGGTCATAGAGGTGCCTATATCACAACAGAACTTCATCTACCAGCTGAACAAGAAAGCTAACAAAGGGCATGGCCATCCCATCAATTCCTGAACAGATCCCCACCAACCTGAAGCAGAAACACTATGAGAGCAGGAAATAAGCTTTATTGAACCGAACCACTAAACACTGAGTTTATTCTGAAGCACAGCCTACCCTAACCAAATTAGGATTCATAATAACTTATAAAGGATCTGGGGCCCTGGTGAATTATGATCCCTTTCAGTCATCAGAGTGTCATTATGTATCTCAGGCTGGCATCAAACTCATGGTCCACCTGCCTCTGCCTTCTACTATGGTGATATTTTATTTGTACTGAAATGTGATTTTATTTGTATAAATAAATAAAGTTTTATTTGTATAATAAATAAAGTTGCCTGGGGGTCATCTAACAGCAAGCCATAGCAGAAGCTAGGCGGTGGTGGTGCACACCTTTAATCCCAGCACTTGAGAGGCAGAGCTAGGCAGATCTCTGTGTGTTCAAGGATACAGCCAGCATGGAGACACACACCTTTAATCTCAATACCAACCATAGAAGACCTGGAGGTCTGTACAGACAGGCAGTGACAAGGAGGTCATGTGGTTGGGTTTACAACCAATGAGAAGGCAGAACAGAAAGTCAATAAAAAGGACAGACACACAGGAAGTAGGCCTCTTGCTGATGGAAAGGACAGCAGCAGGGAAGGATAAGGTTTTACCTCTTAGCTATTGCTCTGACCTCTTGGGCTATTAACTCTGCAGTTGGCTCTGTGTTTTTTATTTAATAAGACTGTTCATCTACATTCTACATGCTAGGAATATACTTCTAGGCTGGTGTTACCACACCCAGCTAGGACAGAATTTAAAACAGATCTAAGAAACTCTCAAAGCCATCACTTTTGTTTATACAATACTTAGTCCACATTATATATAGAATAAAATATATGCAAAATTAAAATTACCATTCCAACAGAGTACAATAAGGACTTGAAATAACTGTTTTAAATAAGTAAAAATATATTGGGTTTTTAAACATACATTTAATTAGGAGAACAGATGTGGGAAAAGGGAACACACCACAAAATAACCTTCTGTACTGGAGTAATGACAGTTTTGAATATTCAGTGACATCTAGACAGTTTTGGTTATCACAGGTGTTAACCAACATCAATGTGTGGAGGAGGAACAATGATAAATGTCTTGCACAGGACACCCTCCCGTCACTAATGCAATGCCCTGGGATACTTTACAGTCTAGGACAAAATGCCACATTCCAATGGCACAATGAAAGTTCAAGAAGGTCATTTAAAAATTGAGGATGCTATTCACTGAGAGGAGGGAAGTAATAAGACAGTGGCTGGTTGAGAAAGTATGAGGAAACAAACAATTTGACCTCCAAACTACATCCAAATTAGGATCTAGCTAACTATTCTTTAAAGTGGAATGCAATTAAGAAGCTATTCTGCTAGAGAGTGAAAAGAAAATTTCTTGTGTTATACAAGTATTTTTAGATAACTTTTTTTTTTTTTTTTTTTTTTTTTTTTAGTTTTTTCAGACCGGGTTTCTCTGTGTAGCTTTGCGCCTTTCCTGGGACTCACTCTGTAGCCCAGGCTGGCATCGAACTCACAGAGATCCGCCTGCCTCTGCCTCCCGAGTGCTGGGATTAAAGGCGTACACCACCACACCAGACTAGACATCAGTTTTAACTGATCAGCACACTACATCAAACGAAAGGCCTAGCAAAATATTGTCTCGTAAACACAGGGATGAAGACCTTCCTTATGATCTCAGTTCTCTTTTACCTTCACTTAAATTGAGAATGGGTTGGAGCAGTTCAGAACTTTCAGAGAGATTTCTGAAAAAAATTAACAGATCCAACTAATGTAAGACTCAAAGCACAAAAACACACACTGTGAACCTTCCCTCAGAAAGACAGCATCAATACTTAAAGAAAGTGCGGCGCATCACTAAGATAACAACAAGCCCTCTGTGTTGCCAAGATGCTTTCCATCTCTCAAGTAATGCGATCCACTCATCACCAACTTTCCTATTATTTTTAACTGGAATACTAACGTGTATCAATAATAGGGAACTTGATTAAGTTTTATCATCTGTTCTTTGAGGGAGGTAGAAATTCACAAGTATTATAGGCTGGTAAGATTTAAGAGTATTTATTTATATAGGCTCCCTAAAAAATGCAGCCTGGACACTTTTCTAAAGCAGAGGTCTTAAGGAAATTCTATTAGCAGTTCTTTGGGGAGATGCTGACCATAACCAGATGTGGTAGATATCACCCTCTACACTACACATGGTCCTAAGATGGCCTAGAAATGTATTTCTGAAAATGAAATGATGTTTAGGTTCAACAGATGGGTCTGTAATTCAAAACCACCCTTGGAATTTTTGTTTTTTAGATTTGAAATGTATATTAAAGTGTTGATTACCCTTGTGATTCTGAGTGAATTTTTTTACCATGTTTAATTATGAATACATGGCTTTCAATGCTTTAAAATCACATTTAAGTGCTTATGAAATTGTATATTATGACAGATATACAGCATTAATATTCAAGTAATTGCTTTTAAGATTGGTAGCCTCAATAAAAATTAAATCATTTAAAAAATATGGAAATGGGGAAGATAAATAAAATAAAATTAATTTACATTACAATGTGCCCCCAGTGAATTATAAAATGTCATCAAGATTCACCCTATGAAAAAAACTACTTAACAGGAAGGAAGAATTAAAAAAAAAAAAGCAAACAGGTTAAGCATTTTAACATCTTTAAAGATGTGATAATGATCTAATCAATCAATATCCCAGGCCGGATGGTGGCGGCACACGCCTTTAATCCCAGCACTTGGGAGGCAGAGGCAGGCGTATCTTTGTGAGTTCGAGGCCAGCCTGGGCTTCCAAGTGAGTTCCAGGAAAGGCGCAAAACTACACAGGGAAACCCTGTCTCGAAAAACCAAAAGATAAATAAATAAATAAAATCAAAATCCCTACCCACATAGTAGAGTCTACAAATACAATGAACAGACTGTCAATTCTAACAGTTTACTAACAAGAGTGCCATTTTCCATTAAACAAAAACAATTACATCATCTCTGTGAAGTGTAATCAGCAGTCTTTTCCTGCTGACCAACAGAAACACCTAGCCTCTTTCTCACAAACACCTAACAGATCTGTAACCAGGTGTGACTCCCATCCTGGGTAGGAGGCACCATTCTTTTGTGTCCTTCTCTCTACTGTAGCAATGCACAGGAGTATATGTTGGGTGAAGTGGGTGTGGCCATCCGTCACCACACATATATTTAACTGATGCATACAGGATGACAATTCTAACTGGTTGAACTTGCACAATTCTAGACTGAACAATTGAAGCAACTTAACTCCGTCACACAGCACTCAAAGTGCTTTTACTGAGTTGGCCTCCTGTTGCATTCAAAATCTCTAGTCAGTTCTACTACACACATGGAATTCCTTCATTAAACAAGTATCCATTTTAAAATGTACACTTAATTTTATTGGAAGTTAGCAGAAATAAGATAATGACAAAACAAGTTTGTGTTAAAGAGTTTAAGTATTTCTCATAGATTTTTCTCCCACTCCTAATAGCTGTGTGTGTGTGTGCGTGTGTGTGTGTGTGTGTGTGTGTGTGTGTGTGTGTGTGTGTGTGTGTGTGGTGTGTAAGGGGTCGGGCAGAGGTTCCGAATGGTTTTAAATGACTTTCTTTAAAAAATGTTCAATGACTGGGCTATCACAGTTCAGCCAGGAAGCAAAGAGGAATGCTGTTGACCTTCCAATAGTAAATTTTATTCCTAAAATGCTACAAGTTTATGGCCATACCACTATGGACATGCCCAATCTCATCTAAAATGCTAAAAAATGTAGAAGACAGTAAACTTTTTACCTAAAGTCAAGGAGAGCAAGAATCCTAAAAACAATCTACGTGTCCTCTTCTCTGCCAACAAGAACTGGCACTCCAGCACAACCCTGGAGACTATTTCTGGTATCGATGGAGATCACACTGCACAGAACACAAGAGGAAGCCTTCCCTTGCTCCTGTACCCTGATCCCTCAGGACAAACACATGGGAATCACTGATGCTCCTGTTCTCTTCCCTCTAACTGCATTGGACTACAACAAGGAGTCCAATGGCCTGTTTCTCAGCAGTGGTTTTCAACTCGAAGTGCACAAGAGAATTACCCAAGCAAGCCACACCTGGGCCTTGCTCAAGCCATGGCCTTTGGGGTGAGACTATATAGGTAATCTGAAGACAGTATGATCCACAGAAGCAGACAAGCAGGGCCCCAACACCACAGGTTGAAAAACTGAGGGATCATTTACCTAGATTTGAGTTACCTCTCACATTAAATTACTTCTGTAAAAAGTCACATACAAATTAAAAAATTTTGCCAGGTGGTGGTGGCACACACCTTTAATCCCAGCACTCAGGAGGCAAAGGTAGGAGGATTTCTGTGAGTTCAAGGCCAGCCTGAGCTATAGAGTGAGATCCAGGAAAGGCGCAAAGCTACACAGAGAAACCCTGTCTCGGGGGAAAAAAAAAAAAAAGTTTTTCACCCAAACAGAAAACTCCTGTCTACAGACAAAATAAAAATAAATATTTTTGTTCCCTTGTGAAAAAGTTTTCAGAATTTTTTTAAAAATCCATTTTTAATATCATGTTCTAGATTGATCCCAGAAGATTAATTTCTAAATAGTTTCACTTGGAACCAATAGGGAAGTGGAAGTGATCATGCTCTGTGACAACAGAACCCAGAAACATTATTTCCTCTTCCTTTTAGAGAGATGCATCGGCTACATTTTCTACATGAGTCTTTGTTTTCAAAAAGATACATAAAGACTGCTCTTAAAGTTTTCCATAAATGACTTAAATCTAACCCCTCAAAACAAAACAGGTTTTTTTTTTTCATTGCTGAGAACATCTTTCTAAAAGAGCCTTCTATGGAATCTTGAGGAGAGGAGACAGTCCCATGAAAGGCAGACTTCTGCTGATTTACTGACACTTGTTTTGTTTTGTTTTGTTTTTTGAGACAGGGTTTCTCTGTGTAGCTTTGCGCCTTTCCTGGATCTCACTTTGTAGCCAGGCTGGGCTCGAACTCACAGAGATCCGCCTGCCTCTGCCTCCTGAGTGCTGGGATTAAAGGTGTGCGCCACCACCACCGGCTACCAACACTTTTTAAAGGCACCTCGCACAAGCACCTGATTGACGAAGCATGTTTCTTGGCTATGACGCCACTGGCGACTCCCCAACAAGAAGGCCTCGAGAATGCATGCCATACTCACACCCACTGGGCAGTGTTACAGTGTGGCCACCAAGGAGTTCTTCCTTTACACTGGCATGGTTCTACAGAGTGAAAGGAGATGAACGCACCCTTCACAGTGCAAGGCTGGAGTGCCATTCAATGACTAATGTCAGCTGGAGCATGGTGGTCTTTCTTTGTGACCCACACTGTTCTAGATCACCTGGAGCAGAGCCCAACAGCTTCTTTCCTCCTGTTTCATCTACTTCTCACGTGAGGACAGGCAATAGCTTTAAGATCTGCAAACTGTCCTTTCCATGGTGTTCCAATCCCACTAATGCAACATGAAATCAAAACTGTAATTCTTGCCTTCCTAAAAGGAATCCCTAATTTTGACCTGTCTTTTGCCTCACATCATCATTTGAATGCCACATGTCCTAAACAAAAGCCACCCCAACTGCACTTAAGGCTTCTTTCCTAGTACTTACAAGACAAACTTCCAAATACCAAAAAATAACCCTGACCCCTGCTTCAAATGCCCCTTAAATGGAGAAGAGTTCAGGCCAACATTGTAGAACTTCTATACATAAAGAAACCCTGTTCTATGGTTATTTTTAGCACTACATACATAAAATGCTACAGTCATACTTAAATATATTTTTGAACAGTTTCGGAGCCTCTTAACCAGCAGGGCGGTATGTTTTGAGATGAATGTCAACCCTCACTCTTACAAAGGTATTTTTCTTAAGTCTTTACCAGGTCCCTCACAGGCCAGCCTCAGCAGCTGGGGAGTGGAGGTGTGTGTCAGCTTTAAAAGGGACACTTGGACTACATGGTTTCTAAAAAGCAGGCTTTATGATGCAAAAATATTTAAATATTACAAATAATTTTGTACATGGTTAAACTTCGAGGAAATATTCCCCCAAATATAGCAAATTAAAAACAACAGAGACGTCTGTTGGTTTTTCAGGTGTGCCTCTGGGAAGCAAGGGCTTACAGATTTTAGTGATTTCCTTTGTCTTCCAAACATTCAGAATATCTCTAATGGAGGCTCCACCTTTCAAAAGGCAGTAAAAATTAACTTTTAAATGTAAAAAAAAAATAGTTTAAAAGCTAGGAAGGTGGAAAAGAAAAGATGTTTGTCTAATTTCTAGTAAGTAGGCTGCCAGACAACAATGCGGTTGACAGACATCTCTTCACGTACTGTTGCATTCCCCTCATCTCAGGGAAGACTGGGAGTCACAAGGCACTCTGTTAAACCCCAGAATGGAGCTCGGAGAGTGCACCGCCGCATGACACAGAGGCGTTTTCATGGAAAGACCTGCTTCTGACTCTCAACTGTCATGCTTTTTCATAAGAATATACATCTATCACTATGATGATTACTCAGTGTTCGAGAGAGAAATAGCACTGCCACGTCTCAACTCCTAACAAACTAAGGGGTTTAGGGTGGTTTACAAAAAGATTCAAATTTCATTTATAATTCCAGTCCACGTCTGTGTTTACAACAGCCATCCCTGAATCCAAGCACAAGTCCAATTTCCAGTCCAAACAATCTGAGTCTCCTGAGGCAGAGGAATTCCTGACCAGCCTCCCACCAGTCAAAATTCTTATCTGTGAAACATCAAATTACCACAGCAGTTATAGCAGACCTGGGAATCACTGTTTTCTCACCATCTGCTCATCTCAGAAGCAAGTGATTAAACACGGATGTTAAAATGGAACTGAAGAAAGATAATTATCATTATAATTTTTATAAGAAATCATAACCAATCTTTCTAATTGTATTAGTTCCACAAAGTTCAAATGCCATTTCCTTATACTCTTTTTAATCAAACTTGAAAGCCAATACTAATAAAGTTAATTAAAGCAAATGGATCATCTATTGCTTCTTCAATATAACATCTAAGGATAGTACAGATAGCAAAAAGAATACTGGCCTTGGAGTGGTAACGTGTAACTAAATAAGCTGAAAAGATCCAATTAGACTACCTACATCACATACATACCTTATTTGCCAGCTACCTGATACAGAAGTTAGGGAAGAAAACAATATCCATGAAAGCCTTTCCAACATTACCCTACCTTTTACACACAGTCAAAAAGCTATGTGTTATATTTCTACAAAGGAGGGAGGGAAGACTTCACCCGGAGAAAGTAAATACTAAATTCTGGTTATTTATGATATAAAGAGCACTCAGAAAGAGAAACAATTATTACATAGGATAAGATCTAACAATACCAAAACAGTATACTAAGGGAAGAAATGGCTACTAAGGCACATTAAACAAACTCTTCATGTGTGGAATGTGTATGTAAGAATCCACATGGAACCAACAACAGACACAAAACAATAGCTATCCATGATACGGTAAGCCTGTTATAAGCAAACACTATAAAGCCACCAAATGCACGAAACATTGCATCACCTCATAAACACTTCCTAGATACCCATCATGAGTGAAACATGATGCTGGGTACCCAGGGCACCAGCTGAGTGAGTGCAAACTTCAAAAGCACAGCACACAGAAGTTATTACATATACATACACACAAACACAGGGTAATTGACCTGCTCTTCCCAGCAAGCTATCCTATTCTTTTATAAATCAACACAACTCACACAGTTACACACTGTGAGCCTCCTCTCTGTAACATCAGCCACACTGATAAAGCAGGAGCTGAACGCAGAATGGCTTTCAGAATGTAATCATTAAACTGTCAATTTTGAGATTTGGATTGCAGACAGCTCAGGAATACACAAAGTAGATTTTTGTCAAGTAATGCAGAATAAGCCACTGACATTCCATTACTCCTTCATGGGGAAAAATGACTAAAACAAAAAATACCTTCCCTAACAATCCAAGTCACAATCCATAATCCATTATTTAGAGTTCAGAGCACAGCATTCCTGAATTTTTATTTTTAATTTTACGAAGTGTGTGTGTGTGTGTGTGTGTATGCACACCACAGACTGTGAGTGGATGACACAAGACAACTTATGGATACTGGTTCTCCTCCATCCATCATGAGCATCTGGGGATCAAACTCAGGTTGCTAGGCTGGGGAGCAGGCACCTTTCCCTGCTGAAACATCTCATTAGCTCACTATTTTTCTCTTTCATGGTTCTGAGCTCGGTATTGAACTCAGAGACTCACTCATACAACGCAATCCTGATACATACTCCAGTCTGCACTATTTTAAAACAAACTATTCCAGGATTGTTTGAACAAGCTTAGAGCCCATGTGAACTCAATGCACTACACAAAGGTTAATGAGAAATGAAGTTTAAGAATCTCATGCTGAAACAGCTCAAAATCAAAGAGACTTTTTTTTTTAAATCAAACTGCCTAAAGAAAATACGAGAGCGCTGGGACATATGAGGTCTGATTTCATACACTGGAACGACTCAGTGTCAGACAGTTTAAGATTCATTACTTCAGAACAAAACATTTGACCTTCTGGAAGTCTGTCTCCTCCTATGTAAAATGAGAAAGGTAAATAGTTCACTGGTCTTCGGATTTTATTTTCAGAAGTACAAGACTAATTCAGGGCTAGAAAGAGCACATGAGAGAGCTAAGCCTTGGTTAAATGAAAGCAGTGGAGTTTTTAACTATTTTCTATACTGAGAAAATCCTATGTGGAATTTCTTTCAATAAAAAGAGGGACAAAAGCATACCCATGAGTTACAGAACAACAAAAATAACCTCAGATTACATGTATTCCAAGCTAAGATCATGATTAAACACCTCTGTTAAAAACAAGACCCATTCTACTTCTGGTACAAAAGAATAAATAAGATGATCATGCCCCTCACTGTAAACTACAAAATTGGGAAGAAAAATAATTTTGCACACATTGGGGCAACAAAAATTCCAGTCCCTAAGTAAACAGGTGGAAAGGGAATGAAAGTCTCATCCCACCATGCACTTCCTGTGATACAAGGGTATCTCATCCCACCATGCACTTCCTGTGGCAAATGTGCATCTCACTGAGATGAGCAGACAGAACTAAGAAACAGAAGTTTATGGGGCATATTGTTAGAAAATCTGAAGCAAAATGGAGAAAGTTCCAGATATCTGTGCAGAGATTCCTTGAGTCTATGAATCGATGGTCAACCTTTAAAGTCTGTGTCAGCTGGGAGAAAAGTCATGAGGCTGGGCAGATTGATTACTAGTGGGGTGGGTCAGCTGGATAACACTGATGGTTCTCGCTGGGTTATGGGCATTGAGCTCCAGTAGACTAAAGTGCAAGAACTCAAATGCTTACAGAGTCTCACATCCTGACAAAGGCAATCTGTCCTGTAGAAAGGTGTCAGAAGATCCACCCCAACAAAGCTCTGAACAAAAACCTCCAGAAAAATCACCTTACACCACAGAAACCTAGGGGGCTTAAAAAAGGTTAAAGGAAGAGAGTACTAAAGACCCGCAGCATCACAATACATTTGGGAGGGATCATGATTAAACACCTCTGTTACAAACAAGACCCATTCTACTTCTGGTACAAAAGAATAAATAAAATGATCATGCCCCTCACTGTAAACTACAAAATTGGGAAGAAAAATAATTTTGCACACATTGGGGCAACAAAAATTCTAGTTGCTAAGTAAACAGGTGGAAAGGGAATGAAAGTCTCAGGTGGATCTCTGAGTTAGAAGCCGGCCTGGTCAACAAAGTGAGTTCCAGGATAGCCAGGACTACACAGAGAAACCCTGTCTTTAAACAACAACAAAAAAATGTGATTCTAAAAAGGTAGGTAAGAACAGACCCCAAAACACACAAAATAATGCACTTTGATGACCAAGTAGATTTTAGTTCAGTTAAATACAAACAGCCTTAGTATTTAAAACAAAACAAGAGCATTATTTAAAAAAGAAAACAGAAAATATAGAAAAGTAAATAGCACTTTTGTGGATAAAAAATATAATACTCAGAAGGAAAATTCAGTTTAAACTGAAAATCCTTGCAAAGTTGTAACTGGATACATGGAAGGCCAAGGCCAGGACCTCCAGGACTTTCTATGTTAAACAAACCAGGACAGTATTAATCACACAACCTATGCCAGGACCTCCAGGACTTTCTATGTTAAACAAACCAGGACAGTATTAATCACACAACCTAGGCCACTGGAGTCCACGAAGCAGAGAGTCAGACACGTGAAGAAGCCACAACCAGTCGTTTCCCAGACTTCTCAAGACCGCATCCTGAAGAAACTGGAAGGAAATTACACACAGAGAAAACCACACCAGCACAGATTAGCACCGAATCACTAGACTGACACTCAAGAAAACCTGAGACATCTGCAGGGCTTCTTTTGAAAGTCTTCAAATGCCTTTTTTTTTTTTTTGGCCAATAGACATATGACAAATATTTTCTTGTATTCCCTAGTTTTCATACCCATTTCCTGACAAAATCTTTTTATGAGAAGGCTTAATTTTCACAAAGTCAAATTTTTCTGTTTGGCTTTTGTGTTCTGTTTAAGATATCATTTCTTATCTTCAAGACTTGAAACAGTTCTGTATTTTCCTCAAGTTTTAGCTAACTGTTTAACTCCATCATCTCATCACAAACTAATTTCAGAACAGCATGAGCCAGAGGTCAAGGAACATACACCTAGGATGTGTCCATTCATCCCTGCCATACTGGAAGACAACATAAATTTTAAACATTGAGTTAAATACTCATTAAATCCTTGATTCAGTAGTAAAGAATAAGAATAATAAGCCATTGACCAAATACTGCCCTTGAACTATTATAAAAAAAATAGCTTTAAATCTGAAACAAATGATTTGAAAGTAACAAATAAATACAATTTTTTGAATTTTAAAATTACAGGAGCCAGGCATGATAATATATTCAGTAAATAGTGGTGGGGACAGGAGGATCAGGAGTTCAAAGTCACCCTCTACTACATGACAGGTTTAAGATAACCTGGGATACACAGGACCTTGTCTAAAAAAAGAACTTATAGGACTACAAAAGCATCCACCACAAAGAAATTCATAATGCTCATATCTAACCAATGATTCTCAAACACTTAAAGAAGCAGAACTTTGAACCAGTATGCTGACAATAAATACATACATACATACATACATACATACATACATACATACATACACACACAAACAAACAAACAAGCAAAGCAGAGACTAGAGAACTGTAGAAAGAACATGAGGCAGCAGCGGAGCTGACATCGTCAGTGTGTCTACTGGGCCAGACATTTAGGGAAGGCAAGGGATAGGAAAGTCCAATCAGTCTGCAGAAAGCAACACACAGGACAGAACGACCAGCAGAGAAGACAATGCAGAAGAAACATTTATCAAACTTAACACTTTAAAAAAGCTAAAAGGCATAAGAAATTTTTGAAATAATAAAAGGCACATCAGTGAAGTGAGATACTCTCTAGCAGTTATACTTGTAAAATGAATCCCTTATGGAGCAGGGAAATGGAAAGGACTGAATTTGACAGATGATTTCCACATTTCATGAATGGTGTAAACTCAGAGATCCAGGAAGCTCAACAGTGCTGCTCCTGAACAATGAGGAGGAAAGAGTCCATGAACAGTACTGGCAGGAAAACAGTAGAGTAACCTTTAAATTAAGGAAAGGCCAGAACTACTGACCTCAAGTTCTGTAATCAGTGAAAACAGTCTTCAAACTAAAGGTAAGCTAGACATGGTGGTGCCTCCTGCCATGCAACTGTTCCAGCATCCAGATAAGAGGTCCTATGTTTGAGGCCAGCCACAATGAATAAAGAAACCCTGTCTCAACAGAGAAAAGTGAATAAAATTTAAAAACAAAGACAAGAAAAATTTCCCAGGTATACAAATATGAAAGAATTCATCATTCAAATCAGAAAATTAAAACAAACAGTATTTTTAAAGGATAGTATATTTTGATGTGTGACTTCACCCAAAAATGCATAGTTAATTCATTTTTTTCAAGAATATAAGTCACCAAATTAACAACTTAAAATACATTTATGGTCAGCTCAGTACGTGCAGTATAAACACTGGAAAGAATCCTGTACCCACTCATGACAAACCCTCCATGGACTAGAAACAGAGTGTGCTGGGATTGGAGACATGGCTCAGCAGTTCCAAGTGTTTGATGCTCCTGTAGTGGACAGGGATCTGGTTCCCAGCACTCACGATAACCCCAATGGCAGGGAACCCAACACCCCTCAGGATCCACCAGCACTGGACCCATGTGGTACACAAACACAGGCAAAACACTCGTACTCATAAAAATAAATATTAAAGAAGTAATGGAGTAAATTCCTCAGTTGATAAGAACATGTCAGTCAACAGAACCAGTGGGAAAAGCCAATTTCAGGGCCTTTGTACATTCATTTCAATGTTCTTTACTCCATACAAATTTGTATTTCTTGGATGTCTATAAACCTGTTATCTGTCCCTCATTAACAATGGTAAAATAAAATCTTCAACATATATTCAATGTAAGACTTATTCTTAAGACTTACTATTTCATCTATGAGAATGTAGCTGTGGTTTTTATCTCCATATATATTTGATTCATAATTTTTAATTTCATTCTTTATACATAAACTTATCTTCCCATTTCATTTTTCAGTTTCTTTCAATAAAAGTTAAGAATAACAAAATTCAGACACGTAAATCCTGTCTTTATATTCAAAATTATTATTATTATGTACCACCCTCTCCCTTTATCGCCCAAACAGATCTGCCAGAAACAGCCTCCTCGTACCAGTTCCCTAATTCCATAAATTCATACTGTTGTCCCACTTAGAAACTTTGTTGAACAGATTTATTAAACTATCTAACATGTTCTACATAGTAGATTCTTATATAAAATGTTAGGTTTTCTTATATAGTTTGATCACCTAGGTCTAAAACACTAGGATATGGAAAAATATGGAAATCCTATCAAATTGCAAAAGTTCCTTAATGATCTTGCCTTTGATCTGTTTAGGATGACTAAGTGATCTTCACAGCTGTGATATACACACTTGGAATATGTCCACATCTTCCCAACATCTGCTCCTAGCAGCATTTCCTGATATTTTAGTTGTAACCAAAGCCAAATATCAGAGGGTAAGAGTTTCCCATTTGGAAACACAGATGACAAATTCATAGGTCTCTTTGCCCAGGAGAATCCAGAGTAATGAGCCTGTGACACAATTGCAAATATCCCGTAACTGTCTTTTAAATCTAACAAAGTTTGACATACACTAGAGAATTATTTTCTTACTTTGAAGCTATATTGTTATTATTAAGAAAACTGAAGATGAGAAAAGGCACTTTGGGGGACACAGTGTTTTACCAGGAGACAGGCTGGAAATCTGAATGGTCATCCCAACAGACATAAGATGAAGCAACTTGGAAAACAATAAGCAAACACCTGAGAAGCAGGAAAAGCATTCCCCTTTTTCCCACCTGCCAAATCTCCTTCAAGATAAATATTTTATTTTTAATAGTCTTTAAAATTCCAATTTAAAGAGAGAAGTAGAGAAAAATTTGAGCAAATACCCAACCATGAAAAACCCTTCTTGGTAATAACCATGTAAGTTTCTAGCAACCTCAATTTCCATTCACGACTTAAAAATACAGACATTAGTTTGAAAGGACTAAAAACAGAAAATTTTAATAGGATATACATGTGCGCAAACACACACACACACACACACACACACACACACACACACACACACACACACACAACTGGAAACAGAAATGAAAAATGCCTATGTCAATGGTCTTTTTCAAAGACCACACAGTGGACCTCCTATCGCCAAAGGTCAATTGAAGAGGAGAACACCCCCACTGACCAGGAGAAAGGTGGCTGACAGTAAAAACCAATTCCTTCAGCTCCACACAAATGAGACCATAAAAATTGAGCAAGCCCCACCTCATGCCATTCTGCAACACAGCTGAACAACCGCTCAAACTGTTTACGTGCTTGTGTATGATCTCTTCCGCCACACTGGGAATTTTGAGAGGTAAGGTTCACTTCTTTTCTTCTGTTGAATATATACCAACAGTTCAGAACCTGACACACTGTTGCCATGCAGAAATGACCAGACAGAAGGGCAAATGACCCCACCACAGGGCTACATTAAATGATCTGATGGTGAAGAGAGGCTTGGAGTGAACTCATAACTGTTACTAATCACATAGGAACCAAAAACAAACTAATTTTATGTAAAATGTTATAATAGAACTTCATGCATGTATGGAAGACTTTGGAAATATTAGTATAATATAGGAAAAACTATGCCTATTTGATGCTGAGAAATCAATTAGGTTATGTGCAACACTCTAACAGACTAGAGTAGAAGAGCATGAGAATGCCATGCTCAATATAAATTTTATTTAATGAAACTTGTCTCTACATATACTACGTAAGATGATTAGGACTATAACAAACATGCACATACATACGCGTGACTGGGTTGGGGTGCAGAGTGAATTTCTCCATGAATTACAAGTTGTGATCAAAATTTCTAAACAAAGCTTGATCTAGACATTTATACCAATGGTGAGGTCATCAATTTAGATCACACAAGACTTTTCGGATCTACTATTTTAGTCTTTACAGGTAAGTATTAATAAGCAAAACAAAGTTAGTCAATAACAATAGGAGTAATACACAATTCTTCTCCCCTAAAGAATTATTTCATCCTAAACAGGAATTAAGTTTATTTTAAGGAAAGTACTAAGAAAAAAAAAAATAGTTCAATTCTAGAATTTGGCTTCCACTGATTAAATAACACGCCATAGGACACAGAAGATAGTGACAATTCAAAAAAAAGTAACAACTCTTCCTCTCCACCATTCCACTAAGGAGAATGTAATATATCCTTTGTGGAAAAGTAAGAGATAATAATTATACAAGGTCCAACGAGATCTTTCATGGGGTGCCCTTGATAATAACAGGATTACAAGTAATTATAAGTCAAATGAAAACAGTTCTCTAAAAAAAAAAAAAATGAAGTTCATATTATCTAGAAATAACCTAAAATTACTGTCAGAACTTTGCATCCATTTGCTAACCAGCATTTACCAATAGTATTCACTATGTTGTGCTAAAATATAAGGGTGATACATACTCATCTATTGAGAGATCTCCAACAAAATTCACATGAAATGAGAGAGATCCGTGGCCGTACCTGCTGATAGAGCTACACAGAATATTCCTATTCATTAGTAAACTGAAATCAATGTAATTTATTGCTGAAAAACTAAAACTGTGATCTGAAATTACATAGATGTGGTAGACTTACAAACAAACTTGATTTGATTTATAAACACATAGGAGTTTGTTCAAACAAGTAAATTTTAATAGTAAACAAACCGCCACTTCAGAGTTTGCTCAGAAAGCTCCATAAATGTAATTTAATAACTCAAGTCTTTCATTAAAAATTCTGATGCCTCAAGAAGAAATATTACTCTGAATATATCTAAGTCAAATTAATAATAAAAAATAGCTCCATCTAGAATTTCCAGAAATGTAGAAAAGTTGAAATATATTCACACTTCCCTTGTACTTGGTAATTATTTCACTCTAAACAGAACTGGTGTTTGTTTGGGGGAAAGCACTCAAGAAAAAAAAATCAAGACAGGAAACATCTTGAGGAATTAACTGGCAATGCAGAAGTATAAAGAAACCTCTAAGGAAAGAAGTCCATAGAAGTACTACTCACACCTACAATGATTTATCAGGCTTTCAGAGATCCGCTGAAGGGAAAGTCTGTAACATGCACTGTCTATCACACACTTACTTTTCCATAAGCATTTATGTGCTGCATTAAAAACTCAGTCCACACCATAATCACAATTTGATTAAAAACATACAGGCCCCATATCTACTGAATCTCAGAAACTGAAACAACTTCCTTCTAGATTATTTCTTAGCAAATTGTCCTACATGACCACTTTATTGCCCAGGTCAAGATGATGCCCCTTGTAATCAGATGCTTGGTCATCCTGTCCTAGTCTTCCACATTCACAGACACTGCTCCACAATCTACTTTCAAGACTTTAAGGCTAAACACACCATACTCTATCCCACATGCCCAAGCGACCTTTCCCCACAAGAACTATCATTCCATCTCCCCTCTTACCTTAACTCCTGCATGAAAAAGGAAATATTTCCCATGGAACTCAAGGTCTTCCACTGCCTACATTCTGACAAACTTCTGTTCATAGAAACATCTCTAATCAGACATCACAATACCCTCAATGACCTCTGCCATGATTAATTCTCACACTAGCGCAGTAATGCACAGCATTTAACAGACTCATTTTTCCACTTTTTTAAACATTTTGAAGTGTGGATTGTGGGGTAGCACTCATTTAGTCCTCCCGGAAGATCAGGGGCTGCTCTGCTTGGTCTCCTTTGACAATTCCTTAACTCCCCACCTTCAATGATGAACTACACCAGAGATTGCGCTTTCAAAGTCTTCCTGTCAAACTTCCTCTTCATAAACCAGAATTGTTTCCTTAATGCTTACTGAACATCCAATTTCCATTCCAACAACTATCTCAAATCCAATATGTGAAAACAAGTTCTTGATCCCAGCGCCCTGCTCCTCAAGCCTCAGTCCCCTACAGTCTTCCCTGGAGTAAGAAATACAAATAATTACAAGCCTCCAGTTGCTTGCACCCAAAGCATAGCTTTGACTTTTGACTTACTAGACTCTCCTAGCATCCATCAATCTATTAATCAAGTTACAGCAATCTTTACAAAACATCCCGAAACACTATGTATTAACTTATTTAACTATGATTCAGTTTCTGTATTTTTTAGCAAGAATATGATGAATGAAGTGGCCATGTCTGTTTAGTGACTATAGTATCTCAAACTAGAAAAGAACCATATATATAATGGATATTAAATAAATAGGCAATAAATGTAAATAATTAAATGAACAAGAGGTTGCTGATCCTTAATTCTTTCCAAGGCAATGGTAATCCCATCAAGATACAGCATTCTATGAAAGGACTAACCTAAGAGAGCCTTAATTTTTATTTTGGGGAGAGCAGAGACAGTAACAAAGGGTTAAGACAGGGTCTCATTTAGCCCAGGCTCTGCTTGAGATCATTACATAACTGAGGATGACTCTGAACACCCAATTCTCTGGCCTCCTTCTCCTAAGTACAGACAAGGGCCACTATACCTGAATTTTTTTTTTATCAGTCCTAAAACAGGATGTTTAAAACTTAAAAAAATCATTTATTAATAAAACATGACCAACCAATGCAAAATACAATTTAAGAATAAAGCATATTCATTATAACATAACAGGTTATTTACTATGTATGGTTCTAAAATTCCAAAGCATTAAGACTAAATACAATAAATACTGCAATAATTATTTACATATATGTTTATGTCATTGATAATTTATTTCATATTTTGCATTTTTGACCTGTATAACACCAATCATCAGCATCCTTGTGAAATAACAATTTATTTAAAGAAAACTTTTAAGCCAATCTTTTAGACATAAAACAATCAATTAAACAATAAAATCTTATCAATTAACTCGAGTTCTAAAATATAGGAACACTAGCCATTTCATAGCCAAATCTATACCCAAAATACCTCTAACCCACAGGAAGAGAAGAGAAAATGATCAAGAAAGGAAACTGAGACCATCTTTAGAAACAATCAACACACACAGACCTAACACTTTACTGCTTTTCAGTTGGAAAAAAAGAGTTATTTACAAATGTAGTTAGTAAATTCTGGCTCCTGATATGCCCAGTGACATCTTCTGGGAAGACCCCAGCTAGATGAGCATAAATAGATAACCTATCTTTTTCAAATGATGTGGATGTATTTTCTCGCAGAATCAAAACTACTAACTTAATAAAGTAAGACTACACAGTTAATAAAGGTACATTTTGGGTAAAAAAAAAAAAGGTTTGTGAGCTGGCCTGGGAACACAGCCAATATTTTTTATACTGTTTCAATAAGGGGGGTAGAGGGAGGTGTTCTGAGTTCCAAGCAGCTGCCTTACACATAAATTTCTGAAACACAAGCAGCTCATGTGCTAGAAACTGTCTGTACAGAGGTGAGGTTTCAGGGGACTCAACGTGGCCTGCACATTGCTGAGTGTGTTTGGGAATGAGTCACTTTACATTAGGCCTCGTCTGCTCACGTAGTGCAGTTGCAAAAGACAGACAGCTTTTCCAGAGGTGGACAGACATGTTTAACTTTTATAAAGTTTGCCCTTGACGAAGGGTCTCAAGTCACCAGGGCTTTTCTTCATCTGTGAGTGAACTACTAGACTAAACTTCCTCTATCACTGTGATTCATGGCAATTTTGAGGACTAAGTACAATCTCACTGATTATTTGATTTAGAGTCAAGAACTTTTTGCATATCCCCATTTTTTTAAACAGTGCAAAGGAGGGTTTGTTATCCAAGTATAAGAAATTTAGAATTAACTTCTGAGAATGTAAAAACAGCAGTTAAGATTCAGTGCAAAACTCTTTGAGGGTCTCATACACACAAGGAATGACGTAGGAATGAGGATACATCAGTGACTACATGGATGGCTGAGATGCCAACGCCTGCATGTAAACAGTAAGGAACAGAAAGCACAGAGCCAGTAGGCCAGTGCTGTGGTCAGACATTACTGCTGTGATTATTAGCACTCGGTTTGGTTGAGAATTATTTTAACATGCTCCGCCGGATAGTCTAAATGGCCATCTAGAATAGGTGAAAATACTACTTGCCACATCAAGACCAGCTGATTCTGCCAAGACATTTATGTTCATTTCCCAAAAGTTGATAAAACAAATCAAGAATGTCAATGATCTTTTAGAAAGAATGAGAATGGAGCTGTGTTAAACGGACTTCGCCAGAGAAACCCGTAAGTGACCCAATGTTCTGAGGTAGTGAGAAGAAAAGGCCAGGTGCCTGTTATCTCTGCAACATCCTCCTCTGGGATGTCACCCGTACATAGATAGACGTACCCAGCTCAACAAAACAAGATGGACTTTTACCAGACAGCTCTTTCTGCTTGGATACCTTACCAACTTCACTGTAGTACAGGAAGATCATCCTCCCCTTGTCTAGAACCAAACTCCATTTCCTCCCTGCAAAATTAACCTTAGTTTCTGTTTCTCCATTTATCCTAGTATCTTTCACTAAAAACTGCCTTCATTTATCTCAGAACTGCCAAAAGTATTTTCAGAAATAAAGATTTGAGCCCTCTGTCCCTCCTTCCAAAACCAGAACCTCAAAAGCTGTTCAGTTTTAACAAGCTCTTCAGGTGATCCATGTCAGGTTTCATTGAAGAACCTCTAAAACCTACCCAGTTCACCCAGCACTCCACACCTGCTCTCCAAAGTCCCATTGTTATCTCGGGATGAGCCCAAAACAGGTCTAGGACAGTACCTGTACTTTCTTAAGTCAATATTACTTTTAAAACTTATTCATTCATTTTATTTCATGTGTATCAGTATTTCCTGCACATACATATATATACATGCACCACATGCAGTCCTGGTGGCCTTTGAGATCAGAAGAGGGTCAGATTCCCTGGAACTGAAGACAAGGACAGTCGTGGGCCACTGTGTGGGTGCTGAGGATTAAACCTAGGTCCTCTGCAAGAGATGCTCTAATTGCTGAGTCATCTCCCTAGCCCCTCAAATTAATATTTATAAAACAGCATTTTTGTCTTCTCTGCTCCAAAACATGTATCAACTTACATGGCCTAATCAAACCCATACAGAACGTTTTATAACCTAGTGTGTGTTTTTGTTATACATGTGGACAAAGGCTTAAATGCAAAACAACCCTCTTTTCCAACCCAGGACTCATTATTCAGGGAGGAATATTGCAGGGAAAAAACTCTCACCTTCCTACTGTGAGAGTCTCTACGTCTGAATTGTTGTATAATTTACAAACTCATGCTCTCCCCATCCCTGCCTCCCACATCTCACCATGTTCATCTTCTACAGTAAGTTACAAATGCTCTTTCAACATGATACCTCTTACTTGAACTGTACTCATATTAGTCCAATGTCCTCTACCACTAATAAGTTAAGTTCTCCACATCTATACTGTCCACTTTTGTCTTATCTAACTATACCTCAAGGGAAAGTTTGTCTCAAACTTACTTAGCTCTCAAGGTATCTATTCTTTTATCTAATTATATTACACTACATTTCCTATGCAGTCATCTAACTAGCATATATCTTTAAAATCTCTTCTTAACAACAGTCAGGACTAGTTGACTATTATGCCAAATAATAATAATAATAATAATAATAATAATAATAATAAAATATCCAAACCCCAAGGTCCCATCAGGCACATTAAAATCAATCAAGTCCAGTTGACCAAAGTTCCCCATGTCTGTCCTCACACTTGACTTTACCCAAGATGCTCTTTAATCTGTAATCTCTATTCCCAATCCAAACTCTCTTTCTGTGGACACAGTCAGATGGTCAGCATCCTTGCATTCACCTAAGAGTCCCTTTCCAAAATGAGGCACTTACAATGTGTGGCAGAGATACCTGAGCAAACGACAGTGACAAAAGTATGCAACATGAGCAGCGGGTCTCACCAAGTGGTGGGTGCAATTCTTACTTAGTATTCAGAATTCCTTCTTTCCCCACAGTCTTGCAGACAAGCGATGAAAATCTCATGAAGGAAAAAAGAAGAAGGAAATGAAATCTCAGCATTGGTTTTAGAGAGGAAACATCTTGTAAGGTATTAAGTCATTTCTACTTCCAGGTATTGTTGAAAATCACTGTGTTTGGGAGCATTTTCTGCCACTAAGCACCTATTGACTTGGTCTTCATACATTTCAAGAGAATATGAGAAGAAGGAACCTACAGTGAGAAACTGGATTAACTAAAAATGGGGACAGCTTTATAGCGAGCTCCTCTACCTTCTAACTTGTGGCCCCCTTGCTGGCATGAGAGCAGCCTCATGACTTGGCAGTAACATTCAGATGAAAAACCCAAAAGTATTTCAGATGTTCTCCACCTATCTTCAGATCAGGCTTCTCAGAGCCACACCAGCACATATTACAGAGAATCGACTTAATTTGCCATTCGTTTTCTTCTTGGTAGAGGGGCCAGGGCCTGGGAAGGAAAGCCAAACCCAGGAAACACAGCTGGAACAAGTTAGCATCCTAGTCTCTCTGCTAATGCTACAAGAATCATAAATCTATTATTCACGGGATAACGCTGAGCTACTTGTGACAAATGGAAGGTTGAGAAAATATTTGCACAAAGAGCCATCATAGCAGCTAAGGCATGGCCAAGGTAGAGGTCACTGCCCGAATATGAGCAGTAGTGGGAAGAAAAGCATTAACAGCATATGTTAGGAATGCGGTGCTTCGTCTAGGAAAGGTCGTTCGCCTTCTCTCTGGTCAATGTTACTGCATCGATATAATAAATCATGAAAGCTAAGTCAGTGTGAATCTTACCCACTTATATATCTGCAACTACAACTCAGAACAGACAAGCCAACAAATAAAAATAACAAGACGTGAGTAATGAGTAGACCACAAAGCCAAGGATGTATGAACAAAACAATAACCACTCTTATGAATTAAAAGTAAGCATTAATGGGGCTGGTGCAATGGCTATAGGAGTTCTCTGTGCAAGCCGTGCAAGCCACCTTTAATCCCTGGTACTCACATAAAGTGGAAGATGAAAATCAGCTCCACAAAATTGTTCTGTGACCTCCGAAGGCACATTTAGGCATACACACCAAACACATACACAACAGTAATAACAAATTGGTTTTCAAAATAAAATTTGTTTCTAATTGTATTATTAGTCAGGCTTCTCTAGAGAAATAGAACCGATGGAATAAATCTATATAGAGATATATAGACATAGAAAGGAGATGTACTACAGTGGCTTATAAGCTGCTGTTCAGCTACTCCAACAATGACTACCTTTGCAAAGTCCAAAACTCCAATAGTTGTTCAGTTTACGAGGCTGGATGTCTCAGTTGGTCTTTAACTCTAATGCCAGTGCAAAAATGGATCTGCCCGCAAGAGCAAGCAGGCAGAAAGTAAGCTCCCTCCTTCCGTGTCCTTTATACAGACTGCCAACAGAAGGTTTAGCCCAGATCAACGGTGGCTCTGTCGACCTCAAAAGATCTGGATTAAAAGTTGCTCTTCCAGGGGTTGGGGATTTAGCTCAGTGGTAGAGCGCTTGCCTAGCAAGCGCAAGGCCCTGGGTTCGATCCTCAGCTCCAAAAAACAAAAGTTGCTCTTCCAATCTCTGAGTTCCATGCCAGCCTGGTCTACAAAGTGAGTTCCATGAAGCCAGGGCTACACAGAAAAACCCTGTCTATAAAAATAAAAATAGATAAACAAATAACTAAAAATGGACCTTCCCACTTTAAATTATTTACTTAAGAAAAAAACCTTCACAGATGTAGCCAGTTGGTTGGATTTTAGTTAATCCAGATGTAGGCAAGTTGACAACCAAGGATAGCTACCACGGACACTAGGGAGCTGCAGACGGCTCAGCAGCAGAGCATCAATTAGAAGTGAATCTGCAGCCCAGTTCAAGAGGAAATCAGCATTCTCTTTCATGGCCCATCCTCCTTCAGTGTGCAGCAGAGTAACTGTGGCCATAACACAAATCTCCATTTTACTCTGGAACCAAATTATAGTAACAATACAAACTAGGTAACAGGTTCACTGTACAAAAACCACAGTGTGAGAAAAAAAAGTCATGAAATCAATCAGTGAGTTTTTTATTTTGTTCTGTTTTGCTTTTCTGTTTCCTTTGTAAGCTGGGTCTCACTATATAGATCAGGCTGGCCTCAATCTCTCCACCCTCTTGCTTCAGCCTCCTAAATACCGAAATAACAGGCCTGTAACAAGACACCCAGCCCCGAAATCAATTTTTAAAGGACATGCAGGCTTAGAAGGGAAAAAAAAGAAAAGAAAAATCTTACATGTGAATCAATTTTTAAATCCTGACATTTTCAACCGCCAAGCAAAGTTTACTGTGTTTTTCTTCTGGCAATCATTAGTGTGATTTTCCAGTGGCCTACAATCGCTTGGCAAGCATTCCTACCTAAAAACAACTAGGGTGACTAGGGATTGGCCACAAGAGGAATTCCAGAGCCACACACATTTCATTTGATAGTTACAAAAGGAACCAAAATCTGACTTTTTTCTGATACCCAAGAGTTTTGAAGGTAACTGAAGCAGTCAGAATGAAGTTACTTTAAGTTACATCAGCGTGTTTCATGTTCTCTCTCGTTGAGAAAAAGGCTAGGAAAGGGAAGAAGAAACTGTACAGAAGAAAAATACCACAGCCTTCTCCTGACTGATCACCTCCATAACTAGCTCATTCATTCCAAATGTTAAGCATGAACTTATTACTACATAGTTTTTTTCATAAAATGTCAGTTGTCCATTAAGACCCGGGTGACTCCTGAGAGTTGTTTAAGTATCAATTTTAAGAAATCTACCCAGACTCCAAAACCTGCACCCTGGCCTCCAGTGAAAAACTCCTTTGAGGTCCCCGGCACTTAGACACTACTCAGGGTATGCACAGTGTTGGTCTGACTGTTGAGGCATGACTCTTATTGGTTTGTCCCTCAAAGAGCCCTACAAAAAGGCATTGGCTGTACAGAAGACATAAGAATCTCGAGTTCTTGCACAGCAGTCTGTCTCAGAGTAGACATTTGATAAATATTTGCTGAATGAAAAAACAGGAGCAGACAGACAGACGGATGTTTAAAGCTTATCAAATTGCTCAGATCTTCCAATCTTATTTACTACCTAAGAAATTAGAGGTATGAAAGATTTCATTGCTACAGCTAGGATGAGAAAATCCACTACTTTGTGTAGCTAATCTTGACAGTCAATGACGGCACCTAGAATCCCTGTGGAGACACTCTGTGAACGTGTCTGTTAGGGAGTTTGTAGGTGGGATTAATTGAGGCAGAAGATCCACTGTAACTATGGCTATGTTAGTGGCCCTATTCCATGTCCTGGGGTCTTGTAGAAAAGGGGCTAAAGACCAGCCTTTATATCTCTCTGCCTCCAGACTGCAGATGCCATGTGAGCAGCTGCCTCAAGCTCAGGCCACCATGACTGACTGCACCCTAAACTGTGAGCCAGAGTAAACCCATCCTTAGCTGCCTTTGCCTGATGCCTTGTCACGGAACATGGAAAGTAACTAACACATTCTCCAAGATAAAACTCAGGAAGTGTCTACACAGAAACATGCTGAACAAAGAAATATTCATGTTTTCAAATACTGAAAAATGTCTAGATATGCATGTAAAAGGATGAAAACCTACTTCTCCATGAATACCTATACACAAATATTCAGAGGAACAAAATTATTCATAATAACCAAAAGGGGAATGTTAATCTGAATACCAGCTATTGAACAGTGTATAAAATGTGGTCTATTTACACACTGGTATCTTGTCTGACCATAAAACAGTATAAAGTGTCAGTGTATGCTACAGTGTGGATGAACCTTGAAGACATTAAACTAGGAGAAGAAGGAAATACAAAGGGCCATCTGTTACATGTTATTCCACTTACATAAACAGTATAGAGCAGTCAGAGCCAAAGAAACAAAGGACATTCACAGCTGCGAGATGTGGGTATGACAAGGATATGAAGTGACCTGGTGTGCAGTTTCTTTTCAGGGTAATTGAAACTTCTAAGGTTGGCAGCTAAAGACTTCTACAAATATATTAAAAGCAGTTTATGGTATATGCAGTGTTTCTCAAGCTGTTATTAAATTGAAATAACAGTTAAAAACTAAGTTACCTGGCCTATAGAACTTTGAAAATCTTACAAACTCTCCATGTTTGACCAATACAAATTTAGTGTCATTAAACTGGTAAATTCAAAATTCCTTTCCAATGCATAAAATGCTGTTTGCATAATAAAAGAATTCTGCTCATGCAGAGGATTCTTGATATGGAGCCCTGCTTACTTTACTCTTCTGAGAAATGTCTGTCCGTGTATAAAGGCTCAGTGGCTCCATCCTGAGCACTTAACTCCCTAAAACATCTTGAACAGATTTTTTTTTTCTCCCTGTGCTTAAAAGATTTCTAAGATGAATTTTGAATGTTGTGACTTCATGTATTCAAAATGAAATCATTCCACCGGTAAAGTTTATATGAAGAAAAAGCAAATCGACAACAAGGATGCTCTTTGTCTGGGTAGCCCCCTCTTATGGTCCTGCTGCCTATCCAGAAACCCCCAGATGCAGAAACTCAAGAACAATGTTAATATGAAACAGAAATCGTATTTAGTCCTTTAATGCAAAAGTCAATGGCTCAGTAGCTACTCAGGCACCCAAGATCAAGCTTAAAACAAGTAGATTTTAATGTATTTGAAGTTCATTTTTTTAGCTTATACAGGCATCATTTCTATTTTTAATGAGAAAAATAATGTTGTTCGTTACTTACCTGTGTAACTTGATTTATTTGGTTGAATCTCATTTTGTAATAATAGAATTTGGGATGTTGTTTTTTTCTTGTAAGGAATAACTTCTCTGTGTCTTTAAACAGAATGGTGAGATTTTCTTATAGGAAAATATTTTTTAAAAAGCTCACTCTAGGGTCACATGTTATAAATTCCCAATATGGAAAACTCTTAAATTATTTTATATCTATAAAAACATTGAGTCATTTTAATCTATTAATTTCAACTGACATTCTAATATAAAATATCAAACAACCTCGTTTTATTAAGAAGCTCTTTAAGAACCTAAGGCTTACTGAGACAATTGATAGAAGATACTCAATGACATTAAAAGCAGAAAGGGATAGCACAGTTATATGGATCACATTTAGGGGCCATAAACAGCATGAAAGCACAATGTGAGTTAACTTAAGTTCAACACAAACTACTTTTAGTTCTTTCTTTTGGTTTTTCACCTCAGGTAGGATGGCTCACACACCTTTAATCTCAGTTGAGGCAAGAGTCAGAGTTTCAGCCAGCCTGAGCTAAATAACAGAATCCTGTATCAAAAATATCAACACTATTAAATATGTAAACATTCATCCTACATAAAGAAACAGTAACTAGAGAAGACTGTACACAAAGTGATTCTAGGCTAGGGAATAACTATTCTTGTGTATTAATTGTACATGTCATTGGGTTTAGATACAGTGTTTTAATTGTATGCACCCTCCCAATCATCATCTCTCTCTAGATCCAGAAAAATGACTTCTCTCATTCCTGATGTTCAGTAAGATATAAATTAGGACTAAGGACTTAACTGATGTACGAAGAACTCCAGAAAATTCTTCTGTATCTAGGTGAGTAAACAGAGGATTTAGCACATTTGAAAAAGAGACCTTCTAGATACAAAAGGAGCACTCAACTTCTTCTATAATAATCAGGAGGCTACATAAGATAAGCACAGACAACCAGGCTGCAGTGCTAAAGCGAACTTGTACTACCAGCACTTGAAAGCTAAGAAAGGGGACTCTGGCAGGGCCAGCCAGGTCACAAAACAAGCCAGGTCTAAAAACAGAACAGACAAGAGAAAGGAAGGGGAACCCAAAACTGAGCCCATTGACTGTATCAACAAGAACTCATGCTAGGGTGTGTCCTCAAATCACAACGAACAGCACACAACAAATATCTTAACTCATACTTTAAATAGCAATTTCCAGCCCTAAAGGATAACTGTGTCCAAATTTGGCACTATTTGGTACTGCACTGGCCACAAATATTTCAAAATAGTCTTAGCAAAGAGCACCAGTCATTTCTGAAAATAGTAGTAGTGGCTTATTTCTTCAACTTCCTAGAAAGATAACCAGCCAGAGCTCCTACCTCTAAATTGATCTTTATAAGAAATTTCATAGTTATTCCTCCTGTTTAAAAGGCTTCTGCTTCTGCATTAGCTCCACACTTGGTTGCCCATTTTTTATTTACTTTTAAATAAAATGGAAATAACGACTGGGTTACTATTTTCACAACTTACTGGGTTCTCAAAACAGCATGTGACAGTGTTAGTCACTCTACGTTGAAAAGCACTAGGCATCCGACAGAAACAAGATTTACCATTTATCTGGAAACAGAAGCAGCAGCCTCCCTAAGGCCCCTTTTCTCTCTGAGGTCGAACTTCGCTAATTTATTAGTCAACTTTGCTTTTTCATGAAGCAGAAGAAAGAAAAGAAAGCAATCAGATTCTGGAAATCAGTTAAGGTGGGGTTTCCCTTCTGAACTAAACACATCCTATCATTACTTGATCTTACCTACTCCTGTTCAAACTAATTTACATAAGAAAAGCCCTGGGCACCTGCCAAGAGGCCAGCTCAATAAAGCATGAGCACCCTGCCAACAAAGGCATCCATAATGCCAAGGTGGAGACTGTAGGGAATGCACTTGACTGGACTTCTTTACTAAACAGGAGTGGGAAACAACCTCTCAGTCACAGGAAACATCTTAAATGAGCACAATCTTCACTTTGTGTTTATTTCTCTTCTGCAAGACAAGAAAAGAGATCAAGATCAAAAATCAAAGAGAACAATGCACATTCAAATCCTGGGTCATCCTTGACAAGTGACTTCTGGCAAACCATCAAGAGGCTGCCCTTTACCTGTACATCACCATCATAAAGTTACTGCAAAACTGAAATGTACTTCAGTTACTCCACATAAAACACCTGGCAGAGTGCAGCCACTTCATGTTGCCCCTTTATCTGCTCCTGTTTCCAAAACGAGATCCAAAGGTCCCTCTATTTTATGTGACTCTGACCCGGAAAGAACAGAGGTCACCATTTAGAATACAAAGGACACCATTCGGAGTGGTTTTGATGTACCTTCAACAGAACTCATTTTGTTCTGTTAGGAGTGCGGTGAATAAATACACACCGGTCACCTGAAGAAGAGTCAGGGGAGTAATAGAATTCACTGTGTGCTTGCACTCAGCATCAGAACAATGACCTAGGGAGTGGTAACTGACCAATGTCAAGACTCAACCAGTTTTGGTTTGGGTTTTCTTTGGTTGGTTGGTTTGGTTTAGTGGGGTGTTTGTTTGTTTGTTTTTTGCTGGGATTTTTTTTTTCAAGACAGACTTTCTCTATGTAGCCCTTGGCTATCCTGGAACTTACTCTGTAGACCTGGGTGGCCTTGAACTCAGAGACCCATCTGCCTCTGCCTCCTAGGTGCTGAGATTAAAGGCATGTGGCAGTACTACCCAGCCAGACATTTTTACTATCAATAAGACATCTACACTTCTGCTAGATAGGATGACAGAGAAAGAGACAGAGAGACGGAGAGAATATGAATTCCATTAAGATCAAAGATCTGAAAAGATACTGCTTATCTTAAGAAATAGTCTAATCATATATTACAGGACAGATTAACTCTATGAGTAGAAGTAGAGCAAGGATGTGAGGAGATGGGTGACAGAGAACTGACAATATCCTACATAAAACAACTATGAAATGAGTAAACAAGAATGCCAGCAGATCCTGCCCAAACTTCCTCACACTAATCTAATGCTGAGGATAGTTAGATATGAAACATAGAAAATATTTCCTGAATATAAAAGAAACAGGAAAATCAAGCTCACAAACTGGTATTTTAGAACAAAAATCAGTCATATTGTAAATACTTATAACAAAAGAATTTGCTATTAGGACGACAGCTCAATAATGTGTTATAATGGCAATGAAAATTAAAAACTGAACAACTGGTTTAGACTCATGCTCAGTTCACTGTTGACAAAGTTTCTAAGACATCCTAAGTTTAATCTGACCCACTGAACTGATCCCGCGAACATTTGTTTATTTATTTATTTATTTCATGTGCACATGGGTCAGCATGCGTGCACTCAAAAGTCAGAGGACAACTTGTGGGAGTCGATCCTCACCTTCTGTCGCCTGAGTCCTGAAGCTGGCAGCAGGCACCTTTACCTGCTGAGCCAACTCAGGGCCCCAGATTAGTTCAGTTCTCATTAAAGTATTGAAAGAAACCAAATAAATTCATAAAAATGTAGGTAGTTTCAGATTAACTGAAGCTGCTTTGTTGACTCCCCCACAGGAGGCCTGTCCCTTTCTGAATGGAGACTAAAAAGGAGTGGATGGGGAGCAGGGAAAAAGGGAGGGGGCACAGGGAACAGGAGGAGAGAAGGAGGGAAAACTATGGTCAGAAAGTAAAATAAATGAAAAAAAGATAACAAAAAATGTCGCTAAATAGTACTCAAACACTTACGCCACTAAAATTTTATAAACTTACAACAAAATAATGTGTTTGACAAACTGAATTTAGAAACTAAATATAAAAATGGGTATTTAAATCTGTAACTGATAAGTATATAAATCTTAAAGTTAAAATACTTTCTAAAGCTATAATGGGCAAGTTAGGCATATCTATAATCCTGAACTTGGGAGGCTAAGGCTGGAGGATCATGAGTTCATGGCTAACTTGGGCTACACAATAAGACTACTGCCTCCAAATTACCACCATGGTCCCCTTCTCCAGGCAAGACTTCTTCTGCCCAGCACACATAGAAGTACCAACTATGTCACACTAAGCAATGACAGGCCTTCAAAGTGGCTACTTTCTTACAGAATCTAAATTCAGACTCACTCCAGCCTATGGTGAGGACTAAACACTGATCATGTAAGTAAATGGTTCTATACACAGGTGAAATGAAATACTACTTATTCTTGACAGCGTTTTTCATTGGTAGACAAACTAAATTTACAGTGTGATGATGAAAGGGATCCCTGGATTTAGTTCAGATATCAATAAAGGTTTCCCTACCTCCAAATAGTTGTCCATTAACTACTTCTATTAACTTTCTAGTAGTTGTTCCTTAACTACTTTTCCTAATTTATGATCTACAAAATATTCAACTATAGTCATCCTTGGTATTTTAAGCCATACTGCTAAAAATCCTAAAGAGAATCTGAGCAGCAACCCCCCGCCCTCAAAAAAAAAAAAAAACCTCTTTTCTTTGAAAATTACCAAGTCAATTAAGAAAAGAAATTGTTATAATCTGGGATTTTAGCCAGCTTTCAGTTTTTTGTGAATGGAAATGAATGCATGATCGATATGATGAAAGAAAGACATGTGATCTCAGAGCTTGGTTTTGCCCTGGATGACAAGGAACTACCTCTCTCAGAGTTCCTGATCAACATGCCCATCAGTTCTATTTCAGGACTCATCTGTTTATTCCCATGATGCCAACAAATTAGCAACAAAGATTTGAACAAGATGAACATATTCACTTAGTAAGCATTTTATGTGCACCCACCATTGGTCAAGAACTCACCTAAGACCTTAGAGTAAAGACATGAACTCTGCAAGAAAGAGATAAATGAAGAAAAGGCATCCGGTAATTGTAAACTTTCCTGTGGAAATGGAGCAAGTGACACCACAGAGCCTGAGAGGCAAAGACATTGAGGTACTATGGCCTGGATGTCAGGATCCATCCTGCATGAAAAGTCCAACAAACTCACGAAGTACAAAATGTACTGAGGTCTGAGCAACTGTTGGATCTACAGGCTTCACTAGATCTGATATTATTTGTACACTAAGCACAAATTAAATCTCGCCTTCCATCAAAACTCACAATCCACACTCTTGGCTGGTCAACGATTAACCTAAATAAGGATCTAACAGTAATAGCCTAACCACTAAGCCAATTTCTACTCTAAAACTGAGTCTTATCTGCTTATAAACTTTCTACAAAGAAATGATAAAAAGGCCTATTGAATACATAGGTGCTCTCTCAGAATGAGATGGATGAAAATAAGAAAAAACATTCATATCGCTTTACTTAGGGCAGGGCATTGTAGCAGGAATCTTAAATGGTCTTATTAATAAAATCAAACATGAGGCCAATTATTGGAGTAATTGCTGGAAGACCAGAGAAGCAGAAAAAGCCACAGCTTCCTTACCTCGGCAGTTCCTCAGCTGATCATGTTTCCTCTGACTGGAAGCTTCTGAGTCCTCATCCAGAATGAATCTCAGCTGAACTGTGCTGCTCCAAAGCTCCAAAAGCTTAACCAGCCATATGCTTCTAGTTTCTGGTCTTCACGCCTTATATATCTTTCTACTTTCTGCCATCACTCCCTGGGATTAAAGGCTGGATTTCTGGGATTAAAGGCATGAGTCACCATGATTGGCTGTATCCTTGAACAGATGGATTTCTGCTCTGGAATGCTAGGATTAAAGGTGTGTGCTTCCACTGCCTATCCTCATGTTTAATATTGTGGTTGTTCTGTCTCTGAACCCAGATAAGTTTATTAGGGTCACACAATATTTTGGGGAACACAATACCACCACAGGGCATGATGGCCCACACCTTTAATTCTAGCACTCTGGAGGCAGAGGCAGGGAGATCTCTTGTGAGTTAAAGGCCAGCCTGGTTAATCTAGCAAGTTCCAGGCCAGCCAGGGCTACCAAGTCAGACAACAGAAGTCAGACTCAGCTGTTAATATGAATTCCAGACTAGCCAGGCATAAATAATAAGACAAATTCTTTCTAACTTCAAGGAAACAGTGTTTATAAAGTAATTAAATACAAAAGTGCAAATTAATAATCATGTATCATTTATGAATAATGTAAATGTATATAGTTAGGAGAAAAGTAATTAGGAAGTACAATACGACCTCCAATGAGAGAAGAAACCCAAAGTCTATACACACCAGGGTTGAGGATGTGGCTCCATGGGGGGGGTGGCCTCCCTGGCAGGAACAGAGCCCTGTGTTTGATTTCTAGTACTAAAAATTAATTAATAAATAAACAAACAAACCAAAACCAATACGTATCAGAAAAAAAAAACACAACAACCCTTCATTTCTTGGGAACTCAGGCCTATCCCCACTTGCCAATCCAGTCCTATTTCTGTTTGCCCACTGATATTCTCTTCCTAAAGTTCTGGCTTCCACCATTCATCACTCCTCTCCCAAAATGCTTAGCAGAATCACTAACCTTCAAAATTCACAGGGTTAGCAGCACAGGCTGGCAAGTAGGCAGGCAAGTCTAGAAGCAGACAAGGGGATCCCTGGTAAGATTACAGAGGTATCATGCAACCACACACAGAAGACAAGATCCCTAGGACTGCAATAGTACAACATTCTTCTTTCAGGAGGGGTCACACATGACTCCAGTGCTGTGGAGACTACTTTTTTATTTTATTCCCTTCATGAGCTGACCTAAGCTTCCATTTCTATTTCATGACTTCAACCAGAATAAGACTCAACAAGAAAATGTATTACCTTTCTATTTTTTAAATGTCCATGGGTATTTTGTCTGCATGTATATCTGTCAAAAGAGGGCTGGAGATATGGCTGAGTCATAGGGAACTTGACTAGGATGCTCGAGGCTGTATATTCCAAACACAGCACCACAAATAATAATAATAAAAACTAACCTCCAAGCACAGTGACCCTCCTGAGGTTCACTTAACTGTTCTGCCTTTTCATTCTGTGGGTGAGTGACTACAGAACTTGATGAGCTTAGAAAACCATAGAAAGGCATAGGAGGGATATGAACAAAAACCATGGATTTTAAACACCCAAAGAAAAGTGTTATAGAGTTAGCCCAAGTATCTCAGCAAAGCTCATACATAGGCAAAGCCCTTTGTATGACTTCTGTCCACTCTAGTGAGAACTGGACAGAAGCCATGTGTGTGGCACAATTTTTCCCCACAGCACTCAGAAGGCTGAGACAGGAGGATTGTTGGAAGTTAGAGGCCAGTCTGAGCTACATAGAGGATACCAAGTCAGCCAGAGATATGTAGCAAGACCATATCTAAAAAGGAAGAGGAGGGGGAAGAAGAAAAGCATTTACAGAAATGGGGAAAGCTTCTGCAGATCCATTTCTATTTTAAAATATGGTTTTGCTCTCATGTTTCATGTGTTTATTATTCTCCCTTAGTATTGAAGAATTTCTTCTTTTAAACTGCAGCATATTCCAGTTGTTATTAATGAAAACAAAAGTTAAAATTTATACATATAATTCTTAGGCCTGAATGCTCCTAAGGGCAGATTTCTTAGCTGCATTCTACTTCGGGTAAACCAAACTCCCATGTATTTTTCCTAGGAGGGTTATAGTTGAAGAGAGTAAACAGACATCTTCCCTGACCCTGTATTCTGCATAAATAAAATTGATCGCTGTCAATACAGTGAAGTGGTGTCTTCAGAACATGAAAGCCAAGCTGAGTTACAGCAATGACCAATGGGCCACTGTGTCTCATGACCCCAGGTAAGATGCGCTGGAAATCTGACAGTTACCATTTATATACTGGAGCCTATGGAAAGAGTATGTAAGTGACTTTGTTTTTCCACTGAAAACAAAGAAATGAAACTGTAAAAATAAACCGAAGAAATGAGACTATATAGAAACATTGACTGAAATGGAAAGAGTAACATAAAGTGAGTGGCCCCTCAGCCACACCTGATACCATACATGCATGTTGAGGATGACTTTGACTATGGGCCACCGTGACAAGCCCTAAGATTTCTAATAGTCCTCCGAAAGACAGGGCCTAACCTTACCCTCTTCCCCAAGTTCTGTATACCTACACCAGACAAAGGAAATGTTTGGATACTTAAGCATGTACTTTCATACAGTTTCCCTTTGTTGGGGAAAAAAACCCATTTCCTTAAGCAATATTATCCCTGGAAACTGGAGACAGCAACACATACAAAGGCAAACTCAAGCTCTCCGTTAGGGTTTCCTTCACTGTCCAGTGCACTCTGCTTCAGGGACTGTGTCTATCACCACAGTAGATTATTCAGCATTTCCTAGTGAAGTTTAAATCTATCGGCTCACTGTCACATATCATTTTGAGCCTTTTAAGGATCTCATATTCAGATTCTGGAACCAATGTCAGCTACTAACTGAAAAGGGAAAAGTTAAAATATTCAAACTACTGAAACAAAACCCAAGAAGTAAGCCTGTGTATAAGTTCATAAACAAACATCTTTGTCAGCAAGTTATTTGTTTTGCTTACGGTGCTTCATGCATGCCAAAATCTGCCTCTAAGAAACGATTGAAAGTTTTAAACTGTTTGACCAAAATATAGTTACGTGTTTATTGCTTCTTATCCGACAGCACATTTCCAAATTTAAAGGCACATGTCATAGTTCAGCCTGTTTTAACTGATAAATGTTAATAGCAGGCCACTGTCTCCTGGCTGTGAAATAAAGGCTCATGTCAGAGTTCAGCCTTTTTAACTGATAAACATTAATGAAGACCACTGTCTCCTGACTGTGGTTCAACAACAAGAGGATATTTAAGAACTGGGCATAAAATAAAATTACCCAGTGGCAGTTCCATGGCAATTTCATATGAAAGAAAGACCACAGCTTTTCAGTGAACTGGGACAAGTACGATGAATCAAAGTTAATTAGTTAAATGCTCCCCTAAAATATGTCCCTCCGCCAGAAAAAAAAAAATGGTAGGGGCTTTTCTGTCTCTTCTAGACATTCAGACTTAATTATCCAGATAACCCTGGCTGTGTTCACTTGACCTCAGGAGTTCCTGTCTTTTGTACTTGTCAAAAAGGCTCACCATCTTTCTTAGGGTGGGATAATCACCCTTTTGTCAAGGGAAAGGCAAGCAAAGAAGTTAAATGACTTACATAAGAATACTCAGTGAGGGAGCGGGCATTTCTGAATGCTTTTACCATCATTCCCTGCACGGATATCCTTATCTTATGAAAGGTAAGATATATATGTATATGCTCATGTCATTAAGACAGATACACATAGACTCCTGTAAGGGGCAGAATTCCGCAGATCTTCAAGACCAAGTTGATCTCTTCAATATCATAACTTTTTCAAAATGTACTTGATCATGCTACACAGGTATCACAGCCCATCACACTGGAACCAGCCAGAGAGTCTGGACTGGGAATCCAAACTTTAACCAGGAATTTGCATGTTATGTGTGCATATCTACTGCACACACCTATATAGCATTGTCCCTGTTCACTGAAATCATAAAATTCATCAAAATTCTGGAGCAATTCTCAGAATCTTCAGAGGCATCTAAAATATTAATAACAAATGCAAGTATAATTTATTTGGGAAAAATGAGAGAACCCAACAGTACAAAAAAAAATGAAAAAATGGGCAAAAGTTGTTGTTGTTGTTGTTGTTGACGACTTTGGCGTTTTGTTTTATTTTGTTCTGACAGGTAAACAAGGAGGGAGAGCAAGCAAGCAGGCACACAAGCTGGGTGGTGAGGACTTGAGAAGTTCAGAGAGGAAAAGAAGTATGATTTTTAAAAACACTGCAAGGACTTCTCAAAGAACTAGAAAAATTGTATTTTTAAAAACGGCTGTGAAACTGGGAATTTGTACAAATTAACAAATCTGCCGAAGAAACTGTCTTTAATCACTGGGGTCAAAGCTCTGATTTGAGGCAAAGCTAAACTGTAATTGCAGGTTTAGGAACTGAGAGGCCCTTCCCCCCCATCCCCCCCAAAGCAGAAACGGGCCAACTGAGAGTCATTAATGGGGTTGAGGAGACAAAGAATAACCAGCCGTCTGTTGTTTTCAGTGGTACATTATTTCTAGTGCAGTCACAACTGTTTCTCCCATCCCACATGACAAGATTAATGAATGTGGAAAGTACACGGTGCTAGGTACTACCAGGTCAGGAAAAAAGGTTCCTGGACATTACTTAATGTTAAGACCTGTAGGAAGATGTGAAGAAGAGGTGAGCAAAGGCTCTGAGGAGGAGGGCACGGGAAGCAGAAAAGACTAGAATGGAGGACCACCAAGACACTGCTATGGGTAGAGAGAAGTGTAAGCTTTACAAAGATACCCAGAAGACAGAATTACTATATGTTAAAAACAAACATTCAGTTTTACTAGGGTATAGCATGATTTGGCCTTCAGTGATTTTGCCTCCCCCAAATTGCCAAGAAAGCTAAACTTTCTAACCTCTGTTTTAAGTGATCACTGCCTGCCATACATAGAAACATTTATTCATGGATCTCTTTTAAATGACATACAGATGAAGGTCTCACTTCGTTTCTCAAGAGTACTTGTTAAATGTTTACTTCATCCCATTTCTATTCGTGCTTGGCCCCAGTACCTCAGTACAGACGGCCAGTTGACAGTGGACACTATAGACGCTGCCATACAGCTGTGTTGACTTGAGATGTCTCCTTGCGGACACCTACAGAACATCCCTGAGAGAGCAAAAGAAATGCTGAGTCTGACCAAAGTTAACTTATTTCAGGAAATATTGCTCTCTGCTTTTCCAAGAACGTATTACCTTGTATGCTAAGGAATATTCCCACAATTTCTACTCCCAAGTGGCAGAGGCTAAAAATCCTCATGTGAAAACACAAAGCATTTGTTTATAGAAACAAGTTTCAGAAAGTCTCTGTTTACATTCTGATCTATGGGCCAACAGTCTTGAAGGAGAGACTGAGAGAATCCAATAACAGACTGCGATACCCCTCCAGGGAGATGTCTAATGACTCCTGCTTGTACCAGAGAGATGAAAACAGATGACAAGATGTTATAAATAAAAATGCTTATGAAATTATCTCAATCAGCAATCTCAATTTTAGTAAACTTGAAATTTTGAGAGAATTCATAAAGAATTTGTGAGCAAATTGAACAGCCCAAGAATGACAAGTAAGCTCTAGAACTGCACATCACTTTAGCTCATGCAGAACCAACACAAGAGACTCCAACAAGCTGGAAGCTGGGCTCATTCATATTGAACTGGGAGCATTCCAGCCCAGGCTAGAATGGTAAATGAAAATATTCCCTAAAAAACTACCCCAACCTTTTCAGCCAGCAAACATTTCGTAAAGCATGGACTTGCAAACTTACTTCAGGCTTCATGGGCCATGCAATCTCCGGAGTCATTGCTGTCTTTGTGGTGTAAAAGCAGTTTCAGAATTTACAGGAGTGAGTGTGGCTGTGTTCCACCATGCTTTACTTACAAAAATAAACATCTTGAACCATTGATCCAGTTTGGCTGCCTTTTGAAAAAGATTTTATGTTTTTATTTATGTACATGTGTCTATTGTCTATACACACACATCCACATGGGTGCTCATGGAAGCCAGAGGCATCAGGTCCCTCTGAAGCTAATTACAGGCAGTTGTGAGCAATGCTATGTGGGTGCTGGGACTCGAACCCTGTCCTCTGTAAAAGCAGCCGGAGTTTTAAACACTGAGCCAACCGCCCTGCCTCCATCCTTCTGTCTTTTAGTACCTACAGTTGTCTTATTCCTGGATAGGTGCCGGCACCACACTTACCAGTCCAAGTCTCGGAGGAAGCCATTTCCTGATGCCGAATACAGAATGAATGTGTCATCTCAGCGGTTACACTTCTCAGTGGGGAAAGGGACTAAGAGTCAGAGAGAAGACACAACTGAGAAGCAGAAGTGGGGGACACACTTGGCATTTAGTGAACACTGGATCTCAGACCAAAACCCTGAGCCCTTTCTATTCACTTTATATGGCCTACAAAGCTATCTTGAAATTATTCCTATTTGTATGCAAGGAAATAAATATCAGAAAAGGTCAAATGGCACATGAGGTAAAGGTGCCTGCCATCCAGCCTAACTTATGTGAGTTCCATCCCTGGGACCCACATGGTGGAAGGAGAAAACCAACTTCTGAAAGTGATCTTCTAACTTCCACATGTGAGTGATGGAACATACATGCCCATGCTCACATGTGCGCGCATGTACACACATGCGCGCACATGTACACACATGCACACGCACACACCACACACACAATAAATGACAAAAAAGTAAAAAAGGTATGAAAACTAAAACTAAATAGCCACATACCTGCTGGTTCTAACCACTTCCATATTGCCTCTCTGAAAATTCAATGGCATTTTTCTCATTTCCTACTTTACCTAGAGGTGAGGGAGATGGCTCAGTAGGTAGAATGCTTGTAGAACAAGCATGAAGACCTGAATGCAGACCCCTGACCCCCAAAGAAAAGCTAGGAGTGGTGGTGTGCACCTATAACCCAGAGCTGGGAGGGAGGGTGGTACACACAGGGGATTCTGAGACGTGAGCCAGTCAGTCTAGCCAAACAGGCAACCTCTGGGCTCTGTGAGAGACCTTGTATCAAGAAGAGAGAAGAGACTGAAGAAGACACCAGACAGATCTCTGGCCTCTAGACACACCCAGGCGTGGTAGTCTGAAAGTAACTGGCCCCCATGATCTCATGGGCAGTGGTATCATTAGGAGGTGTGGCTTTGTTGGCTTTGTATGGTCTTGCTAAAGGAAGTGTGTCACTGTGGGGCTGGGCTTTGGGATCTAATATATGTTCAAGCCACGCCCAGTGTTTCAGTTCACTTGCTGTTGCCTGTGGATCAAATACATATAACTCTCAGCTCCTTCTCCAATACCATGTCTGCCTGCACACCACCATGTCCCACCATGATGTTAATAGACTGAACCTCTGAACTGTAAGTGAGCCATCCCAATTAAATGTCTTCCCTATATAAGAGTTGTCATGGTCATATGTCTCTTCACAGCATTAGAAACCCTAAGTCACCAGGCAAGAAAGTAAACACTAACACATCCATGCACCACATGTGTGCAAACATCATATGCACATGAAAGGAAAGAAAACAGACCTCACATGCTAAGGCAGTGAGATTCCAGGGTGGAGGCCAACGTGGGCAACATAGTAAAGCTGTGTCTCAAAACCACAATAGTTAACACTGTTTCATCATCAAGATGAATGTTTTTCACATGTACTATCTTATAACAAGTGTAAATCATTTAACAAACCCTTTCAATGAACAGCATTTTAAGAGAACAGTTCATTTAACCATTAGCAAAATACCACATCAAAAATATATTAAGGCACTAAAATAAATACACACATACTGCATTGTCAATGTACAGAAACGTCATGACACGCACTGACTGATAAAGTAAGATTATTTTAGCTTTGAATGCATAGTAATCTAGCTAGCAGACTCGGATATATAAATCAGACATGTACTTCTGTATGTCCATCTTATCTGCAAGATAAAGGACTGGTGGCAGATCTGAAGCAATGACTTGGGTCAAATTGCAGTCCACACCTAAGATGGTCACTCACTTCAGGTATTGCTTCCCTTGGCCATGTATGCTTCCAAAGTCAACCTGTAGTAAGGAGTCTAGCCACTTCACAACTTTTGAATTTTCAAGTAAACAGCTTTATCAGATGATTATCTTTAAGAACGCGATTTACACTAACATTTTCACATTTTAAAAAAACACAAGTTATTGCTGATGACTGTTTTTCCTATTGGAACCTCCCACTGGCATCTACTCTACAAGATACACAAGAAACCCCTGTAGCTTCTGGTTAATGAGGAACTGGAATCAAGATGAATTTTTAAAGATTACTTGAAGACGCATAAAGTTATAATTTGGTTGAAGAACTTGAAACCTAAATTAAAATAAGGGTCCCTGTGGTTGATAGGCCACAAACCTCCTAGGACCACAAATGAAAGTGATTTTTACCTTTAGGGAAACAGGTCATTCCATGCAAAACAAAAACAAAGCAAACAAAAAGGGAAAAAGATGTAATAGTTTACTGAAAGTTGACAATATTTCAGTATCAAATTATGTTCTGAGAAACTTTACCCACACTCCTTTCTGAAGTATGCAAACATACTTTCTTGTCTTCTTACAGAAAGCAACTGAGGAGTTCAGAGTTATCAATGAGTCTTCCTATGACATGTACAAATACAGATCCAGCCACTGGGGATGCAGATGCGCACAGATGGGGAAATGGCTTAGAGAATAAAGTGCTTGCTGAGCGACCATAAGAACCTGAGTTCAGATCCTCATCACCCATAGATATGGCCCTGAACAGTGGCCTGAGCTCATAATTCCAGTGATGGGTAGGCAGGAAGAAAAGATTCCAGGACTTACTGACAAGCTGGTCTACATGAACTGGCAAGTGCCAGACTCAATGGGACCCTGTCTCAAAAAAATAAAATAAGGAAGAAGCAACAGAGGAAAGGGCCTAACACTGACCCCTGACCTCCAGAGGCACAAGTATGGGTAAGCATACCTACATATGTACATATATACCACATGTGGGCACGCGTGCAGGGGACACACACACACACACACACACACACGCACGCACGCACACACACACACAACCAATGAAGCTATATGTAAAGATACACTGCAGTGTCCACATCTGCATCCACCCTGTCTAAGGATGCATACTGCAGCACCTCTTCATAGCAAAATTGATCTCTGCTGCACCCTTTCTTGCCAATTCTAAACAGGTATGTCCTTTTGGATTTCTGCAACAGCTTCTAAGTGCCTTCATTTTTTAAAGTCTCTTTTCTCACTCACCTTCTATGAATAACTTTCTTGCTACTTCTCAGTTTGAAAAAAGGAGTTGGTCTTTCATACACAGCATTAAAGCAAGTCCAACACACTGTTTAGGGGTTGAGAAGTGAGCTGTGTATGCCTGCGGTCCAAGCACTCAGGAGGCTGAGAAAGGACGGTTGCCAGTTTGAGGCCAGCCTGCACTATTTAAGGAGATTTTGTTGTCACCCAGTGCCAGTATGTGGAACATCAACCATCACGTTTTCTAGCTTTCTCTGCTTTAGTGATATATGTTCCTGTTAGGGGTCTATTTCTCCTAGGAAGGAGAGGAGCTGGGTGAGGTCTATTTTGCCAAAAGTCACACTCAAAAATTTCTACTTTCCTAACTTAATTTTTAAAACTTCCAAATCATAAAATATCTATCTTTCCTAGATAATTTTAAAAAAATCATGTTGTCACCGGGCGGTGGTGGCTCACGCCTTTAATCCCAGCACTCGGGAGGCAGAGCCAGGTGGGCCTTTGTGAGTTCATGGCCAGCCTGGGCTACCAAGTGAGTTCCAGGAAAGGCGCAAAGCTGCACAGAGAAACCCTGTCTCGAAAAACAAAACAAAACAAAAAATCATATTGTCTCCCATTTTGAAAGTCCTTAATCTAAAATCAATATTGCAGGGTTGGGGATTTAGCTCAGTGGTAGAGCGCTTGCCTAGCAAGCACAAGGCCCTGGGTTCGGTCCTCAGCCCCAGAAAAATAAATAAATAAATAAATAAATAAATAAATAAATAAATAAATAAATAAATAAATAAATAAAATATTGCTATGATTATCAGTATTATTTTATTTCTTGATTTTGCATAATGGTCTTTTTAAAAAATCAAGCTTAAGGAGAAAAGATAAAGTAAATGGAGACATTTCCAGGAATTCTGAGGGGATTCTGAGTTACTGTTTAATGACTGGAGGCTGACAGCACTGGTTCATTTTTACTTCAAAGCTTGATCTGCACAGCGTCATCTTCAGTTCACAGAACAAGTAAAAAGAAGACTTTGGAGTCGACAGGGTTGAGGAGTTAGAGTGGAGAGCATCACCTATGGATGCAACAGGATAAGCTCCAGCAACTGAGCTGCACTTAAAGGAAAAGTAGCACCTACACTATACTCATCGATGGGCCTTTGCTGGAGGAGAGGAAAAGGAGATGGCTGCATGGCCACGGGAACAGTGTAACTTTGTGGAGACTCCTGCCGTTCATAAGCCACGTGGAAATTTTCAACAGCTGACTCCTGTAGGTATCACAGGAGGATTGAGTTACTTAGCTTAGGACATGACAGAGTGGGAGAGTTTAACTGAGAATGGCCATCACATTTATGTGTCAAATTCTGTTCTGTACAAAGACCGCTAAACCATGGCTTTGGTCTTTTCTTTTCATGGGCTGGTATGCAAGAGGTACTGTATCCAGCAAGCATGACAGAGAACAAAACTGCATAGATACAACCTGTCAGTCATCAGAGCAGGTCAAAGTGGGGGAGGAAGAGAAAAGAGCACATCTGTTGTCCATAACAAGGCTGGGTAGCTAGCCTTGCCGTGATACATTCTTATAATCCCCTGGGTGTGAACACATAGTATTTGCCTAATCGCTCTCTCCATAACTGATTAAATAGCATGCCTAATAAATAATTAATATTGTGGCTGTAACACTGAGAGATGCCTAGAAAAAGTATAAAATACATTTCTGTGTGTGTCTGTAGGGGTGTTTCCAAGGCAGCAGGCATAATCTACCTTGAAAGTAGGCTTCACCATCCAACAAGCTGGGGCTAGATTAACTGGGAGCAGAAGGAGGAAACTCCTGCAACTCACACTCCTGAGCAGGTTCAAAACTAACATGGTTTAGGTGGTGCTGGAAGACTGAACCCTATGCAGCCTCTGAGCAGATAAAGCAATTTGATAAACTTCCTTCATAATTAAGTATACGATCTACTGGTTTTGTCCATCAGAAGAGCCCTGACTAATACACTTAGCTTTTATGTCAACTGTTTAACAATATAAATAATTCAGACACTTGGCCTATTTTGCTGACTAAAGTACTCTACAGTTCACTGGAATGTTGAGCAATAGTTATTTGCAATATCTTGCTTCTGCCAAAAATCTACTTACTAGAAGGCTTGGAGCACACAGAAGGAAGAAAAATACAAAGGGGTGACTTTAACATTTACATTTAAAAGAAAACTCTAAACCAGGCAGGCACCTTGGCATACAGCTATAATCCTAGCATTCAGGAGGCCGAAGCAAAAAAAAAAAAAAAAAAAAAAAATGCTACAAGATTGAGGCCAGCCTAAGCTATGAAGTGAGTTCCCAACAAACATGGGCTACAGAACGAAACTGTCTCAAAACCAATAACAATAAAAAGAAGTGAATCTTCATGAGGCTGTTCTCCTTGCTCACTTATTCAATAAGTACTTACCATACAAAGGCTACCGGCACTGTCCAACACACTGCCATGATAACATAGCTATCAATATAGATACTCTCAATGTGAACAATGCTTTTCTGTTCCAAAAGTTCCATACACGCATATTTAATTCCCAAGACAAACTGTAAAAAAGCATTCCTAGATAAAGCAGCCCAGGGTGTGAACAGACATGTCACAATTAGGAAGTACCAGATCAAGTCCCAACCCTGAGCCTTTTCTCTCCAAATCCATCATCTCTCTACTCTCCCCCCTATGCTCCACTCCAAATCCATCATCTCTCTACTCCCCTCTATGCTCCACTCCAATCCATCATCTCTCTACTCCCCCTACGCTCCACTCCAAATCCATCATCTCTCTACTCTCTCCTATGCTCCACTCCAAATCCATCATCTCTCTACTCTCCCCTATGCTCCACTCCAAATCCAACATCTCTCTACTCCCCCCTACGCTCCACTCCAAATCCAACATCTCTCTACTCCCCCCTATGCTCCACTCCAAATCCAACAACTTTCTACTCCCCCCTACGCTCCACTCCAAATCCAACATCTCTCTACTCCCTCCTATGCTCCACTCCAAATCCATCATCTCTCTACTCCCCCCTATGCTCCACTCCAAATCCAACATCTCTCTACTCCCCCCTATGCTCCACTCCAAATCCAACAACTTTCTACTCCCCCCTACGCTCCACTCCAAATCCAACATCTCTCTACTCCCCCCTATGCTCCACTCCAAATCCATCATCTCTCTACTCTCCCCCTATGCTCCACTCCAAATCCAACAACTTTCTACTCCCCCCTACGCTTCACTCCAAATCCAACATCTCTCTACTCCCCCCTATGCTCCACTCCAAATCCATCATCTCTCTACTCTCCCCCTATGCTCCACTCCAAATCCAACAACTCTCTACTCCCCCCTACGCTCCACTCCAAATCCATCATCTCTCTACTCTCGTACTGTGCTTCAGTGATTCAGCCTCACTGGGTATCAATGAGTCCTTGGCTTAGCAGCTCTGTACAAGTAAACAAATAATGATATATTTGTCTATCAAATATTTACTTTTTTCCAGTTTAGAAAAAAAACAACTATTTAAATACCTCTTTTAAAACACAGAGGTGAGGGCCAGAGAGATGGCCCAGTGAATAAAGGTGTTTGTTCAGCCAAAGGGCCCTACAATTGACATTGTAGTAGAGGACTGACTTCCCCAAGAAGTCCTCTGACCTTCATTTATATCACGACGTACACATATATACAGATATACATACACACACAAAATAAACAAATACATGTAAAAAAAACTTTAAAAGATAATTAAAATAACATAGAGGTATGTCCAATCTGTGTCATGATATTATCTAAGATTATATATATATAAGAAAATACCAATCCAGTGTCGTATTTCCGTTTGGAGTCCCACAAAGACTTGTTTAGGAAGACACCAACTGACTCTATGTTGTTTGTTGCTGCCCTTGGAAGGCGCCTGCTATCAGTTCACATGGCCTAAAGAAATTCAGAGTAGACTGCAAATGGGTTTCATCAAGAACAATGAGATCTGGACCATTTCTGATATTCTAGCTCATATAATCTAAGTGAGTTTGAAACAAGACCTATCAAAGAAACTATTCAAGTAACCTACATAAAGTAAGATGACAGAGAAAAAAACGTGAAACGGTGAACTTAGCAAGAGCTGTGGTAAACTGGGGGTACACTCTCATAGTGACAATGGTGCCGTCACAGTCAGGACATGTTTTCCTAAGCAGACATTTGTGGAAGTATCAAATATATCTGAATAGCCAACAGAGGATAGCTATCTATAATCTCAGAAATGCATGGCAATTACTATAATCTTCCCCTATACCAAAGAATCCTAAAGTATAGGAAAATGACAGTGGGGACCAGAAATTCAGCTCAATATTCCCTCAAGAACCAAGGAAAGAAAACTGCATGCATTTGGGGAAAGGTAATAACATTTTTCCTCAAGTACACTCTACTTTAGACACTTCATAATCAAGACCTCCTGTAAGCCAACCAACACACTGTCTTAACTCATACTACCATGTCTGTTTACAGCTGAAGCCTGGGTCTCTCTCGCTGTGTGAGTGACTGCAGATGTCTCAGAAAAGATGATTCAAACACGGTCTCTCAAGTCTGCATTTCTTTTTCACTTAATCACAACGCTGATTATATAAAAGTTCTCATCTCTGATTTCTAATTAGGAGAATTTCTCAAGAGACTTACAAAATATTCTTTCTGTAAGAAACTACCCCTGAATATGTGGGTCACAGGAAGCCTCTGAGACAAAAGCTGCCTAGAGAAGAGGAGTTACCCTCCGTGTTGATGGCAGTAGACATCAGGAGAGCTGTGCTGCCATCGATATGAACCAGGAAACCAATGACTGCGATGTTAAGGAAGTCTACAGAAGATAAATCAGACATGGCAGCAAATCTGCTATCTCAATACTTCGAGGCAGAAGCAAGGGTCTGAAAGTTCAAGGTGACCACCAGTTGCACAGGGAGCCTGGGCTTCATGAGACCCTATCTTTAATGGGGAGGGGGTGAAAGGAGGAAAAGAAAGGAAGGAAAGAAGGAAAGAAAAGAAAGATAAAGACAAAAAGTCTAAGACTTTGAAATGGAGGATGTGAATACTAGTTTTCAGATTCCAAGCTGAGACCATTGATATTTGACCATCATGTACTTGGTACTGGGATGCAGCAATATTGTCTGCGTCCCCTCCACACTGGCTCCATCCATCCTAGACAGATGCTCAAGGAGCCTTGTTTGCTTAGAAAGGTAACACATGACCCAGTTCCCAGGCAGGACAGGGTTCCAGGCAGCACTTGGAAAGATCTAAACCCTGGTGCTTACAGATGTGCACAAATGTATCAGGATACAGAAACCAAAACAAAAAGAAGCGGGGGAATATAATACTCAGTAAAGAGAGGGAAAACTATAAACTTATTTACGCTAACAAACTGTTAAAATGCCCCTCACATGGTGTGACTTTACATGGCTGTTAACTGTCATACTATTAACTGAAAACAGCAGGACACACGAAGACAAAAGGAAGTGTAAAGTGTCCTTGTACATGGGACAACCCCCCCCCCCCGACAGCTCTGAGAACAGGGGAAATGACTTACCCAGGGCCTCGGAAGCAACTAATAACCAAGGGCAGGTCATTTGTTTGGGGGGTTTTATTTGGGGTTGTTTTGTGGTTTTTGTTTGGTTTGGTTTCGTTTCATTTGGTTTTTCAAGACAGGGTTTCTCTGTGTAACAGTCCTGACTATGATGGAACTCATTTTGTAGACCAGGCTGACTCTGAACTCACAGAGATCCTCCTGCCTCTGCCTCTCAAGTGCTGGGATTAAAGGCATGTGCCATCACTGCCTGTCTAGGACCATATTTTTTACAAAGTGGCATTTTACTGTTTGGAAATATTTTCCACAAGCAGTACAAAATTCTTATTTGAATTGTCACATTACCTTTTAAATACTACACAGGCGCACACACACACACACACACACACACACACATATACACACACACATACACACACATACACACACACACACACACACATACACACACACACACACATTCTCTATATACTTAGTAGATTTTATTAACATAGTAGCATCCTTGCAGTGAAATGTATTTTAAATTTATTTTTGCTCAGGTTTCTGTTTATGAACCTGCACAAATCAAACAGTCCCACTCAGACCCACTTAGAAATGATGTGAGAAGAAGGAACACTGTCTATGAACTAAGACAGAAGGCACAGGGGTGAGAACCACACACCTATTCCCTGGCAGTCCAAGCATCACTGAGGAGGAAGTGTGCTGTCCACCTAAGCCTGACAGCCATAAAGCTTCTCCAGGAAAAGACGGACTGTGAACGAGGAGCATCACTTAGAGATGGAGCTGAGGAAACCTGACTTTGGAGGGATCAGCTAATAGAACCTTTGCATCTCACAAAAGAGGAACCCAGGGCCCACAAGACCTGCTTAGCTACTGATTACCAGCAGGAGCTCATGTGCAGGAATGTGGAACAGCATCTACTCCCATTGTGCTCTCTGGTAGCCATATAGCAGCAGCTCTTAAACCTAGCTATTGAGGAAAATTGATTTAATTTACATTTAATTACTCAAATGGGCTTTCTCTGGAGGGTGAAATTGCTGTTCAAAGCATCTTTTCCAAATGTAAACATTTCCCAAAATATTTGTTTCACTTTTATCAATATTTAAACAAAATAGAATATTTCAACAGTATTGCTATCCTGGGATGGACAATACAATGTTAAAACTGATTCCAAGCCGACTTGGGATGCTCAAAAAAATAAAATAAAAACGTTAAAATATAGGCTCTAATTTCTGGAATGAGTTTACAAAACTGGTCTTTGTGCCAACATCATCCAGCTTTATTCAAAGCTGAAGCTGCTTCACCTTTCTGTGCTTTTCACTTTTCTTAGCCCAAACGACTATCCTAAAAAAGGAAAAGAAAGAATCGCTGCAGACAGCGCACCATGCCTCACTACAAGTCCGTGCATTCCCAGCACAACCTCTGAGGCAGGAGAGGTGGGCAATGAGCTTGGAAAGTCATCCAAAGGAAGAATTCTCTTACTCTGTCCTAAAACCTATACCACGTACTTTCCCAGAGTTCATTACCAAAGTCACAGCAGCCAAACATCACAAGAAAGAAAGGGTAAAAGCGGAAGTTTAAAATGTATCCTCATGGTCTATAGTTCTGTGATCCCCTGAGAAAGGAGTATTAGTTAAATACGATATATCAGTAAATACTGAATATAAAAGTTATAGGAGACCTTTGTTTCCGTCTAAACTGCACTAGGCCCCAACAAACCAGACAAAGAATTAAAATGGAGTCATCAGTGCTAACATTCCAAACTTCAGAACCAAAGTCCTCAGACCTGAGACATCAGGGGAGTGGTGGCAGGTGGATTTCACAAAGGAGCCACCTTCTACAACTTGCTAACGAGTTCTTATACTTAGTCTTTACCCGAGGTAGAGGGACACTGTCAGCCTGATGCTCTCAGTTACCTCTGTCTCCTGTGGCTCTTCCTGGGAACAGTGCTTTCAGATGGCCAACTTTTTCCTTTTCTGTTTCTGCTCTGCCTTTCTCTAAACCTTCCTCAGCTGCTCAGAACTAACATCAATATAAGGGAGGAAATGTTGGCTGATTTGGAAATTGCAAAATAAAGCCAATCCTAGCACTGGAGAGGTGGAGGCAGGCAGATCTCTGTAAGTTTGATCCACAGAGTGCGTTTCAAGGCTACACAACACAGTGAAATCCTGTCTCAAAAAATAAAACAAAACAAAAAAATATCTTAATATTTAGTACTTTGGTTTTTTGCCAAGTATAAAGTTTCCCAAACGTTTTCAACAAAGAACTGTTTTTAGTGCTAAGAACCAATATCACATACACAATATACATGATCTATGAACCCAAAATCTCTATGTCCTAAAGTTGAATTATATTCAAAGCTTAATATATAATATTCTGTTAAAAAACATCGCTTATCAAAAAAATTATATTAGGGCTGAAGAAATGGCTCAGTGGTTAAGAGTACTTGCTATTCTTCCAGAAGACCAGGTTTTGTTTCCCAGAATTCATATCTAGTAGCTGACAACCACCTGTAATTCCAATTCCAGGGGAACTGATACCCTCTGGTCTCCCTGGGCACAGAAATTCACCAAGTCACACACACAAACAAATGAATTTAAAAATGAATATACATTTAAATAAACATATTCATTGTTCCAGAAACATGAATACTAAGAAGGTAACCTGGGGCTGATGATCAGGTATGACCACTTGCCTACAAGCCTGATGCTCCCAGTCAGAACCCACAGTGGACAGAGAAAACCAACTCTAAAAAGATGCTCTTGACTCTACACATGCACACCTGTACACATGCATGTACCTACACCATTCTCCTCTCTCTCTCTCTCTCTCTCTCTCTCTCTCTCTCTCTCTCTCTCTCACACACACACACACACACACACACAAAATGGTAATATATTTTTAAAAATATATTTTTAAAAAGTAACCTAGAAAAGTGGAGAAAGTGCTTTAAAAATCACAGACTACAGAGTGCACATGACACATTCACGATGCTGTGAATTGCTGATTATAGCTGTTTTGACATATTTTCCTAACTCCACTGAACCTGTTCTGAATGCAAAGGCCAAATCTTTTTGACAAAAGAGAAAAGGAGGTTGGAAAAACATTCTTTTCCATGAACCTGAGAGAACTACTTGGATGATAAGATTCAGGCTACATTTAAGCAGTAGATGAGTCTCAACTTCACACCACAGTTGGAGGTCCGGAAAGGTCTCATTAGAAGAGAGTCAACCAAGGCCATCACTCTCTCAGCAAGGATCTGACATCAAATTGCTAACAGTGTGCTGTTGTGACACAATTATGCTACAGTCAGTGAGCCTCATACAAGGAAACACATCACTGCTATGGTCCACTGCTCTCCTCTGGGCACAGAATACAGACCCAGCAAAAGGCTACATTGTTGTCCAACAGAATTCTACATGCAAATTATACAGGAGTCATCTCTTAACTTACTTGCATTTTATGGAGCCAACATTCTGCTTCTAGTCTTCCATATAAAACATTGGACAAGAATTCTCAGAGGCAGGCCTATAAGTGAACATTCTCAAGAAAAAAACTGAAGTGTTCTTTATTTATATATCTTTACATTCTTTATTTATCCCAAATTGATTGTATTACCTCATGGCAGTCAATCAAAACTTAAAGTTAAAAGCATTAAAATTATTTTTTTACCAGGGTAACTGGAGACAGTTAGAAGTAAATGGCAAGTTTGAGGCTAGCCCAGGCTACAGCCAGAACTTTACATGAGCACTGAGGCAGGCTCAAACCAGCCTGGGCAGGCCGTGTACCGGTCCACCACCCTGCAGGTTAGTTCAGTGCTGAAGGGTCTGGTGCTGGGGATTCCAGATGAGGAATGACTCCATCGAACAAGGATCGGGTGAATTAGCACAAAGCTTTCAACAGTCCGCTAGGGTAAATTTCAGTTCTTTTTCTAATGTACCATTAAACATGAGCGTCCTACGTAAAACAACTTTCCAGCCACGAGGGAAAGGACCCATTTCCTCTGGGGTAAAGACCACTGGTTCTTGGCAACAGAAACACAAAACAGTATTCCTCTTTCTTGCCACCCTGGAGCTGTGTCTCCACAGCTGAGGAAGAAGGAGACTGCCTCCCACTTCCCTCTATTCCCATCGCTGCCTGTCTATCTAAACTCACTCATGACTTAAACACTCCGATACGTTCATGCTTCTGCAAATAGTTCAGAATATTTTAACTTCACTTTGGTCATATTTCTAACTTTTCAGAGGAGAAGGCTTAGCTAAAAACTGAACTATAACAAATTTATCTGAGTTAAGCTCCTTTTAAATTTACACATTTCAAGTAGAATTATGACAAATTATATCTGTTTTCTAGTTTACTAACATATCTGTCTTTAAAACACTAACATTCTCCTGCATAATGTAGAACATTGTGAGTCTATGAATGACACACATAGAGGGTATGTGTGTGTATATGTGTGTGTAGAAACATGTATAAGTGCATACCAATGCATACAACATCAAAACACTGTGTATATCACTGTGCTTATTTTTAGGCTAAGTTAATTTTTACTGGCTTTAGATCCCAGTTTGCTCTATCTATGGATGTACATGCAGTCCTGAGCACCCCTTCACAGCTATGTGACCCTGGTCCCAAGGGAAAACAAACAACAAAAGTGGGTGGGTAAAAGCCCTAGGACCTTTCCTAATAAACAGGTCAGATGGCTTGACAATGGCCAGCCTCGTTGTAAATACAGGCCCTGACAAGCTGGCAGAGTGGGGAGGCACCTGCCACCAAGCCAGACCACTTGAGGTCAGTCCCTGGAGACACAAGCAAGAAGGAGTGAACCGTCTGCCACAAGTTGTTCTCTGACCTCCAGAAGTACACACACACACACACACACACACACACACACACACACACGAGCGGTGGAATGAAGCTATCCGCTCTCAAGTATGTACTTTCTTTGCAAGGTTCAATGTCCTAAAGTTCTGCAACCACCTCAAACCACCTTGGGACAAGTGTTCAGAGACATGAGCCTATGAGGGCTGGTTCTCATTTGACCCACTACAGATGATATTCTTGTAACTCTTCCCTGATGACCCAGTTCACTGCAAAGCAATTACTCTAACAGATACTAGTCTCTCTTTCCTATCGGTCCAACGTCATCCAGTGAAGTTTGCTTCCTGGGAACATATGTCACATACTAAAATGACTCAGCCAAGTGAGTATAAAGAAGGCACAGAGCATATCATCCACATGCTAGCCCACGAGCCATGCACATGTTCTCCTTAGAGAAGCACCACAGCATGTGCTGGGTGCAGCTTCCTCAAACGTCCTCTCTCTGTGCCCCTTCAAGTGTTCGCAGGGGCAGTGTGGGGGAACGGCTCTCTTCATGACTCACCCAAATTGGTGAGTGTGTGATGGAGTCTTCAATAACCTGATTTTTGTCATTATTTCACTTGAGGTATGTGTCAGGCTAGCTAATATTAAAGGGAAGTTTAATTTTGTGTGTAATTATGAAAGAAACTGGCAATTACTTTTTAATTGAGACTGTCCACTATAGAAGTAGCCACAAGTAGGTCTTGGTGTCTGTTTTTGAAAGAGTGAGGGATCATTATTGTTTTCAAACCCATTGGAGCTTACCAGCTAACATGGTCTTTGGTGTTATTTAGTTACATTGTTCTTTATAAATGGATAAGTTGTATCAAAAAGATTGAATTGATATCAATTCTATATCTGGATTCTTTAAAATGAAAGCTGGCTTAGCTGGTCTTCATATGTAGAAGCATATTCTAGATTTAAAATTTTTAGCTATTATTATAGAATTCTTAATGTACTACATGACTTATATTACCATTATTATGGTCAGACTTATTACATCATCATTATTTTCTTAAACAGGTTCTTATTAGCACAGGCTGATCTTGGCCTTGTTATGTATAAAGCTGATGAAAATTTTTAACTTCTCGTTTTCCTCCATTAGCTGAGATGACAGGCATGGGTGGCCACACCAGCTATTTCAGACTTCTTATTTTGTATTTCAAATTTTTATCTATGTATTTGTTTTTGTATTTTTTAATACAGCCCTGCCAAGCCTGGTGATCACTGTGTAGCCCAGGCTGACCTCTAGTACAGGGCAGTTCTCCTGCCTCAGCCACTTGAAAGCTACAGTGTGGGACTTAGCATATGTCTTTATGCTCAGCTTCACCTTGCTTTTGTGGATGTTTGGAGGTATAAATTCATTGTCAATGTAGCAAAGTTCTGGAGATACTCTGAAAAAACTAAGTCTTAAAGTTAACTATGTGCCTAACGTTAAGATTGGGAGAATCTGTAGACCCTGCATTTGTGCTTGAACTTGTAGGTAGGCATGGAGGAGATGGTGGCAGTACTCCTCATCATGATCTCTTTATGAATCCCTAACCACCAATGACAAGTAGTTACATCTGTTTTTATATGTACGCTCCCTTTTACAATTACCTTATCCTGTGTGTGTACTTGCGTGCGTGTGTGTGTGTGCATGCGTGCGTGCACATGTGTGTGTGTACTGGTGTCTGCAGATGAGATGTCATCTCCTGTGTCCTTGTTCCCATTGCCATGCCTTCCCCACCATGATGGACATCTAGCACATATAAACTCTTGAATTGCTTCTGGTCATGGTATTTTATCACAGCAACAAACATTAACTAACACAGCATCTGAAGCTCAATCAATATGCAGAAAAGAACACATGTAGACCTTTACTGCTAGCACACTTGTCAGGGTGAGTTAAGATTCATCAAGCTGGATATGACAGCACATACATGACCTCCTCGTATTGGGAGCTAAGGCAGGAAGATGGTGTGTTGAAGCTACACAGTAAAGCCGTGTCTGAGTACAGACGAAAACTTGGAAGAGAAACTATCTTGGCTTACTGCTTCTGAAAACTAATACTCACATACACAGCCCTAGGGGTTGTTTAGGCTTACTGTAGTTGTAGTGTTAAAGAGAGGAGGGGAATGCTGCTGGGGATAGAGTGCCTAGGGATCTGCCAAGAGAGAAAGAAAGTCTTCAGTTCACAATGCAAAGGAATTGTACAAAAGGTACCAGCCATCCACACTTCCTGTGCGTGTGTGTGTGTGTGTGTGTGTGTGTACACTAAACCTCTGCGTGACAGAGGCAAGCGCAGCATGGCTCTCAGGATCTCTGGTTCCCAACCTGTCAATAACCTTGGGCACTGCACCAAGTTTCTATTTTAAGTCCATACTTACTACAGTCCAACAGTACTATCCTACTTTACCAGAATGCCAAGGAAGTTGTCAGGATGTCTGCACCTCCCTTCCCATTCCAGATGAGAAGCAGTTTCTGCCGTCTGGGTCCATTCGTTTTCTTCAGTCTCTGACTCTAATGGACTACCAATCTACCAGCATTAAGCCTTGGTAATTCTCAAAAAGTTTTCCAATCTCTTTTCCAAACTGTCTTTGAAGAGCCACTTTTCAAATCACTGTTCTTAGTTTTTTTTTTATTTAGTAGGATATGGGTCATTGGTAAGTGCTTACCCAGCAAACTCAAGGCCCTGGGTTTAACTTCCAGACACACAAAAAGAACCTCCATTAAAAGTTAGTTTTATACAAAATAGTACTTCTCACCATCTTTCTAACCCAGTTTGCCTTAGCTTGCTCTTCAGCAGTCTAGACTGCAACTCTTGCAAACATTCAACAATGCCACCTGTTCACTAGGACTGCTGTATGCCCAGCTCACGTCTGTCCCACACAGTCTATCTTCCATTCTCTATCACTGTCTTTTCTCTAATTCTAGTCAGTCCTGGGTAAATGACACATTCTCAGAAAAGTATGAAAAAATGCTTGGTTCCGCACAAAGGTACGCTCCTGGTCTGCCTGGCCCTACAGTGCATGAGCGATGTTAAACTAGTCTTCAGACCTTCAAAAGACAACATTTTCTCTTTTCTTGTGCTCCTCTGCTACGTGGCACATCTGTCTCTTTAGCTGCTAAAACTGACTGAACCTTTAACATAGAGCCTCGCCTCCTCCCAGAGGCTTTCTCTAGTTTGCCTTTGGAAGCCTGGTGCCCTTGCTCTGCACTCCCAGGAATCTCAGCACACCTCCATCAAAGTGCCAGTCCCACTGCATACTAACTTGGCTCAGGTGCCTACTCTCCCACAGAGATTTAGCTTCTTGCAAGAGCACTTGCTGTAAGGGGTTGGCACAGTGCAGACCCTAGACAAGACAGTCAGATGCAGCAATGTAGAATATGTCAGGTAATTGAAAAGGAAGCCCAGGGTTAGAGGACCATAGAAGACCATGTCTATTTAGCAATGTAGAACGTGTCAGGTAATTGAAAAGGAAGCCCAGGGTTAGAGGACCATAGAAGACCATGTCTATTTAGCAAGTCTATGTGGAATACAACACTGACTTTTACTGGTTTTGTCATAATATATTCAAGTAGCCCAGGCTACACAGTGGAGTAACCTTAAACTCTTGACCCTCCAGCTTCTATCACCCAAGTATCAAGTTTGCAAGCATTCACCAACATGCCCATCTCAAAATGCTGTAAAAAGAAAAATGTCTCCAAAAACATACATAATCCCAAATAAAGTTACTATATATTCAAAATCAAATATACAGAAACCCTTGGGGTGCTATTAAAAGCCAATTCTGCCTGAAGAAAATTTGTATATATACAAATTTGCAGGAATAAACAAAGCCATTTCATATTTCATCTTAATAACAACTGTCAGATGTCTTCCTGATAATATAACTCATAAACATACATACATACATACACACACACACACACACACACACACACACACACACACACACACAAGCAAAACAAGAAAGGAAGGAAAAATTGTCAAGGCCTAATTTTCTCATATAGCTTATCACTAACTATTTATAAATCATCAAGACCTGCAGTCCCAGCTCAGGACATGTAAGCAGGAGGCTCGGGAGTTAAAGGCCAACCTTAGCTACTGGAGAGTCAGTCTCAAGTAAGATGAAGGGAAAAAGAAACGTAGGAAGAGATTTGATAAAACATACACCTGTTTTCTAGACAAACTCAGAAAGTGTTTGATCAGCGAATGGGACAGCCAACAACTAACCAATGTTCACAGCAAAGCTCTAGGGTCAAAACCACATACTTCTAGGATCAATACTATGGGAGAGAAGGAGAAAGGGAAACACCTCTCCAATCACCAAAACCAAAAGAAACCTCCTTATAGGCAGCAGACATAATTGATAGCCTCTGGGAGAAGATGTTTTTGTTTTGTTTTGTTTTCTTGTGACAGTATCTCACTAGCCCAGGCTGCCCTCTAACTTCGGATACTCCTGAAATCCACTGCCCGAGTTCAATTACAATCTTTAATTAAATTTCAATTATTTCCATTGTACGAATACAAATATATTCACACATTTAAGTCATCAAAGTTCTGGCAAGTTACTGGAGGTCAAAATACCTTTACAACTTTCCGAGGTAGCCTCAATTTTCAGATTCTCTCACAACTAATTACAAGCTTGAGTGATCACTCAAAGCTGAAATAAAGTTAAGGCAAAATGAATACCCCCCTTCTTCCTCCACAGCCATATCATATACAACCATACTTTAATGACTATTCCTTTTACTTATGAAATAGATGGAGATTTCCCAAATAAAAAAGAGCACACAGCTTTAGTCAACCAGGGCTATGGCTAGAAAAGATTTCCATCTGTAATGGAATCATTCAGCCTTCCACCTCAGCAGCTAACTTGAAGGATGTTGCCTATAAATAAATAATACAACCAATATACATGACAAATACTATTAGAATCATTCCAACTTGGCCCCTCCAGTGGGGGAGGGGAGGATAGTAACAGGAAGGGCAACTGATATAGACTGTGTGCCTACTGTGATAGTTTTGGGGACACACTACTAAACATACAAAGTTCCTGCCCTAAGAGTGTAAACAAACGTAAGAAAACCACAGAACAAGGCACTGTGGTGAGCACTTTTAGTGCCAGCAGTTAGGAGAGGAGATCCAGGAATCATGTGAGCCCAGGAACTGGAGACCAGCCACAGCAGTACAGTGCGACTCAAGTATGGGGCATAGGGGCTCGCCACTCAGTAGAATCTGGTTGTAAACAAGTGATCTTGCACTAGGACTCATGGGGAAGTTCCCTTCTTTGGCAGTTTTCCCAAGAATAAAAGGGACAATCAAACCAATTCCCTCATTAAAATGCATGGGAAAATCCATGGTTCTTCCTAGAACTGCTTCAGAGAATAGATCATAAAACAGACTGATGGCTAACTCTGTGGCTGAAAGCTGATGGTGAAGTGCTTGGTCAAACATCATTCTGTTGCTCCACATGTCTCTGTAATGGCGTACTCATTTTATTTCACTTAGATTTTTGAGACATGGTCTTGTGTAAGTCCAAGCTGGTTTCAAACTCAGTATGGATCCAAGCATGCCTTGAACTCATCCTGATCATCCTGCCTCTACCTCCCAAGTGCTAGTATTATACATATTTTGCCACCATGCCTGATTGTGGCAATGTTTGGGGTAAGATTTCCTTCTGTGATGGCATTTGGAACTAGTTGAAAACCCTGAATAACAGAACAATACCATACTGTTCTCAGCCAACAAGGAATTAGTCAGCCAAAGGCTTTTAAACTTTGGGCAACATCAGCCCCTAGTGTGGACACTCATCCTGTAGACCGATTGCCAACCTCCATAATCTTGTGGGCCAGCTAATTCTCTACAGTAAATTTTTCTGTGCATTCATGAGACAGGGAGGGAGGGAGGGAGGGAGGGAGGGAGGGAGGAAGAAAGGGAGAGGGGAAGAGAGGGAGAGAGGGAGAGAAAGAGGGCAACATATTGGTTTTTTTGCTCTGGTGAACTCTAAACACAGAATATAATGCCTTCAGAAATACTCATCTCAATATTCTTATTTTTTTAAGTTTTTTCTTTTTTATGCAAGGTTTATTTCCACCTTCCCCCAAGAAGAATAGATTCTGATGGTTCTACTGAATCACCTGGAATCAACGTTCTCCTTTCTAGACTTCTGGTAAGAATTTCTTATGACAGCCAAAAATTGGGTTACTCCAAACTGAAGTTCCCAGGAGGTACTTCTGCAAACGGTCCATCTCCTGGGGTCACTACCATTCATTCCCTTCAGGCACTACTCACTACCGTAAGAGGCAGCCAGCAATACAAAGTTCTGCACTCATCAAAATCTCCATGGAAGACATAAAACCTCCATGGAAGACACAAGGCTCTGCTCAACTTGGCATGTGCATACTTATACAAGAGATACCACTGCTTCGAATCAATACAGAAGAAGAACTTATAGAAACTTATTCAACATCATAATCATGAAAAGTATTTTCATCCCTGAACTATAAAGCCTTTTCCAAATGTAATCATTTTTCTAGAGAGAAGTTAAAATATTAGATGTTGCATCTGTTAGTGCTGCCTCTTCCTAGAGGAAGAGGTCTTTACAATTCTACATATTTATGTTGGACCAGCCGAGAATCACTACCACATCAGAATTCCATGGAATACTAACAGAAGTTGCTAGTCATGTTTAGGAAAGTTAAAGACACCTAATGAAAAATGGTGATAAATTTCTGATTACACAGTAAGATGATTTAATTAGGACTTCACTAGAACTCATGAAATGCCAGATTACTTAAAACTCTAAGATCAGAATGATCAGTTAATCCAATTAGTCCAGAAGCAATACTTTAAATTTGTAATTTCACAGCTCTGCTACACAACAAATATGTGTTTCTCATCATCTATATGCTGCAACATTATTTGCTAAAACTTTTCAAAGGTGGAAGCTGTCCAAACATGAGACGAAGTGACTCTGACTCGAACTAAAAATATTATATACTACTATACAGTCCACTCAGATATCAAACAATCTCCTCTCAGCCAATATTTCTGTTAGGAACAACAGGAAACTACATATTGGCTGGTGTTGTAGAACAGGAAACACAGTCCAAAGGACTCTGTGGAGGCCTAGACTTCACAATCCTGTTTTCAACTGCTGTGTGTGATTCTTTTCCACAGGGCTGTACGTAAGCAAGGCACTGCAGCTGACATCTCCATTCACCTTTCTAGCCAGGAGGCTCACTGAGCTCAGTAACCCTGCAAATCAACATGAACTCAGCGTTAGACATCACCAAACAAGTATTTGTCATCTTTAGATTATTCACTAAGGTTTGCCACACTTCAAAAGTAGTGTATATGATTTCCAAAAAGACTTTAAATGACACATCAGGATTATCTTAAAGCAATAGCTGAACTCAAGGGAAACATCCAATGCCTACAGAACTGATATTGTCATCATTGAAAAACTACTAAAGCCTCTAAGTTATCAAAACATTTAAATGCCATATTCTCTAGGTCTATGGAGTGTTGGAAGATTACCTATCCATCTGACATATATTTCTGTAAGTCTGGAAAACTTAACTAACATAACTATAAGTACAACAAGCATGGGCGACTATTAATCTGTAAATCTTATCTACCTAAATACCTGAAAAGCTTAACCACAAACATGGGATCAATTTAATCAAATATTAAATATTATGAACTTGGGCTGCGGATATAGCTGAATAGTAGAGGACTTGCCTTTGATAGGCCCTAAGTTCAATCCTCAGTCCCACAATCAAACAAACTTAATGAATTTAGCTGCATGTGGTAACCCACACAAGTTCTCTCTCATTTCCCAAACTTTACATGTTGTATCTGTTAGTGTTGCCTTGGACTGAAGATACAGCTGAGTAAGAACAGTCTGAGGCAGGAGGATTTTGAGTTTGAGTGCAATCTGGGATTCACAGTGAATTTACTGATTTTCTTAATACCTTCAACCACAGTTGTTTTCTGTGATATGTCCTCCAAAGAAAATTACACTAAAAATTAACTATTAAATTTTTCTTAAGTGTTTCTGCTTGGCAAGATGGCTCAGCATGTAAAGGCACATGATGTCCAGCCTAACAGTCTCAGCTCAATTTCTGGGACCCACATAGTAGGAAAGAACAACTCCCACAAGTTGTTCTCTGACCTTCACATTCATCATGGCCATGGCACACACACACCTATGCAAACAACAATACACATAAACAAAATAAAAATTAATAAAATAATAAAAATTGTTAAATTATTTTTGTCAATTTCTTTAAACTGTTATTGCTGATACAACTGCGTCTACCTATCACCATTTTCTATGAAATAAGTGTTCTTCCGTTTAGGAGGATTTGTGAGTGTGTGTGTGTGTGTGTGTGTGTGTGTGTGTGTGTGTGTAGTTGGTTCTTTCCTTCCACCTTTGTGTAGGATCCAATGACAGGAGCCATAAGCCTAAGCAACCCTTGACACACATGCTGCCATATTTGGGCTTCTCTCCTCTTTTCTTAGATCTAGGCCTTGCTTAAGTCTCCAGAGCACCAGAACCTCTTCTCACAGATACCAGAACCTCTTCTCAGATATCAGATGAATGAACTGTAGTTAGGCAATTAGGCAATTAGACAAGAGTAGATAGATAACCCCCAAAGCAACATTTCCTGCTGGCTGAACAGCCCATAATTAAGTCTCTTCCTGCTTGCATCCCCCTTTGCCTACCTATATATGCCTTAAGAGAGAAAAATGAAATTTTGGAGCTTGATCAGACGTTCTGTCTTGCTCTCATTCTTTGTGTCTCCTGTCTGTCTCATTCGCCGGCCCTCCTTTCAGGTCCCCATTGAAGACCCCGCTGGCCGGGGCAATCCAGGGATGGAGATCAGATCTTCAGATTTAAATGATAAGCTCTTTTACCTGCTGAGCCATCTCACTGGATCCTGTTTGATTTTTAGAGAGGATCACATGTAGTCTAAGTTGGCCTAAAACTCTTTATATAGTCAAGGATGAACTTCTGAGTTTCCTGCTGCTCCACAACCAGAGTGCGGGGATTACTGGCCTGCACCACATGCTTATGACTGCACCCAGCAGTCATACATGCTAGGTAAGCACTCTATCAACTGAGCTAGATCCCCAGTCCATGTAAGAGGCAACATACACTCATTATTGGAAGTTTAGTAAATCTAGAAGAGTACCAACAATTTTTAAACATCACCTTTATTCTTCCCACTCACTTTTATTCTCTCCACCAAGATAACAGAATTAAGATTTTGATCTACATGATCTACAATCTTTAATCTAAATGTATTTTTCAAAAATAATAAATGTTTAAAAAATACATAAGTATGTAACTATCCTGTTTGTTGTGATTCCTTTTTCTAAAATCATCTTAGAGAACATGGAGAGATTGTTCAGAAATTCAGAGTCCAAACTGATCTTGCAGAGGACCTGGGTTTGATTCTCAGCACCCACCAAGAAGCTTACAACTGTTTGTAGCTCCAATTCCAGGGGATCTGATACCTTCTTCTGGCTTCTGTGGGTACCAGGCATGCCTATGGTACACAGATATACACTCAGGCACACACACATACACATAAAAAATAAATAAATTTTAAAACCCTATAAAGAAATGAGGAGCTACACAACATTATCCTGTAACACATTACACAGCCATCATGACAAATTCAACCATTCCCGTTACTGGAAATATGAGTTATTTTTACTTTCTACCAACACAAATAGCTTTACAATGTGATCCTGACAAACAATCACTGACCCAGAAGGCAGTGAACACAGAGAACTGAGGAAAAAGCCATATAGTGTAAACTGTGGCCATGTGCGTGAGGTTGATAGGTGAGAAAAAGAAAGCCTATATGGGGATCTGACTCAGTAGGAGAATAGGCTTTCTTTTTCTCACCTATCAACCTCACCCACATAGCCACAGTTACACTATATGGCTTTTACAGGAATTCAAAAATCTGCCTGCCTCTGCCTCCTGAGTGTTGGAAGCAAAGATGTGTGCTACCACCTCCCTGCTATAAATCTTCTTAGTTGTTATTTTTTTCTAGACAGGGTTTCTCCATGTAGCCCTTGCTATCCTGGAACTCGCTCTATAGACCAGACTGGCCTCAAACTCACAGGTATCAAGGTCTTTAAAATAATTTGTTAATAATTTTATTTTTTGAAATCTATCTTAATTTTTAAAATTCTAGATGCTGCACACACACACAAAAAAAATGTATGTGATGTTGGTTCATTTTCAATATTAACTTAGTGTTATACACAGACACCTAAAATCAGGGCAGACTTGACTCATAATATTGCAAGGGTTGTGCACACTCTCCAAAAGTTCACATGTAGGGATTATAACTACAATAGAGAGGGACTATTCAAAGGTATTCATGCCTTTCCCATGGGACTGCATTAGTGAGAGTACCTGTTGTCATAAAAGTGACTGTACTGGTGCATTTTGCCCTATGGCATGTGTTCAACTGCCCTTCACCTTGGCCATGTTATGTGACCCTTGCCAGATGCCACCACTATGCTCTCAGATTTTCCAGTCTCTAGACTCATTAGCTAAATGAACTCACTCCATTAGAGCAACATAAATGGACAATTACCATTCTTCAATTCTATTTGTCCAACTTGGTAACATTTGAACCTACAGGGAACCCCCTCCTCTTGTCTAGGTTCACATTGTGACTACTTGTCCTGAGTCTGTGCTACTTTGAAGGCTGTGGAGCACTTAGGAGGCAGAGTCTGGCTGGTAGAAGTCATTAGGGTAGACATTTGAAGGCGATGCCTTCTTTGGGTCCCAGCTGAGCACTCTGCCTACAAATCTGCCATTTGAGGAGCTCCTAACCATACACATCCCACTACCCAGCACTGTACCACTCCTGCCCCCATGCCTTCCCACCACGATGGACCACACCATGAGACCAGAAGCCAAAGTCAACCTTTCTTAAATTGCTTCTGTCGGGTATTTATCACGGAAATGAAATAGCTACTGATATATTACACACCATCATACGTTTTTCATTTCTAGCCTAGACTCTACCCTTTTTTAGACAAAATGTGGCTAAATAGCCCAGACTAGCCTCTTACTCTCAATCCTTCTGCCTTCTGCCTCAGCATCCTGACTGTATCTGCCTCCTGCCAGCTGCAGCCTTTCACTGTTGGTCATTGATGATGATGATGTTTGTAATGTTTTTGTTTGAGACAGGGTCTCACATGCACACTAACCTAACTATGTAGCTGAAGATGACTTTAAATAACTAATCCTCTTGCCTCTACCTCCAAAGTGCTGGGATTAACAGGCATGTCTTAAAGTGTCAAGCAGGTAGTCTTATTTTGTAAGACTTATTTGCATTTGTTCTAAGGGTCACAGCTCAGTGTTAAATTTTCTAAGAAAAAAAAGATAGGTTCTTCATAGGAACCATATAAAGTCCTGTGTGAATGTGTATTACTGCCATGTGAAGAACCCCTATCGAGGAATATTGGGGTCCAGTCCCTTCTAGTCCCCTCCCAGGGTCGGGGAAGAATCTATAACCAGCTGATAATTAATCTTTGATGAAAAGAAATGAATCTATGTACACGAAACTCCTTAGTCCATACACTTCATTATTCTGTGTCAGTTACAAGCTTCTATTCTGCTCTCATATTTAGCTCCTTTCTTGCCTGATTTCTCTCTACATTTATCTGTGGTCCCCTCTAGGTTCTATCTTAATTCCTTCATCTAGTTCTGCCCCTTCTAGGTTCTCATCCCTCTTGTTCTTTCCCATATCATCTCCTCTCCTAGCTCCTTTTCCTCTCCCATCTCAGTTTGTTCCTCTCAAGTTCTTACCCATCTAGTTCTTCCATTCTCTTTTCTCTTCTCCGTCCCCCAGTGCCCTGGAAGTCCCAGTATATATACACTTACAAGCAGTAATTCCTTGGCAGTGCAAAGCCAGGCAGGCGTCCTGGGTCAAACGGAGTGTAAGAATCACATAGAGGGGCAATAACTACTAATCATCATTTGCAACCCCAAAGGGAAGTGACCAATGGGGAAATGAATTAACTAAAGGCTAAATTCGGGTAATATCTAAGAAGAGGGCTCTTATGTGCTCATCTATAGTCTTAAACGTTATTGGCAAAAAATGTTAAGAATCTATAAGTTGCTAAGTCAATAGGAGAAAATAAAACTGCCTTCTTTTTTCCTGTGGCTCCTATCTGTCCAAGCTATCTGCTGTTTATCTGCAGGGTGGGAGAAAGTGTGCTCAGTCACTAAGCAATCTTGTGTACAGCTAGATGCCTCTGGTGATAGTTAAAGGGAGGTCTGGAACTAGAGGTAAGATCTGGGAAAGGAGGAAGTAAAGCTTAATTGGCACATCCGCCAGGCCTTCTCAAACAGGTAGCCTGGATGCTTAAGTCTGTTCTTGGAGAGTACAGAGGTGTCTCTGATAAGGTGCTTTCCTCCTTCTGGGGATGGACCTGGCCGGATGCTGCTAATGATGATAATTACAGGGAGGCTTGAACTGGGGTTCTGGCTGAGCATAGCTGTCAGCACAGAAGGTTATCTAAATATTCCTAGAAGTGGTTAGGTGAGGAGTTAGAGGTCTATAAAGTTAGTAAGGCTGTAAGAAAGGAAGGTCCAAGCTAAATTGTGTAAAGCTATTACTTAACCTCCACCTGACCTAGGCAGTGTCTCTTTGTGGAATTTACCTTAAATCAGAAGACTTGCATGTGGACTGTTATCACTGCTAGTCCTTGAAAGTGGCTAAGGGAGATATCCAATTCCAGAGAAAGCCTTTCCTGAGGCTGTTCTCCTAATACCTGGAATGTGTATGTCCAGAGAGTGATCAGTCCACACTGTTAGCCCTTCTTAGGGAAAAGTCAATTGGGAAAACTATGAAGGCACACATGATTTTCATAACAGAACAGCTAATACATAACAAGCCAAATAACACCAAAATCTCCTTGGAATTTGGCTTCCTCTGGAGGAATTCCATGATCCCTCCAGGTAGTGACTTTGCCATAACCAGCTGAGTTCTTATGATATATTCCTGCAGCCCACAGCACACCTCAACGAGACCCACGAGAATGCAAGGCCCTAACCTGGTCCAAGTACAGATGCTGGTACTATATACACAAAGTGCCACAACTCTCTCCTGAGATTGCTCCCCACAGGGGCCTCCTTCGAGATTAGCACCAACCTCCTTGTTCCCCTCTGTTCCTGCAATGTAAAATACTGTTTCTGGACCACTGCTGGTACACCTCTGCCAGAGAGCAGGATGCACCAGCTCCCAGCTTTCTGTATCTGTGCTGTCATTCTCTCGATCCAGTCAGGGTAGTCCAAAGCTGGGAGGTCACAGCAGCACACTACAGAAAACTTCATGGATAACTTATCCTCCATTCATCCACAAATATATAAGGATTAGTTCTAACACTACAAATACATCTTTTAAAATCCCAGTGACATATACTAAATAAGCAAACAAAACTTTCTCTTAGAATATAAAATTTCTGAGTATCTTTACACATGAGCTATTTCGTTTCTTTGTGCAGACTGCTTTGTGAGAAAGAAACAGCTAGTTAGGCTGAAAATTTAGGAACTGTGCAAAAAAATTATCAATACTTCAATCCTGCTGAAGTATGCTATGAAGCTATTTCCAGAACAAAAGTGAGTGGAAGCAATTAATATGTCAGCAACTAGATCACCAAAATTCTTTCCTTCTTCTTATTTCTTCAGCAGGGGTTTAATATATAGTCAACCCATACTTTCAAAAGCCACACTGCTCTGAAATCCACTCAAGCAAAATGACTTCCTTCAACTGAATATTTTAATCACTTTTAAGATTTTAGTAGAAGCCATGATGCAAATGAGATTCAGAAGCAATATAATATAAGCTATTCATTTTAACAGTTTAACAAAAGATGCCCATAAATTTTCTCTTTCAAATAATGTCACAAATGTATCTGATTATTGTCCACTACAGTTACATTTAAGATACAACCAGAGAATTACAAAAGTCTATCATAAGCAATGATCTTAGTAAAACCCACAAATTAAAAATTCAAAGAAATCCAAAGCCTCAAGAGGCAGATTTGTCCACATCTAGAGACTACCACACTAATTCTCAGAGCTATTTTCATCATTACCACTTAATAATGGTTAACAGCAATATACATGGTATGTTTCCATGAAAATAAATACATAAATGAAATGCCTTCCTGCAACATGTAAGCATATGAAATCTACAATGACAGTGTTTAAGTAAAGACTGAAGTTTGCCCATAAAGAAATCCAATCAACATAAAAGATAACAAAGCACAGTAGGGAAGAAACAACCATCACATCATTAGGGAAATGGTTCCTTCTTCCAAGTTAAAAAAAAAAAAAAAAAAAACAAAAACAGTATACTAATGGAAATCAGTATCAGCATAAGCGGGGTTTCTGAAACCCTGTGCTGAATCATAGACTCCTGTTTCAACAGCAGCCTTTTAGAGCACCTAAACAGGACTGCAAACTGAGTAACTTGATGCCCAAGTTTAATTCCAGCAACTGCGAGGCAGAGGTAGAAGGATCACTGCAACCTGGTCTACCTAGGGAGTTCCAAACTAGATGACACCAGCAGGCAACACCTTACTTTGAAACATCTCTCCCTAAAAAGGGAAGTGCATTGTCCCAAGGAAGGGAACTATCCCAGTCACCCTCTGCCATATAATCATGCATTCCCCATCCACCTTGCTGTCTACTCTTTCCTAGGTCTTGAATCTTCTCTGTCTGATGAAACTGCACTACAAGGCGGACGGTATTTGTCTTCCTGTGTTTGCTGTCTAGACTCCCCTGTAGCCTGCCATCCTCTCTAATTTAACAAGCCATGTTCACTATATCCCCAACATTCCTTAAAAAGCATCTCCTAACTTCATGTACACAACATGCCCAGAAGAGGCAAAGCCATGGAGACAAGAAGTAGATTACTGTTTGCCAAGGGATAGAGGAAAAGAAATTGGCAATGATTAACAACAGGCTTGAGGTTGTTTTGCTGGGTTGTAGAAACATTTTTTAATTAGCTATTAAGGATAGTTGCACAAGACTGTAAAAAAATGAATTCTATACTAGAAATAGTGGATTTTTAAGCTATTTGAATTATTTCAATACAAAAACGCAAATCAACATTCAATACACAAGAACAAGTGCACAGACACACGGCATGCCTTCCTTTTAATTTTCCTTTCCCCTCCAAAGAATTAACTCCCCATAAGAATTGCTCAAGCTGAAAGGTCATCTTTAGGAAAACGCTGTTGGCCTCCTTGAGCCTCTAAGAACTTACATTACTTTAAGTAGCTGCAGCTCTAAATTTCTGTTACCAATGTGAAGAGATTAACGCCGGGGACAACTTAAAAAGTAACCAGATAGAAAAGTATGAAGCAGCACAAAAGCAGCAAATTGTTTTCTGAGTCTAGCACAGCAATGTCTGTTCGTTTGCTCAGAACTTAACTGGCTTTCTGAACAAATCCCTAAGCTATCATTTTGTGTGTGGTAATGAAGATGTTAGGAAAAATTGAAAGCAGACAAGATTTAAATCAAATCACTTCATATGAGAAGGTAGTTCAATTAACGAGGTAAGCTATGTATTAACATTAACAGTTATTTTCCCCAAAAATTTGTGCTCTTACTTTTAAAGCTCATGAATCCATCAACCTATGTTCATGTAAGGAAGTTTAGAGCAAAAACAAAGTAGTTATGTTTCAGAAAAACTTCAAATTCTGCTGTAAAATGCAAGGAGTCATCAAACGTAATTTGCTGTAGGGAAAAAAAAAATCTCTTTTTAAACAAATGATAATTGCTCAGTGAACAAGAACAAAGAGTCTTGAATTTTAGGCAAGGGACTGATTTTTACATATATTATTTGATACTGCATAGTATATTCAATTAGTTGACATTTTTCATTTGCCTCATTATAAACCATAGTCACTTTATAAAACATCAAAATGTAAAAGGAAATCCAATTTCAATATTATGCCTTCAAAGTAATCCAAATAAAAACAAACTAATTAAGATGACAATGCTTATATTTTCCTCTAGAAGCTTATTGATTTAGATGCCCCAAAGAATGAAAGAAATGGAATTTCTCAGCCAGCCAAGAACTTCCTCCTCCTGTCCTTTTATAATGAAAGCCACAGGAGGGTCTAGAATGTGGCATGGGACTGACCCAAACTCCTTCTGAATGCAAAGATCATAATCCACTTTGGCATCCGGAAACAGAGCTCCTTACATAACTGTTACTTAGTCTTACTTCATCAGCAAAGAATCCTCTTCCACACAACCTGTTAGCACAGCCACATCCCATGAGCAGACTGCTGAGCATCTTATGGCCAGCTTCATTTGGGAGCTGAACACTGTTTCACGCCGAAATCCAAGGAGGGGTTCGGGGACCAGCAGCATTGATGCCACTTAGGGCCTTGTCAGAAATGCAGAACCTCTCTGATGTGATGGCATACACTTACAATCTCAGCACTCAGACAGCTGAGGCAGAAATGAGCCACAAAACATGTTTCAGGCCAACTAGGAAGGGCTACCTAAGTAGATCTTATCCCAAGAACAAAATAGGAACAGAAAAGCAAATATGAACTCTTAGATTCCCGTCCAGACCCACTGTTGAATAAGTTTGCTACAGTATCTTAAAATACTAAATTATATTATAGAGGTCAAAGAAACATGGAGACTGATGGTTTAGTTCATCGGTAGTGTTCAACTAGCATGCCTAAGGCTCCAGGTTCAATACGTGCACTGCCCACCCCTAACTGTCCCCCAAAAAAAACAATGAAAGAAAACAAATGTGCTGAACCAAAGTCCTAAGGAGTGACATCAAATGTGGGAAACAGCTTATGAGAAAGAAGCACCACAGGCCTGGGTTAGTGCAGATAATGAATATGTAAACCGGTAGCGCAAAGGCAAAATTCAGAAAATATATTTAAAATAGGTAAGTTAGTAACCATGTGACATTATAAAAATAGAGCACATAGGAAATATGACAAAAGAAAGAGGCTGAAGGGACTAAAACATTGTCATCGCTGTGTCATCTGCGGCAACTGTGTCCCTCCCTATAGAGCTGCCCACTGAACACACACCAACTGGCCTTATTCTGCCATGGCGGGGGTGGGGTGCGGGTAGGGATTGCCCACAGGAAAGCAAATGAAACCTGTGGCTTGCCAAGGGGTGGTGTCACACACCTTTAATCCCAGCACTCAGGAGACACAGGCAGGTGGATCTCTGAGTTCTAGGACAGCCTGGTCTATATAGAGAAAACTGTCTTGAAAAAACAAAAGACAAAAACAAAAAAATAACTCCGGCTCATTAAGCTTGCAAAGCCACAACTATATCCAGTGTGCTTGTCCAATATCAATACTGACCGGCGCATCTTTAGTACATTGATATTTTGGTCTCAATATCAGCTCTGGTCTTCAGAGGCCGGCTGTCAACGTAGGAAGGCTGGTGTTAAAGAGCTAGACAAGGCCAGCTTGGGCTACATAGCAAGACTCAAAAAAAAAGGACGGGTGAACACAGTACCCACAAGGCCAGGAGACAGGGAGTAGGTAGCATGAACGTCAAAAGATGCTAGGCAAGCACTCTACCTCGGAGCTAAGTGCCCAGCCCTTTGCATCTTATCTTAAGGGTATCGACTTGCTCCATGGCTTTCCTCTTGCTTCTGGGCCTGTGCTTTAAACTGAGCTGAGAGTTCCAGATTGGATCTGCTGCATCACCTCTGCAGCAGCTCGGCACTGCACTTGATCAAATTATTGCTTTGAGGTAATTTCTCAGGGAACACCTACAGAAACAGAATCTGCATTTCAACAAGATCTCCGAGTGATTCATATGCATATTGCAGTTTAAGAAGCACTGTTGAAACTTAAAGCCTCCTCAGACACAAAAAGTTGGGTCTCAGAACTCTGCTCTGCGCATCATCAGTACTGAACAGAAAGCATTCCATGTCCAGGTCAGTGACTCTGAGTCCCACGAGGCAGCAAATACACCGAGAACCATCTTCCAAGGCTCGTGCAACAGCGGAAGAGTGTCTGTGCCCTTGCCTGCCCTTCAAAGACAGGACTGCTAAAGTGCAGCACAGTTGGAGAAACACTCCAAGCAGGCAACACAACGCACCGTAACACTAATTCTGCAATCTCATACTTGCTGGGAGTTCAGAAAACCTCCTCTTTCAGATGATGCCATTTCAAGAATACAAACCCAAAGAATATTAAGGCTTCTAGTAACAAGAAAGGGTTCCTTAATGAGGCTGTGCTGACCTTACAAAGGTCACCACACAGCAGATGAGACCGAAAGGCTTGTTAATGGATGGCCACCTCCCACCCATCCCTTTCCTGGGACAAATGCTGTCATGGGTTTCATTCATAGTCTTCCTGACACATACTAGAGGTCAGTAAATGTTCTAACATGATAGGAAAATAAAATAGTGACAAAGGGTACTTTCACAGGCCTTTATTGATAGAAAACACATTTACTTTAATTAAATTCCTTAGTTTTGAGAAGTTTCTGAAAATTAAAACCTCGCTCTATACCTCAAATTAACATGGTCATAACATTCTCCCACCCCGTATCTTCAAAGTAAGGTTTGTAGTTCCTATTAATAACCCTATTCTGATAGCCCATGGCCCTATTGAATACATCAGTCTATACAATTAGAAACAATCGTGCCTGTGAACGCTGGGGAAATCACCCTAAGTGTTAGCCAGCAATACAATCAGATCTTTTGGATAAGGGGAGGATATTGCAAGTTTCTTACTATGCATCTCAATGCCCTTGAACTTTCGACGCTGCTGCTCCAGCCTTCCCAGTCCTAAGATTACAGACATGTGCCACTATGTCTCAGTGAATCTGGCCATTTTCAAATAACTGATGAATACAAGGAATATGATGCAAAGATCAAGTATTATTTTTGTTTGCTTGTTTTTTCTGGGTCCATATTTATGAGGTCTTAAGGTAACAACATTTCATTCAGAATCTCTGTAAGAGAACCGGACTCGACATTACAGACGACGCTACGCGCAGAAAGCTCACACACAAGGATAATGAGGCACTAAAGGAGTTGGGAATGTTTGCCTGGCAAAGAAAGAAATTATCAAGAATTTAAAACTTCCGAACAATATTTCTGAAAAGAATGTGCTCTCTATTGCTTCTCAAAGAGAAAGTGTTTAAGTATCAAAGAAAAAGACTTTGATCTTAACTTTCCATTGCCTAAAGAAAGCTTTACGAAGATAAGCAAACATAGACAGTGAATGGGTGAATGTATTCTGTTTCAAATAACGTACTGAATCCTTGTCACAACACATCAGGTACAGCTAAGAACTATCAAAGGACTCAAAAGACACAAGACATTTGGGCACTGTTTAACCTGAGTTCATTGTAAAGAAACTGTAGGCAAGAACTGACTACTATGTCACAGAGGACTACTCGTAGAAAAGGAAGTTTCTTCTGCAGCTAGCAGAATGGCAGACACACATGAGGAATGTACAGAAGTACTTGTTGGATTTTGTTTTTAAATTATCACTCTCTGAAGAAAAAAAAAAAAACCTTAAATGAGAGTGACCAAATCTCCATCCTCAGTAGAAAGCAGCTTTCAAATGTCCGAGTGTCTCCACTTTCGTGTTAAACAAGGAGAGCAACAAGAAAGAGTAATTGTCCTATTCACTAAAGAGGAGATAAGAATGACACGTCTGTTTGCACACTTAATTCACTCCAACCAGTCCCTTTAACTGCCCAGTGAAAACCAAATGCCCTCAGTTACTCAAATCTTACCATGGCCCACGTTCTTTATGAAACGGGCTAAAGGTACACATTATCGTTCTTTTCTACAGGAAACCCAGTTTGAATGAAAGAAGCAACACATTATTATAAGCAAGAGAAACCAGAACATCTGAACTTGACATTTTCATACCCAAAGAGCTGGTTTGTTCCCAAAGACATACTTCTGACAAAGCCTTTTAAATCCATCATACAAACTACTATGCAGTTATGTTCTGCGCACCAGAGGACCCAAATACTAGGCTGATATCCCATGAGGCTCAATGGCTAACACTCTAGATGACAAATTTTCATAATCTGCTCGTCCCCTGCTTCCAGCACTCAGTGGCTGGGATTAACAAACTCTTTGAAGAGTTATTTCCGTTATGCATCTCTTGTTCAATTTAAAACAGTTTCATTTTACTGGCTCCTTCCTAAGGGGAAGAAAGAGGATGTTCAAAGGACAGCCGAATAGGGAACTTGAGAGCTCACTGGACAGGCTTGGGGAGAGGATACCTTTGAAGATGGTGCCTAAAAATGGGAATAACCCCAAGGACAGGTGAGCAGAGAGACTTAATACAAGAAAGTATCAGAACATACAAAAACCCAGCTTACTCTCGAACTAAAGCAGTACCTCTGGTTCATTTTAAACACAGACGAACTACACATGGCCATTCTGACCCAGGACTAATCAAGTAAAACTCTGCCTTACTAACATCTATACAGAATTTCATAGAATACTGCTTTATTTCAAAATAATACTGGCTAATCACAGCAGTGGCAGGCATTTCTGTGGGTATTTCCATTTAAGTTCTCTACCTTATAGCTTCATATGCAAGTTCATGGGACAGAAAAAAAAAAAAAAAATGGACAGTGACTTTAGGTTCTGAGGAGCAAATTGACCAAGATATGATATCAAATTACAATCTATCATCTCTACAGCATGTATGCTAGCACAATACCCTAGAAAGTGGTATCAAACAACAAACACACTTGCACCACAACTCCCCCAGGCTTCCCAGAGATGATGCAGATGCTGAGGACCGAGCTGGTGGGCAAGTACACTCTGAAAAAAACACTCCAGGGGATTCTGATGCTCAACCTACAGCCTCTGCCCTTGCTGCCATTGCCATTTATTACATCCCACCGCCCGCTCCTGAGACACTTTCTGCTCTTCCTCTCCACCGAATGTTAGCTAAGTGAAATCATTAGAATAAAACATCTGAATTCAATTGGCATTTATCCCGTTTTTAAGGGGTAAAAATAAATCCATGAATGGCAAGTCAACTATGCTTCCTTTCACAAAACTCCACAGTAAAGCTACATAACAATTTCTGGAATTGAAGTTGTGTACAGTCCCGGCTTTGCAGACAAAGTATTTGTCAGCTAGTACAGTTCCATAAAGCAAACGTCCACAAACAAGTAGCAATGCAGAAAAAAAAAAAAAATAGTTCAGCAACATGATCCACTTACCCTGAAGTAAGGAATAACTCCGACACATTGAAGCAAATAAAGAAAATGATTTCAAGACAGGCATAAATCCCCCGTTGTACCTTGTACCCTGTATCTTAGAACATAGAGTCAGAAAGGGATTATTGATGGGTAATCTTGAGAACCCCTTGTAGAAGTAGTTGTATTTCAAAACCTCCTGCTTCTCATTGTTCCGGCTGCTCGGACCCTACTCCACTGGAAGATATCTCACAAACTTCTTCAATTTGCTTATTTCTCCCTGGTTGTTTATGCCCACCGTACAGCACATTAACCAATCTCCCACATCCCCGGTGCCACACTTCTGAGATCAGCCCACAACAGGTGCATACCACAACCTCGACTTTCTTACAAAATCAACTAGTTGTCAGATCTATCCTGCATGGGTCCCAAAGCTGAAAGGAAACTTAGGGAACAATCTGGAAAAGCACACTTACCTTAATCGGAGCACAACTAAACTTAATTTTCCTGTTTGCTGGGATTTCTTCTTCCTCTGGCAACCCGACTATCTCAGAGTACTCCATATCGGGCTGATAGTAACTGTTCTCATCACTGTTGTCCTCTTCGTCCTGCTCAGTGCCTGTCTCTCCCCAGTCCGAGTTATACCTGGATCTCACCCTATACACGTGATAGTCACTGTGCATGTACACATGGGAACTCTCATAATTATCTGAGTCTTCGGGTACTTCTCTGCCACAGCTGGATGCGGAAGCATCAGGAGAGGTTACATCACCACCTGTAAGATCTTTCTTCTGCTGCCCTGCTGTCTCACTGCCGACCACATGAGCTTCAGCATCTTCTAACGCTTCGTTTTGTGGTGAGAGTATATCAGACTTTGGCATTGCCTGCTTTTCAGCAGAGGGTTCTTCAGGAATATCTTTATCAATGCTGCCCAGAGTCTCTTGGTGAGATGGGAAGTCCTCGGCTTCCTTGCTCAGCTGGATCTCTTCACTAGGCAACGAAGCTAGAGAGGTACCTTTCCCAGCCACTTCTGGAGCTGCATTACTCTTCTGGGCATCCTCTGTATCAACAGCTTGTTTGTTTGAAGATCTTGCGTTCAAATCCTTGAGGTGGCCAAAGGTATCGAGATTGGTAACAGTAACAGACGGTAAATTCGGAGGGTAGTGCCCGGTCACTGAGAAGTCACTGCTGTCGGCCTTCTCAGAAGCGATGGCACCCGGAGACTCGGTGCTCTCAAACACTGCACTCAGTTGACTCACTGTTGGGGAGACGGCTTCAGTCCGGGGGCTCAGGCTGTCCAAGGAATCACTGCTGCCTCTGTTGGACTTGGAACCACCCCACTCATCCTGGGCGTCAGTCCCTGGGGCTCTCTCTGTCTTTGGGGAATAGCGATGATTCTGCCCTGACTCAGGCACACTTCTCTCAAACATCTTTCGAGTCTCTGAGAACTTGGCATAGGAGGGGCCATCGTGCATTGTGTCAAATCTACTAATTCTCTCAGAAACAGAGGACTCCAACTTAACCACTGAGCCATCCGTTTTCTCCACAAATTCTTTGGGCTTCATTCTTCTCTGAGGGGATGAAGGTCTACCTTTGCCCCTCGCTTTGGCAACGACAGCAGCATTCTCACTGGGTTCCATACCCATCTGCATAAACAGATTTTTAATTCTGTTGACATTGGAGCCATATTTCCTCCCCCTGCTCTGCTGGGAGCCCTCGCCATCTTTTGTTTTCTGTTCCCCCTCTGACTTGGGTTTGTCAAAAGTACTTTTCAGTGCCTGGAACTCTGTTCTGTACGCATTCCTGTGAGGGGAGGCACTTCGGAGGGTGGTCCGTTCACCTGAAGACTCGGCTTTCAACATCTTCACTTCAAGCTGAAAAGCCAATGCTCATAATGATAAGGGGAAAAAATAACAAGAAAGAAAAATACCTCTCTTCCTAATCCCCAGTGTCGGGTCAAGTGAAGGACCCCTCGAATGGCATACTTGTCCAGTGATGATCCCAACGGGTGTATTAGCAATTTATTCAACAGTCAAGAGTTACACAAAATGGCTGTTTCAAAGCCAGGCTAGAGGTTCATCTGTAATAGAAAAGAATGAATTTCTGAATTCATGTGTTTATCTGAATTTCTATTTAGTCAACTAATCAACATTTAACACACACTTTATGCTCCAAGTGGTTCTGTCACACAGTAAATACATTACTTCGAAATGGGACATTAAGGTTAAGAAACTAAAAAGTTATTCTGATTGGTCTTCGGTAACAAAAGTGTTTCAAACATAACTTGCAGAGTGTTACAAAATGCCACCACCACCACTACCTCCTCCTCCTCCACCTCCTCCTCCTCCTCCTCCTCCTCCTCCTCCACCACCACCACACCACCACCTCCTCCTCCTCCTCCACCCCACCCCTCCCCCACACTTGACAGTAATGCTTTTGCCTAAGTTTGGGTATTTCTGTGAATGACTTTGAAAGAAGTGGACAACTCATATACTCCTCAAAAAGTACTCCAAGTGTCCATTTCATTTGGGAATTTTCCATAATCGTTCAGAACAGGGAAAAGTTTGGAGTCTATGTTTCCAAACTCTAAAATATGCCCAAGAGGCTTATTTGGGGGTTCTGATTCAATATTCTCAACCACGGCATGCTCAAAGTAAAAATGTCATTGCAATTCCAGGACAAAACAGACAGAAGTAAGTTCTGGAATGTCCATGAAGTTCCACTACAGGTTGTTCTAAGCACTGTTTGGAAGTTTCCTAGCCAAGAGGCTAATATTAATTAGGGAGTGGGATGTAGTCTCGGGAGGAATAGATGCACGAGAATTGTAACAATCAGCAATCAAGTATACCATGACACTTCTTCCACAGCCCTGATCTGTCTATTCCTTCTGGCCCCTAACTTACTACAAGCTGGTGGGGAGGGGACACAAAAACAAAATGCAAACGCCACGCATGCTTGCTGTAGTCCAGCCCACTGCTGGACTTTCTATCAATATGCATCAGTCCAACACTTCAGGCAGTCACTGCAGTTCTAAACATTTTTCATTTTGGTTTGGCTTGGTTTGGTTTAATATTAGACCGAACCACATCACCCTCACACACCATCAGCTGAGGAAGCCCACACTTTTCACTCAAATCAGCTCCAAACTCGTTTCCTGGCCCAGCATGCATGCATGGCCCATGCAGGCAAACAAAAAAGGCTTTCTGAGTGTGGTGCCTGTGGTTTGGGGGTTGTTGTTTTGTTTTTTGGGTTTTTTTCTTTCCTTTATTTCTTTTTTGTAAAGCGTTGACAATGTCCTTTTACCCATAAACACCCTCCCCTCTCCCCTAGTCGCACGCCCTGTTCCCTCCCCCGCCAGTTCGAGCCCGAGGGGGCGGAGGCGGGGGCGAAGGGGCCGCCGGGGATTCAAAAAACCTGCCCTCACAAAAGACAAACATAAATAACACCAACTTGAGAGGCAGCCGGTTCCCAAGCCTGGTTCGGGACGCAATCCCTCGGCCCCGGGGCAGGGCCGGGAGAGCAGGTGACGCCAAGCGCTACGGTAGGAGGTCGCAGTCTAGCTTTGTGCCAAGAAGCACCTGAAGTCCTAACACATTGGCTGCGGCTCCCGGTGGCTGCCAGGCGGATCCCGGCGTGTGTGGCACCGGGAAGAGACGAGCTCCCGGGCCACGTTAAGCAGAGAGAGCAAAGGAGAGGGTGATGAGCACCCAGTGCCTCTGTTTGTCCGCCCAGGGTGCCGGGAGACAATAGATCCCACGGATAATGCCTCCGCTCCTCACCCCTGCGCTCCCGACCGCAGCCCACCCACCCCCACCCCGGCCCGCGGGTCCGCCTTTGTGCACGCCGCCGCCGCGTCCCCGCGCTCCCGCCGCCCCGCCACCCGCACGCCGCCCCCTTACCGAGCGGCCCGGCCCCGCCGGGCGGGAGGTCGGACTCCTCCGGCGGCCCCCCCCGCCCGTCCGCCCCCCGTGGCCGTGCGGGCTCGGCGCCGACCGTGTGCCCTCCACCCGCTCGTCACGGCGCGGCGCGCGCGGCGGCCGCCTGCACTCGCGCCTCGGCCCCCACGCGCGTCCTACCCGCGCGGGGCGGCCCCGGGACGCGCGCTGCGCTCCCCCCGACACACACACGCCATGGCGGCCCGGCCCGGGGCCCCCGACGCGCTAGCACCCTGGGCTGCGGCCTGGGGCCTGGGACGCGGCTCGGCCCACGTGCGGGCCCCCCACGCCGGGCCCCGAGGCCCGCGAGGCCCGGTGGACTTGGAGGGGACAGGCCGCGGGGATGAGGAAGGCCCGGGGTAACAGGTGCCTCACCTCGGCGGATGGGATTAACTCTAGGGCCGCGGAGAGAGGGAGCCCAGCGGCGAAATCCCAGGAGAGGGAGAGAGGGAGCCTCTGGCGGCCAACGGAGGGCGAAAAGCACCGGCCCGAGGCCAGGCCGCCCCACCCCCAAGACCGTGGGCGAGGGGGCTCTGGGGCTCAGGGCCAGGCCGGTGCCTCTGGGGGCCTGGCCAGGGTGGGTTCCAGGCTTGAACTGCCAGGTGCCGTGGACCCCACAAAGTCTATAGTTAACTTGGTGACCCCAGGCATGGGAGGCCGGGCCATGGCCCTGGTTGGCCTACAAGGCCAAGAGGTAGGCCCTACTCTAGTGTGGCCTCCACGGGCATGGCCCAGCTGGACCTCAAGGCCCCGTTGCTAGAAGGAAAGGGATGAAAAGGACTGTAGACTTTCTTCTTGTATAGTTTAACAGGTCACACTCCCCGGTTTCGTTCTTTTACAAAATCTCAATACACCCTCTCCTCCCAAATACATGAAGTGATGACCAATATAGATCACTAACCCATCCAAAAGGCCGGTGGGGCAGAAATAACACCTTTTGAAGAGACAAAGTCGTGTGTTTTGCCATGTATGTGTGAAATGCACAGGTAATCCCAACACTGAGACAGGAGAGTTGAGTTTGAGAACAGACTGAGTTACAAATCCAGCCATTGTCTGGAGATGTAAAACCAACAGCAGGGCTCAATGAGGCCGCCCTTCAGCCTGACCAGCCCCCTAATCATTTAAATTCAAAAATCCTAACCTTTGCTTAGATGCAGAAAATAATCTTAGATGGTACGGAGCAGGGTTGGAGCTTATTAAAGGGCAGTTTGGAGTAGATCGTTAAGCACACAGTGAGCAGAAAGAGGTTCTTGGGGTAAGATGAGGACGCACTCCGGAGCCCAGATGTAGGCTCCTCCGAGAGTCTATTGTCCTTCCCGTATATACCAATATATACCTCTTCTGATACATACCATTCACGTCAGTTTTGAAACTACTGTCTTCAAAGGGTGATCAAGGAAACTCAATGAGATACTAAGGCGGTCCCAGGGGGTGAAGGGTGCCCTCTAGGTTTCAACTGATAAGGTAAAACTCTGTATCTCCTGAATTTGGGAAGATAGGCTATCTTTACTGTAAACAAAGTTAATAGTCTTGTTTGAGATTCCTAGAAAATGTCTGAAAAATGGAATGAGGCCCTTCCAAGGTCATATGCCTTCTAGCATTAAACCCGTTTCATGGCTATTTTAACTTAAGATTGTGTGTGTGTGTGTGTGTGTTGTACCTGCGGCCTTGACAGCAAATGTCACTAATTGTGCTGTAAGTCTTGCCTCTCATCTAGCAAGTGGCCTCAGCTCTGAGATGGGTGGTTCTTTCCCTTCCCTGTTCCGGTAATGTTCCCCATCTTTCCATCCTCCATAGCATTGTTTCCAAGGATACATCCAAGTCCCACCCCACCACCAGTTCATAAAATACAATACAGTAAAATAAAACCAAATAACACAGGACCGTGTGTGTGTGTGTGTGTGTGTGTGTGTGTGTGTGTGTGTGTGTGTGTTTCTGGTATACCTAACCATAAAGCTTAATTTGTAAGTAAGCCACAGTAAATTAGCAATTAAAAAACAGAGAATTGAAATAATATTCTGTAGTAGTTAATTAAAATAAAGTTTTTCTAACAAAATATAATTACTTTTTAAAGATTTATTTTATTTGTATGTGTTTATGTGTCAAGGGAGGATATGTACACATGAGTACCGGTGTCCATGGAGACCGGAAGAGTTATCAGCTCTCTTGGAAATGGAGTTACAGACAGTTGTAAGCCACTTGGAGTGGGCGCTGGGAACTGAACTCAGGTCCTGTGGAAAAACAATATGGGCACTTCACCACTGAGCCATCTCTGTAGCCTGAAACATCATTACATGTTACAGATGGAAAAATGGAGGGTTGGAGCTTGTGATGTATTCACAATTGCATTGCCTAGAAGATAATGACTAGAAAATGGCCAAGCCAGTAGACACAAAGATTCTGTGTGCTGTGGAAGTAAAATAACATTGTAGCTTCTTAATTCTATAGATGTGATTTTCAGCCAGACATTTTTTCCCTTTTTTAAACATCGCCATATTCTCTGTCCTTACCAAGAAGCTGGCATTCCCTGTCTGTGAAGTGGATGCCGCTTCTATAAGCATCAACAGATGTAACTGGCAATGTGAGGGGGCTGTGGTTCCAGTCTCCACTTTGGGAAAGAACATTTGTGCTGTCTGGGATAATCTAGTGGAAAAGTTTCTGTCATTTATTTGCGGCATGTAAACCAAGTTTTTTGAGAGAATAGCCCAAATAAATGCCGCATCTAATCACTGAATTCTGTCTGTAGGAGGGGAGGCAGAGTTGGCAATAAAACCGGTCTTACACCTCTCTGCTAAAAGATGAATCATCCAAAAAAGGAACCAAAGACCGTTGGTTTGGGTTTCATTTTCTGGAAATTTGAAACTTTTGAAAAAGTCGGTACTGAAGAAATGATAGGATTTTGAAACCAAGTGCTGCTATATGAAGGCTCTTAGATTATCCATAATGGGCTCATACCTCTAATGCCTGACAAATGTTTGAAGGATCTCCAAGACCTGTACTAACCCAATGAATGTGGTTGCTGAATACATTTTGTTCCTTAGCCACAGCAGCCATAATGGAAAGATTAAGCAGCTACCTGTGGCTAGAGGCCACCCCATTGGACAGATGCAAATAGACACAGAACATTCCGTCTCAAAAATCCCCATTGGATAGCACTTCTCACACATGAGAGGCATACTGACTTTATAAAAGTCCGTGTAGTTCAGCAGCTTCTTGTTGTAGTAGAGATCAGAGACACCTAGTTCACTTGTTGCATATGGAAGGGGTGCTGTGAACCTCAGGGTTAGCATCCAAAGTATCCAAAATGGATGTGCAGCTGGCATTTACACTTTTCATGTCAAGAAGCTTGTAGAAGCCAGTATGGTGTACATCCCAGCACTGGGGAGAGTGAGGTAGGAGGATAATGTTCAAAGCTAGCTTGGGCTACATAGCAAGACCCTGGATCAAAATAACAAAAAGAAAACAAAACAAAATATTACACAGAATATTGTTGACAACTTTCCTTTCACAAACGCTAATACACAGACTAGGAAGAAATGACTACCCGATCCGTAGATAAAAAGTCCTATCAATACCAGTCTGTGATAGTATTTACTGATTAGATGTAGAATAACGATGAATACCTCTGGATGTGTCTGAGTATATTTCCTGAAAGACTGAACTGGAGAGGGAAGACCCACCTGAACATGGGCAACACCAACAATGAGGTAGGCTACAGAACTGAGTAAGCAGGAGAGAGAAACAGGCTGAGCATGAGCATCATCTGCCTCTGCTTCCTGACTATGGCTGCAGTGTGAAGCATGGCTTCATCGCCTAGGCACCAAGCATTTCCTGTAAGGACAAGATTGTCCCCTCGTCAACTGTGAGCCAAAGGAAACCCTTCTGAAGTTGCTATGGTGAGGCATTTTCTTTCATGAGAAAAATGACAACACAGCACGCTATTTTTCTGAAAGGTTTTTTCAATTTCTTTTTGAAGTATTGTTAATGGATAGCTGAGTATTCTAAGACATTACGTTGTATGTCTTTGTGCTACTGCTACTTTAAGATGAGATGAAGCCTGAATAAAGACTAGAGAAAGACAATTGGCCATATTGACTCATCTGTAATCCCACAAGTTAGGAGGCTGAAACAGGAAGATCACCAGGATTTCAGTGCAGTACAGGCTTCACAATGAGTTCTAGGCCAAACTGGGTGTGTAGTGAGACCTTGTCTCCAAAAACACATGAAAAAAGCCTGGAGAAAGGTGGTTACTGAAGACCACCCATCCCATCCTGATATAACAAGAGATCCAGGTCTAGTACTTTATATTTGGAATGCCAGTGTTCAGAAAGTTGAGGCAGGAGGATTGCTGGAAGTTAGAGGACCAGTTTAGGTTAAATAGTTCCAGGCCAAGGCCAACCTAAGTTACAGAGGGACCCTAAGTCAACAAGAGGGTACCTAACTGTTTACATACTAGCAGAAGTTCATGACGCAGAAGGAAGGAAGGAAGGAAGGAAGGGAGGGAGGGAGGGAGGGAAGGAGGGAAGGAGGGAGGAAGGACAAACTTAGAGGTCCGTAGACCACTAAACTCTACAGAGAGAAGGCAAAGGCCAGGAAGAGCATTTCCTGCAGGTTATTCCCACATACTTTTATAACAGGATATTTTATTCAAGCAGGCTTCCCAAGCTAGCTTGCCCAAAGCATATTTACAGCTGCTTAGTTGCATTGGTAAACACCACAGTGCTTTGTTGTATTAAATGTGAAATGTTTTCTTAAATGTCCACCTGTTGATAATGCCATTTCCATTTAAGTGAAGTTTAGATTTACATATTTTAATCCATTGTAGACCAGAAAGCACTTCTCTGAAGTAATGCTGTCAGTTAAATGTAGTAGGCCTGTAATTCCAGGACAGGGGAGGGTAAGGCTGGCAGATCTTGAGTTTGAAAACAAACTGGATTACATAGCAATACCCTGTCTCAAAAATAAATAAATAACATAGTAATAAAATCCTCAGCCTCAAATTCAAAGTACAGTGTTAGCAATATTTAAGAGCAGACTCAATTTTATTTAAGTTATTTAGTTAGTGTAAGAAACAATGAGTTTCATTATGCATTTTATACGTGTTCCCTATTATTTATGCTGATCACACTGATTTTGGATCTCAGCTATAAAATTTTTAAAATCACCTCTTCTTCTCAAACACATTTGACAATGGTTGATTATGGCTTTCTGCCTATATTCATTGCTTGTCCCTGCCATTGAAAATTTCTACCTCTACTTCATCCTTTTCCAGCTCTATGACATAGCAAGTCATATCTTGTCTTTTCGGCCTAAATATGAGCGGGAGAGCTTTGCATATTGGTTTTTGCTGCAGGAAAAAAGCTGTAGAACTTCTTAGGATCCCATAGGGTCATTGTAGACTTGTTATTGTAAACTGCAGTGGGTGCTGAAGTATTTAAGCTCAGATGGTGCCCCCTTCCTCCTCTCCTTTTATTACATTATTGGGCTGCCCACACAGAACTGACCCAGGAGTTTCGTTGGACTAGAGGGACAGGATGTTTCCACTGAAGCCACTGCTTCTATGGTTGAGGTTGAAAGCTGCTTGCTATATCCACTCCTTTTAGCTTCCACAAATTCCTTTGTTGTTTTGGGTTTCTGGAGACAGGGTTTCATGTAGCACAGACATCCAACTCTATAAGTAGCTAACAATGACCCCAAACTCCAGATTCTCATGTCTCACTTCCCAAGTACTGGGATTACAGTTGTATGTCACCACGCCTGGTTTTTACAGGCTCTCGGTTTTCAGTTTTATATGAGTGTAAGGTGTATGTTAAAAGACAAATGTGGACTGTTTATCCAGGACTACAGAAGTCAGCTTTACTGCCTGCAGTTTAGTCGAGGGCATTGTAACTGGGGTCCTCTACCTCCAAGTTGCCCTTGAACTCTGTCTTCCTTCAGACTGGAATGTTACCACTGTTGTTTTTCTGTTGACATAGCAGCTACACCTGAGTCTACTGATGCTTCTTTAACTACTGGCTGTGGCCCTGCAGCCAGCCCCACACTCAGTGCTCCACCACTCAGACCATGGCCTGGTTCTGCTGCTGCCACCAAATGTAGTTTTTAACTAAGTCTCTATAATTGTTTACCAATTAAGATTCGGGATGTTGACGTGAAAACCTGCTAGTTCAGAGGGGCCAAGAAGCAACCAGCTGACCTTCGTTTTTGGCCAGAGACCCAGCAAGAAAGCATCTCTCCAGCCACCCCAAACCAAAAAGACCATGAAAATCCAAGTCCCTCCCTCCTCCCTCCTGTGCATCTTTCTATCCGTCTTCCTGGATCCTCCATACTCTCTATGGCTAATTCCTGTCAACTAGGTGCTGGCTCTGTCCCTTGATTCAAGGTTGATTCTATTGACACAGTCTCAGGTTTCACAGTGCGTTCAAGTATCCAGCAACACTCCAATTCAGAATCATTTGTTATTTTAGGATGACACAAATGGGAGGCACACATCATCTTCCTTGAGAGAATAGTTAGCTAGTGTCAATTGAGATTCAGTCTGAAGACATTTCAGTGCAGCTCATATGCAGGCATCCTTTTCACTCTGAAGATGCTAAGCCTAGTTGTCATTGTCGAGCTGTGTGATAACATCACTCTTCTTTGTACAAAACCAACAGAGGCAATAGAGGCAAGACACTCCTAGCTGAAAGAATTAGAGGAAAGGAATAAATAGCAGGATTTCAGGATTTCTATTCTGCTGTGTTAGTCTTGGTGAATTAACTATTAAAGCAAATGAACAGTTCTATTTGTCTGCAAATAGTCAAGGATTTTCTGCAACTTTATTCTATTCCAATATAGTTCAAGTAATTAAAGCTCCTTGAAAAGCTCTATGATAGTCCCACTTTGTTCAAAATTCACATGTTAACACATTTTAACAAATTCTATCACTTTTGTACACATACTTATCAGATTTCAGAAATAATTCAACAATAAATTTGCTCTGACTTTCTTAGTATACTTTCTATAATTTTCTTCTTGTTAACTTTATTTGGCTGGTTGGTTGGTGGTATTTCTTTTGCTGAAACTGTGCCTTTCTCTGAATCCCAGGCTAGCTTCCTGCCTCGGCCTCCCCAGTGTTAGCATGCTGGGGCTGATATTGAGTGTTTCAATACTAGGCTCCCATGGTACTATGCTGTGCATTGCTTTGCTTAACACAGGGATTTGTTATGTAGCCTAGCTGGCCTGATACTGTGTAGTCCAGGTTGGCCTAGAGCTCACATCACATTAATCCTCCTTCCTCACCATTCTGCGTGCCTGGATTACAGCTATGTGCTAGCACAACTGAGTGCAGAGGTTCTTTAGCAGCTGTAATTCTACTGTCCGCTACAGACTTTTATCAAGTACTCCCCATGCCTATATGAATTTTCTTCAGTATCAGGTACTGAACTAGGGGTTTTGAACATGCAAGTTCTCTATTACCAACATACATCCTCAACCCTTTTTCTTATTTTATTTTGAGGCAGGGTCTCACTAAGTTGCCTAGGCTTCATTTACCATTGTTTTAAGACATTATTTCTGATGAAGGTTGAAAATATCATAATTCTATACATGATTGTATATCATTTAATGTCTGAATTATACACATGATAAACAAGTAGTGATCCTTATTCAGTGGTAAATCCTTAGCTGATGGCTCTCATTCTGGTCCTGGAGCAGTTTTGGTACTGTTACCACATGTGGAGAGGTTATTGCTCTTAGAAAATTGGATTTTTCTTGAATACGTTAGTGTATTACAGATTCTGAATATCTAAGACCATATGCTGCCTTTGTAGGCTTATTTGTGTTGTTAGAAGGAAAAATATTTCAAAAAATATGTAAGATTTTAGATTTCTAAAAATGCATGTACATAGATAAGGTAAAAAGTCATCTGGAGATTTTGTTGTCCTGTTTTAATGGAGCAGAACACTGTTAAATTCTAGGTTTCAATTGTTGTATAAAGTATAATTTTCTGAGCACAGTAATTCCAAATATAATGAGAGATAGTTAAAAATACGTTAGTGAACGTAGGTAGTTTAGAGAGAGCTCTAGATATGTCAACTAGATCCATACTCTCTGGGATGGATGGAATCTAGCTTTGGGGGCTTCCAACTCTGGTTCTGGTAATTTCCTGGACCCCAATCCAGATAGATGTCTGCCCCTTATGCAAGGAGACTTTTGAATGAAAATCCTAAGCACTAGTCGGTACTTGTTCACGTGAGAAAGATAAGACAATGCTGACTTTGCTGTATTGAATTTTGTCGTTGTTTCTGAGACCCGGTTCTTACAGCCCATGTTGGCCTCAAACTTGTGATCTTCCTGCCTCCAGCATCCTGGGGTTGGGATTACAGGTCTGGGCCACCACAGCCAGCATCGTATTGAATTTGTCAAAACATAAACAATAATTAAGTGTCTTGTTTCCTTTGTTTATAGAGAAGTGGCATGATGAACAGTTGAAAACCATTAGTTTCATCCTCGACAGAAATTAAACTTGTATTTTATGATATTGAGAATAAAATGCAGTAGGAGAAGTAAAATTGAGTTGATAAAAATTAAGCTTATATTTGATGATTAAGTTGCATGGTTGTGAAAATTTTTAAAAATAAAATAAAATAATCTTTTTCCAAGGATGTAAATGTGAACTGATGTAGCTTTAAGGGAAGGAGGATGAACTTTGGGAACTGTGAAAAGGTCTTGCTTTGTTCTAGGACCTAAATAATGTAATTTTCATTGTTGCAGAGGTTGAATCATTGGCTCATAATAGATCACGTATGTGTGCATACAGTATGCTCTAATGTAATTTATGCCCAGTGTTCATATTTTCCAAATTCAGAAGTCTCATCTCGAGAGCCTGAAAAATTAAGCAAGGCCAGCAACATACCAAATAATAGGCTATCTCGTGCTTTCCCAAAGGAGAGTGGGATCAAGGCCAAATGAGGTACTTAGATGCATAAATAAATAGTCATTTATCATATAATGTAGTTGATCCTATGAAAAGCAAATGCTCCTGGGAAAAACCTCACACAGAGCTTCAGTTTGACATTGGATGCTGTGGATGATGAGTGTGACCCAGAAACTTATACAGTTACATAGAGCTTAGTTTTCAAAATACTTGTGCATTATCATCACCTTATTAAAGTTGTTCTCACTGCTTTTGTGGGATTGTCAAGTCACAAGGTTATTATTGCTTTATTTTGCTTTAAATGAAATTGTCTCCAATTATGGAAGACAACTTCTTGGCAATATATTTGGTGCATAAAGCCTAAAAATATAAACCAGTGGACATAGGTGATGGGAAAGCAGAAGGAGTGTAGACTATTGGGGAAGAGGAAGGGGATGAGTAAGAGGAGGATGGATACCACGTATATGTATGAAATGCCAGAGTGAAACTCATGTCTTTATATGCTAACAAAAATTAATTGAAGATGAGGAGGAGGAAGAGAAAGAAAGAGATAGCAAGATGTTGCAGTGGGTAAAGACGCTTGTCTCCAAGTGATGACCTGAGCTCAGTCTGCAGACTCACATGCTGGAAAAAGAAATCTAGCTCTGGCAAATTGTTCTCTGACATCCACAAATGCACCATGAGACATATGCAACCACACACACACACACACACACACACACACACACACACACCCCATAATTTTAAATGTTTTAATGAAAATACTAAATTAACTTATTTAAAAAATAAATATAAAGACCAAACAATTCATAATTCCCCAAGAGACAAATAAAAATAGCATGTGATGTTTCTAGTAGATCTCTAGCTTGTAAACTTACTATGTAGAAATCAAATATACAAGTCGTTTTTCAATAATTAGTAATGAGATTTGGAAATTTAGATAAAATAAACTGCCTTCTATATTAGGACAAGATAAATCAATCATATGACCTATAGAGTCTATTCAGTAGGTTAGTAAGGCCCTTCTTTGTTCCTCATTCATAAGAAGCTTATTTGTGTTTAATTCCCTGTCACAGAAAGTTTGATTATCAGTATTTAACTCACTACAATATTTTAGTTTTGATAACTTAATAGTAAACCAGACTTTCTTCATCTTTCTGGAGGATACATGGGAAGCAATATAAAGAGGGAAACGTAACTGGGGCAGGGAAGACAGTTCAATGCTGGTCTTGTGGAATACCTATTTGGTTCCCAGCACGCACGTCAGGCAATTCACACCAGCTCCAGGCAATCCCATTCTCTTTTCTGCCTCCCAGGGCACTGACACTCAAATGTGTATGCATGAGCGCACACATCCACACACAATTAAAAATAAAAATAATGTTTGTCTTTAAGTGCTTCCTGCCCTTTCCCCCACAGGACCCAGGTTTGGTTCCTAGCACCCACACCAAGCAGTTCACAACTGCCTGTAATTCCAGGGGATCATGACACAGTCTCCATAGGTACCCACCCACACATGGCATATACAGCAGACACTGACGCAGGCAACACACACACACACACACACACACACACACACACACACACACACAAACCTTAAAAAATGAATGAAGCCAGTTGTGGTGATTCACATCTATAATCTCAGCACTTGGAAATTGAAGACAGGAGGACCAGGAGTTAAAGGCAAACCTGGGCTCTACTGCTGGTGTGAAGGTAGCCTGGGGAACGCAAAAGAAAAAGATGATAGATAGATGACAGATAGATAGATAGATAGATAGATAGATAGATAGACAGATAGGTAGATAGGTAGATAGACAAGAAAACGAATTATATTGCAAAATATTTTGCTTGATGGGACTACAGTATTCATGGGCTCTGCATCTGGGATGAAAATCAGACTCACTTAGAGAGATTAACTAGATTCAAATTCCAGAGTCCCATGCCAGCTCATGCAAATGAAAGTCTTTGCAGCGAGAACTAGTTAACTCTGGAGGGTTCTCTCAGGGGAACAATAACTCAGCAATGAAGCTGATGTTTGAGTCTGTTTGGTTGATGGCATTTGGCAAGCCCTGTTGAGTAAGGCTGTCAGATATATAAAGGAGCTTGTGGGACCATGAGTAGGAGGGATCAGAAACCATGATGGCCCTATCTTCCTTGACCCAGATGATGCTGAGTGCTTTTGTAGTCACTCTCCTAATGACCTCTCTTCCTTGATCTGAGTAGACCATAGAAAAATAAGGGGGCGGGGGAGAAAGAAAAAAACCTAGGCAATGGAATAAGCAAAAAATTCCCAAGAATTAATAGTTCTGAATTTTCCCAGCTCCAGATTCCTCTAAATTCCAAACTATGCAAAACATTGTTTGTCTCTTAGAAGTGATTTAAATCAGAGAGTATAGTAATACTTAATGCTTCCATTGATGTTTCAAAACTTTCCAGAACTGGCTGAAATGTCTCAGAGTCAGTGACATTCTAGTTCCAACAGGAGATGAAGATGTTTTGATGCTTTGGAGTCAGCCAGTCACATAGTGAGAACACAGATGTAAGATCATCAACAGAACATGGAAGAGAATGGCCTCCATAGAACTAGAAAACAAAAGCATGGCAATGACGTATCCAACTCCTTCATGGTGACACCCATCAGATCCTAGAGCTATGACAAAGTAAAAGGGTTTTTAAAAATACATACTTTAAAATGTTGAAATTAACATGTAAATGAAAGCCAAGATGGCTTGTTTTCCAGTAGCAAAGAATTTACCAGCCTGCAAGAAATTATTTTGCATTCTTTCATTCTTTTTTTGCATTCTTCTTTTTTCTCTTCTTCTTCTTCTTCTTTTTCTTTTTCTTTTCTTTTCTTTCTTTCTTTCTTTCTTTCTTTCTTTTTTTTTTTTTGAGACAGGGTTTCTCTGTGTAGCTTTGGAGCCTGTCTTGGAACTCCCTCTGTAGACCAGGATGGCATTAATAGGTGTGTGGTGGCCTGTAATCTCAACACTACATAGATAAACGCAGGACACACCTAAAATACCAGCAGCACTGGAAAGGTAAAATTCAAAGTCATTTTTGGCTACATAGTGAGCTCAATGCCAGCATGGAATGTACAAGATCATGTTTTATTTAAAAAAAAAAAAAATGCCAAAGCAAAACAATGAAAGACTGTCGAGGTCTAATTTCAGTAGTATAGACTAAAGCAAAGGGGTCTAGCAATTGTTCTTAGCTTCTCTAAAATGCAGGGTGTTTGTATTACTCTAATTCATCACCATCTGGAGTATCCACTTTCAACACATCATACATTGATTATAAAAATCCCTAGGAGCAGGCCAGCTAGATGGCTCAGTAGGTAAAGGTTCTTGCCACCAAGCCTGAAGACCTCAGCTCATCTTCAGGCCCCATGTGGTAAAACCAGCTCCCACAAGATGCCCTCTGACCTTCATATGACTACCAGTGGCACACACACACACACACACACACACACACACACACACACACCACACAAAGTTAAAATTAAATCCTAAAATTACATAAACTCACATAGGAACTGTGGGATTTTTTGGGAGTGTATGGCATACAAAGTAGACTTAGACTGTGGTTGTCAGTTAAAGAATAGCTAAAGGTTGGCATAGCCCTTACCAGGCCCATGAACCAACAGACTAAAATGCTACTGCTTAAAGGGCCAGATGAGGAGGATCCTCATTGTGACGAGTGATATTTTGTTCAACAAAGAGTCTACAGGACTCGATGTATTTTCCTCTGAGCATCAAGAAGGGTCAACAATTGCACAGATTCAGCATCATCACCATCTCTGGTCCCCACCACCATTCAGATTCCCAGGACAATCTGAAATAAAATCCATCGCTCCATAAGAAAATGGAGATCTAGTACAACATAATTCCAATTATTTGGAATCAACTGTCTTGTCAAATACAGCTGTCTGTCACTGAATGGTTCTTTTCAAGTACTAGATGTATGAGTCAAGGCCAATTCATATTACAGTGTAAGAATTGTTGAGCTACTTACAAGTGAATAATTCACACTCTTTCCATTGTTGAGAGTGTACATAGAATAAATAAACAAAAATTAGACCTGCAGAATGTGCTTGCATGTATGTGTCAAAATGCTAGGTCAATAATTTCACTCTCTATTGAGTTTACAAATTGTTGTAACCTGAATATATCTATACCTTATTTAAGGTATTCTTTCTTAGAATATAGTGAATATGTTAATATATAAAGAAGTAATTCTTAGGAAATTAGAATGTAGGCATATTAGAAATTTAGAAAAAATGTATAAGGTACCTACAGGCAAATGATTTCTGTAAATACCTAGTTATGTTTGTTATTAAGCATGAATATTCTCAGATGCCTCAGAGACATTTTTTTTCTCCGCATAAATTAAATAATGTATTTATCTCCCAATATGTCTGAATTTTAAACAAGTATGCCCCAAATTTTCAGCTTAATGAGTCATACCTCAAAGGAAATCCCAAAATTCCAATAATGATGATGATCACACATTTGGGGATCACATTTTGGCATTTAGAAACAATCTAATGTAATTAGTATTCACATGTGATATGAGAAGTGAAGGCAATGAGTGGACTTTCATTAAGTAGTTTAATAACTGGATTTGAGGCTGATTCACAAGAAAGGAACCATTCCAAGTGAGGCGTTTTGGCATTCCTTAAGAAGGCATAACCTTGGAAAGGGGCAAGATTCATTTTGTTCTATAAATTATGTGTGTTGTGTTTGTCTTATTGCCTTTTAGCTATACCTCAATATTGTACATATGTAACAGCTACATGTTAACAATATTCATCTTCTACTATGCAAAAATATTTTTTCAGGTTACCAAGATGGCTCAGAGGTTTAGAGCACTAGTTATTCTTCCAGAGGTTCCAGGTTCTGTTCCCAGCATCTGTAATTCCAGTTCTAGAGGATCTAATACCTTTCTCTGGCCTCTGAAGACACCAGGCATACATGTGGTAGACAGACATACATGCAGGCAAAACCCCAATACATATGAAATCTATTTAAAAAAAAATTTTAAATGAGTATTTTGCAAATAAATCTTACTGTAATGTAGTAGTTGGTAGAGCCTAGCTTAATTGTAGTAGGGAACTCATTCCTCATACTGATCAGTGCATAACAGGTAACACAAAACATTGCTATAAAGCCGATCTTCATTATTCCATGTCCACTTTGAAAACTGGCTGGGTGATGGTGGCGCATGCCTTTAATCCCAGCACTCAGGAGGCAGAGGCAGAGGCAGGTGGATCTCTGTGAGTTCCAGGCCAGCCTGGTCTCCAAAGCGAGCTCAAGGAAAGGCGCAAAGCTACACAGAGAAATCCTGTCTCGAAAAGAAAAAGAATGAAAGAAAGATAAAGGAAGGAAGGAAGGAAGGAAGGAAGGAAGGAAGGAAGGAAGGAAGGAAGGAAGAAGGAAAGAAAAGAAAAAGAAAACTGTGAACAAGGGGCTGCAGAGATAGCTCAGTGGCCAAGAAAGAGCACAGACGCTTCTCTTCCAGAGGACCTGAATTCCATGCCAAGAACCCACCCTTTTCTGGCCTCTTTGAGCACTGTGTATATGTTTGTGTGTGTGCACATGCACTCACATGTATGCATAATCAAAAAATATAATTTTTTTAAGTGTGAACTCACCATGAAAAAAGATTTAATCTGGAGGCTTCATACTTCCCAATTTTAAAACTAGTAAAGCTACAGTGACCAAAATACTGCAATACCCACAAAAAACATGGACTAATGGAATAGAATGGAAAACCAGAAAATAAGCGCTATAATTGCATTCAAGTGATATATTTACTTATTTATTATAATTTAGATAGATTCACACTATGCAGCCCTGGCTCATTCCAAACTTACTATGTAGACCAGTCTAGGCTCAAACTAACAAAGATTCTCCTGCCTCTACCTCCTAAGGGAAGATGCTTTTTTTTTTTTTTAATGCGGTGAGCCAATGAGTTTCATTAGTGTTGCTCACAGAAGCAGACTTAACTCAAACGACAGTAGCATTAGCAAAGCCCACGCCAGCACAAGTGATAGCGCATGAAACTGGAAAGCTGAAAGCACACTGCACAGCTTCAGGCAGCACACAGATTGGAGAGCTTCCTTTCCCAGGTATCAATCTGAAGCTCTTCCAGGAGTCTTGAATGGTTTCTACTTCCTCCAGGCAGCTGGTCTGGTCTAGGAGTCTTCACAGCTTCGCTTATCTGGTAGTGAATCTCGGGGTCTTTATTGCTTACTCTGGCCAAGAGAGGCCTAGCAAATCTGCTTTCAGTTGTTTCCTTCCTGAACTCAAGAAGGGGATGTTCTGCTTCCCTAAAACATTCTGTCCATTCACGTCCCCTCTGACATCCTCTTTGTCCCTGAGCTTCCTTCCAAGATATAAGGTTTTCCTGTGGGTCAAAACTGCTACACACACAGCACTAAACTCACTGAATTAAAGAAACTATTACTTTTCTCTGTTTTGAATATGTAAAACAATCTTTATTGACAAGTTATATCATCTTGTATGTTATAGTTCCTAAAATATCCACCAAAACTATTAGAAGTATTAAACAAGCTGGGCAGTGGTGGCACACGCCTTTAATCCCAGCACTCGGGAGGCAGAGGCAGGCAGATCTTTGTGAGTTCAAAGCCAGCCTGGGCTACCAAGTGAGTTCCAGGAAAGGCGCAAAGCTATACAGAGAAACCCTGTCTCGAAAAAAAAAAAGAGTATTAAACAGCAAAATTTCAGGATACAAAACTGATGGATTGTAATTTATTCTATTCTATTTGTACGTATAGCAATGAACAATGCAAAAATGAATCCAAGCAAGCAAGATTAATGATTTTTTTTCCCACCCACATTGGCATGTCCACTGATGTTATCATTTCACAGAGTCCTACCCTTAGATGAAAACTACAGGCAATTGATGGCTGCTAAGAGGGAAAGAATTGGTTTTTTCCAGGAATGAGCTCAGTGGTAGATTATGTGTTCTCAAGTGGTCAGCTCTAAACAGAAGAGAAGTGCCAGATTGCCTCGGTAGGTTGTAGAGATACATGCCAACGACAGTATGAAGACACCCTGCCCTTGTGATGGAGGAAGGAACACAGGAGTTGGATGAGGAAGGAGAGAAGGATGAGGTTGAAGTAAATACAGTTCCCATATGTGAAATTCTCAAAACCATTAAACAGAAAAGGAAAACGAATCCACTCAAAGTGACAAGAACAAATCCAAACAACAAAAAGAGAATAAAATATTCTGTCTACAAACCCTAAGTGTAAACACTTGCTCTATTTTTCCCTACACTTTTTATTATTATTTTTATTTATTTATTTTACCAATCAGCTTTTCCTCCCTCCTGCTCCCTCCCACCACCTCCTTTCTATGCCTCCCCGATCCACTCCTCAGAAAGGGCAGGCCTCCCATGGGAGTCAACAAGGCATATGGAGTTGAGGCAGGACTAAGCCCCCTGCATCAAGGCTGACTGAGGCATCCCACCATGGGGAATAGGTTCCAAAAAGCCAGCTCATATACCAAGGAAAGATCCTGGTCCCACTGCTAGGGGGACCCACAAACAGACCAAGCTCTACAACTATCACCCACATGCAGAGGGCCTAGGTTGGTCCCATGCAGGTTCCCTAGCTGTCAGTCTTAGAGTCCATGAGTACCTAAGAGCTCAGGTCAGCTGTCAATGTGGGTTTCCCTGTCATAACCTTGGCCACCCCTGGTTCCTACAATTCTTCCTCACTCTCTTCAACAGGACTCCTGGAGCACGGCCCAATGCTTTGGCTGTGGATCTGTTATGCCCAGATCATGGAGACCACCAAAAGACCACCAAGGAAACCGAATCCCATAGGTAAAATCAAAGAGCCTTTATTTCAAGCTTGGAGCTTGGTCTGTCTGTCTGTCTGATGCAGTGGTGAAAGCAGAGAGCCCTCAGCCTGGGCAAGGTGGGATTTTTATCATAGCAGAGGCTGGGGTGAAGGGATTTCCAGGGTTCAGGATCCCAGTTTGATTGACATTTGTCTAGGGGTAGAAGTGTGTGCTGGAAATGTTTGGAATGTCAGGTATTTCCGCTTAGATGTAGGTCCTCCCTGGGTGGAGTGAACTTCTTCTTTGCGTTTCAGTAAGCCTGCCATAGAAGTTGTGTCTAGGCATCTAAACCTGTCATGGTAGCTGTGTGGTCAAGCTGTTCTGTGCTCTCCCCACCCAGTTCTTTGCATCTGCTTCCATCAGTTACTGGATGAAAGATCTATGATAACAATTAGAGTAGTCACCAGTCTGATTATAGGAGAAGGCCTCTCCACTATTGCTGGGAGTTTTAGCTGGGGTCATGCTTATGGATTCCTGGGGTTTTCCCTGGCACCAGGTTTCTCCCTAACTGCATAATGAGCCCCTTTATCAAGATATCTCTTTCATTACTCTCCCTCTCCACCCCTCCCCCAACTCAACCTTCCTAATCCCTCATGTTCCCATCCTCCATCTCCTCCCTCTACCGCCACCCACCCCCAGTTTACCCAGGAGTTCTCACCTATTTCCCCTTCCCAAGGCAATCCATGTGTCCCTCTTAAGTTCCTCCTTGTTTCCTAGTTTCTCTAGGGCTATGGATAGTAGCCTGGTTATCGTTTGCTTTACATCTTCTATCCACTTATGAGTGAATACCATGTTTGTCTTTCTGGGTCTGGGTGATTTTTTTTTTCTTGTTTCATCCATTTACCTGCAAATTTCATGGTATCATTGTTCTTTTACCGCTGAGTAATACTCCGTTGTATAAATGTACCACATTTTGTTCATCCATTCTTTGGTTGAGGGGCATCTAGGGTGTTTCTAAGTTCTGGCTATTACAAATAATGCTGCTGTGAACATAATTGAGCAAGTGACCTTGTGGTATGATTGAGCATTCTTTGGGCATTTGCCCAAGAGTGGTATAGCTGGATATTGAGGTAGATTGATTCCCAATTATCTGAGAAACCACCATACTGGTTTCCACAGTAGCTGTACCAGTTTGCACTCCTACCAACAGTGGGGGAGTGTTCCCCTTACTCCACATCCTCTCCCACATAAGCTATCCTTAGTGTTTTTCATCTTAGCTATTCTGACAGGTGTAAGATGGTATCTCAGAGTTGTTTTGATTTGCATTTCCCTGATGACTAAGGACGTTGAGCAATTCCTTAAGTGTCTTTTCAGTCATTTGAAATTATTCCATTGAGAATTATCTATTTAGATCTGTACTTCATTTTTTAATTAGATTATTTGGTATTTTGATGTTTAGTTTCTCATGTTCTTTATATATTTTGAAGATTAGCCCTCGGTCAGATGTGGGGTTGGTAAAGATCTTTCTCATTCTGTAGGCTGGTATGACTGTGTCCTTTGCATTAGAGAAGCTTTTCAGTTTCAGGAGGTCCCATTTATTGTCAGTCTCAGTGTCTGTGCTACTAATGTCTGGAAGTAGTCTCCTGTGCCAGTGTGTTCAAGGCTACTTCCCACTTTCTCTTCTATCAGGTTCAGTGGATTTATGTTGAAGTCTTTGATCTACTTTGGACTTGAATTCTGTGCAGGAGGATAGATATGGATCTATTTGCATTCTTCTACATGTTGGCATCCAAGCATTTGTTGAAGATGCTTTCTTTTTTCCACTGTACAATTTTGGCTTCTTTGTCAAAAATCAGGTGTTCATAGGTGTGTGGATTAAGGTCAGGGTCTTAAATTTGATTCCATTGATCCACATATCTGTTTTTATGCCAATACTAAGCTGTTTTTATTACTGTGGTTCTCTAGTAGAGTTTGAAGTCATGAATGGTGATGCCTCTGGAAGTTCCTTTATTGTATAGGATTATTTTAGCTATCCTAGGTTTTTTGTTTTTCTAAGGAAAGATTCTTATCTTCCACTGGATATAAAAATTAACTTCAAATAGATCAAAGACCTAAACATAACCTTTAACTGTGAAAAGACCTAGAAGAAAAATGGAAATGTATCTCCTGTCATTGAACATGGCAATGATGTCTTGGCCATAGCACTAAAGGTACAAGCAAAAGAAAAAAATTAAAGTTAGTCAAATAGGAAAGCAAATGGGACTATAACAAAGTTTAAGGCTTATTACAAGAACGGATACAATCAGAAGAATGAAAAAGCAAACTATGAAATCAGAGAACTATGTATTTAATGAAGTAAGTGTTAATATTAAAAATACACAAAGAACCATAACCTGAAAAGAAAATTTTAATTCAAGTTTAAAACTGCAGAAGACTTGAATCAGCATGTCTCCAGGGAAGGTTTAAAAAAAAAAAAAGGTCACCAAAAAGCTTATGAAAAGTGTTCAACATTGCTAATCATTGGGGAACTACACATCCAAGCACAAAGATATTTCCTCAAACCTTCTAGAATAGCCATTTTAAAAAAGAAAACAAAACCAGAAAATAACAAGTATTGTTAGAGGTATGCAGAAATGAATTCTTGTGCATATGTGGTGTGAATATAAAATACCACAGCCGTTATGGATGTAGCCCATCAAGAACACTTCTGTGTATATATCCAAAAGCTGGTGCACAAGAGATTCTTGTACACCCATGTACATATAGGCATTATTTGCAATAGCCAAAAAGATAAATAATGAATGCCTGTCAATAGATGAATTGGTAAAGAAAATGTTATATACACATATAGTTGACTGTTATTCAGCCTTACAGACAAAAAGAAGGAAATTCTGCTATACGATACCAACCTGTGGAAAAAAACACCAGGGCGTTATACCAAGCAAAACAGGAGAGAGGCAAAGAGACAAACTCTAAAACATCCTATTCTCTTCCTTCTTTCCTTGTTTCCTTTCACCCTCCCTCTTCTATCTCTCTTCCTGAGACACAGTCTCCACAACTCCTGATCCCCATGCTTTCACCAGCTTCATGCTGGGCTTGGAGGTGCCCACCACCATTCCATGCTTAAAATGTCTCAACCCTATAAAATAAAACAGTAGAGCTGTGGGAATAGGGAGGAAAATAGTGGTAGGCTGGGAGGCCAGCAAGCAGAGGGCAGAGAAATTGTTCAATCACATAGAGGTTCAGATTAAAAACTCTGCTGTGTAGTAATGTACAAATACAGTTAACAGCTTTGCACTCTATACTTTAAAAAGATTAAGATGGTAAATACTGCATGTTCCTTCCCTGTTTTTCCTCTTTCCCTCCCTCCCTGCCCCTCCCTGCCCCTCTCTCTTTATTTCCTTCTTCACATATTCTCAAATATCTCAGGATGGCCCCAACTAGCTATGTAGCTATGTAGCCAAAGGTGACTTCAAACTATTGATCTTCCTGCTTCCACCTTCCCAGTACTAGGATGATGGTGTGCCCCATAATCTCCAGCTTATGGAGTTTTGAGCATAAGAGTTCTTCATGTGTGCTAGACAAGTATTCTGCTAAGTTAGTAACAGCTCTGACCCAAAGAAAATAAAATTTACATGTTTGGTAGTCCCTAGAGATTCGTCAAAATCAAGGTTAATTGTTGGGGAAAGTAAGTTATACATAAATAACTGCTGGGTTTCACTTCTACTGTTTCACAAATGCTCCAGGTGCTACAGAAATTGCTTCCTTAATTTTTAAAAACACTTTATTGCTTAGCTGTCCTATAAAGTGAAAGTGTTATATACTTTGAAAGAATATAAATGCTTAAGCTCCTTTAACCTTGACCTTTGTGTTGATAAATGCACGTCTGACTTCTTACTTTCTTAATGCAAGGCAAAAAGTCACATAATTATTTCCTTGTGATTCTGGGTGACATTTTCATTCTGACTCCACTTCAGAATATGATTTTAGCTGGCTCTGCATAGCTCAGACACATTTCACCTCTGATAGTGAATATAGTCAGTTCATAGTTCTGCTGAAAGCTAATCCACTGAATTGGAGCCAGAGAACACTTAATTCTCATTTGAACTCTATCGTTAAGTATGTGGGTGATATGGATAAGGAGAGGAGGGGAGGAAAGGGGAAGAGAAGGGAGGGGAGGAGAGGAAAGAGAAGCATGAAGCAATAAGCCATGTAGGTAGCATTCTGGAATGAATAGACTGTTTTGCCAAAAAAAGCCAGATTGAAGTGTTCTGTAGGTAAGTAATTGTCAAAATAGAAAGACAAGTTTTTTTCTTGTATAAACTTAGGCCTCCAAGGAGGTATCTGGCCAACTCACTTCCAACAGAGATGGACCAAAGGACTATTTTTGAACAAAGCCAAGATTTTTCTTCCAGAAGTTCTTGTTCTTAGTTATTGACGGGGGGTAGGGTGTTCTGTGACCTATGCCAGAAAGCAACAGAACTTTGCCATAAAACACGTAGTTTGAAAGTGATAATGTTCCCCTACAAGATGAACTACTTGCAAAATATCTCCCTAGGTTTGTTGACCTGGTTACCTATTTAGACAGTAAGTGTGACAAATGTTAGATGTTAGCAACTATCTGTCAAATCTGTCCCAAATGGTAACTATATCTTATAGGGTTGGGTTGTTCTTAGGCCATTAATTCTTGGAATAAAGTAAATAATATTATCACATTTGGGGGTAGTGTTTTCTAGTTCATTGATCATAAAGATGTTCTGAGAGGATATTTAACTTCACTGTGTCTCTGGAGACTGTTTACTGTAAAAAGCGAAGCATATCATGCATGTGTGGCTTTACTATACCTATACAAGAGATTAAATACACAGTATGAATAACATGTATATGTACATGTTTTAGAAGCAGTTTTGTTAGTGCCTTAACTTCTTAAGTTCACAGTCACTGAGTAGAAAGATAAACGATGAAAGGCAAGCAAATGGTGAACTGTATCTAGATGTTTACACAGTAGTCCCACAAGCTCCATCAGTGCCTTTCAGTTCCCAATGTCAGACACTTTATTTTCTCCTTACACAAACATCTTTTCTTGCCTAACAGAATGTCAGTACAATGTCTCAGGTACTTCTTGCATTTCATCCCTTCCACTATCAAAATTTTACCAATCTAGACCATCTGGTACCATGCAGCTGTAATCTTAGTACTCGAGTTGGAGGAAAGAAGAGCAGGGATTCAAGGTCATCCCCCACTACCCACCAAATTTAAGACCAACCTGAGCTATGTGAGACTGCCTCAAGAACCAAACAGCAGCAGCAGGAATAGCAAAACCCCTTCCACACTGATACATTGTCATAGAACCAAACAGTAGCAACCAGAATAGCAAAATCCCTTCCAATCTGATACATTGTCATAGAACCAAACAGTAGCAATGGGAATAGCAAAACCCCCTCCAATCTGGTATATTGTCATAGACCCAAACAGCAGCAGCAGGAGTAGCAAAACCCCCTCCAATCTGGTATATTGTCATAGAACCATAGGCACTTTCCAGCTGCTGTTGTCAACATAGAGTTGCCCAGTAGGTAACTGTTGGATTTTTGAAAGTTAGTGGTCCATAGCTCTCATCAATTGCAACTGAACTTTAGACCTATGTGTTATTTTACAATGAAAGAAACTCTTAGATAAGAGTGATCTGTTACTTTGTAAGGTTTATACTTTTTCATTGATTGCTTTTAGAATTAGACATTGAAAATATCATGAATGTGTTAGTCATGGTTCTCTAAAGGAGCAGAGTGGAAAGCATGAATACATACTAAAAGGGGACCTATCAGATCGGTGTGCACAAAATGGTCTGAGTAGAGCAGCAATGGCTGCGTCTCACCACAGAGGCCATGAGTCCAGTAGCTGATGAGTTGAGTTGCGTGAAGCTGGATGCCTCAGGAGTTTCAATCTGACACTGAAAGTCTGGAGGATTCCTAGAGAGATTTGGGTGTTCATCCTATGTTGGAAGTCTGAAGAAGCTGATTCTAATCCCGGGAAAGGAACGCTTCCGTGGCTGCTACCGAACAGATGACGTCATAAGCAGGAATGAAAGCCCTCTTCCTTCTCTCTTTGGTCTGGATTGCCACGGGAAGATACCACCCACATTTTAGGATAGATCTTGCCCTTTAGTTGACTCCAGATCCAGCCAAACCAACAACTGAGAATATCCATCATAATGTACCAATATTACATGTTGACTTTGAATTTTGATGCATTGATTTTTGTTTCAATTTTGGTTTTCAGACAGATTCTTTCTGTATATCTCAGGCTAGAGTTGAATTCTAGATACTCCTGCCTATATGGAGACATATTATCTTGCAACACAAGCAAAAATATAATTAGAAGGATCAGTATAAAACATATGACATGAAAGAACAAGAGGAAAATACTGGAAGTTACAGTATCAGGCAGGGTGTAGGAAAGAGGAAGGGGTACAGGATGGGTTAGTCAAATGTATAAGGAAAACTTATGGAAACCTACTAGTTTTGTTACTTATTTTAAAAATATAATTTAAGAGAGTAGAAAGATGGCTCAGCAGTGGAAAGTGCTTATTGTTATTGTAGGAGCTGACTGTGGTTCCCAGTACCCAAGTCAGGCAGCTCAGAACTAACTCTAACTCTAACTCCAGGGGATCACAGGCCTTCTAATTATATGTAATACATATAATTATTTTTAAAGAAGAGGTTTGAACAGAGGTACCTTGCAGGTATGGCTAATGTTGCTTAAAGAAGACATAACCTATTAAATGAAAATCTCAGTTCCTGCCATCAGATGTCTCTGTACAAGCTACTGGTCAGGGAGGTCTCACAGGCATCCAAAACATTACAAGCTGTTGCTATTTCTCTTGGTCATCCACCATAGCCAGATGGTAAGATGTTGTCACCAAAGACAGCACATATTATGGCTATAAGACATAGAGCAATCAGTCTTGAACTGACCTGAAAATCTCTGACCTGTTGCTTAGATGCTGGAAGGTACTATATAGGCTGATGGATGAGAAAATGTATCAATAGTCTTATCCAGCACCAGATCTTGCTTGCTAACACTAACCTGCCAGGCAAGATGTGTCCAGAGTTGCGATTGTGGTGTGTCAGTTACAAAGTAGCCAATAGCTTTCTGATTTGATATATGTTCTGCTGGAGACATTTTATGACTGGTACTGTAAATCTGGTCAAAAGCTGGTGTCTTGGGGAAGTCATAGGTCTCAGGGAGGAACCTGTTCTTCTGCCTTAACAGTCATGTTGTCAAACTACCTTTTAAATATTTATTTTTATCCACATAGATTTGTGCAAGTCTAACCTGCATCAGATAAGTTTCTCTTTTAATTGAGTAGTGATTAATGCAGAGATTCATAAGTGCACAAAGTGTTGAGAATAAGTGACCACAAGTGCTCAGTCTTAGATAGATCATCTATAGCAACTTCCCCTCACCGAAGGCTCAGGAAACATAGTGGGGGAAAGTAAAAGAATGTAAGAGTTGTGGATGGGGATGAGCGTTGTCAAATGTTGTTTTCTGGACATGACATGGCCATTGCACTCATCACTCATGGCAGCTGCGGCTACCTGCACAAGAAAGATAAAGACAATCAGTATCACAGCACCGGAGCTGCCATCCCAAACTGAAAACCTACAAATAGATGGCTACAAAAGAGAGAGTCACCTTTGTTTGAGGGTAGGGCCTCTGGTCAGTTGTCTATGATACAGTGGATAGGCTGTACTAATTGAACTCAGTGGGCTATTAATAATTTCTTTAAAAGGATGTGAAGTTGGGAGGCAGACATGTTGAGGGACCTCAGGAGGATCCATCATCTGAAGAGAGATGGTGGCGCTGGATGTAATCAGAATACATCATGTGTGTGTGTGTGGAGTTTTCAAAGAATAAGTAAAAAATAACATTTACCTAAAAGGAGAGTTTATCTTTCCCCATGTCCTTGCCGATTACCATTGTTGTTGATTGTTTTCTTGATGGCAGTCATTCTGACTGAGACGAGAAAATGGCAAGGTTGCTTTAATTTATGTCTCTCTGCTGACTAAGGATAACCAGCACTTTTCCAAGTTGGCTGTTTGTAATGCTGCTTTAGGGAGCTTTCCTTTCTCTAGCTCACTCATTTATGGGGTGACTTGGGTTTGTGTTCAACTTTTGCAGTTCTTTGTGTATCCTGGATATGAGTCCCTATCTGATGCACAGTTGGCAAATATTTTTTTCCTATTCTGTGGGCTGTCTCTTCTCTCCGTGAGCATCCCCTTTGCTATCCAAAAGGTTATTCTCATGTAATTCCACTTGTCAGTTATTAGTGTTATTCCCTATGCTTTGAGAACACTGTTCAGAAAATCCTTACGTCTATACCTGTTTTCCTATAGGGGTTTCAAACTTTCAGGTCTTATTTAAAGAGATTTTATCCTTTTTGGTTCTTATAAAAGAGCTGTGGATCTAGTTCATTCTCTACATGAGGAATCCAGTTTTCCTAGAACCATTTGTTAGAGAAATTAAAGAGAGTTTTTTGTTTGTTTTTCCAATGTATGCTTTTAGTACCCTTTTTCAAAAATTAGATGCATGTTGCTTTGCGAGTTTATTTCTGGAGACTATTCTATTTCATTGGTTTACTCATCTGTTTCTGTTTCAACACCATCCTGATTTTGTTACTATGGTTCTATAATATAATTTGAGATCTGATGTTGTGGAACCTCCAGTGTTGATCTTTCTATTAATGATCACTTTCACTATTTGCTATTCAGGTCTGTGTGTACAATTTATGCAAATTTATGATTTTTTTTCTAGTTCTGAGAAAAATGTCTTTGGAATTTTTATGGGAATTAGATTGAATTTGTAAATGACTGCTTTTTGTAATATATCCATTTTCATAAAATTAATTCTGCCTATCTGTGAACAAGTGAGGTCCTTCAGTTTCCTAGTGTCTTCATGGTTTTTCTTCGGTGTCTTAATGCTTTCATTGCAGAGATCTTTCACTTTCTTGGGTAGGTTTAGTTTTAGGCATTTTACATTCTTATGAATGGAAATTTTCCTCAGTTTCTTTGTCAGAGTTTGTTAATGGTATATAGAAAAAGCTCTGACTTTTGTGTTTCACTTTTGTATTATGCTACTTTGCTGCAAGTGTTTTTAAGGTCTATGAGTTTTCTAGTGGAGTCTCTACGGCCCTTTAAGGTCCTTTGGATGACACAACACAGTGTCATCTGTAAATAGGGACACTCTGATATTGTCTTTTCTTATTTGTTTCATGTTTATTTTTTTCTCTTGTCTTATCGCTCTAGCTAAGAATTCCAATGTAGGTTTTAGGGGGAGTACCCTTCAGTTTTTCTCCACATAGAATAATGTGAGCTATAGCATGTCTCACATAGCCTTTATTATGTTGAGATGTTTCTCCCCCTCCCTCCCACAGGCAAGGTTTCTGTGTAGTTTTGTGCCTTTCCTGGAACTCACTCTCTACCCAGGCTGGCCTCAAACTCATAGAGATCCTCTCAAGTGCTGGGATTAAAGGCATGTGCCACCACTGCCCAGCAAGATGTTTCTTTTGATTCTAGTGTTTTTTTTTTTTCAAAGCTTTTATCAGGAAGAAGTTTTAAACTTTGCCAAAGACCTTTTTTTTGTGTTGGTTGAGATGATGATATGATTTCTGTCCTTAAGTCTGTTTATGTGCTTAATTATAGTTATTGATTTGTGTATTTGAACCAATCTAACACTCCTGGAATGGAGCCAACTTAGTCATGGTGCACATTCTTTTTAATGTGTTCCTGAATTTGATTGCAAAAATTTCACTGGAAAAGTTTACATCTATGTTCGTTAGAGAAACTGATCTGTTTTATTTTGTTTTCCCTTTTATCATTATCTGGCCTTGTGGAATAAGTGTGATAGTGTTCCTTCCCTTCTGTTTTATGGAACAGTTTGAGAAAGTGGTGTTCACGCTTCTGCAAAGCTTTAGTAGACTTTGACAGGAAGTCTGTCTGGGCATTGACTTCCTTCTTTAGGAGGCATTTTGTGATTGCTCCACATTGTTGATGGCTGTGGACCTGTTTAAGTCCCTTAGATCTTAGTTTATGTTTGGCCAGTCATATGTGTCTAGTAATCTATTCATTTCTTCTGGGTTTTATACTTTTTGTAATATAAATGTTGAAAGTACTCTGCAATAATTCTCTACATTTGTACTGTGGGGGCTCACAGAGGCTCCCTAGTAAGTTCTTACTCAAGGTCAAAAAGTCTGAGCTTTCTTTGCCCAGCAGTGCTGTATAGTAGAATGATTTGGCCAAAGGCATGGTTACTAGATATTTTGAAGGTCTATACTTGTTCATATTTTATACCTAGATTTTAAAAGGGTCTTTTGCCCCTCCCCTTGCTGATGTATACATATAAAAAGCCCATCACGAATAAACTCTCAGGGCAGCTGAGTACTGACCCAGAGCCCTCCTGAAGCTATCCTACATCACTTTCTCTCTATATCTATATTTCTCCCTATTATTTCTCAATTCCTCCCTCCTCCCCCCAAGAACCCTTCAAAAAGTTGAGGCTGGACCCCAACATTGTAGTAATCTGTTTTCATCCTTAACTTTATTAATTTGGGTCTTCTCTCTTTTTTAAAAAATTTGTTTGGCTGGGGAATTGTCAATTTTATTTATTTATTTTTAAAGAACCATCTCTCTGGTTGATTCTATATATTGTTCTTTTATAATTTTATAACTTATAAATTTTATAACTTTATAGTTTCTGCTTTGGTAGTTAATATCTTTTGCCGACTACTGCTTTTGTATTTCAGTTGTTCTTGTTTTCCTGTCCTTGAGGTGCACTATTATGTTGTTCATATGAGATTTTTTTTACATCAAGGGGATTATTTTTTTCCTTGCTATTGTGATTGAAACTCTTTCTTCCTCTTTCTATGTATAGTATTCTTTAGGTATTATCTGTGACACCAGCTCCATGCTCATAAACTGCTTTATGCTGTGCTTGTTGAGAAATGTTACTTCTCTGTAAATTCTGAAAGCACTGCCAAACGGTACTCTTACTTCGCTATTTGCTTCAAGACTTGAAGTCCAGCACTCTGTGCTTGCTTGGCATGGAATGTTGCTGACAGGAGGTCAGATGCTTCCCTCAGCTTTTGTAGGTGGCTTGGCTCTTTCCCTTTGCAGATTTTAACATTTTTTCTTTGTTTTGTTTGTTTTTTTTTTTTTTTTTACTGGATTAATTAGAGTATGTTGTTAGAGGGTTTTATCCAGTCATTTCTATTTGGGTTCTAAATGTCTCCTGTGTTTGAAGGCCACTGATATGGTACCCATGCTTCTGCAAATAACCTCTAGTACACACTCCTGTGAGGAAGCCAGATCTCTCTCTCTCTCTCTCTCTCACACACACACACACACACCATAGGCATGAAGACATAAAAATAGAAGGGAGACTAGTAAGAAAGAGGAAAGGGGTCATCGGGAGTGAGATGAAGAGGGGGATAATAGAGATAATTAGGGAGGTGAATATGATCAAATACATTATAAGCGTGTATGGTGATGTAATAACAAAACCTATTACTATGTACATTTGATATAAGCTAAGGAAACAAAAAACAAACTTGCAAAGCCCAGAAGATATCCCTCAAAGAAAGTAAAGAAAATAAGTGTTGGAGCACCTTTGTTCTGGGACCCCGAAAACCGGAGACTGCCAGTTAGTACCTGCACTGGGGGAAGTCAGCTGACCTAGGGGACCCATCTTTTGCTTGGCTTATGGTGTTGTGTTGTTGAGTCTGTAATAGATGGCTGTCAATCAGTCCTGGGATCACAGTGGTGATTTTCCTTCTTGACATACCAGGGATCTCTTTTGGCTACACCTGACTTTGCTTTGTGTAGCTAGACGGAGTCTCTCCTTCCTGAGAGTCTCAGATTATCCCCTCTAGCATGGCTGTTTATGTGGAAGGTGTTTCTCAAGGGCATTGGGAGTGTGAAGATGACCTGGAGCACTGAGGTCAGTAAGTGAGGAGAGTGTGAATTTTCAAGGCCTCCTGAGTATCAGTTTCCTTACTGAATGGAGACAGGTGTTGGTATCATGTACTCCTGGAAATTCTGAGTCCTTAGGCTCATAGCAGCAAATACAACAAGTAGAAGGCACTAGGATTTTATCTACCCTCTGGCCTGAAGCTCAGAGCTATCCAATTCTGGGGTAGTTCTTAGTTGGTGAGCTCTGTTCTTGGTCACCAAAAGCAGGACTGTATCTTGTCCTAAGCACAACCCAGTCTGAACCAGCCTCATGCTGCCCACACCCTTTGGTCTAGCTGCATCTGGACTGCCTACTCTCTATAGTTGCCTTTCTGGGTCACCCCCCTGTGGTGGGTATTATGTTCCCTGAAATATTGTGTGTTCCCCGAAATAAACATATCTGGGGTCAGAGAACAGACAGCCACTAGAACAAAGCCAAAAATGGTGGCTAGAAAATGGGAAGAGTAAGCCTTAACAGAAGTTGGGCGGTGTTGGTACACGCCTTTATTGGGAGGCAGAGCCAGGTGGATCTCTGAGTTCAAGGCCACTTTAGAAACAGCTAAGCATGGTGATCCACGCCTTTAATCCCAGAAACCCAGCCTTTAATCCCAGGGAGTGGGGGCTGAAAGAGAAAGGTATATAAGGCGTGAGGACCAGGAACTAGAGGAGTAAAGCATGTAGTTAGTTAAGCATTTGGCTGGTTAAGCATTTAGTTTTTGGAGCAACACAGTTCAGTTGAGATGAGGACTCAGAAGCTTGCAGTCTGAGGAAAGTGAGGTGAGGAAACTGTGGCTTGTTCTGTTTGTCTGACTTTCCAGCATTCACCCCAATAACTGGCCTCGGATTTGATTTCATTAATAAGACCTTTTAAGATTCCTGCCACACCCCCCTCTTAAGGACAGGCCAATTTAAGGCTCCATGACCTGTGGATGTTCCCTGATCTCAGACTCCCAGGGTAGCTCAGTTTCTATAATAGGTCGTCTGTGAAGTTGGTACCCGGCTGCAACCCTCCAGTCACACAACACATCACAATATTGTTCCTCCTTTGATCCTAAAGGGCTGTGGCCTTTTTTTCCCTTGGGGTAGGACTTTAATCTGTCTTATCTGCTGGAAGATAGGTATTTGGAATTTGGAAGCTGCTGTTTGCCATCCTTCTTCCGAAGTGCAACGCTAAGACTACACTTGGCTTGTTTCTCTCTGAACTACACATCTACTTCTGGTCTTTTCCAGAACTCTTGCACTTCTTTCATGGATTTCTGAAGCTTCCCCATTATTTCTCTCTTTGGAATAAAGTTGAATAATTGACTGGTTGAGATAGAAGCCCAGGTTGGCCTCAAACTTGCTATTTAGCTGAGGATGGCCTTCAAGTACTGGGATTATAGGCTATAGGGATTATATGCTACCATGCTCTATTCCAGTTTTCTTACTCTCTTTCTCCTTCATCACTCTTACAGAGTCAGCCCCTGCCCTCCATCTTATCCAGAAGTCCTGCAGTTCTCTGTTCCTTTAGTTGCTCCAGCCTACTCTTCACATGAGAATTCATGTGGGGACAGTATGCACTAAAATAACAGGATTCTCTGGCCTTCTTCTAGGAGACAGAAAACAGAAAATTTTAAATTAAATAACTGAATATGTGTCAGGTCCAGATATTACATGTACAATATCATTTAATGTGTTCCAAATTTTAAAGTAGATACACATCTTGAGATCTTATTAAATGTCAGTCTGTTTCCATAGGTCTGGGATGTGGTCTAGTTTTCTGTATCTATAACCAAATTCTTCTTGTGCTAGGCCATACACTGAGTATCAAAAATATAGACTACTGATCCTGGTAAATTCTTGTATCCTGCACATTCAGGGGCAGGAGGAACATTCTTCTTAGCCAACCATATATCCTGGAAACCAATGAAAATTTTCTAATATATCTTATGATCCTTTAAAACACATGTGGTGCTGATAGTAGTCCAAATTGCTGTGGCTTCTCTGGAATAATTTAGGGAGGAAATGACTGTAGATTCAGAATTTGGGCACTTGAAATGTTTGTGCTTCTATATTACAGTGCCTAAGTTGGATCATCTGACATCAAATTAGCTTCTCTTCTGTTCTGACTGTAGGTTTGATTTTTCTCCCGTTTTCTCTGTTTCCAGTGCCTACTCATGGCTATGCCATGCATAACTTCTGTAAGGTTTATAAAAGTTCCTTCCCTACTGCAGGACAAGAAAACAAGACTCTCTGGCAGCATGTCTCCAGGGAGTGGTGATGTGTGAATTCTCCCCCTGTAATTCCACTATGAGGCTGGAGTACACTGACTTCACACTTCAACTCACTGGTATCATCTGAGAAGCTTTTAAAATGACAAATACTTGAATCCAACCCCACACAATCGTGACTTCATTGTACACTGTATGGATATATCCTGGACATGCACAATAAAGAATCCTTGTCCTCTGGACAACAGAATGATTTAAAAATGACAAATTTGCCTGGAGGTGGTGGCACACACCTTTAACTCTAGCACTTAGGGAGGCAGAGGCAGGTGGATCTCTGAATTCAAGGCTAGTCTGGCCTACAGAGCAAGTTCAAGAACAGCCAGAGCTACACAGAAAAACCCTGTCTCGGAAAAAAAAAATTAATTTTTTTTTTTACTTTCGCTTCCTGAAGATTCTACCAAATTTGGAATGGATATGGAGTGATTAGAGACCATCTACACTTTCACTCACAGGGAGGTCAATGGGATTCTGTGGGTAGGTTCTCTTTACCCATGATTACTTGAGCTATTGACCAACTATTCAGCCTCCTAGGAAAGACTGTTTTCAAAGTGTCCCTACAGAGTCTTCCATGAGTGCCCCAGAGATAGCATGATTCAATGCTGATATTCAAGGTCCAGTTCAGGTGACCCTGAACCTTATCCCCCAGCATGAACTGGTCTCTGAAACGATTTACTTACAAAGAACCTGAACATCTAAAGGCCTCATGGAACACGTTCTAAAAACACTTCAAAGGCATCCCACATTCAGTCTACTACCCCCAGAGCACAGATTGTTTAACTTGGGCCCAGTGTGCATTCTTCTCCCCAAATCCAAAATAGTGTGGTTAGATGGCAGGCTAATCTCTTGATGTTGTCGCTGAGGCTCCCACTCAACACAGAACAATTCAAAGCAACATTCTTGCCTTACTGTGGAGTCTTTAAAAGAAAAGTTACCCTGGAAGGAACCTCAGAAAGAAGTAGGCTATCTGTTCTTGCCAATCCCAAAGCCTATTCATTCCAAGGTGCTTGCAGAGACTTTAAAAGTGCCAGACGTTAGAATGAGGACTGCCCTGTACTTAAGGAAAGAAAAAAGAAGCTGTAAATCCTCATTACTAAATTCTAATTGTCAAACATGCTCCTAACTGCCTCCGGGCTTGAGGAAGCTCACATCATTTCTTTGTCTCTGTGAGACATAAATCTTTGTTCAATTGCAACTTCCTTCTCAAGGACCCTGAGAGCTTAATCTTTAACATGAAAACATCTAAGCACTGTGGCTCTCAGCCTAAAAGGTCCCTTGGCTTAACTTCTCAGTGGGCTAAACAACTACTGAAGACTGAAAGGGAAAGGCCTAATTGAAAACAGGCTGGGTTTTTACCCATTCAGTTGGACTTTGGAAAAACTCAGTGTTTTCAAATGGCCCTTGCCCCAAGGTGTGGTTTACTACTTTCATAGACTGTATCAGTGCACATGAAAATCTTCAAAGACTTCCCAACACATATTTGTAAACAGCTTCAAACCTCACACTAATCAGGTAACTGATGCTCACAGTTTTGAAGCTGTGAGTCACAACCACATGGGGCTTGCATAGCGGGATGTGGGAGTCCCTAAAAAGGCGACAGGAGTAACAGGTTTCTGAACATAAGTCACCAAACGCACACTCAAAATTAAACAGCAATGGGCCTAGGGCGTTTGTGGCAGCCCTAGCCTGGCCCAAGCTGCATCCCAGGACTCCACCACAGCCTTGTTCTGAACACAAAGCTTTGCACTGTGCACTCCACTCCACCGTGCAGCATCAACAGTCTCAACCGGTGCTGCCTGCAACACTTGAGTTCAGAGTTAGGAATTTCAGCGTTTTCATGATACACAGTTTTCTGCTCTGATAGAAACACAATGGCTTAATTATGGAAACCAGAGACATGGAATATTTCCTATGGTTTGATTTTTTAAATCACTATTTGAGTTGCTTATTTGAGTTTCACTTAGACAACAACAACAACAACAACAACAACTATACTACTACTAAATGAGTTTTAACTTGAGATTAGGACAGAATTTGCAACAATTTCTGAAATGGCCCGAAACACAATTCTGTTGTTGTATACTATATATTTATGGAAACTGTGTTCTCAGCATTTATTTCTATAAAATACGCATAAATTCTGAAACACACTGAAGATGTCCATTCTTCAGTATCAAATATTCTGTCAAGATTTAATTCTATGTGTAAAAATAAACAAGCACATTCATCTCATTTGTAACAGACTTATTTTACCTTTAATAAATGATAAAATTATGGAAGTTGTAGTTAGAGTTTTCCTGCCTGGCCCAGTCAGGACAAATCTCTCTTACCTGCCAGTCCCACAGTTGCTCAGACCCAACCAAGAAAGCACACAGAAACTTACATTGTTTAGAAACTGTATGGCCGTGGCAGGCTTCTTGTTATCTGCTTCTTCTGTCTTAAATTAACCCATTTCTGTTAGTCTATACTTTGCCACGTGGCTTGTGGCTTACCAGTGTCTTTACATGTTGCTTTTCATGGCGGCGGCTGGCGGTGTCTCTCCCCAGCCTTCTAGTTCCCAGAATCCTCTTCTCTCTTGTCCCGCCTATACTTCCTGCCTGGCCACTAGCCAATCAGAACTTTATTTACACAGAGCGGTATCCACAGCAGGAAGTTCCAGATTTTTTTTTCTGGTTTTGCCCAGTAGTTTATTTTTTAACTAGTAGAACTTTTGTTTTTCATGCAGTATATTCTGATCATGGTATCTCCTTCCGACACTCCCTGCCTTGCCTCCTATTAAACTCTACATCTTCTTGCTCTCACCCTTTAGAAAACAAACAAACAAACAGGCAAATAAAAAAAAATAACCCAGAAAAAAAAAGAGAAAGCACAAGAAACACACACACACACACACACACACACACACGCACAAACACAATACAAAGCCCATAAAAACACAAAATCGGAAGCCATAATACACAAGCAAGAAATCAGAAAGATAAGAAATATCCAAACATTCAATATAAGAAAAAAACCTTCAAAAGTACCACTGAGTTTGTTTTGTGTTACCCATCTATTACTGGGCCTGGGCCTGTCCTTAAGAGTGGTCTATTCCATTAGAGAAAAATGTTTTTTTCTTTGTAAAAAGTTTTCAATTGGATAGAGCTTCTTAGTTAAGGAAGGGCTTTTGTGCCTGTGTCCACTTCCCTGTCTCAGTTCTGGGACACCTCCTGGCTTGGATCTGTGCAGGCTCTGTGCCTGCTGCCACGGTCTCTGTGTGATCATATGTGCATCAGTCCTGTTGCACCAGGAAGACCATGATTCCTCGGTGTCCTCCATCTCATTTGGCTCTTACTGTAGACAGAGCGAGCTTCAGCAGGTCAGAGAAACGGGAGAGAAGGAATGGAGTCAGTGGAAATACATACACACAAGATTTACCTGAGGAGGCAAAACTTAATTCATTTTTCTCCTCCTCCACCTCTTCTTCCTCCTCTTCCTCCTTCTCCTTTTATTTTTCTTTTATCCCTTTTATACCACCTAAGACAAAAATTTCTATGTAAATAAAAAGATTACCTCACAACCAAAAGTTACATATTTTGCAAAAACAAATTAAATTCCTTCTTTACACAGGAAATCACACTTCCTTCAGCCCAAAAGCAATGATTCTTTTATAATTGATTAACAAAGTTCTAAGCAAGCCAAGTCTATTTGAGCCAGTTCCTTTTGTACAGGCAGGCAGCTGTCTGTGGTTTCAGTGTAGCAGATTCCATTCCTATTTCTCTTCTGCATAACTTTACTCAAGTGCTCTAGCTAACCATCTACTTTTTTTACACAAATAGGGTCATTTAATTTTCTCTCACAACTTTGCTTTTTCAAGGTGCATACTGGAGCCTAACAAATTCTATAAGCTACATGACCAAGAAACTCAGGCCTGACCCTGGGTGTAGGGACATAATTGCTTTCTTTGATCATCAGGCAGAATTCATGGGTCCGTAATGCATGAAACTTCCTTGTTCTTACTTTCCATCCTCTAAAAATCTCACATCTAACAAAGGAAAGGTGACTTTTAGACTATTTTTGCCCTTTTTTGGTACCTCTTATTCGAGCAATTGGTAGAATAATCTAAACCATTTCCCTAATCATCTTCACTAGGTGCCTTAGCCACCTGTGTCTTTTAGGCTGACTCAGAAATTTCAATGAAATCACTGATTCAATGAAGCATCATTGCTCTTATAAAAATCATCTTCATTATGATCTGCAAGTAAATTTCCCACTGAGTGGAAGCTTCTCCTGAAGCAATCACACTATACAGTGGGATCCCTCCACATAATAATCACACCATGCCAAATACAGCAGGAACACAGCAGCAAGCAGGAGGAAGCACAGCAGAAATAAGGGGCATTCTGGAGACAGTCCCCTGGGCTTTGCTCCTCCCGGATATACCAGAATAGCTTTGCTGTCCAGGGGTGGGGGGGCTCTATTCCATAAGCTCCATTGCTGACTGCAGCTCTTCTGACATGACCACTGACATCTTACACTCTTTCTGCCTTCTCCTCCATATAGTTCTGAGGGGAGGGGTTGGATGAAGACATCCAATTTAGGACTCAGTGCTCGAAGGTCTCTCATTCTCTGCATGTTTGTCCCATTGTGGGTCTCTGTAGTAGTTCAAGTCTATTGCAAGAAGAAACTTCTCTGATGACAGCTGAGTGAGACACTGATCTATGATGGATAGAGCAAAATGTTATTAGGAGTCATTTTATCGCTGCATTCCTTTAACGGAACAATAGTATTTGGTTTTCCCCTTGGCCCATGGCCTATTCAATCTCATGCTCTTGCTCACACAGAGTAGTGCCAGGCATGGGTTCCATCTCATGGAGTGGCCTTAATTCCAATCACACAGTGGTTGGTTGCCCCCTCAATGTTTGTGCCACTATTGCACCAGTGTATCTTGTATGTAGGTCACCATTGTAGAACTTAGGGTTTGTTGCTGGGTTGGTGTTTATCCTTCTCCTATAGCAGCATGCAGAGTTCCTTCCAGTATGATGAACACTGTCCAGTAGTTCAGTAGGTGTGAAGAAGGCTCTAGTTAGGCATCAGCTCAACTTCCCATGTTCAGTGAGTTATCTGGGTGTTGTCTTCAGCAAGTTGGTGGAGAACAACAAGTATCCCTGGCAACAGCCTGAGTTGTTTGAGGGTGTCCATGGGGCCCCTTTGGCCAATGATTCAATTAGATGTAACTCATTCCTGGCACTAGATGTCTCCTTTGGTGGTGAAAGATGTTTAGCTGGATTATTGTCTCCTTCATTATTTGATGATTCTATTTAGGTTTCTTTCATATATGTATATATTTTAAGAAGCTTCTACTGTAGTAGGTTGCCAAATGACCCTTCAAATGGCCCTTAGTGTTAGTAGTTTATGGTGGGTATTGTGTTCCCTGAAATATTGTGTGTTCCCCGAAATAAACATGTCTGGGGGCAGAGAACAGACAGCCACTAGAACAAAGCCAAAAATGGTGGCTAGAAATTGGGAAGAGTAAGCCATAACAGAAGTTGGGTGGTGGTGGTGCACGCCTTTAATCCCAGCACTTGAGAGGCAGAGCTAGCCAGATCTCTGAGTTCAAAGCCACTTTAGAAACAGCTAAGCATGGTGATCCACGCCTTTAATTCCAGAAACCCAACCTTTAATCCCAGGGAGTGGGGGCAGAAAGAGAAAGGTATATAAGGTGTGAGGACCAGGAACTAAGTGAGTAAAAACATGTAGTAAAAGCATTTGGTTGGTTAAGCGTTCAGGCTTTGGAGCAACACAGTTCAGCTGAGATTCATGTGGAGGAAGACTCAGAAGCTTCCAGCCTGAGGAAACAGGATCACCTGAGCAACTAGCAAGGTGAGATAGCCGTGGTTTGTTCTGGGTCTCTGATCTTTCAGCAATCACCCCAATAACTGGCCTCGGGTTTGAGTTCATTAATAAGACCTTTTAAGATTCGTGTTACAGTAGCTCCTCCACATAATCCTTCCCCTGCCCCCTTGCCATTTTACCCTCCCATTCCACTTACTTCATTTGTATGTAAATTTAATTTAATCTGCAATAAATGATAATATTTATACAAATTCCAGAAAGTTATTATTGTTGTTGTTGTTTTTCGATACAGGGTTTCTCTGTGTAGCTTTGCGCCTTTCATGGAACTCACTTGGTAGCCCAGGCTGGCCTCAAACTCACAGAGATCCGCCTGCTTCTGACTCCCGAGTGCTGGGATTAAAAGTGTGTGGCCCCCACCACCCGGCGAATACAAATAGCCACATTTTCCTAGACTTTGTCTTGGGAGAGGGTCTAACTATGGGTACTAAGAATCAAACCCAGGACCTCTGGAAGAGTAGTCAGAGCATTTAACCAATGAGCCATTTTTTCAGACCCCGAGAAAATTATTTTAAAACAGATTTCTTATACTAGGCATGGTGGCACACTCTTGTAATCCCAAAAGTCAGTAGTTTGAGTCAGGAGACCTGCCACAAATCCAATTAAATAGTGAGGTCTGGGCTATCCATTGCCTTTTAAAATAAGTTCTTTAGGCTAGGTATGGTGGAACATTCCTGGAATACCAGTGGTCCTGAGATTGAGATTGGATAATTGCCATGAGTTCAAGGTCAGTTTTATTACATACTGAACCAGGTTATACAGGGATACACAGCAAGATAGATCCTATCTCAAAAACAAACAATACATTGTGATTTATGATCAGTGAATGTTGGATTCCTATACTGTTCTTATATAACTGTAATCCTGAGGTCACAGAAAAAGTCTTGAGTAGAACAGCTGAAGAATCCCTGCCTTACCTTGTTCCCACTGTGGGAATATACTTCCTGTTAACAAGCAAAGCAGGAGTTAGAATAGACCACTATATACATTAATCTAGTACTTTATGCTTTGAGCTATTTCGTGCCCCATGAAATAGTGACTTCAAGAGTCATATGAGCATGTTAGAAGTGATGGTTGTGGAAGCAGTTGGTGGGAGGCAGAAGATAGGGGAGTTCTACTCTAATTTAAGGAGAAACAATGAAGAGGGTAAGGAAAGAGTAAAGGAGGAAGGTATGTACATTCGCCATCATCACTCAGTGGCCTGCCACTAATTAATAGCCAACCTTTATTAAGAGCAATGCATATACTGGAAACTGTATTAAGAATGTGATATTGGCTCTTGTATTTGTATCAATTCTTCTAATACTTCCATAAGCTAGGCTTCTCTTTTCCTTACTTTGTGGAAATAAAGCAAAATTGAATCACAGAGAGGTTATATAATCATGCTAACACTATTAATAAGGAGTGAGCCTGGGGCACGAACTAGCCCAGTGTAATTCCAAAACCCTCTTTCTTCCTTAATGATTTAAAAAAAAAAAAGCGAATTAAATTTTGTGGATGAAGAAGAAAAACTAGCAGACTCTAAGTAACATTTGTTTTAACTGTAGTGATTGAAGTAACTCATCAGCATTTCCCGAGGATTCATGAATTGTTAATGGGCTCGTGGAAAGACTTCCACCTTTGCTGATGTCTTCTTGAATAGAGAGAGCTCTTTAATTTAACTCCAGGGTATCTGAATCTGTTGCCTTCTCACAAGCTTCCTTTAATAGGCCTTGACCTGGAAGTTGGCCAACAGCTTTTGACAACAGACACCTCCACCACTCCAAGAAACCACTTCTAATATTAAGAAGCAGGTTGGGAGAAAGAATGACCACTAAGTACATATTGCTGTACTGATCCAGCTTATGGGTCTTGCAAACTATTACCTGTGGGGACATGCCAATGCAAAAGTAGAAAGAAATAAAAACGAGAAAGCCCTTCTCATCCGACTGTACAAAACTAGACATAATATAGTCTGACTTCTTTCTCTATGTTGGCCCATTTTTTAAAAACACTAATGGAACCAAATAGCCCAAGGGCACTATTAAAAAGCAAATGTGGCTGATACTCTAATTAGAAGCAATTTGAGCTGCACAACTTACACTGTGGCCTAGACCACCTCATAAAATTGAATTGAAAACACAAGGAAGAAATAATAACTGGTATATATAGGTACACATAAATACTTGCCAATGATGCTGATCATGTAAAAATTAGACAAAATTGCATTTTTAGTGTCCCAGGGAAAAATATAAATAAATAAGAAAAAGAAAGAAGATGAAATGTGAAGATGAGGACCTATTAATTTTAATATCTATCCTTCCTAGAACAAAATATATTTATTTTACCAAGCAAAAGAACAAGAACTTCTCAAATCCTCTTCTCTCCCTCCCTGTCTTCCTTTCTTTTCTTCCTCCTTTCTTTCTTCCTTCTTTTCTTTTTCTTTTTCTTTTTCTTTTTCTTTTCCCTTTTTGCTTTCTTTCTTTCTTTCTTTCTTTCTTTCTTTCTTTCTTTCTTTCTTTCTGTCTTTGTGTCTTTTTTCTGTAATGCTAAACATCATGTATAATTCTTCCTCAGATTTTTAAGTCACCAACGGTGTTTTATGTTCACAATATATACTTAAACAAAGACAATACAATGGATTTCTAATGAATTCTTCAGTTTCCTAATCAGCATTTTAGGAATTTAAATAACCTTACAGATTATCAAAATCTGTGTTTTTTCAAAGTAAAACCTAGAACCTACTTAATACAGAATAAGTCGGAACAATTAACAACAACAACAACAAAAATACGTAATTCCAGAGCCATACCAAATGGAAATCTCATTGAAATATCTCATACTGGCTTGCTAATCTTGATTGTTGACAGTATTTTTTTTTATTATTAGTCATCTTGGAAAACTTATAGAGGGATGTCTGTCCATGGCCTTTTATTCCCATTCTTTGTCCCAATACAGAGGGTTGTGTTTAAAATGTCTGCCTGGACATACTGTGCTTCTCTAAGTAGAAGCTTAAATCTTAACAGGATCATGTGACAAGGTGGAACTTTTGATAGGTGCTTAGGTCCAGATGATGACATGAGGATGAAGAGCCAATGATGACATTTGTATTTTTGTCTGAAGGAGTGGAGACCCCAAAACATCCTTTACCATACATGTGAGTAGAGCAAAAATGCAGCCATTAACAAACCACCAAGAAGACTCTTATCAGACAGTGGCTATTTTGGCACACTGAATTTCAACTTCCTAGTCTCCAAAACCCAGAGAAATAAGTTTCTGTTGTTTAAGGAAATGGTAGCATGTTGTCTATGCTATTAATAAATATCAAGCCAGTAACAGAACCATGATGATAGGTTAAAAAAAAAGTCCATCCTCTTGAGGCTCACATTTCTCTCCTCTTGGTTTTTATTTTGCTGTTGTCTTGTTTTGTTTGTTTGTTTTGTTTCTGCGACAAAGGGTCTCTGTATATATAGGCTGGTATTCAAGGCATGGTCTGCCTGCCTCAGCTTTCTCAGGTATTATTTTCCACGGTATTCTGTTACTTATAATAGCATATATTAGCATTAATAAACAATCCCAGCTACCGAGGCTAATTTGGGGGAATTACAAATTCAAGGCTACCCTGGGCAACTTGGTGAGACTCTGTCTTGAAATAAAAAATAAAAAGAAGGCTGAGAATAAACCTTAGCAGTAGAGAGCTTGCTTATCATACAGAAAGTCCTTGGTTCAAGTTCCAAAACTATAAAAGGGAAAGTTGCTAAAACTTGGAGATGGCAAACAAAGCAGCCAGACATGTCAGTGTAATGTGGGCCGTTGAGGATTTGCTCCATTTTACTGTTTGACTAGAGGTCAGAGGGTATGAATGACGTGTTATATATTCTCTATCTATCTCTATGTATCTGTTTGTTTGTCAATCTATCTATCTATCTATCTATCTATCTATCTATCTATCTATATCTCACCTTGATTAATTTTATTTTTCTCCTCTTCCTCCTTCTCCTCCTCTCCTTATTATTACTTTTTTTCTGTTGAGGCTGACCTCAGCTTCCTGGGCTCCAACAATCCTCTTTAGCTATGGAAGTTACTGGAATGACAGTTATGAACCACCTTGTTAACATTTCCTAACATCTTTACCTAATAGAAACGAGAATTACAGAGAACATGATTTCACTGTCCTGTGAAACCTTACCTAATTTACATTTAACATCCTACTCTCCATCTTCTGGCTCCCCAAACACCTATAAGTTTCTTTCATTTATTTATCTATTCCCCTCTCTTTGTCTCTGTCCCTCTGTCTCTCTCTGTCCGAGTCTGTCTCTCTCTGCCTCTGTCTCTCTGTCTTTGTCTGTCTATCTGTCTGTCTGTCTGTCTCTCTGATAAGGTCTTGCTATGTAACCCAGTCTGGCCTTGAACTTCCACTCTCCTCTTTGCCCCACCCTCTTAAGTTCTGATATTACAGGCAAATGTCACCTTATCCAGAGTGTTGATAACATTTCCTTAAATAATCTTTAAACATGTTTTATCATCTTACTCTTTCTCCAATTAATGACTTAATGTACATATGAACATTTTTGTTTGCTTTTTGATTTTCTGTTTGAAATAAGATCACATTATATATCCCGGGCTACCTTGAAACAATATTTAGCTCGGGCTGGCCTTGACTCAGGATCCTCCTTTCTCAGCCTCTCTTATGCTGGGCTTGTAGATGTATATCACCATGCCTAGATACAACAAATATTTATTCATTATTTGTATGAGAATCACTTTTAAAATTTTGGAACTCATATTTTGACAGTAGACCAATGATTCAGGAATTAAACTCAATAATTATGACAGTCAAAGTGATGTTACTATAAAGTATAATAAGAAAAAGTGTATTTTGTGATTAGTGTAGCAAAACCTGACTTAGTACACTTTGTATTCTCGTAGCATTGTCTTTGATATTGTGCATTTAAATAGTTTAGTTATTTTTTCTGTTTGCGATTTCCTTTTATAACTAGAGTCTACAATACTGCATCTGTATGCATCCTTCAGGATATAAAATGGGTAAGCATAATGTATTGTATAGTCTCAATATCTGTTTTGTAATGACATAGTCCAGGTAGTAAGCCAATATGTCCAAACTGATATTGCTGAGTAAGTGTCACATAGTTTCAACAAAATAAGATGGAAGAGAGGAATAAAATGGTGGAACTTGTTAGGGAAAGCAGAAAATGTGGCCCTTTATTGCCTCCTGTAACAAACTGAGTCCTTTCAGAGACTCAGGTAAAGCCAGGGTTCTGGATTTCAACACAGAAAAGAATTTCAGAATGGTTGGAATGAAGCAGAATTGGAGTTTATTAAGACACGATTTAAATACAGATTTAAGCATGGATGTAAGGGGAGAGAGGTGCTTAGGAAAAGGACACAGACACCCAAGACATTGATATGGTTTCTCGAGAGAGTTGTGTTTAAGAGTCTTAATATCCACATATAATTTATTATCTATGATTTTGATGGATTCTGCAGTTATATTGTTCAAGAAGTTTCTAAAGAACATTTCTTTTTTGCAGTAAATGATATCATAAGATAGTTCCTGATTTGTACTGGACAGGATGACAAGGCAAAACCACAGGTTACAAGGGCTAAAGAGGTCTTTATAGTCACACGACATTGAAATACATTCGGCCTATAACAAAATTCATAATTCTGTTGGGGAGAGTCTTTGAAAGTCACACATTTGTAGCTGTGAAAGGCGTTTAAACACAACAGCTATGGATGCTTAGGTCTTAAGTGTGGCTCATTCTTGTTTTAATGCTCTTATTTGAATTCTCTATAAAAAAGGAAATTTTGTTCACTGTGCTGAGATTTCAAACTCTCAGTTGGTGAGAGGCTTCAACTCAGCTCCAGATGAGGGAGTCCTCCTTCCCAGGTGCTGTAATTATCTAATTTTCTCTGTATTGCTATCCTGCTTCCAATTTTAATGTTCCACACGCATGCATGTCTAAATTCTCTGAATTGTTTGAAAACTCATTCAAGGTAGCAAAACAACAACCTTACCAACACCTACACTCAAGTAGCAAATAGTAATTTCAAGCTAAGAACAAGGCACATACGGTTGCCAACACAGTGACAGATACTGACACATGTGACCAAGGTTCCAAGTCTAAAAAAAATGAACACAGTAAAAACAAGGCACTTACTAATTTTCTATGACTATATAAACTTGTGAGAAGAAAAAGGAAATCTGTTATTTTTAACTATTAGCATTATATTGCTGCTAAAATACAAACACTGCATGTAACTTTTCCTTTTTTTCTAAGGCCATACCAACACACACTACACTTAACACATATTACTGAATTACTCTTTTGTGGTGATCTGCCATCCAGTGTATATTTCAAGATCCCCTTTCATCCTTTAAAATAGTGTGTAAGGACAGAGGTGACATGGCAGAATAATACTGTTTGGTAAATGGCCTAACATTATTGCCAATAAAATCAATCATTTGTAAGCAGTCAAATTAATCTTCCAAGCACTATTTTCCAAATAACCTAATAGGTTACATAATGCTTGACTCTCCAGTATGAGACATTTATAGCACTCAGAAATGGCTGACACGTGAGACGACGCAGTGGCTCAGTGAACAAAGGCACTTGTTGCCAACAACCTGAGTTCAAACCCAGGAGCCCGTAATGTAAGAGGACAGAATTGACTCACATAAGCTGTTCTCTGGTTGCCACATGTATTCTGTGGTCACTAATACACACACAATGTGTATACACACACACCTGTTCCCATTTACACACACACACACACACACACACACACACACACACACACACACGTAAATAAAAGCAAATTCTTTTAAAAGAAATAAAGTCAGGACCTAAGATATAAAGAATATTTTACTAAACAGTCCTTGTAACAAAACCGAAGAGGAGCCTGGGTAAGTGATGGTGTCAGATACAGTCAAAGTGCTGCCCTTCACCCCCAAATAACACCCACCTTACCCAGTATTAATGACTTTCCCCGTCAGAAACTTGTGAGGAAAATAGCTGAGAAAATTGTGAACTGAAGGAAGCAGGGCTGAACGTGGCTAGAGAAGGGGAAAAGAAATAGTTTGTATTTGTGCATGCATCATATACTTTTACATTATCGCTCTCTAGAACATGAAGAACCAGGGTTATACCATAGGAGGTATGAATGAGTATAGTATTCTAGATTCTGGTTGGAAAGATAAGATATGAGTAAAAAAAATGAATTCAATTTAATTCCTTAATGTGAAGCCCACCAAGAAACCCAGAGAGGTCTTTCTGCTGACATCAGCACCTTTAATACCAGTCATCTGTAGTCAATGATCTTTTCTGCAAATATACTTCTTACAAAGTCTGAATAAATTCTATTGAAAGCTGGAAACTTTGCTTGATAGTAACTAGGGATCTATAGTCTCACTATTTCAGTTGCAACATAAGGAATATTCTCCATGGTCTGTATATGTACATGAATGTAACTGAAAAGATACTGTTGATTAACTTGGAAGAGCATCATACAACAATGATTAAATTAAATTAAATTATTTTCAAAAAAGAGTCTATTGAACACCGATAATGTATTCCTCTTATTCATCTAAAAAGGAATGTGACAGGCAATTACACAGTCAGTGTTGTATTCAAAAGCACATTCAGAAATGTCAGTCTACTTCCTTTTCTCTAACTCTAATCAAGTACAATCATGCCATTAAGACATCGTTTGGCACAAATGACCTTTCCGTAGAATTGTTAGGTCTTGGAGCCTTAATAATTTACTAAAGCAGACCTTTCAGCATGCCTTGGAAATTCTTTGGAGGACCAGCTGGCCTTGTCTGCAACAAGAGCAAAGATGAAAAGGCATAGTCCACTAAGACCACATAGATTGCTAATGAAGACCCAGAGAACAGGTCATTCAGTTCAGACCGCTCACTGCATAAACATGGACTAGAAGAGAGATGAAAATTTTATTACTTACCATGATGTTTGGTCTGATGTCCCTAAGATCTCAAGTCTCTATTTCACTAGCTCTACTCTGTATGGTAAATGTCCAGTATGATCTTTGTATGGGCTTTGCTTTCATTGTAGGTTATGGAATACAGATGTGGCATTAATGAAAAGGAAGCAATTTGGGGAGGTTGGTGAGGGTGCCTTTGACCACCACTGGGATAATAGGTAATGAAGAATCCACACACACATACACACACACACACACACACACACACACACACACACACACACTCACTCACTCACTCACTCACTCAGAAAAGCTGAAATTAGGTGGGCAATGTAGTTTGATGGAGGAACCAGCAGGCTAGAAACTCCACCAGTTTATACCACTGAGATAGAAGGCAGGTTTATTGTATGTAGCTGAACTAGTGGGAGGTACAGTCTAGTCTCAGGAGGAGGTCTCCATAGAGGAGCAGTTTCAGGTTGGGGCCATCTTGGTGGAGGAAGTTATGGTTGATATTTTTTACATACACTAGTGTTACCTAAAGGCCAATTATTTGTAAGATGGCCTTAGAACTGAGGAAGGCTTTGCCATCCCTCTAAACCTGAGCTGGGGAAGGTTTTATCATTCCCATGGGTCTGAGGCATTGTGGTCCTTGGCATGGCCATACTTACATCAATGAATACACATTAAGCATACCACTTCCTACTACTGCTGAAAGCTATTCGTGAAGCACTTGGATGGCTTTTTTTTTTTTTTAGTTGTTTTGATGGTGCTGTGGGGAACTGAACCCAGGGTATATTGTGTTGCACTCTAGGTGCTCTTATACCACTGACACAAGGCCCCAGTCTGTCACTGCTTTTGAAAATTCTCTCTTTCACTATTAGGCATAGATAAAACACTAATATATTCAGTCCTTACAAAATCTCTTTTATAGCTTTTTTTTGGGGGGGGGGGGTTTCGAGACAGGATTTCTCTGTAGCTTTGGAGCCTGTCCTGGATTAGCTCTATAGACCAGGCTGGCCTCGAACTCACACCTGCCTCTGCCTCCTGAGTGCTGGGATTACAGGCGTGTGCCACCACCACCCGGCTAGCATTTTTTTACTTGATCTTTAATAGTTTAAATTGGTGCTCTCAACAAACTACATTTACAGGAGATGGAAGATGCCTCATCTTGGAAAGTACTAAGCACATAAACAAAAGAACCTGAGTTTGGATCCCTAGCATCTACATAAAAAAACCAGGCATGGTAGTGTGCCATCTACAATCCCAGTCATAGAGAGATGGAGACAGGAGGCTCCCTAGGGCTCCCTGACCATTCTTCATAGCCAAGTCAATGAGTTCCATGTTTAGTGAGAGGCCCTGTCTCAAACAATGTGAAGAATGGTTGAAGAAACCACAGGACATCAACTTCAGGCCACCATACACTTGCATACACACATATAAACAAAACATTTTGCAGTTTGCTTAATGGCAATATTAAGTCTCTGTGGGTAAAACCTGTTCTTATGAAAATCTTTAAAGAAAGAAGAGATGTTTTACTATTCTTTAAGTTAATGTGTGATGAAGTTTATTTTTGTGCCAATATTTAACAAAAGCAGAGGGATCTCAAATGACTTGAGGATATACTCCAACATCTTAGATAAGTAATAACAGATTAAACCCAAAGTTAGAAAGAAAGAAATAATAAATATCATGGCAGAAATAGTAGAAATTAAAGTAACACAGAGGATCAATTAAATAGAAGCTGGTTCTTTTTAAAGGTAAACACAGTGATAATACTTTAGCTAAACTAATGAAAATAAAGAGGGGACACCCTCAGTAAATAAAATTATGGACAAGAAGGAAGAGATCAGGAATGGTGGTGTGCACCTGTAATCCGAGTATTCTGAGACCCAATTTAAAAAAGCCTAGGTCTGGACATAACACTACTGAATTTCATCAGATCTTTAAAGAAGAAATAGTATCAGTGGTTCTCAAATTATTCCAAGAGGTTTTCAAAGCTGGAGTGGTAAGCATGGCTCCCCAATACATCTGCTATGATGATAGGATCCCAGGGAACTGAATGGGGAAGAGCTAGCCACAAGCATGCCATGAGTTAAGTTATACGGGAGTTTAAGTTTTGCTCATGCAGAAAAAAACATTATAGATACACAGTAAAGACACATCCAGACAAAAGAAACCTATAAATAGGTTGCAATGTATTTTTTAAAATATATTTTTATATAATTTTATATCAAAATATACAATTTAATCTTGGGAGAGAAAGGAATAGGATATACACAGTCATAGAAAAAAATAGTTTAAAAATAATAAAATAAAGTCCTTAAAAAAGAGTAAAGTAAAATAAAAAATAAGCCATGTAAAGATAAGAAATATACAGAGGGTCAGAATACTGTATGTTGTTGTGTTGTTTTTGACTACTGATGAATGAGTGACAGCTGCTAAGACATATTGGATTATGAAGGCTACTGGGTTACATCGATTTATGTATTTTTAAAATGTCCTAACTTCAAAATGTAAATCAAAAAAATGTATTATGTTGGGGGAGTGGTTATGTTTTTATTTCCACATGAAATGATAAGCTGTGAATTCATCCTAGGTTGATATGGAGCAGATTTGATAAAGGAAGACCCCTTGAAAATCCTGGCTACAGACATAAAAAAAAAAAAAAAAAAAGCCTAGAAAAAACTACAAAATGTGTGGTATATGTTTTACCTGCTCAAACATAAAACCAAAAAATCATTTTTGGCTGACTTGTGTACCACACACAGTCTATACTTGTATTAATGCAGATATGTATGTTAGTTTTAAAAGCTTATATATTTTCAGAGCAAGGAGACCAGACACCAATAAAAATGAATGGCCCAGGTGATTCAGCATCTTGGAATGCCTCTGTTGCAGCTTCCCCAGAGTTCTACATCCAGAACAGTTTCAAGGCTGCTGGCTTAAATGGTCCAGCCTCATAGACTTCTCCAGCCAAGACTTAACCATTATCCTAAATTTTCTCAGGGTCCTTCAGAGATGCCAGAGCCCCTAGACAACAGGAAGCATTCTAGAAAAACGATGCCCACATTCCCAAAAGAATGGTTATGAATGTTTGTCAATCATTTAGGGGAGGTTGGTTACCAGTTGTTATTGGTCATTGTCAGAAAAAAAGCTAAACAAAGGAATTAAATTCAAAGATCTCTTTCTAAAGGAAAAATGGGGGTTATGATATAGAAATGGTAAGATAAAAGCATAGGTTATTGAATCAACTTTAATCCAAAAAATATCTATTAATTTCAAAATATTTTACATTGGTATGGATTTTGGTTTATTGATGCAAATTTAAAGTTTATTTTGTTATAATGTGTGTATGTTTCTATTCTTATTTGAGTTATTGTGCTTATGTAGCTCATTTAAAAATGCAATGTATAATTAAGAAATGCAGGTTAATAGTCATCTATAATGATTAAACTTATAGTCATATTAAATATGTTTTCAAGGTAAAACATATATATTTAGATAGATAGATGGTCTTCAAACACTTCTAATGCTAAAGACCTTAAGGTGTTTAGTAACCTAAAGTTTTTTATGACAGTGAGACATATCTGTTCCTGACAGCACCAATTTACTTCAAAAAAAGATGACGGGCATCAAAGAACTTCCACATGGAATTTGCTTTCTTTATGGCAAAAGATACACATTTGGGGGGGAAGAAAAACTTCCCTTGCCTCAATTAGTGACAGTATACTGTCCAAACTGGACTAACAGGACATAGAAGACAATGACTGCCAAACTTTGCCAAGACAAGGGTAGGACAGTCTTTCAAAATTCCCTGCTTCTCAAAAATGTTTATCAGATATACACAAAGAAATATAGGGAACTCATAAATGCTGAAAGTCAGAGAAATAGCCTTTCTAAGGGAAGAACATACTAAGTAATTATCCAATACCAAATAGTCATTCCTGAAAACATGCATGCAAGTGATATTATACAGACTGAGCAGATTGTATTTATGTATTTTGGAATACGTATGTATGTATATAACAGAATTAATGAAAAGGAGGCCATGAGTTTGAAAAAGAACAAGGAGTAGTATATGTGGGTATTTGGAGGGAAGAGGATTTAATTATATTATAATCTCAAATATAAAAAAAATTTAAAAAAAAAAACCCTACCTGTAGCCAAGCATAGAAGCACATGCCTTTAATACCATCACTCAAAAGTCAGAGGGAGATGAATCTCTCTGAGTTTAGGGCCATCCTGGTCTATATAGTGAGTGCCAGAACAGCCATTACTACATAATGAGACCATTTCTCCAAAACAAACAAACAAACATAAACAACAACAAAACAAATTTAAAAGAAGATTCAATAATCTACCATTTTATCATATCATACTTATAACCCCCTTGTTTTTCTTTTCAGAAAGAAATCCCAGAATCTAACCTCTTTTGCTTAATTTTCTCCCTGACCATGACCAATAACAACTTGCAAACAAATCCCTTAAATCATGACAAACATCCATTACCTACACAATGACCAAAAACCATCTACCCCATCTCTTGTAAATGTGGGCATCATGATCTTAAAATTACTTCCTGTTGTCTTTAAGGGACCCTGAGAAATTTGGGATAATGGCTAAGTCTATGAGAGCTGTATTATTTGTTGTCTAGACTCTGTGTGATAGGAAAGTGCAGAGCTTAACTGAAGTCCTGACTGAAGTAATCTGTGAGGTAACCATCTTAGCAAGACACTTTGATGTTGTTCTGGATGCAGACTTTTGAGGAAACGGCAATGGAGGCATTCTTTGAGGCTGGATCACCCTGGCTATTTGTTTTGCCTTCATTGAAGTCTTGTCATTTTTTTTCTGAAAACACACAAACTTTTAAAGTATGGAATGGGTGATGTGCACAAATCAGCTGAAGATTATTTTCTGCTCTATATTTGATCAGGTAAAAGGTGGCTATAGACTTTATAAGTCCATTTGTACTGCATAAACAAATTGTCATGAGGACTCTGTAGCCAACAAGACTAATCTTGTCTTATCCAGTCTCACAGCTGTTCCCATGTGGAGAGATCAGCATATATGTTACCTGTCATTTAGGCCTTTTGTTTGTTTGTTTTTGTTTTTGTTTTGGGGTGGGTTCTTTCTTGATGTCTGCAGCCAAGATTTTCAAGAGATATCTCCTAGTCAAATCTGATCTTTCTTAATTTTGAAAGAATCCATAGCTTTTTGTTTCCTGTGGATACAAAGGCACAACCTCTCCCCCAACACAGCACATTTCCTGGTTACCATTTTGAAGTTAAGACATCCTTAAAATATATGTCATGGCTTAATTTGGCAGTTTTTTTTCACAACCCAATGTCTCTCAGTAGCTGTTGTTTTTGTTCAATAGCATTTAAAAATTTTAAAGTAAATAAAGCACCATATAGGGTTCAAATGCACCATTATGTTATTTTCCATCCTTACATGGCTTATTCTTTTTATATTACTTTACTCTCTCTTTAAAGACTTCAATTTATTATTTTCAAACTGTGTTTTTTTTTTCTTTCCTATTTTTGTCTATACTCATTTTCTTTACTTTATTGAGCAATTCAATCATTCTTGTACTCATTTCGAGGTTTTCTGGATCTGGACCTGGCTTTCTGCATGCCTGATGCCATTCTCTGACTGCATGATCCAGGGCCTTAAAGGGCCAGACCCCCTGTCTACATCAACCCAACAGGATTGGACAGTTGCCCACAGAGAACACTCATAAGACTGTCAGAAAGACTGTGGAATCTTTGCAAGGTGGCTCTGGAAAAATGTTTCTATTGATGGTCTGTGCATCTGTAGGCTTCTTCTATGACTCTGATTAGCACATGCTGCAGGTGGTTGGCTATATCTCCTTTGGGTTGCTCCAACAGGCTGCCCCACTGATTCTGGGTGCCAGCACATGGACTACAGAGAGAATGTGGTTGTGTGGAAGCCATTTCAGGCTCCATGTCTAGGACTTTTCTCAGTTTTCTTAGGCTGTATGCTTGGATATACATGCCCCACATTGGGTGCCAAATGTAGTGGATATTTCTTTAAACCACTAGCTCTCAAATAACAACACTGAGACTTTTCATTAATTATGAAAGCTTAGCCTTAGCTTAGTTTTTTTCCCAGCTAACTCTTAAAACTAAAATTAGCCAATTTATATTAATCTACATTCTGCCACATGACTTGTTACCTCTCCTCAGTACCATACATATGACTTCCTCTATGACTTATTGACAAATCTCCCACCTGAAATTCTTTCCACGAGTTTCTATCACTCCCCAGAATTTCCACCTATCATCTTCTTCCTGACTATTGTCCATTCAGTTCTTTATTAAATGAATCAGGAGGTGCTGTAGGCAAGTAAGGACTGACAGAGACACATCTTCACAGTGTATAACAATATTATCTCAACATGGATTCATGATAATCACAAACCTAGCATTCTTAGTGAGTTTCAGGCCAGAGCTTAGAGGAAAAAAAGGTTTACAGAGTTAAGGAGAACAGGTACTGATTGTAGCCCATTGAAACAACCTTGAACATTGTCAAAAATCTGGACAGCCTCACTGGAGAGGCTATTCATGAATCCGATCATGCAAATGGTATTCCCATTGCCTGTGAATTGAACAAGAACTTTGGAATTAATGGAACTCATTACAAATGTTTATTAGTGGATTAGGAGATAAACAATTGCTATGTATATGAAAGAAAATATCTTTAACATAGATGAATTTCAAAGACATTAATATATATATTTTTTTCCACCCTGGAGCTGAGGACCAAATACAGGGTCTTGTGCTTGCTAGGCAAGCGCTCTACCACTGAGCTAAATCCCCAACCCAAGACATTATACTATGTAACACAAATTGCTAAATGGTATCATTAATAGAAAATGCAGAGCCAGATATTGGAGTGAATGCAGAAAGATCATAGAAGCAGAATAGCCAGCCACTTTGAACTCCTCAGCCACAAGACAGAGACTTCTTGTTTCCTCATGTTTTATATACCTTTCCGTGTCCTGCCATATTACTTCCTGGGATTAAAGGTGTGTGTCACCACTGCCTACTTCTGTTTCTCTCATGTGGCCCAGTGTGGCCTTGAACTCACAGAAATCCAGATGGACCTCTGCCTCCTGAGTGATAGGATTAAAGGTGTGTGTCACCACTGCCTGACCTCTGTGTCTAATTTAGTGGCTGGCTCTGTCCTCTGATCCCCAGGCAAGGTCTATTGAGGTTCACAATATATCACCACATTTTCTCTTTTTGTTTAAAATAATAAAAGGTTATGACTAATATATGAAAAACTATATACAATAAGTACAATAACTATATACAATATATACAGCCAAGAATTACATTAATAATGTCGAATCCATTAACATTTGACAAATTCAGAAAGAATACTCCATTATTTATCCTATTTTGGTGAGTTCAAAATGTACTTAATTCATGTTCTATCCTAACTTGTATTACCAACCAAAAACTATCTTTCAATGTCTTTCAAACGTATACACTCTACACATCTTTAGTGAGTTTCTTTTCTAAATTTGTTAACAAGGAAAACTGTAACTATAAATATCTAATCTTCAACTTCCCCAGAAATCCAAGAAGGAAATACTACCCAGGAAGTACAAACAAAAGACTTCCAAAAAATGTGAGAATTGACAGAAACAGTTGGCTGTTTCGACAGTCACCCAAGATTTCTCTGCAATGTTGGGGCATCCAACTTCAGCCTACAGGCCAATCATATCTGGCAGACTCTTCTGTGAAGCAGAATTTTCTGAAGTTCTGTCCTACTTCGTCTTGGCAAGGTGCAGCAATCCTTTCTTTTGTGTCCTGCTTGTCCATTTTGGATAGCATATTGTCAGCAGTCCATGTAAAGGCACTTTCTTGCCCAGTGGCTATTTTTTGCCACAAAGAAAGTAAACCCTATATGGAGTTTCTTCAAGGCCTATCATCATTTCTGAAATAGATTGATGCTGCCAGGAACAGACATGTCTCATTGTCATAAAAAAATTATGTTATTAAAACATCTTAAATGCTGTATTCTGTAGATTTCTGAAGTGTTTGAAGATGTCCTGTCTACTAAAATATATTTCTGTTTCACCTTGAAAACATACCTAATATGACTACAAGTTTGGTTGTAATGACTATTAACTTACATTTCTTATATCCTAATTAGTTGGGAATATTAACTTTTAAGGACTAGCAATTTGCATTACATTGTTAAATGCACTGTATAAGTACAATACCTTGAACAAGATTAGAAATATATGTACAGCATTTTCTAACAAAATAAATCTAAAATTTGTATCACTATACATAATTTGTATATAATATAAAAAATCCAATTCCATGTAAAATATTTAAAACTAGTAGTTGCTTTTTAAAAGTAGATTCAATAATCTACCTTTTTATCTTATCATATCTATATCGTCTTCTTTTTCTTTTCAGAGTAGATTCAATAATCTACCCTTTATCCTCTCATTTCTATATCTTTTTTTCAGAGTAGATTCAATAATCTACCTCTTATCTATATCCTTTTTTTTTTACTTTCTTTTTTTTTTTCAAATCAGAACCCTGACTCTAATCTCCTTGTTTAGCTGTTTTGCCTGATCATTATTAATTCCTAAACAATGACAATTATCCATAATCCATTGAAAGACCAAAAAACGACCTTCCCTACCTCTTGGGAATGTGGGCATTGTTTTCTTAAAATTACTTCCTGCTGTCTAGGGGCAATGGCATCTTTAGGGGATCCTGAAAAGAAAAATTTTAAGTTAATTGTCAATTCCTGGGAGAGGTAGCTGTATCATTTGTTGTTCCATCTCTACATAATGTAAAAATGCAAAGCTTAAGTCCTTGTTCAAGTTGACTGTGAGGCTGGATCATCTCAGCTAGCTATCTCAAAATTGTCCTGAGCAGTGTGTAGTTCAAAACTGATTTGTAGGTGGAGTTTGTCATCTTAGTGGTATCTTTTGGGATATTTGTTAATCTCCACCCCACCCCCCCCCCCGCAAAAGTTACTGCAAGCTCTTTGCCAACATTCACTTTCTGTCCACAATTTGTCAATTTCATCATTAGTTAAAGGTACTACAATATCAGCCGGATCTGTCCTAACTGATGAAATCACAATTTTCCTTTTAAAATTAACTAAGAGGTCTTTTCTACATAGGTTTCTTTTATCTTTTCTTTTTTTTTTCTTACTTATTATCATTTCTTTATTAGAAAGTGGTCTCTACACTATAGCCACCTCTCTTTGTTACTTTACACACTTTTCCTTTGCTTTTCCCCTTAGAATACTGTACAGCTGACACAAAATCCCAAAGCAAGAAAATACAGAACAGCATATTTAACTGAACAAGGTCACATGAAAAAACAAGCAGAGTGAAATGTCTGTGGATGGTTTAATTACAGGGCATACAGCACAAATAAAGCCATCAGTCATTGGGAAACATGAAGTTATGGAATGAGGTAACATCAAAATGCCCAGATGGACCACCCTCCTCTGGAGAAGCCCCCACTGTGCTTCAACCTTCTGTATGTGTCTAGGCAGGTGAGGTGGCCTCCTTTGCCCCCACCCAGAAATGTGCCATCAGTACCTGCCTTGCCCCAGGTTTTCTCTTTGCAAAGATGCTCCTGTGGCAAGATAAGGACTTGTTGGAGCCTCCACATAGGTTTCTAAATTTTAATCTGTTTATTTTATAGAAATATCTATTCCAATATAATATCTTCCCTCTGCATTAAAATTCCTGTAGGAGAATCCTTAGAGGGTAAAAGAACCAAAATGCAATCAATCTTTGTATCCACATGATGTACATGTGCATCCTGTGCTTTCTTTTCCACCAAAGCCAAGTCTCTCTCAGCTTCAGCTGATAATTCTCTTGGACTAGTTAAGTCCTTTTCACCCTCTAAGGTTTTGAGAAATTACTCAGTTCATCATTTTTACCCCAATAACAGTTCATAGATTGGAAATATTTTCAAATAATCTTTGCAAGGCATTAAGAGTCCGTAATCGATCTCTCCTAATTTGCTACTAAACCTTCCACAAAAATGTAATTTATTCGTATTTTTAATTTTGGTCTTTGTTCATTTATAGAAGTTTGCCAAAAAATTTCCTTTATGGTTTCTCCTGAGTTTTCTGTTCTCTCTGCTACAGCTGTTCTATCACCTCCAAGCAACCTGGTTTATTCCAATAGGCATTTGGCTATTTAATTGCTCTGTGTAGGGGTTTCTTCTATGACGGAAGAAAAGGTAAGAACTGAATTTGCTGTGGGGGCCTACATGAGCCCCCTCTGGAGTTTTCCCAAGGACAGAGGCAAAGGATTACCTTGTCTGTCCCTTGTTGATCTACATTTGTTGGTCCAGTGTTTACCCTTACCACACCTTCTGCATAATACAGAAGGAAGGGACAGTCTGTTGCCATTGTTCCTTGCAAAAACATTGTTTCTAGGAACACTGTTTACAGTCCCTTTTTAGGTGACCTTGTTTACCACAATTGAAACACCCGACATTACTATTTTTCTTCAACCCTTTGGAAATCACCTCTCCTATCCAAATATCATCATGGTCATGAGATTCAATTAATTGTACCTTGGATCCATTCCTCCTAGGGTACTGATCTTGCCTTTAATGGCCTAATTATTCTTTTGCTTTGTACATTAGCATTTTTAAAAGCCAGAGTTTCTATTATTATTTGTCTAGCTTCTGAATTTGTTATTATTCTATTTACTGCTGAAGACAGCCTTTGTAAGAAATCCAGGAAAGTTTCTTTTGGGCCCTGTGTAACTCTTGTAAATGACTCAGTTTTCTTTCCTACTTCTTCAATTCTATCCCAAGCATTCAAGGCTGCCATTCTGCATAAATTTAGGGTGTGGTCATCATATAAAGATTGTTATTGTATATCATCACATTTGCCTTCTTCAAGAAGTTGGTTTTGGGAAATTTCCATACCTCTAGCCTTACATTGTTGTTCAATGGTCTTAGCCTCATCTTTCCACCAGGTCCTCCATTGTAACTGGGACCAGCCTCTAAGACCACTGTAACCAAATCTTGCCAGTCTTAAGAAATAATTCTCTTACAAGTTGACCACAAGTTTAACATTTGCTTCATGAATGGAGAATGCATACTATATGACACTATAGTTTCTTTGAATTTCCCCAAATCTAACATTTGCAGAAGAGTCCAGTCAGCTCATCCACAGCCTTGATCCTTTGGCAGTTCCTGTATGGTTACTGGTTAGATTAAGGTTGTTTGTCTAAAAGCCTTAGGCTATGTCTCTGAAACTCTATAATGCAAAGCTGAGATTGGTTCACCTTTAAATTCCTCTGTCTGGGTCTGAATTTCTCTATGATCTGTTTTAACAAGTTTTTCTAAAACTTCTTTCTTGGCACTAAAATTAACCAACTTTTTAAATGATAAAACAAAAAAGATCAAGCAAATAATATTTATGATTGACTACATAAATCTCATCTACATTAATTATCCTCTCATTTAATTGTTCCATTTTCAGAATGTCAATCATATTATCAAATGGATACCATACACTCTCCATTGTGAAAATGTTTCTCATTTTTAATGTGGGAAAAAACTTTCTTTTAACTAATTCCTCCCTTTAAGAAATTTTAATTGACCCACCAAATCTGCTAATAATGGTGATTCAGATAACAGTATGTCAGCATCCTGAGGAGGGGGCCCAAGGAAAGCTAAAACCCACCAAGAGAGGAAAGAAGCCAAAAAGCCAGCTTTCTGCACCAGGGAATGTGGGAAAACAGGTAATTCTAGGGTGTTTCAATTTTGAGCCTGGGGAGTTTGCTGCAGAGAGGCTGCAACAGAAACTTAGCCAGTGAGTTAGGGACTCTGGCCCATGTGAGGTGGAAACTCTGGCCCTGTACAGCTCAGGCCTGAGCCACAGGCAAGCAGCTTTTTTGTGAATTCATGCTATAAATATTCGGTGCCAGATGTAACATGAATTGCTAAATGGTCTTATTAATAGAAAACCCAGAGCCAGATAATGGGATGAAAACTGAAAGATCAGAGAAGCAGAACAGCCAGCTACTAACTTGCCTCTATGAAATCCTCAGCCTCAATTGAAAGACTTCCTGTTTCCTCATGCCTTATATACCTTTCTGTGTCCTGCCATATTACTTCCTGAGATTAAAGGTGTGTGTCACTACTGCTTGGTTCTGTTTCTCTCATGTAGCCCAGTGTAACCTTGAACTCACAGAGATCCAGATGGATCTCTGCCTCCTGAGTGATAGGATTAAAGGTATGTGCCACCACACCTGACCTCTGTGTCTAGTTTAGTGGCTGGCTCTGTCCTCTGATCCCCAAGCAAGCTTTATTGGAGTACACAATATAGCATCACATTACTATATGAAATATGTCTGACACAAAGGGGCAAATATTTTATAATTCTATTTACAGTGTACCTAAAATAGTCAAATTCATAGGGATGGAAATCATAAAAGCTGGTACCAGGGGTGTCTTATTTAGGGTTTCTATTGCTGTGAAGAGACACCATGACCACAGCAACTCTTATAAAGGAAAAACATTTCAGAGGTTTAGTCCATTATCATTGTGGTAGGACAAGGTGGCATGCAGGTAAACATGACACAGGTAAAGGAGCTGAGAATTCTATCTTGATCAGAAGACAACTGGAAGTCAACTGAGTCTACACTGATTAAAGCTTGAGCAAAGGAGATCTCAAAGTCCACCCCCATAGTGACATACTTCCTTTAACATGGACACACCTACACCAACAAAGTCATACCTCCTAATAGCTCCACTCCCCATGAGCTTATTGGGGTCAATTACATTCATACTCCCACATTCCACATTCTCCATAAGCTTGTATGAATATCATAATACAAAATACATTTAGTCCAACTTCAAAAGTACCCATAGTCCATAACAGTTGCAACAACATTTAGAAGTCCAAAGTTCAAAGTCTCTTCTAAGATTCATGGAATTTCTTAATTGTAATACCATATTAAATCAAAATAAAAAACAGATCACATGCTTCCAACATATAATGGCATAGGATATATATTACCTTTCCAAAATGTAGGGAAGGGAGCATAGTGAGGAAATACTGAACCAAAGCAAGACCAAAAACTAGCTGGACAAACTTCAAACTCTGCATCTCCATGCCTGATGTCAAAATGCTCTTCAGACCTCCAACTCCTTTCAGCTTTGTTGACTACAACACACTTCTTTCTCTTGGGCTAATTTCACTTGACATTAGAAGCCTTCCTTAGCAGGTATCCTAGGGCTCTGGCACCTCCAACATTGTGGCATCTCCAAGGAAATACAGGCTTCACCTTACAGCTTCAAACAATGGTTTTTCTCTCTCTATCCAGGGACATGCCTATCCTCAGTGGCTTTCCTTAGTCTTGGAGGAGAGTTCCATGACCAGTTTCTTCTATTCTCATCTCTAAAGTCTGAACCATGTGAACAAAGCTGCCAAGTTCTGCTACTTGCTGGAGCTGGAACATGCCCTCCTTGCTCCATTGCATCTTTGCCAGCTTTCTGTTTTCCTTGATTTCCTTCACTTCCTAAGGCTGGCTGTCCTGGAATTGGATCTGTAGAACAAGCTGCCCTGAAACTCAGAGATCTGTGTGCTTCTGCTTCTGAAGTGCTGGGATTAAATGTTATTGACACTGCATGTGTGAGTCATACACCCATTATATAAATATTACATCATATAAATATTACAATAACACTCTAGTCCTTGATACCAACTTCTATTTTAGTTGGGGTTTCTATTGCTGTGAAGAGACACCATGATGGTTGCAACTTTTATAAAGGAAAATTTTAATTGGGGTGGCTTATATTTTCAGAGTTTTAGTCCATTATCATCATATTGCGACATGGCAGCATGCAGACAGACATGGTGCTGGAGAAGGAGCTGAGATTTCTGTATCTTTTTCAAAAGGCAACTGGAAGTGAATTGAGTCTACACTGAGTGAAGCTTGAGTAAAGGAGACCTCAAAGCCTACCCCCAGTGACATGTTTCCTCTAACAAGGCCACACCTCCTAATAGTGCCACTCCCTATGAGCTCACTCTCTATGGGGATCAGTTATGTTCAAATTACCACAAGGGGCAACTACTTGTTGATGATGCCATCAGGTAACTATTTTGTTTCTAGATGCTGGATTACCTGTAGCATTATTTCTTACAATGACACTTAAGTGATGATGAATTCCTTAATTTTTTGAATGTCTTGGAAAGACTATTTCTCCTTCATTTCTTTTTTATGATCACTTATTTACTCTTTACTGAAGCTCTAGGCTTTGTTATCAGGGATATAGTTCCCTGATACTGTACCCAGCCTTTCCTTCATTGATGAAGGGTTGTTTTGTTTGTCATAGTATTCCTGGCTTATAGGTTTATTTCTCTTTCAGCCATATATTTTGTCATCTGTTTTGCTTTGTCTGGTTTTGAGGTTCTGTTTGAGGCTTGCCTGGAGGCTGCTATGTAGATGAAGCTGGCCTCAAACTCATGATCCTGCTGTCTCAGCCTCCTTCAAACCCCACCATTGCTGGTAGCACATGTGGGTACCACTATTCCTGGCCATAGAGAACATCAGACTCTCCTGCTCTGAGATGTTTCTACTGTGGAATTGCTATTATGCATCTGAGGGATTTGGCACCATGAATATAATATGTCATGGAACTGACCTTGGTAAAGTGCATCTAACTGGTTTCTTTTACTGATTTTTAAGAAGTATACAAAACAATGGGTTACTTAGTGATATTTTAATGCATACATGGACCAGTGTGCTTTGCTCACATTCACACTTGTTGTATCCCATGCTTGTCATGTCCTATCTTATCCCCCTCACACCCCTTGTTCTCCTTCCTCTGCTTTGTTTATATATATAATTTAGGTTCCACAGAAGAGAAAGAACATGTGATATTTGTCTCTTGCTGTCCCACCCCCCTCTTTTCTTCCCCTACCCTTCTTTTAGATTCTTTTCTCTTCCTGTCAAATATTTTCTACTTTCATGTAATATGGAATATATATTATGATATATATTTCTATGTAATATAGATAGAACAAATATTATGTGTACATATTTATATGATGGTAGGAAAGTGACTAATGGATGTATGACTCACACATGCAATGTCAATAATCAGGAGGCTGAGGCAGGAAGATTGTGATACATTCAAGACCAGCCTGGACCACACAGTACATTCCAGGATAGTGTGAGACAAAAATCTCAAAACAATCAAACAAACAAAAATAAAGGGAAAATATTTAGAGTCTATATACAAGGGGAAAAAAGATTTTTGTCTTTCTGTTTCTGGCTTATTTCATTTAATGTGATGATCTGCAGCTACATTCATTTGTCTGGTGGACATAATTTCATTCTTCTTTTCAGCTGAGAAAAATAACTTCATTCTTTCTAGATCTCTATTTTCTTTACTCATTCTTGTATTTAATTGGCATCTAGGCTGGTTTTGTGTATATTGGTTATGGGGAATATTGCAGCAATAAATATGGGTGGACAAGTGTCTCTATGGTGTGCTGGCTTAGAGTGTATAAACAGAAGTGGTGTGGTGGTGGTGGAGGGGCCTAGAGGACTGAGACAGAAAAACAGGAAACAGCCTTGTAGGCTGATCAGTGTGTGTGTGTGTGTGTGTGTGTGTGTGTGTGTGTGTGTACATGGGGGCTGGTCAGTACACTCTGCTGCCCCATGTTACTCCATACTCCAGTGGTGCCTCTGTCCAGTGGCCCCCTCCTTCCCACATCTCTTCTCCTTCTCACCATACAGCCTAATAACTTAAAGCATCAGATCAGAATGCATATAGCTATATATGAGAGACAAAAGAGACAAAAATATATAAAAGGCTCAACTGCCAATATTTGGGGCTCTAGCTTTTAGGATAATACTTTGCTAGAAGCCTGCAGGAATAATAAACTGCTCCTTGGTAAAAACAAGTCTTGGTGTCCTGTTTCTTGGACTAGAAATCCTGCTACATTACAAGTGGAACATTGATATGTCTAAATTTATTTAGTTAGTTAGTTAATTGAGTAACCTCTAGATAAATTTCTATGGAAGCTGAACTAGTTTGCCTTACCTCCAGAGTATGCAAGGCTTCTCTTTTGTTCACATCCTTCCCAGAATTGGTTGTCATTTCTTTCTTTTTTATTGAAAAAATTTGTATACAGAATATTTTGATCACATTTCTCCCCCAACCAACTCCTCCGCACCCACCTAAATCCATTCCATTCCATTCCATTCCATTTCTCTCTCTCTCTCTCTCTCTCTCTCTCTCTCTCTCTCTCTCTCTCTTTCTCTCTCTCTGCCTTTAGAAAATAAATAAACAGGCAAACAATAAAAATAGCAAAAAATAAAAACAAAACAATGGAATAACATAAGAAATACAAACACACACATATGCATGCATGCACAGATAAACAAACAAATATAAAACACAAAATCAGAAACCACAATAAACAAGCAAAAGACAACTAAAATAAGAAATTCCCAAAGCAATATGAGACGAAAAGACTACAGTAATGCCATAGAATTAGTTTTGTTTTGGCTATCCACTTCTGGGGATGAGACCTACATTTCAGTGTAGTTAATATACCCAGTGAGACTCCATTGGAGAATACTAACTTTTCCTTTGCAAGAAGATGTCAATTGCAAATAGCTTCTTAGTTATGGATGTAGCTCATGTCCACTTCTCCCTCTCAGTGCTGGGATACCATCTGGCTGGGACTTGTGCAGGTCCTGTGTATACAGCCACAGTCTCTGAGTGCTCATATGTGCATCAGTCCTAGTATGTCTGGAGTACAATGTTTCCCATCCCATCTGGTTCTTACAGTCTTTCTGTCCCCTCTTCCACATAGTTTCCTAAGCCCTGGCAAGAGGGTTTTGATAAAGAGATCCCATTTAGGACTGAGTGCTCCAAGGTATCTCACTTTCTGCACATTGTCCAGTTGTGGGTCTCTGTATTATTTCTCACCTACTACAAGGGAAAACTTCTCTGATGATGGCTGAGTGAGACACTGATGTATAGGTATTAAATTGTCTTTAAGAGCCATTTTCTTGTTATGTTCCTTTAGCAGAACAATAATATTTGGTTTTCCCCTTGGCCATGTCCTAACTAATCTCAAATTCTCGGCTATGAGAGCAGTGTCAGGAATAGGTTCCATCTTATGGGGGGCAACTTAATTCCGGTTGAAGAGTGGTTGGTTACTCCCACAATGTTTGTGCCACTGTTACATCAGCATGTCATGCATGCAGGTCACAGTTGTAGATCCAAGGATTTGTAGTAGGGCTGATGTTTACCTTTCTGCTCTTATAGTATGGATACAAAGTATTTTCCTGTGCCATTAACTTAAGTTAGCAGTGGTGTTGTGGTTGGAAAGAAAAAAAAAACCCAAAGGGAACGGCATTCTTAGGAGGTGTGACTGTGTTGGAGAATGTGTGGCCTTGTTGGAGAAAGTATGTCACTGTGGAGGTGGATCTTGAGGTCTCATATATACTCAAGCCATGCCAAGTGTCTCAGACAACTTTTTGTTGCCTGTGAGTTAAGATGAAAGAACTCTCAGCTCCTTCTCTAGTGTCACGTCTGCCTGCATGCTGCCTTTCTTTACACCATGATGATAATGGACTCAACATCTGAACTATAAATATGCCACCACAGTCAAATGTTTTCCTTGATAAGAGTTGCTTTTGTCATGATGTTTCTTCACTGCAATTGAAACCCTGACTAAGAGAGTGGTAAAGTTCTAGTTAGACACCAGCTGAACTTCTTCTTGTTCAATTAGATATGTAGGTTTTATCTTCAGCAATGGAGTCTTACCATCAGTTTGTGGAGAACAACCAATAACATTGGCAATAGCCTGGGATGTTTAGAGATTTCCATGGAGCCCTTAGGAGCAAGATTTAACCCATTCCTGGCACTTCTGACTTGGTTGAAATTGGATCTCAATATACTTTTAATTTGTGTTTCCCTGATAGGTAAGGGTGATGATTTTTTTTTTTACATATTTACTGGGCATTTGCATCTCTTCTTTAGGAAGAGAAAACAAAAGCTTGATGTTTCTATTACGATGAATCCACATTGACTCTATTAAATGGGTAACAGAATTTATTAAGATAGAATTTGAGGAAATACAGTCACAATTACAGAATGGAGCAGGCAGCAGAAGTCATTCTTTGATCTGACTGGGAGCAAATCCACTTCACAGGCAGGAGCACAGGCCCCTTCTCCAACTCCTATATAAGAGGTCATGTACAATGGCAGGAAGCACTGCCTTCTTTGGGTCATATAGCCCAAGTTCATGGGCAGGGCAAAAACCATGACATTTCCCCTTTTTGTCTAAAGAAGAGGATTCTAATCTTAATACAAACTATATACAATAAGAATTATTATGAAGCCGGGCAGTGGTGGCACATGCCTTTAATGCCAGCACTCGGGAGGCAGAGCCAGACGGATCTCTGTGAGTTCGAGGCCAGCCTGGGCTACCAAGTGAGCTCCAGGAAAGGCACAAAGCTACACAGAGAAACCCTGTCTCAAAAAAAAAAAAAAAAAAAAAAAGAATTATTGTGAAGTATTGTCCAGGAAAAACAAAGGGTAATAACATAAACAAAAATGGAACTACAACCAACAGAACAGGAATAACATAAAAAAGAAAGACATGCTAAATGTCCAAAAATGTCCAGAATGTAGGTAAATGGCAAATTACCAAGATTATTCCAATAGCTGTCCTATCTTGAAGAATTTGACTCTGGTACTAATATGTTCTAGCTAAGATATGAGAATATTGTAACTGTAACTATCTAGTCTTCAACTCCATCAAAGACCTGAGAAGGAACATAATACCCAAGAAAACAAGAGATGGACACAAGCAACTTCCTAGAATCTTGTGAGAGTAGACAGAGACAGCTGGCAGCCTGAGCAGTCACCTCTTTTTTCTCAGGATCATTGGTGCATTCAGATTGGCTATAGGCCTAGAGTATCTGACAGACCATTTTCAGAAGCAAGAATTTTGAAAGACCATCTTATTCTGTCTTGGCAGAGTTCAGAAATCACTTTCCCTAGTGTCCCACTTGTCCAGAAAAGACAGCATTTTTACGTCAGCAGTTGAGGTATGGGCATTTTTTTGACCAGCAGGCCATTATGTGCCAGGAAGAAGACAAACTTCCATACAGAAATGTGTTAGAAGCCCAACATTCTCTCAGGATCAGATTGGTGCTGCCAGGAGGAATCATGTCTCATATCAACAGAATTCTAAGTTAACAAAACATTTAAATGCTATATTCTCTAGGTCTATGAAGTGTTTGAAGATCCATCTGACATGTTTCTGTAAATCTGGAGAACCTAACTAACATAAGTATAGAAATGACAAGCAAGAGTGATTATAGCTCAGTAAGCCTTCTCTACTAAAATAACTTAAGGACTAAGGCTTCACATTCACAAGATAAACAGTCTGTAAACAGATGCACCATATAAGGACAATGAACTGAAAATTGTGACAATACACAAAATAGCTTAAGCAGAGGTAAAAATGTATTGTACAATATGCGATATGACAATAATCCTAAATATATATCAATATACAAAATACCCTAAACAGAGGTAGAACATACATACAGTATGACAAATATAATATTACATTTGTATAAATATACAAAGTATTTCAAACAGGAGTAAGAATATGTGTATAAGACAACAAATACAGTTTTGTATTTGTATCAATATACAAATTATCTTAAATAGGAATATAAGAATAGTTTACATTTGTTATCAATATGCAAGAACCCATATCAGTGCAAATTATCCAAGACTGACAGTTTACTAAATCAGTTTACTAGCAATATCTTATTAATCTGTATCTATCTTAATAATAATCTATCTTAATAAACTATAATAAACACTCCCCTTTTTCTTTTCTAAAAGAGAATACTAAGTCTAAATTTTGTTGTATTACCCCTAACCTTACAACCATGCTTCCATAACCCTGAGAAAAATGAAACATTTGGGAAAGGGATGTCATTTTCTTATAATTACTTACTGCTGTTTAGGGGGCATCAGTATGTCTGTGGGATTCTGTAAGAAAACTTAGATTGTTAGGTCTCGATAGGGCTAGCCATAGAGTCTGCAGTCAGTCTCAGAAATGGATAAGATTGTCTGGGATTCTAGCTAGTAGTGTAGTATGATGGACCATCTCATTTTAGAACTGTCCTGAAGAGTTTTCAGTCCAAAGCTGATCACTGAGTAATGTTCTTAGGTACCATGGCATCTTTCTAGTAGAGTCATTGTTGTGGGGCCCCATCTTCCTTCTGGAGACATCAGAGATTGCTATTAGGAAGACTTATTTTCACTCTGGAAAATGATCATTATTAGTATCAAAATGAAGAGTTTAGATTTAAAGATGGCATGACATGTAAGAAAGGATTCCAAGAAATCAAGAATAAGCATGGAGAGAAATAGAATCTTGATAACAATAGTCCTTAGATTATTTGTTTTCTTCTGTCTCACACCAGTTAGCTCTTCTTATATGAGACAGAATCTCTTAAATTTTTTTTAACAACATACTTGGTGGTTCATATATTATGCACCCCAATAAACTTACCTGGGGGTCAGAGAACAGAACAGCCACTATATCAAAGATAGAGGTTAGGCAGTTGTAGCACACACCTTTAATCCTAGCATTCTGGAAGCAGAGATACATCTGGATCTCTATGAGCTCAAGTCCACATTAGAAACAGCCAAGCATGATGACCCACACCTTTAATTCCAGCACTTAAGATCTCATGTCTTTTAACAGTAGTTCAGCTGAGATCAATTCAGATGAAGACTCAGAGGCTTCCAGTTTGAGGAAACAGGATCAGCTGAGGAGTTAGCAAGGTGAGGTTGAGAGTGGCTTGTTCTGTTTCTCTTATCTTTCAATGTTCACCCCAATACCTGGCTCTGGGTTTGTTTTTATTAATAAGACCTTTTAAGATTCGTGCTACATACTTGGGTTTGGAGAAGGAGAGAGCCACATTCCAACTCCAAAGCCAGTTTGATTAATAATTGAATAGGGACAAAAACTATTCTAGAATTAAACAGATATTGATGTTAGGCACTGAGATATTACCCTGTAGAATATATTGGTACCAATAGGTTCTTCCCTTCAGCTGTAGACTTCTGGGTGTCCAAGGCCTTATGATTTCTTGAAGATGGGTATTCCTATTATTTTGAAAACAAAACAAAACAACAACAAAAAACCCAGAACCCTGCCCCAACCCTTGTCTGTTAAATTTTTCTTACAACTTGTAGAAGTGTCACATTGGTGGATGAGCTTTTACTTCTCTTTATCAAGGGGTTTCTCCTGTTCACATTGAATTTTTATTAATTTTGTTGGTATCCATAGCTTTTCTTCTCCTGCAGAAACAAACATAAACCCCCTCTCCAATGTAGGATGTATCCTGGTTTCCATTCTGAGATTAACACATATTTGAAATAAATTGGTTGGTTTAGCTCAGAGGTTTTTCTTTTGTCTGATGTCTCTTCACAGCTGTTGTTCCTTTCTCATCAGCATTGAGAAAACTCAAGGTTAAGAAAGCATTACATAATCTATTTCTAGGCATCATTGTTACCTGTTGCTGTTTATTTAGCATATCCTTTAAAGTTCTGTTGGATCTTTCTCTGACTACTTTGCTTGTGGGATTGTGTGGTATACCTGTAACTTGCTTTATATTGTCATAAGCAAAAAATTGTCTCATTTTATTTGAGACATATGATGGGCCATTGTTACTCTTAATTTGTACAGGTATTCCCATGATGGTCCTAACTTCTAATAGGTGTGTAATCACAGAATCAGCCTTTTCAGAACTTACAGGAGTTGCCCATTGAAATCTTGAATAGGTGTTAATGGTATGGTGTACATATTTTAATCTTTAAATTTTGAAAAATGAAATTTTTCCATCTGCCAAATTTCATTTCTTTGTATACCTTTTGGATTGCTTCCTGTGGGTAATGGAGTTTGGTGATAGAAGGAACAAGTGGGACATTTTCTTACAATTTCCTTGGCTTGTTGCCAAGTGATGGAGAAATCCTTCTTCAAACCCTTGCTATTGACATGGTGTTTCTTATGAAATTCTGAGGCTTCTAGCACGTTTCCTTTTAGTAACTGATCGATCTCATTATTACCTTGTGCTAGAGGTCCTGGCAAGCCTATATGGGATCTGATATGTGTTTTATATATATATAGGATGTTCCCTATTTCTGATGATTCCCTGTAATTGTATAAATAATGAGGTTAACTGTATTACCAGGAATAAATTCAGCAGTTTCAATATGTAAAACAATTCTCTCTGTGTGTGTATTGAGAGTCAGTGACTATATTAAGGGGTTCTGTGAAGACAATCAGTAACATAAGAATGGCATACAGTTCTGCTTTTCATAAATAGTTGTATGGACTTTGAATCACTTTACTTAAGTCTCCTGATTTGTATCCTGCTTTCCCTGATTTATTTGCATCAGTATAGAATGTAAGGATTCCAGAAATTGGCTTTTGTTGTACAATGTGAGGAAAGACCCATTCAGTTCTCTTTATGAATTCTATACTTAAGCTTTTGAGATAATGGTTGTTAATCTCTTCCAAAAAGTCACTGCAGGCTCTTTGCCAGTATTCATTTTCTTTCCATAGTTAGGAAATGTCCTCATTAGTTAAAGGTACTGTAATTTCTGCTGGGTCCATTCCTGTCAACTGGAAAGTCTTAATGTTCCTTTTTGAATCAAAACAGAGGTCTTTTCTACATAAGTCTTTAGCTTGTTACTTGTTTTGCATGGTAGAAATATCCATCCCAATATAATATCTTCCCTCTGCATCAAAATCCCTGTGGAGTAGTGTCTGGAGGGGAGTATGACCAGAATGCATTTGAGTTATGGATTCACATGATCTATATGTGCTTCTCATATTGTCTTTTCTACTAGAGCCAATTCTCAGCTTTGGCTGATAATTTTCTTGGACTATTTAAGTCCTTGTCCCCTTTTAGAGTATTAGTGTAGCTGGAGAGCACTTCTCTCCAGGTGCCACCAAGCCCCTGCGGTCCCACAACCCATGTATAAAATAATCACTCAGACACTTATATTACTTATAAACTGTATGGCCGTGGCAGGCTTCTTGTTATCTGTTTCTTCTATCTTAAATTAACCCATTTTTATTCATCTATAACTTGCCACATGGCTTGTGGCTTACCTGTACCTTAATATCTCGCTTGTCATGGTGGTGGCTGGCAATATCTCTCTCCCCCAGCCTTTCACCTCCCAGAATTCTCTTTTTTCTTGTCCCACCTATACTTCCTGCCTGGCTACTGGCCAATCAGCATTTTATTTACACAGAATGATATCCATAGCATATTAGTCAAATTTTTTAGTCCATCTTTAGGTATTCCAATGGAAATGCTTCCTAACAATTTTTGAAAATCATTAAGAGTCTGCAATCAATCTCTACTGAGTTGTACCTTTTGGGATCTAATTTTTGTAGCTCTATCTTATATCCTAAGTAATTTGTAGACTATCCTCTTTGTATTTTTTCAGGGGCAATTTGTAGTTCTCAGAAAGGCAAAAGTTTCTTTACTTCTTCAAACATGCTTTCTAGGTACCTAACTTTGGATCAACTAATAAGGTATCATCCATATAATGATAAATTATGGATTCTGAAAATTTCACATGAATTATCTCCAAAGGTTTTTGCACAAAATACTGGCACAGGGTAGGGCTGTTTAACATTCTCTGTGGGAAGACCTTCCATTGATATCTCTTGACTGGCTGGGAATTGTTATAATTAGATACTGTGAAGGCAAATTTTTCTCTATAATTCTCATGTAAAGGTATGGTAAAGAAACAGTCTTTTAAGTCAATAACTATTATAGGCCATTCTTTGGGTAGCAGAGAGGGCAAGAGCATTCCATTCTGTAGGGAGCCCATTGGCTGGATTATTTTATTAACAGCTCTCAGATCTGTCAGTATTGTCCAATTATCAGACTTTTTTTTTTTAATAACAAGTACAGGAGAATTCCAAGGGCTGGTAGATTCTTCAATGTGTTGAGCATTTAACTGTTCTTGAACCAGCTGTTCTAAAGCTTGTAGCATCTCTTTTCTCAAGGACCACTGTCCAACCAAGACAGCTTTATCAGTTAGCCATTTTAAAGGTAAAGCTGTTGGTACTTCTGAGAGTTCAACAGCAGTTGTGCTTTGTGTATGTACAGCCTGAATGATTGGTGGTTGTTTTTTTATAGCATGTTATAATATTATTGCTAAAAACATGCATTGGTCTATGTTCCCTTTCTGAGACTGTAGAAATTTTAATCTGGGTATTCCATTGCTGTAACAGATCTCAGCCCCAATGATTCACTGCTACATTTGCCACATATGGCTTCAGCCTTCCTATACATTCTGGCCCTATACATTCAACCCATCTCAAACCCTGTTTTACCTGAGATAGGGTTCAAATCCCTAGAAATTAGACATCTACCTCTTGAAGAGGCCAATTTGGATGCCATGATTTTGGTGTAATTATAGTCACAAATCTGCACTTGTGTCCACCAGGCCCTCTAGAACAATGCCATTAATTTGAAGTCTGAGCTTTAGTCTTTGTTCATTTATGGAAGACTACAAAAATATTTGTTTTATTGTGTTCGTGGAACTTTTAATTCCTCTATCAGAGATGTTCTGTCATCCAGTGCAGTATTGTTCTTTACATTAGACATTGGATTATTTAATTGTCCTGGAGAGGAATTTCCTCCACCATGGCTGAAAACATATGGATCACATTTGATTTGGTGGCCTGCAAAAGGTCCCCTGAGGCATTTCCCACTGGTAAAGGGTTGCCTCATATATCTATTGTTGATCTGCACTTATTGGTCCAATATTGGCCTTTGATGCATATTCTACATAATCCAGAAGGTTGAGGTCACCTGTTTGAGTTATTTCTAGAGGTAGTATTGCTTCTAGGAGCACCTCCTGTACCGTTTCTGCGCGTATGATCTGGTGTACCACAGTTAAAACATTTGGTACCTTGAGGGCTCCTTCTACTTCTGGAAATTGTCTTTCCTATCCAAGCCTCATTACCATGGTTAAGAGACACAGCACCATTTATTTATTGAATCCATTCTTCCAGAGGTCCTGACCTGACCTTTAATTGTATAAGTATTCTTTTGCATTCTACATTAGCATTGTTAAACACCAAGAACTCAGTTAATACTTGTTTTAGTTCTTTATCTGACACTGCCTTTTTTTTTTAATATATAGGTGTGATCAGCCTTTGTAAAAGCCAGTAAAACATCATTGTGGACCCTGGAAAATTTTTGTGTATAGCTCTGTTGGTTTTTCTGGTACTGGATTTTTTTCCTCAGGAGTTTAAAGCTGCTATATGGCATAGAGATATTGTATGCTCATCATAAATGGCTTGTACATTTCTATCAGCAAAAATGTCCTTCACCAAGAATTTGATCTTGGGAGATCTCAAAGCCTCTGGTCTTACCCTGTTGTTCTAGGACCCTCACTTCCTCTTTCAACTAGGTTTTCCATTGTAACTGATGGCTATATTCTAGAACAGCTGAGATGAACTGATTCCAATCATCTGGTATGATTCTATTTGTGGTAGGCCACATATTTAACATTTGTTTTATATATGTTGAGTGTATATTATAGGTGACCACCACTTTCTTAATGTTTTTGAATCTCTCATAGGAATAGGTTGCAACATACATCCACCTATGGCTCAGGATATCTATCATCTACTGGCCTCTCATGAATGATGACATTGTATGAGAGCCATCTGAAGATATTATGACTGGTATGGCCTTGCCCATCTGCCTATTAGGTTCCTTGTCATTTTTACTGAGAGTTTCTTCTAAGGCTTGCAGATGAGCATCTAGAGTCTGTGAGTGAACCTTCTCTGTTGTAAGAGATTCCAAAGATTTCATGGAATCATGCAATCTTTTATGTTCTTCTGAAATACATAATTCCATAGACCTTATTTTATCAGTTAATTATAATCTTTCTTCCTTATAAAGGATCTGAGTAACAGTAACTTCATTCTGGAGAGTTAGTGTTTTATCCATTAAATATTCATATTTATTATCAATAAAATCAAATCTGAGTGTACATGTATTGTTAATGGACTGAAGTTCTTATAGTAAGCTAGTAGATTCCAAACAAAATTGTCTATGGTGGGACAGGATGGAGCAAGGTGGAAAAATCCAGGAGAGATAGTTAGAGGAGAAAGGAGAAGAAGGAGATGCCAGGACTGCCAGGAGAAGCAAGATGTAAAAGTACTGGTAAGCCATGGCCACATGGCAACTTATTGATTAATAAAAATGGGTTAACTTATAAGAACTAGCTAACAAGAAGCCTTCCATAGGGCATGCAACTGGTAATTAATATTAAGCCTTTGAGTGATTATTTTATAAGTGGCTGAGGGACCACATGACCAGGCGATACTGGAGAAACTTTTCAGCTACCAGTTTCTGTTCAGTCTATTCACTCATTTGTTGATTTGTCGATATATTTTTTGGTGTTTTGTTACCACTCTATTTGGGGGTGAGCCTTGGAGAGTTGAGCCTAAAAATGAGGCAGATAGCCAACTTGATTCAGAGAATCAGACAACTTATATTAAGATGGTATTCTAAAGGTTAAGCAAGGTCATGAGCAAAGTTCACATGAGTTTAGTCTATATACAGTCATGGAAAATAACCCATGCATGTTGAAGCATCATTATGAATAATAATGGGTAAGATGATCTAAAGTAAAACCCACCCATATTATTATACCTATGAGGGGCATGAAAGTACATTCTGAGAAAAGTTATGGAGGAATAATGATTATAAGACTCTTGTCTTGTTCACTGGAACTTTTCTCAAATTATCTCAGAAATCTCACACAATTCCATTCATGGACTCTGTTCTGACAGTGTTTCAGTTTTTGAGGTTTTAAAGATTTTATATATTAATCCCTTACCATATGTATAGCTGTCAAAGATTTTCCCCCCATTCTGTAGACTGTCTTTTCATTCTGCTGAAACTTTTACATTTAATGCAATCCAATTTGTCAGTTCTTAGAATTGTTTCCAGAGCTACTGAAAATTCTTTGCAGAAAATCTTCAGCTCTGTGTACATCCTGAAGTGTTTTATCTTCAAGTAGTTTCAGAGGTTCAGGTCCCATAGTAAAGTCTTTAATCCATTTTGAATTGATTTTTGTACAAGGTAAGAGATAAGGGTATGGTTTCATTCTGCTACATGTGTACAACCAGTTTTCCCATTATCGTTTGTTCATGAGGTTGTCTTTTAACCAATGTATGTTTTTGGTACTTTCATCAAAAATAGGGTGATGAGAGCCTCATGTATTTTTTTTTCTGTGTCTTCTGCTCTATTTGTTAATGTGCTTACTTTTGTGTCTTTAACATATTGTTTACATTAATGAGGCTCTAGTATAATTTAGAGACAGATCAGGGTCTGTGTTGCTACCAGAGGTCAGATTGATGACCATGGTCTGCATTGCAGACAGAACCATGTTGATATCAGTGGTCTGTGTGGCAAATGGAGACCACATTGATGTCCATAATCCTAGCTGCCAAAGGAATCTGAGCTGCCACCAGAGGTCATGTGACAGTCTGTGATCCATGCTGATATAACTGCTAGGGTCAAGGAAGCTTCTTTTGTAGTGGTATAGATGATTGCAGACTCATGACTAAGAACGAAAGATATACAAGGCTTCTGTGACACCCCTACCCGCCCCCCAAAATAAAGAAACAGTCTAGATAAGAAATCATTACAGAGAGTCCTTAAAAATGTGATAAAAGTGCTGAAGTGTAGCTCTTCACAGCTGACAGCTTCTGGTGGGGGTAGGGTAAAGAAGAATCAGTTTTCTTAATGGGGCTGGCTACTGAGATTTTTACTGTGCTCAAGTGAGATATGGGCAACACAGATTAGACTTGGAGGGGTCTTTTTTGGTGTTGTTGTTGGTTTGTTTGTCTGTTTCCTTTTCTTTTTTGGGAATGGCACAATGGTGTGCCAGTGGACCTAAGAAGAGTGGAGAGCCAGTATGATTGGGGTGCATTGTATGAAATCCCCAAATAATAAATAAAAATATTACATTGGGTAGAAAAAGTCAGATATTGTGATATTACCAGAATAGATCTTTCTGCTTAGGATTATTTTGACTCCTTTGGTCTTTTATGTTTCTGTGAATGTTGAAACTATTATTCATCTTATTTTCTGTCTTGAACAAACATTGTAGGGGTTAATCTTGATTGTTAACTTGGTAGAATTTAGTATCTTATGGAAAGACATCTCTGGGTATGTCTGTGAGGGTGTTATCAGAAAGGTTTACCTAAAAAAGGAAGATCCACTATGAAAGCAGGCAACACCCTCCCATTGGGTGGGGTTCCATCCTAAGTAAAAAGAGGAAGTGATGTGAGCAACAGCATTTTCAGCCTCTACTTTGTGATTGGGATGTAATGTGACCAGCTACTTTCTGCTCTTGATACTATGTCTCTCTCACCATGGCAGGCTGTATCCTCTCCAACTATAAAGTGAAATAATCTCTCTTTCCCAGAAGTAGGCTATTGTCAAGTATTTAGTAACAGAAATGAAAAAATAACACATTAAAATGGTTTTTAAATTTTATGGGGGTTATGCTGAATCAGTAGATAGATTTTGGTAATATAGCCATTATTACAATATTAATTCTGTTAGTTCATGAGCATGGGTGGTCTTTCCATCATCTGGAGTTATTTTGAGATAGATTTTCTCAGTGAACCTGGAACTTGACAAGAGCCTAAATGGGCTGGCCATTGAGCCTCCAGGAACATTAGCATTTAGGCTCACTTCTTGGAATCCTAGCCAATAAGTAGATAATACCCTGGCCTGCCCAGTCCCAGTGTCATCTTACATAATGCCCACTTTAAGAGATAACTCCTCCTCCTCCTCTCTCTTTCTCTCTACTCTCATGAGGTGTGCATCTCCTCTCTCTGTCTCTGTCTCTCTCTCTGTCTCTCTGTCTTTCTCTGTCTCTCTATTCTCATAAGGTGTGCATCTTTTCTGTCTCTGTCTCTGTCTCTGTCTCTGTCTCTCTCCTTTTTCCTTCCCTCCATTCCCTCTCTCCTCACCTCAAAATAAACTTTCCATGTGGACATGTGTCTTCATGATGTGAATGACTTTCGGCTGCTTCATACACAGCCCACAGCCCCACTTCCTCCACCATGTCTACATGGCGTGTCTTGCTCACCCACTGGGGCACCTTGGCCCAACCCACCAACGCCTCCCACATGCAGTATCATAACATTGATGCTGCGCGACTCACCAAGTTCCCCTTGGCATTTTCTCCTACCTGCCAGCAGTCTGAGAAATACTGGGACTCTGTACCTTCCTACTGGAGGATCACTGGGACCCTTCATCCTATTGGTAAGCCCTTCTCTTCTGGCCATTTTTCATGACTGAGGATTGACTTCTTGACCATGGCTTCTTACCTTTTTGCCCTTTTTGTACACCCCAGTACTGGGTAACCACATCTCCTTTTGGCTAATGCCCCTGGCCCCTACTCTGTGTTTGTTGATGGACCACCAAGTGGCTTGTGCCATTAATTGATCCTCACTTAACCTCTGGGATTCAAGGGACTTTAGCTATTGGATCTTGTCTACCTCGCTCATGGAAAATGCTCTTACCCATTGATCTCCCACTGTCTTCCACCATGGCTACAGTTTAGCATGTCTTAAGACGGGATGTTCCTGCCACCTTGGAAACATCTACTCCTCCCCTTTTCTGTCCTGTCTGCTCCTTTGCTAGCTCAAGCCTACTATGTGCCCCATAAGGCCCACTCCTTGTTACTGTGCCTACTGCCACCACATGCTTTTGCTCAAAATGTCCCATTCTCCTGTTCTGATCCTGTCACCCCTCCCTCCCGCAGCTGCCACTGCTCACACCTTCTCATTCCGATTTTTTCTGTTAAAAGTTTATTTTGTATGTGTGAATGGAAATGTGTGACTGATGTGGCCACATAACTGTGTTTATGACTGATTTTTGAATGCTTGAGATTATATATTCTATATCTACTCCATTTGTCTTACAAACAACAAACAAACAAAAAATAAACCACATGACCATGTGGTCAGTCACCATATTTGATAAGGGCAATCATGTAGTCAAGGGCCATCTTTACTAAGGGCAGCAAAGAAGTCACTTCCTGTCCATGGCTCAAGCATGGGTGGGGTACAACATGAATTGCTAAACACTTATTAATTAAAAACAAAAAACAACCCAGAGCCAGATATTAGGGTGAAAGCTGAAAGATCAGAAAAACAGAACAAGACACACCCAACCTCACTTCACCAACTTCTCAGCCAATCCTGTTTCTATAAATCCTCAGACTGAAAGCCTCTGACTCCTCACCTCTGAGGGTCTCTGTTGAACTGCTCCTTAGTTCCTGTCTCCTCATGCCTATATACCATTCTCCACACAGCCATGCCACTTCCTGGGATTAAAGGCATGTGTACTTTCCAAGCAAAGGCATGAGATCTCAAGTCCTGGGATTAAAGTGTGTGCCACCACTGCCTGGCTCTGTTCCTGGTTTGGCCTTGAACTCAGAGAGATCCGGATGGATCTCTGCCTCCCAAGTGATAGGATTAAGGGTGTGTGCCACCACTATCTGGCCTCTATGTCTAATCTAGTGGCTGGCTCTGTCCTCTGATCCCCAGATAAGTTTATTATGGTACCAATATATCACCACAGCTGGCACCCAGCACTTGGTCTGTCTGTTCAAGGGAAGGTCAGAAAAGCTCTGCATTGCACCATGCACTATTTTATGGGGCTGAGGACTCCAGCCTCAGGTCTCAGCCTGGTACTCCTCTGTGGCCCTCCAGCAATGTGTGAGCAGGGCCCAGAGACCTATCTTCTCCCTTCCTTCCTCCCTCCCAGGCTCTTGGGCATCCATGGTGCCACATGCTGGTGATATGGCCAACTTGCCAGCTCATTTTTTAAAAAAATCAGACCTTACTTTTCCTAAAGCTACTAGGTCTCTTGACATAAATAAATTATTTAAATGCATTAGATTACCTTTCCCTTTTGTGATATTATTGTATTAAGATTTAAAAATTTTAGATTTTAACATTAATAGAGTTCTGATGCTATTTGGGTCACAAACTCAGGATTTTGGACTTTTTTCGGTTGTTTCCAAATATAAACTTATAGGTATGACTCTACTACTGTTTTACAGATACCCATTAACTTCTTTTTATATTCTTTTATAAAATAAAAATTCATATAAGCTTCAAAGGATCAAAAGAAATCATAAAACTTAGATCCACTTTACAGAGGTCAAAGGAATTCTAGATAAATGAATTTTTCTCACCTGGTATTTTTCTCTCTCTTGGTCTCCCCTTCCCAATTGCTAGAACCATGGGCATAAAAGTTTCAAATAAGTTCATAAATTTTGACCTTTGTGTCTAGTTTATATCTGTTTTAGTAGGCTTCCATTTGGCTGACTGACACATCCAGTCATTGGCTGCTGACATCAACGTGTAAGACATGGACTTGCTGAAAGATAATGTGTACCAAACCAGTCAATATGAATGCTCCTTATTTCCACCTGGATAAAATCAGGTGCTTCTGATTAATACTTCATTGCCTGAACTCCCTCTTTACATTTGACTAGCCTTTGAACTTCCCTGGGTTCTGACTATATGCACCCCATTTCAGCTTGAATCAGATATGGAAGAGAATACATTGTCCTGTGCTCCCTCCTCCCAAAACAAGCACAAAGTCTAAGCTAAAGGTAAACTCCCTGGCATAGGGGACAAAATGGCTACCTAATGCCCATTGATATACCAGGAAACTGGACCAAATATTCTCAAATGGTAGATTTATTAACTAAAATTGTTCTGCAATAAGACACTTGCCCTTCTTTATGCAGAGACAAAGAGTTATTATATGACCTTTAGAAATAATTATTTCTATATAAATAATTCAGGATTATAATTCAGCTATCTTCAAAGATCATGCCAAAACTACAGGGCCTTAAAAATGGTAATAGATGCAGATATCGCTGCCAACGGCTTAAAAATGTCTCTGGTTACTCAACCTCTATTCAGCCTTAAGAAAGTAAGCCTCCTTGTCTTGCAAAATTTATCTGTTCAGATTAACAAAAGCTAACTTAGAGATTTATACGGCTAGACAATTTAAATAAACGATGACATATGTTTGATAAATAAGATATTTGATAAATAAACTATATAACTTATGATGAGTTTCTGGTTTCCTGAGAGGGTCCTTTTCTCAGAGGGTTCTTTTCCAAGAGTTGGGCCACACCCCAACTCACAGCCCCTTTTCTCCTGGTCCCATTCAGCTCTGAGATCTTTCTCTGTCACTCTGTCACTGCCTTCTCAGGGGACAGAAAATCCTAGTCTTATAAAAGCTGCTAACATATTGGAGACGTAGGGAATACTAGTTGATAGCCAGTCATTCATACCTAATGGACAGACAGTCCTCAAAAACTCAAAGATCTACAGAATATGGCATTTTAAATGTTTAATTAAAAAGCTTTTCATGCTAGAGAGACATGCTGGCTCCTGGAAGCACTTTTATTTCCTCCAAAGAAGATGGATGGGCACAGAAGAACCTCAATTGCTGCCAGGGCCTTCTGTAGACCATGGACAACATGACTCTAGGAACCCATAGCCTCACTCTTGCCTAGACAAGATAGGCTGATCCCACAAGTTCCTACCCCACAACTGTCTCTATTCCCACGAGGTCTCTCTCTCTCTCTCTCTCTCTCTCTCTCCCTTCCTATTTCTCTCTGTTTCTCTATCTCTGTCTGTCTGTGTCTGTGTGTGTGTCTCTCTCTCCTTTCTTCTTTCCTCTATTCCCTCTTCCCTTCCCCCAAAATAAACTTTCCATGTGTACATGTGTCTTCATGGTGTGAGTGACTTTCCACCACTCCATGCTGCCTCATGGCGTGTCTCCCTCACCTACCAGGGAACCTTGGCCCAACCCTCCAAGACTTCTTACACACCATATCATAACAACGATCCTCCTGTCTCTGCCTCCTAGCACTGGGAATAGAGCTACACACTGCCACACACAGCTTTTTATGTGAGTGCTGGGATTTAAGGACCCCCGTGGAAGCAAGGGTGCAATGCAACCACTGAACTAGACCACTGTATGGGTAGAAAGTACAATTCATTGGGACTGAAACTGCTAATGCTACATCTCTGGGCATAGAGAGAAGCAAAAGAGCAGAGAAGCAAGTAGTTTTTAAGTGACGGTCATGGGTAGGGTCTTTGAGCTGATGTAGGCTGTTCAGATTGACCAGAACTAGATACCTTTGGAGGAAGATTAAGGGAAACAGTGGTTTTCCAGGTAAGCAGAAACTACCTTCTGAGGTTCCCGAGAAATGCTGAATTTAGGTGTCTGTTTACCCAATAACAATCTTTCTGTTCCCCTGGTCAGAGTCCTTCTGTTTAGGACATTGTCACCGGCATGGGCATTTTGGGGGCAACTTTGCACATAACATTCCAGACTTTTGTTGATGATACAGGGGTAATAGTAGGCCTCTTGCTACTTCATGCTGATAGGGTGTTTGAGGAAGGAGGTAGTCTGAAATGCTAGCCCAAAGCAGGGGCTCAAGTTGGCAGATGATGGTAGGAGACCTGAGTAAACCCCATCAAAATTATCTGGTTTACTGAATATTTGGTTATTTCAGTAATTTTCTCCTGAAGGAAGTCAAAGAGATAAGGAACATTCATTATTATGAGAAGCATAGAAATCAGTGGGCCAAGGAGGTGTAGAATCCAAGGACCATAGTGAGAATCCTACTTTGGGTTTAGCCCCTGGAGGCTATCTTTTGTAAGCTAGTTTAAGTTTCTTACCTTCTCTTCCACTTGGACAGACTGGCCATTATCTGATTGGATGGATACAGGAAGTCTAAATTTGCAAGATACCATTCATGAGGTGGGAACAGATCACTGGTGCAGTCTCGGCCATAGTAGAGAAAGTGTCTCCTTATCCTAAGAAAGTGTCTATCATAGTAAGAAGATATTTATGCCTTTTATTTGGAGGCATGTGTACAAAAATCTCCCTGCCAGTTCTTCCTGCAGAAGAGTACCCCAAAATTGGTGTTGGTTTAAGGAAGCAGGGGGGTCATGAGGTCCCCTTTAGGGATGTTTGGGTAAAGATGGAGTAATGGTCTTAGGAAGGACAGAAAGGCTAAGGTAGAAGAAGAGAGGTTGGAGGAGGTGGTAGAGAGGTTGAGACCTGATATGAAAGGTCTTATGATCAGCTGTCAGAAAGAGCTTTGCTTGAGTGTCAGGGAAGTAGCACCTGCTATAAGAGCCATCTTAGGGCCATTAACAGCTTCAATAGCCCAGAGGGCCTGTTACTGGGAGTCTAAGTAGGTAGGGGTTAAGCTTGAAGGAGCTGCAAGGAAGATGAGTAGGGGTGCTGGCTGACCTCCTTAGCAGTCCTGTTAGTGAAAACATTTCCAAAAGCCTTATTGTTACTATGGACCTGGTGGCTTCAAAAGTGTAATAACTGCCACCTGCTTGGGAAGATAAGAGGCTTCTAGTAGCTGTAGGATTGAGTTTGGAGGCCTATAGCTAAAAGGGAGGCTGCTGCTAGTGCCCATAGGCAAGAATGCCATCTGCTCACTGTTGTTATCTAGCTGTTTGGAAAGATAGGCAACTAAGATGTGAACCTACAAATGGAGCAAATTCCCACAACAGGCAACAGAGGCAAATGTGGGTCCTCTCAGTTGTCCCAAACCCCCAGAATAATTCCCCACTTTTCTATAGTAGACAGGATAACGGTTGGTCAAAGTATGGGAGAGCCAGAACAGGGGCCTCTTGGAGTGTGTCTCTGAGGTGAGAGAAAGCAGGCAAGACAAAGTTAGTAGGATCTAGAGGCTCAGTTAGGGGGCCCTTAGCTACTTCACAGGAGAGCAAGGTGAGCAAAGTTGGAAATACAGGTTCTGAGGTACTCCACCAGCCCAAGGAAGGAGAACATTTCTTCTTTGGTGACCGGATGTCTGAGAGGATTCAGATGCTATCTGAGACCAAAGTTGAGTGAGGGGATAACAGAAAACCTAGATACTTGACCTAAAGAACAGAAAGTTGAACTTTGGAAGAGGAGACTCTGTGTCCTTTGTTTCCCAGAAAGCTGAAAAGTTGAGTGTTCTGACAGCAAGAGTGAGGGGCTGCATACTAGAAAATCATTTACAAATTGAATTAAGCATCTGGGAAAGAAGTTGAGAGAAAGGAGGTCAGTGGTCAGAGCCTGGCTGAAGTAATGGGAGCTATCTCAGAACCCCTGGGGGAGGACAGTCCAAGTAAACTGAGAAGCTGTTTCAGTGTCAGGGTGCTCCCAGGGGAAGAGCAAGAGGCCACATGGATCTAGGTTTAGAGGAATGCTGGAGAATGTGTTCTTAAGGTCTAGCACAGAAAGGTGGGATGTAGAAGAGGGACTCGGAGAAGCGTCAAGTGAAAAGGTTAGCCAGTACTGTGTGAATAGGAAGGAGTGCCTTGTTAGTAATCCCAAGGTCCTGGACCAGGCAGAATAAACCAGCAGGCTTTAAGACAGGCAAAATAGGGTTGTTATATAGCAAGTAAATGGGTTTGAGAATACCTTATTAAGATGGTATTGTGGGATAGGTTTTAAGCCTTGTCTATGTTTTAAAGAGCTATGTCCTTGAGAGCAGCAGAGGTAGGAGGTAGGGTCTTGGAGTAGGATCTTAATGGAGATGCTAGAAAGCCAACAAAGGGGAAGAGGTGCTCCATACTTTGGGGTCAATGAGAGGGTCTGGAAGAGGGTAGGGTAGGCTAAAGCACTAGTGTCAGCCAGTGGACAAGAAGTCTCTTCAGAAGCTAGAAGGAGAAGGAAAATCTTGAGGGAATTGGATGAAAAGAAAAGGGAAAGTGTAAATTAGCCATGATATCCCTGCCCAGTATTGAGTTTGGGCAACTAGTCATAACAAGGAAGACAACCCCCCCCCCAGACACACACCTCAGAGCGATCAGGTAGCCCCAGAAGGAACAGAAAAGGGGACCTATAGCCCTGGGAGGATACCGGCAGCCATCAACACCCATCATGGAGATTTGAGAATGTTAAGTTTACTTGAGTGTGCAGGGAGTATGGACCAAGTAGCTCCCAAATCTATTAAAAATGACAGAAGCTTTCCACTGGCTGAACAGTCACCCTAGGAAGCTCCATGGTTGTTGGAAGCTGAGGTCCTCAGGCGGGGTATCAGCTGCCAGGCCCAGAGACCTGAAAGATTTTTCTGTGGAGGAGGAAATTGTGGGACATGGCAAGGCAAAGAGGAGCTATAGACCCCCCACCACCAGGGTTCTGGCATCAAGAGAGGTGAAGTGTAGCTCTTTGACCAGTGACCAGTGTTTTCACATTTGAGGCAAGCTCCATGTGCAGTGTGTTGGTGCTCCATCTTCTTTGGAGGTGGCCTCAAGGCTACTGCCAGAAACTGGTATTTCTGTGTATCACAGCGTGGTGGTCTGAATGAAAACGGCCCCCACAGGCACATGGGGAGTGGCACTATGAGGAGGTGTGGCCTTGTTGGAGGAAGTGTGCCACTAGGGGTGGACTTTGAGGTTTCAGAAGTTCAAGCCAGGCCTTGTGTCTCACTTCCTGTTGCCTGCAAATCTGGATGTAGAACTCTCAGCTCCTTCTCCAGCACCATGTCTGCCTGTAGGCTGCCATGTTTCCCATCATGATGATAACAGACTAAACCTCTGAACTGTAAGCCAGCCCCAGTTAAATATTTTCCTTTATAAGAGTTGTAGTGCCATGTTGTCTATTCACAGTAATAAAACACTGACTAAGACACATAAGAAACCCTTTTCACCTTCTCCTGTTCCTCACCTCCATCAAACATCTTAAATGCAATATTCTGCATCTATCTCTGAGACCTTGAGGCCCATTATCTAGTAATTTTGAGCCTTAAAATTTATAATATTTTGATTAGAGGTACTTTAGTACAAAAGGAACTTTAAACCATAAACACAGTCCACAGAGAGTCTGGCAACCTCATTTTCCTGATTCTTTTATAGAAACTGTAAGTCAGTTTCTCCAAAGAGTTAAAGCTTAATAACGTTAGTCAAGACATAATAGGATAGACACACATCTTTAAGTCTCTTTTTATTACTTCGAATACACCTTTATAAACTTAGGAATTATAACCTCAATCATTAAACATATGTTCTTAGTGAGTCCTATTTTCCACAAATCTTGTTCATGGTTTTGTTCTCATCTGTTATTTTTTACTCTTAGAACAAAAATTATCACACAAAAATCTGTATTTTTTCAAAATATCTTAAAAGCCTGAGATTGTCTTCTTAGTCCAGGGAAAATAAAATAAAACAAACCATCTTTAAAAAAGCATCTATTTTCCTAAACAAGAGTTGAATTGAAGTTACCCATATGGTAATCTGTAGCAAAATAAGATTACCTATAAACAAATGTTTTAACTATTAACCCTTTCTGTTACAAGTTTAGGGTAACTTTGCCTGCTAGGGATTTAACAGAATTTTTAAACTACTCTCTAATGGTCTTACAAATTGTGAGATAAAGAAAGGTTCAAAGATATCCATGGCCTTGAATGAGGGAACATTTTAGTAGACAAAACCAAGAAAAGGTGTGTGTGGGGGGGTGAGTATTCAGAGAACTAAATATATATTTCTCTTGGTTAAATTCTTTTTAAATACCATGAGATAAGCAATAATAAACTCTTAGCTGTCCTTAAGTGCATAGAGCGCTTTCCTGGGCTGTTCCATCTTGTTTGCCTTCTCCCTGTCACAGTCAGTGGCCAGCCTGACCCAAGGCAGAGGCTTTGAAGGAAACCTTTTAACAAATTTGCCTGGGCTGGAGTGAGCAGGCCAAGTCCTCTGTCCAGAGTCAGCGTTTCTGGAGGAAAACAACATTTGACAGCTTCCCCAGTATTTTCCATACACAGAAGATCCTTAAATCTCTGTTAAGACTGAATCCAGAGATCAAAGGGAGGGAGGGGAGCAGAGAGCAAAGAAAGTTTAGAGATAAGGAGAGAGCAGAGGGCTTGGAGATAAGGGCTTTTTGAAAATGGAAAGCAAAGAAAGCTTAGAGATAAATGATTTGGGGGTCAATTGCTGGTGGTAGAAGTTTTCACCATCTATGAGAATTTGGAAATCGAATCTGGTCATTGAAACTCTTTGTCAGGTTATATTGAGGCCAAGCTGTATTGCAGTTTAAAAAAAATGAGGTGAGGTTTAATGGTATCTGAGCCTGGGAGGGAAGGAGATTAGAGAAGGCAGGGGAAGAAATGAGAAAGAGAGAGGGAAAGAACAGGTCCAGGGCGCAAGACTACAATCTTTACAGGGAAAGCCCAGGGCAGGGAGGAGGACACTTAGAAGGGGGACCATAAATATGAGCCTTGCCAGGACGATTCCAATAGTGTATGGATAGACCCAGGAAGGGAAACGCTAAGTGCTGTGGAACAGAATCTTGGTCTGAGGCTGTCCCCAAGGACTATGAGACTCTGACAATGTCCTTGTCAGGGAGAAGCCTTGAATCACAGTGTAGAGATGTCCCATTCCCACAAGGGGCTCTCAGGAGGGTACAGGGAGCTACCTGGTACACCGGTATAACTTTTGTAAAACAGCTTCCAGTGAGCTAAAGAGAGACAGGGCAGGCAGCTCCGAGAGGATACTTACTGAGTAGGCAAGGAAGATGAGTGGGTAGGACAGGTTAAGGAGAGAAATGGCCAGAGAGGTGGACTCCAAGATTTGGTATAGAATATGGTGTGAGGCAGGAGCCAGCATAGGTAAATGATCTGTACCCAGGAGGTTTTGTTAGGAGGGGCAAGGCCCTTGGGGGCTAAGGGTCCTAGCATCCCCTCATGGGTTTCACCAAATGTAAGTGAGGTACAGAGACCACTAAAGGAGAGCACTCCGGATTAAACTGCCAAAGCTATCTCTCCAGGGACAAAGAAAAGCAAGCGGACTGAAAAGCAAGCATATATGGTCACAGGGTAGCATGCGTGGTGGTGGTAGTGGTGGTGGTGGTGGTGGTGGTGGTGGTGGTGGTGGTGGTGGTGGTGGTGGTGGTGTTTGAGTTGATTTGGGGTGCTCAGAGTGGCCAAGAACTAGATGCTCTTGCCCAAGGCAAGATCTGTGAGGGCAGGTTAAGGGCGTTATTGGTTTTCCTGGTAAACAGAAATCCACCTTATGCAATTCCTGAGGAATGCTGAATTTAGGCTTCTGTTTACCCAGTAACACTCTTTCTGTTCACTTGGTCAGAGTCCCTCTGTTTAGGATAGTGTCATCAGCATAGCCGTTTTGGGAGAGTGCTTTGTGTCTAACACCCAAGCCGTGCAGAAACTGTTTTATCCACTGAGCCATCTCCTTAGACTTGCCCAGTGTGTTCCTCAAATTATTCACTTTTTTAAATTTAAAAAAAATTTTTTTTTTCAAGACAGGATTTCTCTGTGTAGCCCTAGCTGTACTGGAACTCACTCTGTAGACCAGGCTGGCTTCGAACTCACAGAGATTCACCTGTCCCTGTCTTCCAAGTACTGGGATTGAAGGAATGGGCCACCACCTCCCAGCTAAATTATTCACTTAAAAAAAGGTTTTATTGTAGAGCTCTTTCATCTCATTCATTAGGTTTATTCTGATTTTTCCCTTTGTTCAATGGAAATTATGAAAGAGATATTTTGCCCTTAGCTTCTTTCTCAGCAAATTCATTATCCACATATAAAAAGCAACTGATACTATTATGTTGATGTTATATCCTGCCAACTTTGCTGAAACTGTTCATCAGATATTGTTTATATATCTCTATATATATTTATAAATATATATATTTATATATCTGCTGCGGGCCACAGGAATATCATAAGAACTCAACTGGTTATGACAAAGTCACTACCTGGAGGGATCAGGGAATTCCTCCAGAGGAAGCCAAATTCCAAGGAGTTTTTGGTGTTATTTGGCTTGTTATATATCAGCTGTATTCTGTTATGAAAATCAGGTGTGCTTTCATATTTTTCCCAATTGACTTTTCCCTAGAAGGGCTAACAGTGTGGACTGATCACTCTCTGGACATACACATTCCAAGTATTAAGAGAACAGCCTCAGGAAAGTCTTTCTCTGGAATCAGATATCTCCCTTAGCCACTTTCAAGGACTACAGGAAACACCGCCCAGGTAGTTACCCAACTTGCAAGGACTAACAGTGATAGCAGCTCACATACAAGTCTCCTGACTTAAGGTAAATTTGAGAAGGGGACATTGCCTAGGTCAGGTGGACGTTAAATAATAGCTTTACACAATTTAGCTTGGACCCTCCCTTTTTATACCGGGACTTCCAGGGCACAGGACAGAGAAGAGAAAAGAAAATGGAAGAACTAGATGGGTAAGAACTTGAGAAGAACAAACTGAGATGGGGAAGAACTAGATTGAAGGGCTAGAAGAGAATACTAGAGGAACAAGATGGGAAAGGAGGAAGAGCCAGATGGGGAAGAACAAGATGAGGAAGAGCCAGATGAGAGAGAAGGAGATGGGAGAGGAGGAAAGAATTAGATGGATGAGAACCTAGAAGGGACAGAACAAGATGAAGGAATTAAGATAGAACCTAGAGGGGACAGTAGTTAAATATAGAGAGAAATTAGCCAAGAAAAGAACTAGATATGAGGGCAGAATAGAAGCTGTGTAGAGAGAAAACTATCACAGAATAATAAAGTGTATGAACTAAGGAGTTTCATGTACATGAAACTGTATTCAAGTAAGGATAATTTGCCTTATCCTTTCTTGACGATCTATACTCTATTATTTGTCTTCTGTATCTAATACTTCAATCATAAACAAAAGTGGAGAGAATAGATGTCCTTTCCTCATTCCTAGTGTAGAGGAAATGCTGTTATATTGTACCTCATTTAGTACAATGTTGTGTACATTTATTATAAAGAGCATGTCCTATATATGTTACTTCTATTCCTAGAATGTTTAAGGGTTTTTATCATGAAGAGATATTGAACTTTGTTAGAGGCCTATTCAGCATCTGTTGAGTGTAAGACAAATTGCTAAACAGTCTTTTTAATAAAAAATCCCAGAGCCAGATATTGTGGTAAAAACTGAGTAGGAGAATGCTTAAAGGGTAAAATAATCAAAATATAATCAAGCTTTGGATCCACACTATCTATAAGTGCATCCTGTGTTTTCTTTTCCAACAAAGCCAATTCTCTCTCAGCTTCAAGTGATAATTCTCTTGGACTATTTAAGTCCTTTATACCTTCTAAGGTTTTGAACATATTACACAGTTCATCATTTTTTACCCCAACAGCAGTCCATAGATTGGAAATATCTCCAAATAATCTCTGAAAGGAATTAAGAGTCCATATCTCTTCTAATTTGTAACTTTTGGGTTCTGATTTTTTGTAGACCTATTTTATATCCTAAATAATTAATATAATAGAGGAGTCTTTGCATCTTTTCCAGAGCAATTTATAATCTCCAACAGGGCAAAATTTTCTTTACTTCTTCAAACATTCTAAGCTATCTGTATTTGAATCAGGTAGTAAAATATCATCCATATAACAATAAATTATAGTTGTAGGAAATTGTTATGTATTACTTCCAACAGCTGTTGTACAAAATATTGGCACAGGGTTATTTAATATTCTCTGTGGGAGAACCCTCCATTGATATCTCTTATCAGGCTGAGAACTATTATAAGTAGGTACCATGGAGGAAAATCTTTTTCAGTGTTTTTCTTGTAAGGGCATTGAAAAGAAACAGTCTTTTACATTGATATATAAGAGGCCATCCTTTAGGTACCAGAGTAGGCAAAGGAATTCCAGATTGTAGAGACCCCATTGGCTGAATTACCCTGTTAATTGCTCTTAGGTCTGTTACCTTTCTCTACTTATCAGATTTCTTTTTAATAACAAATACAGGAGAATTCCAAGAGCTGGTTGATTCTTCAATATGCTGAGCATTTAACTGCTCTTGTACCAGCTCTTCCAAGGTCTGCAGTTTCTCTGTTGTTAAAGACCATTGCTGAAACCATACAGGCTTGTCTGTTAACCATTTTAAAGGTAGAGCTGTTGGTGTCCTTGAAATATCAGCAGTTGTTATATCCTGTTCTTATACAATCTGGATGGCCAGTGACTGTTATTTATAATAACACCTTCTAATATTTTTTGCAGAAACGTATGTTAGTTTAGGGTTTGTTTCTGAGATCAGAGGAATGTTAATCTAGGTATCCATTGTTGTAATATGTATATGTAATATGTATATGTCCCTATAAGTTCATAGCTATATTAGACACGTGCTTTTAATTTTCCTCTCTGTCCTTCTGGACCTATACATTAGAGCCATCTTGCACTCTGTTCACTTGAGATAATGTTCCAGTCCCTAACAGTTGAACATTTACCTCCTGAAGAGGCCAATTTGGATACCAAGATTCTGGTGTGATTATTGTTATGTCTGTACCTATGTCTATAAGACTTTCAATAAGAACATCATTTGTCAGTTCCTGCAAGGTTACCAGATAGATTTAAGTTTGGCTGTTTCAAAACCTTAGGCTGTTTCTCTGTGGCCATATAATTCAATGCTGAGATAAGTTCACTGCTGTGGATATCACTCTGTATAAATAAAGTGCTGATTGGACAGTAGCCAGGCAGGAAGTATAGGTGGGACAAGCAGAGAAGAGAAGTCTGGGAAGTGGAAGGTGGAGGCAGAGAGAAGCTGCCAGCCACTGCCATGGAAAGCGAGATGTAAGGTACTGGTAAGCCATGAGCCATGTGACAATATAGAAGATTAATTATTAATCTGTATTTTTTAATTATCCATTACAATCTAAATGAGTTATATAAACATAATACCTCGAACAAGAATAGAAATATATATACAGTATAACAAAATTAAGTTTAAACTTGTATCAATAAACTAAAATCCATAGCAATGTAAAATATTTTAAACAAGTTGCTCTTTAAAAGTAGATTCAATAATCTACCCCTTCATAGTCAAAGACACTCTTGTATGGAGTTTATCTTCTTCTTGGCAAAAATAGCCATTTGGGGAAGAAACTGTTCTTGCCTGGATTGCTTTCTTGACTGGACATGCAGGACCCATAGGAAGGTGACCACTGAACTTTGCTTGGCGAAATGGTCCTTTAGGTTCCTGCTTCACAGAGGAAAGTGACTGAGAGACTCTAGCCCTGTGGGCTGAAGACAGATGCCCCAACTTTACAAAGGAACATTAGGTGACTGTCCAGGCTTCCAGCTGTCTCTGTCTATTCTTGCAAGACTCCCGAAAGTTGCTTGCATACTTTTCCTGTTTCTCAGGTAATATTATATCCCTTCTGAGGTCTTTGATGTAGTTGAAGACTAAATAGTTATAATTTCCTCAGTTATTATAAAAGATAAGTTAGATATAAAACCTTAGACTCACAAATATAAGATAGATAGGATATCTTATTTAATATTGTAACTGTAATTCTTGCTTGATAATTGTATATGTAATTTTACTATGTAAAAGTTAAAACCTTTCTTTTTAAAAAAAGAAAAGGAGAAGTGCCGTGGATATTGCTCTGTATAAATAAAGTGCTGATGGGCCAGTAGCCAGGCAAGAAGTATAGGTGGGACAAGCAGAGAAGTCTGGGAAGTGGAAGGAGGAGGCAGAGAGACGCTGCCAGCCACTGCCATGGAAAGCGAGATGTAAGGTACTGGTAAGCCATGAGCCATGTGACAACTTATAGATTAATAGAAATGGGTTAGTTTAAGATATTAAAAACTAGATAAGAAGCCTGCCACGGCCTTACAGTTTGTAAGCAACATAAGTCTCTGTGTGTTTACTTGGTTGGGTCTGAGCAGCTGTGGGACTGGCAGGTGAGAGAGATTTGTCCTGACTGTGGGCCAGGCAGGAAAACTCTAGCTACAGTTCACCTTTAAATTCTTCTATTTGTGTCTGAATTTCTCTATGATTTGTTTTAACAAGTTTTCTAAAACTTTTATCTGTGCATTCAAATTAACGAACCTTTTTAATGCTAAAACAAAGATGACCAAACAAACAATATTTATAATTGATGTTATGTATATCCCATTAACATTAATTATCCTCATTTAATTGTTCCATTTTCAGATTGCCTAATGTGTTATCAAACAGAGACCAAATCCCTCCATTGTAAAAATGTTTCCTATTTTTTTAATGTGGGAAAAAATTTCTCTTTTAACTAATTCCCTTTAAGATATCTTAATTGACTCATCAAGTCTGCACACTCTGTAGAACAGTAGAAATCTGAGGGAGATTCAAAGCAGCTATCTAGTGTGGTAGCAGCCTGAGATGGGAATCCAGAGAGAGCTCATAACCCACTAGGAGAAAAGAAGCCAAAAAGACTCTGGCCCACTTGAGGCAGAAACTCTAGCCATGTGCAGCTTGGGCCTGAACTGGAGACCTGTAAGGCACACAGGCTAGTGGCTTTTTCGTGAATTCATGCTACAAATGTTAGGGCACCAGATGTAAGACAAATTGCTAAACAGTCTTGTTAATAAAAACCCAGAGCCAGATATTGGGGTAAAAAATGAGAGATCAGGGAAGCAGAAAGAAGCCAGCCACATTCTTACCACTAGAAATCCTCAGGCAAAGAGAGACCCACTTCCTGTATACCCATGCCTATATGCCTTTTTGTCCCTGCCCTCTTACTTCCTCTCTCCACCTAGCTACATCACTTCCTCTTTCTGCTTAGCTTGATCACTTCCTGTCTGTCTGTACAGACCTCCAGACCTCCATAGTTAGTGCTGGGGTTAAAAGTGTGTGCCACCACACCTGGCTCTGTTCCCAGTGTGGCCTTGAACTCACAGAGATCCAAATGGAACTTTGCTGCCTGAATGCTAGGATTAAAGGCGTGTGCTACCATTTCCTGACTTCTATGTTTGATATAATGGCTGGCTTTTTCTTCTTATCTTCAGATAAGCTTGATTAGGTTGTACAAAAAAAAATCACCACAATTGAGATCATTGTGTGATTTGCATTTCGATGTTTTTTGATTGGTGTATTATATTTTTTAATTGCATATATTGAACTAAACTTGTATCCCTTGATGAAGACAACTTGATCACGGCATATAAAATTTTTAATGAATTGTTAAATTATGTTTGAAATCATCTTACTGATAATTTTTTTCTTAAGTTCATCAGAAAATGTGTGTCTTAGTTTTCTATTTATGTGATAAGACACGGTGATTAAAGTAACTTAAAGAAAGAGTTTACTTGGACCATACAGAGCCAGAGGGTTAGAGTCCATAACTATCATGGTAGACAGCTTGGCAGCAGACAAGCAGGCTTAGCAATGGGGGTGGTTGCTGAGAATTTACATCTTGATTCACAAGCTCGAGGCAGAGAGAGCTAATTGGGAATAATGAGGGATTTCAAAAACCTCAAAGCCCACTCCCAGTAACATACCTTCTACAACAAAGCCACACTTCCTAATCCTTAAACAAACAATTCTATCAACTAGCAACCAAGCACTCAAATATATTAGCTAAAAGGAACATTCTCATTGACCACCACAGTGGGGAAAGTGGTCTACAGATCTTCCTTCCTTCCTTCCTTCCTTCCTTCCTTCCTTCCTTCCTTCCTTCCTTCCCTCCCTCCCTCCCTCCCTCCCTCCCTCCCTCCCTCCCTCCTTTCTTTCTTTCTTTCTTTCTTTCTTTCTTTCTTTCTTTCTTTCTTTCTTTCTTTCTTTCTTCTTTCTTTTCCCTTTCCAGTTACACTGTTAGGGTAACGCTATATTAATAGAAAAAGCTAGTAATGTTCTTTCTCATTATATTTTAGAAAACAGTTTGGGGAACAATGATGGTTTGAATTTAATGCTCCCTCTTAGGCTTCTATGTTTGAACACTTGGTCCCCAGTTGGTGGAACTGTTTGAGAAGGATTGGGAGATGTGTCCTTGTTGGAGGAAGTGTGTCACTGAAAACCTCATTTTAAATGTTTTCTTTCATAAGTTGTCTTGGACATGGTGGGTTTTGTTTGTTTGTTTGTTTGTTTTTTTCAACAGAAAAGTTTTGATGTTACTTATTTTTCCAATGTTTGGCAGAATTTATCAGTGTATCTGTTTAGCCCTGGGCTTTTTATCATGAAAAGGCTCTTTGCTATGGATTCAATCTTGCTAGTCATTATAGATTCATTGAAGTTGTTTATATCCTCTACATCTAATTTTAGTAAGTCATATGCATCAAGGAATTTATCCAGGGTCTATAAATTTTCCAACTTTTTTGAATATGAACTTTCAAAATTTTCATGGGGGTCTGATGGATTTCACTGCTGTCTGTGTAAAGTTCCCTGCCTTGTTTCCAATTCCATTTCTCTCTTTCTTTTGGTGAGTTAGGTTTATGCTTTGTTGATCCTGTTTGGTTTTCAAATACTTTTTTGTTTGCTACTGAACTGCTCCTGTATTTTCCATGGCACAAAATCTGTCATGATCTTTGTTTCTTTATATCATTGAGTAATAATAAATAACAGGATAATTTGAGTTCTTCCTCCCTTTATCTCTGTGTCCTTTTATTTCTCCTGTATTATCTAAGCCTTCAAGCACAAGTACATGTACAGAGAATGTTTATCTTCCCCTAGTTCCTGGTAAAGAGAAGATGTATTCTGTCTTTCTCCCACTTAGTACAGTGTTGACTATATGTTCCTTTTATTCCTAGTTGCTTAAGTGCTTTAATCATAAAGCAATTAATTTCATTAAGTCTGCTCTAGCACTTCTTGTTTTACTCTCTCTAATGCATCAAGATATTTATTTGAGATATCTCTGATTTTGTAAGGCAATCACGCATGGCTAAAACTATTTCAATTTGAACTGGCTTTGCTTTATCTCAAATGTTCACAGAAGTTATATTTTCTATTTAATTTGATTCTAGAATGTTTATTCTCTCGCAATTTCAATTACATTTATATTCAGTTCTTCGCCACAAATTCTTCTCTTACTTCTATTTGTGTGTGTTATTGTTCCTGCTACTTTTGTGTGTATATACAGGTGTGAGCCACTGTGTTTAGCTATGATTGCTTTCATGAACAGAGGTAGGAGGTTATATACACGAGAATGGTAAAGTTTCAGCAACCATTAACCATAAAACTCTTCAGGAAAGTATGGATAAATGTAGTAAAATACTGTCTTCTAGATATGGCATTGCTATAGGGCCTTAGTAATTGAGACAGTATAATGTTGACACTGAGATAGACAAGGAGAATGACATAATACTACAGAGTCCATGAATAGAGACCATCAAATATGGATACTCAATGGATTTATTTGTCAATTAATGAAGAATAGTCACAATAAAAAATGGAGCTAGGAAAAACTAGAAATACATGTGGAGGAAAAGGCAAACAGGATCCTTGTCTCATACCACATATAAAATTAACATAAGAAGTGTGATGTCTGGTATGGGGATATAGCTCAATGTATACCAGCTACAAGGTCCTGAATTCAGTCGCCAGCATGGCAAACACAAAAGCCAAAGCAACAACAACAAAAACCAAGGAGGATGGAGGGAGGGAAGGTGTTGTAAGAGTGTAGCGAAATTTTAACACTGTGAGAATAAAAAAAATAGAAGATGACTGCTAGAAATGGTATAGTGGTGCCGGGGGCGGTGGCGCACGCCTTTAGTCCCAGCACTCGGAGGCAGAGCCAGGCGATCTCTGGGAGTTCAAGGCCAGCCTGGGCTACAGAGTGAGATCCAGGACAGGCGCCAAAACTACACAGAGAAACCCTGTCAAAAAAGAAAGGAAGGGAGGGAGGGAGGGAGGGAGGGAGGGAGGGAGGGAGGGAGGAAGGGAGGAAGAAAGGGAGGGAGGGAGGAAGGAAGGAATAGTAGAGTGGTTATTCAGCGTATTGGAAACAGGGGTGGGTAAGTATCTAGGTGATAGAACATGTACTTAACACATGTGAGGTCCTGAATTCAATTCCTAGCACCAAAGAGTTTTAAACTAAAATCATGGAATTATCATATGATCCAGCAATTCTATTTCTCGCACTGCCTCCAACACAGACAGTGTGTTCTTAAGGAGATATTGTATGCTCATGTCCATGGAAACCTTGTTCGTATTGGTTAAAATACGGAAAACGCATACACTGAAAGAGGCAGGTATACACATGCTACAAATGGATAAATTCCCCAGGCACTTTGCTGAGAGAAATAAGACAATCTCAGAAAGAAAATGTATCTTTTAATTTATATGAAGGCCTTAGAACGTTCAAAATGCCTGAGAAAGAAAGAAGAATGGAAGTTTTGGGGTGCAGGAGTAATGTGGAGTTACTGTTTAAAGTGTATAGAAGATTAATTTTACAGGATGAGAAGATAGGTAATATCACTATAAAATGTACTTGGTTAAATGTTTAGCAGTTTAGTGTGTTTAAATTTTAAAACCTATAAAATCTAGGCAAAATATTAGTTTTTCTTAAGAATTTTGTTCTTGCAGGTTGGGGATTTAGCTCAGTGGTAGAGCACTTGCCTAGCAAGCACAAGGCCCTGGGTTCGATCCTCAGCTCAAAAAAAAAGAATTTTGTTCTCAATTTCTGTTATGTCAGTTCTATTCTCTGGTAGACAAAGCCTTACGCTTTCAATATGGCTGACAGGAATCTGGGCTTTCTCTAAGCTGTTCTGTGATCTTTGCTCTTTCTTTTTTAAAAATAATTAATGTGATATAGTTGTATATAATGATTGGCTTGGTGTGATATTTCATCACTTGTGCAGATCATGTGTTGACAAAAATCCAGGGTAGTCAGGTGGGGGTGTCACACACCTTTAATCCCAGCATTCTAAAGACAGAGGCAGGCAGATCTCTGAGGCCAAGCTGGTCTATAGAGTGATTTCCAAGATATCCAGGGCTATACAGAAAAACTCTTGTCTTGAAAAAAAAAAATCCAGGCATTTCTCTTCTTCACTTATTTGTGTTTCAGCCTCTGAGATCCTCTCTTTCCATTCTTCACAACATCTGTAACATGAATTACATCTATACTAGGTACGCATTGACCAGCTCCCTTCCAAGTCTGTAGGAATCACTATTCTACATCCAGATCAACCTGTTTTAGCTTCCATCTGAGAGAAAGCATTCAGTATTTGCCTTTGAGAGGTTGATTTATTTCACTAGCATCCTGCAACTCTATTTTGTAGCAAAAAAAAAGCTATATTTGATATAGCTGAATGATATATAATCATGTTTCTGTCCCACAGCTTCTCAACATTCACTGATGGACACTTAGGCTGTTTCCCTATCCTGGCTATTGTGATTGGTACTAATAACATTGAAGGGCAGATGTCCATTCAATGTTTATTGGTGTTATGTCCTCCAGTAATATACCATTTCTATGTCTCTGAGAAACTTTCATGCTTTTCCCATAATGACCAAACAAACTTATATTCCTACCAACATTATATGAGGGTGTCCATTTCTTTACATCCTTGCCAGCATCGTGTGTGTGTGTGTGTGTGTGTGTGTGTGTGTGTGTGTGTGTGTGTTTGTGTTTAAAAATTTATTTTATTTTTTATTGTGTGCATGGAGGGTGGTGGCTTATGCATGTGTGTGCTGGCGCCTATGAAAGCCAGCTATGTCCCCTGGGTCTGGAATACAGGTGGTTGCGAACTGCCTGGCATGGGTGCTGGGAATAGAATGTGTGTTCTCTCACAGTTGGTAACTTCTTCTTCTTTTTTTTTTTTTTGAGCTGAGGATCAAACCCAGGGCCTTGAGCTTGCTCGGCAAGCACTCTACCACTGAGCTAAATCCCCAACCCCTTGTAACTTCTTAGTCATCTCTACAAGACAACTTCTTCATCTTCTCCATAATGGCCTGGGGTAATATCTCATTGCAGTTTTGATTTGTGTGATGGCCAATGACATTAACTATTTTTAATGAACTTATTAGCAATTTATATTTCCTCTTTCAAGAAATGTCTGTTGTCCTTTTAAAATTCTATTATTTATGTGTATGTTGCTCTTGAATTGAGTTCCTTATGCATTCTGAATATTAATGCCTTGTTAGAGGAGTAGTTTGGAATGCTTTGTCCCATTCTGCAGGCTGTCTCTATCTGTCCCTTGGTCCCTTCACTGTGCAGAAGCTTTAGTCTGATGTAATCCCATTGTCCATTTGTGTTTCTGTTGGCTGTGGGTTTTCTTGGTGGGGTGGGTGGGGGTGGGGGGATGGGGTGGGGATTCTTATCTCAAACTCATTATGGTGGTTTGAATAAGAATGGCTTCCCATTGGCTCATAGATTTGAATACTTGGTCACCAGGTAGTGGCACTGTTTGAAGGGATTAGGAGGTGTGACCCTGTTGGAGAAGGTGTGGCTTTGTAGGAGGAAGTATGTCACTGCAGGTGGGCTTTGAGGTTTCAGACACCCAAGACAGGCCCAGTATCTCTCTCTTCCTGCTTACTGCCTGCAGATTGAGATGTAAAACTCAGATACTCTCTAGCACCACATCTGCCTGCATGCCACCATACTTCCCACCGTGATGCTAATGGTCTAAACCTCTGAAACTGTAAGCAAGCCCCAATTAAATGCTTTCTTTTATAAAAATTGCCATTGTAAAGGTGTCTCTTCATAATGACTAAGATAGTCATCAATATATACAGGCACCAAAGTATTTTTCTATGTTTTCATTTAGTAATTTCATAGATTGAAGATTTACACTTACATCGTTGAAGCTTTTGGAGTTGGTTTTTGAGCTGTGAGAGAGAGAGAAAGGGGTTAATTTCTCCCGTTTTTCCAGCATCATTTATTGAATACTTCCTGCTTTCTCTGATGCAGGATTTTGCTAACATTGTCATAAATCAATTTGCTACACAAGAACGGATTGATCTCTGGGTTGACTGTTCTCTCCCTCGATGGCACATCTACTGTTACAGTAGAGTTTTGATTGCGTTGTCTCTGAAGTGCATTTCGACTTTATATTTCGTAGTTCCTCCATCAGTGTTTGCACTGTGGAAATCATCTGTTTTCTTGTTTAACCTAACCACAGGCACTGACGTCATTTGTTTCTCGAAATCGTGTGGGAGGTTGTTCTCTCATTTTCTCTTTCAGCAACTTTTTTCCAGGTGTATAGAAAGACATTGCTGTTTGAATGTTGATTTTGTGTCCTGTAGCTTAACTAAATTCATTAGTTGCATTTTTTTTTAAACTGGAATCCTTAGGTATTGCCATAATTAAAATTACATTGTAGGTAGTTTGAGCTCTTTTTTTCTTGTTTTCACATTCCCGTTTTCTCTTACTTTATTGCTCTGAGAGTCCCAATCCTATCCTGTATCCTGATATTATGATGTGAGGTTCCTATCACGCACAGCCTTCACTTTGTTTGAGAACACGCATTTCTTTAGGTTTAATATCTTTAGAATTTTGACCACAAGGGGAAACTGACTCCATTTTTTCTGAGTCTGGGCCATCTCACTTAATATAACACCTTCCAAATCTATTCATTTTCCCGTTAATTTCATTTTCTTTGTAATCATAAAGTTTAATTATAGTTCAGGGAAAATGAATGAATTGCTTTCTCTTAAAAAACAAAATTTTAACAGTGTGAACTACAGTTATTCGGAGGCAGGAAAACCACCACCAAGTTTAACATCTCTACAAAAACTCCTGTCCCATTTCTAGTATTATGGAAAAGACATGCATGCACCCAAATTGGCTGAAAACAAACAGAAAAAGCTGCACAGCTTAGGGACGCAGTAGGTCTCAAGAGAACTTTCAGCAAACTTTGCTGCCCCAAGTGGCAGCAAAGAGCATCTGTCTGGGATTTGAAGTTCTCCAGTCATCTCTGTCTCCATGGATGTGTGTGAGGTGAGAATAATCAAAACCCACCTTTGGTCAGTGAAGCTGTCATTCTGGCTCTCGGTAGCACTCCAGTAATTCTCCTGAATGGTGCCCCTTGCTTCTTCATCAAAGCAAGCTGAAGCACTTCTGATGACGTCTCTACAGTCTGTGCCATTGACTCTAAACACTGAGAACCACGGTGCAATGCGTGGGCCTTCATCCATCATGGCGTCCTGGTCGGCGTTTGTTCCATATTTCCCCGGTGAAGAGGCACATCCTGCCAAATCTTCTTGTCAGAGCCACCATTTCTGTTTTGGTCAATCAAGGTGAAGGCCATTTTGAACTTCCGAATTGTGATGTCAAAAATAGCAAACACCTTAGCCGTATCACTGTGGATACATTTTTGTGGCCTTGGAGTTTGTACTTTTGCTCCGTATTTGGTGTCTAAATCCCTGAACATTCAGGAGAGTCCTAGAACTTGAGCTGAAATTCACTGTAACTATTCTACTAGACCTACAGCAGCGAAAACACATCACTTCCAGCCTTTGCTTAACTAACAGAAAGGAAACCTCATCATCTTCTAACAGAGTGAGCCTGACTTTATGGAAGGTGCATAAAAGGCAAGGTGCCAATGTGGTCAGTGGGCAAGATCCTGACAGGCCTGTGGAAGAGCAGAAAGGATGTTGTGGGATGCGGAATGGCTCTTCAGCTCTGGTTACTGACTTCCCTCTTGCACTGTAGATATCTGTCAATCATGTGGTTTTTACTTTTCATTCTATTGTTGTATTAGATTATGTTTATGAACATGTATGTCAATCATCTTTGCATTCCTTGCATTACCCACTTGATTATGGCATATAATCATTTTATATGCTGTAAAATTTGATTGTCTGGCCTTGAACTAGTTAATCAGCCTCTCAAGTAGAGAGTACTGGGACAGTTGGTGTATATCTAGCCAAATGTAGCAGTTATATGATAATTTTTCCTTATAAGTTCATCAGAAATACTGACCTATAGTTTTCTCTCCCTGCCTGCCTGCCTGCCTGCTCCTTTCTCTCTTTTCCTGTCCCTCCACTTTGAGTCCCTCCACTGCTGTGTCTTTAGCAGTGAAGTTGTTTTTGTTGGTATGAAGCATATCACCGCGTCTTAAATGCATCCATCCAGGCTGTATCTTTTAATTAAGGAACCGAATCCACTCGTAGTCAAGGCTACCACTGAGAAGTAAAGGCTTGCTCTTGCACTAATTGTCCTCTGGTTCTTTTGTAGCCCTTTGTTGGTGGTCGCCTTACCTCTACCTCCCAAGTGTTCAGATTTGCTGTCATGCATCATCACATCCAGCCTTTCTTCTTCCTCTCTGAAGGTTAGCTTGTGGCTTTGTGGGATGGGCATTCATGTTGGCCCTCCCCCTCCCCCTCCCCTCCTAGCTGAGCCTGTTTTCTGCCGGCTTGGAAGGTTTCTGTTGAAAAGTCTGTGTGAAGGATTCAGTCATACGTGACTTGGTGCTTTTTTCTCTTGCTCTTTTAAGAGCCTCCCTTGCTTGTTATTTCTGATGGTTTAACTACAATAGACCTTCAATGGGAGATTTTCTGATTACATCTGGCTTTTGAGTTTTTCGAGCCTCAAGGACCTGATTATTCATATTTTCTCAAGACTTGAAAAGTCTTTGTACTGCTTCCTTAAACTGTGTCTATGCTTTTCTCCCTCCTTTATTCGTCCTGGATAGCTTACCCTGGAATGTTCGTTCATGTAGTGTCCCCAGACACGCAAACGCTCTCTGCTCTTTCGATCACTGGCTTCAGCAGATGTGCAGTGTCAACCCTGGTAGAACTGCTTATGTCACGACTCACTTTATCAGTGTACAGCCATACTACCTTCTGCCTCCACTGATATTTATATTACATGTATTGGTCAATGATTTTCCTTCAGATCACCAATTTTCATATTTTGTGGTGATTTTGTTATGAATACAATGTATGTATTTGGGCTGTTGAAAAATCTTTCTTACTGTCACAATTTACGTTTATTTATTTTTTGTTGTGAGACAGCCTCTTGCTATGTAACCCACACTGGCCTGGAACTCACTATTCAGCACAGATTGGTCAGGACGTCACTACCCTTTTGCCTCAGCTCCTTAAGCACAACAATGCAATTGCTGATATAGTTGTATAATATAAAAAACCTTAATGTTGGTAATTTTTAAACAGTATTTTTCTTCATATGTAGGCAGAGATTTCCTGTCCCACAGCTGCTCTCAAATAAACACACTGAGGCTTATATTAATTACAAATGCTCAACTAAGAGCTTGGGCTTATTACTAACTAGCTCTTACATTTTAAATTAACCACATTCCTTGTTTACACTCTGCTATGTGGCAGTACAGTTATTAGTGTGGCATGTTCACCTGCTGCTCCCTCTGCCTCTGGCTGGCAACTCCAGACTCTTCCCAGCATTCTCAGTTTGGCTCTCCTTCCTAACTTTATCCTGGTCAGCTATTGGCCAGTCAGCTTCTTTACTAAACCAATCACAGCAACACATATTCACACATATAAAGGAATATTCCACAGCATTCATACATCTGGATGCGGGGAGTTGCTCAATATCTAGAGACCTGTGAATGCAGTCATACATGGAGCCTTTTGCTACATGCATGTGTAGCTCAGGAAAGAAAAGGAAAAGGCTCTCTTAAGCCTTTCATGATGACATTTCATGACCTAGTCATATTTTTTTTATTTTTAATTTTTGAGATATAGGGGATAGAATCTAGAGCCTTGCACATGCTAGGCAAGCACTCTACCGGTGAGCTACATCCATAGACCTACAAAGTGATCCTCTAAAGGTTATACTTTTTAAAATTATTGCACTTAGCATTATATTTAAACATCATGAATTTTAGAGATACATGGCATTCTTGCTATAATATGCTATCTTCTTTGCTAATCCTGCTAATCCTTGTTGAATTCATTTTATACCATTTCTTAATTATCTGTCCTTGATATAGATATATAACTATCAGCTGGTGATGTGGCTCAGAGAATGAAGGTGCATGACACTAAATTTGGTGACTGAGTTTGCTTCCTGGGACCAGCACAGGGGAAAGAAAGAACTGACTTCCATAAACTTTCCTATAACCTCTACACATTCACTGTGGCATATGTACATGTACACACACACACACACACACACAAAAAAAAAAAAACAAACAAAAAAAAAACCACACTGAAAATTGTCTCATTTTATTTCTTTTGGTTTTTAGGTATATTTTTATATGAATAATCTTTCCATGACTTAAAACTACATATATAACTCTCTTGCCCTTCACGGTATGATCATCATGGACATCCCTTCTATATTTGTTAGATAGTCTGGAAGACATATGTGTTATTGACTTAAACTATTATGTCTTTGGCATTTTATTTCTCTGCTTTTCTGTATTTTATGCTTCTGCCTTGTTTCAGCCTATTTTAGCCTGAATTACTTCCTTTTTTTTTTTTTTTTTTTTTTTTTTCCTTGAGCAGAAGATTGAACCCAGGGCCTTGTGCTTGGTAGGCAAGCGCTCTATCACTGAGCTAAATCCTCAACCCCTTGGTATTTTTTTGTATTCTGTATGTGCTAACAATTATCTCAGCCTTTGTCTCCAAATATTCGATTTTGCTTTCATTTTGAATATTTTTCATGTAGAAAATTTTAAATCATTTTTTCCTTTCATTTTATTTTTAAAAGATTTTGATTTGTGTATGTGTATGCAAATGTGTGTGCATGAGTTTATATGCACCATATACATAGAGAAGCCAGAAAAAGACATCACATCACTTGGTTTAGAGTCACAGGCAATTGTGACTTATATGGGTGCTGGGAAGCAAATTAGGTCTTCTGTTCGCTGAGCCATATTCCCTGCCTCCCTTTTAAGTCATTGCCAAAGTCATTTATTTAATTGTCTCCTGTTATCAGTGTTTACTTTAAAAAGGTAGTGGTCAGCTTCTTGGTCACACCTTGAATGCAATGGTTCCTGGTCTATACTTTCCTTGTGGAAGTCTCTTGATTTTTGTTTTCGGTAGTTTTACTACCCGTGCTTATTGTATTATTTTCGTTGAGTTTCCTGGAGTTTTTTGAGGTCCTGGAATCCGTAGTTTTATGCCTTTCATCCATTTGGGAACTTTCCATACATTAAACTTCTGGCCGAGTTTCTGCCGATCTGTTCCCACTTCTTTCCCAGGGAGGTCCCTGAGCATCCCTGCAACATGCTGCGCCCTCTGCGCTTCCTGACCCTCTCCTCACCTGTGTTCCTGTTGTCTGCCTTCTTTTACCCAGTCAATTCAACGCTGATTTCATATGTTGTACTCTTCAGTTTTGTAATACCAATTCGCTTATTTGTATAGAGAATAATTTTCCGGTTTTTATTAACTTTCCTTCCTCCTCCACCACATCCCATGCTCCTGCTCCCACCCTTTAGTTTGAGAGGGTGGTATCCTTATATTGTTTTGAATGCACTCAAACTCTTGTTCCTTCTGTCTCAGACTCTTAAGGAGCTGAAACTGTAGGTGCTGCCAGAGTCCAGAGCACAGGTTCTCAACACGTGGGTTGTGAGCCCTTTGGGGTCAAACTACCTTTTCACAGGGGTCACCTAAGACCAGCAGAAAACACAGAGATTTAAGTTAGAATTCATAACGGTAGCAAAATTACAGTGATGAAGTAGCAACGAAAATAGTTTTATGGTTGGGGGTCACCACAACATGAGGAACTATTAAAGACTTGCAACATTAGGAAGGTTGAGAACCACTGGTCCAGAGTCTAGCTCTTCATTAAAATTCTTCTTTTTTCTAATGCATTTTATCTTAATTTATGCTAATTAAAATTAATTTATTTTAAAACTGTTACATGTTGATTACCTATCACCTTGATCATCTCTCTGCTTCTATTTTCATTTTTTCCTTTAGTTTTCAGCAACAATTTTCTGCTTCTTTGTCTTACAAGTTTTTATTATGTACTAGAAACTGTACGTGAACTAGCACAGACTGCCACTGATGTTAATTGTTTCCAGGGACAGTTAGTTCACTTTTCCTGTTATGCAGGAATTGAGTGGGACTGATTGCTGCAATTCTCCAGACTGGATTATAGCTCAGGTAGAATCAATCAACTTCTGGTTTCAAATGTCTGCAGGATAGTTCCTGTGTTTTGATTTGGTCTAGGCTCCTTTCTCTTTAGGATTTATTCTCCCAACATTGTGGTACTATGGGGAATTCCAGCATGCTTGCCTGTTTACATCTCCAGTAACTCTTCTACACAGCCCAGAACTTAGAGATGTCCCATAATGGAAGCAGGCCTTATATTTAAGGTTAATCTTATTTCTAGTCTGTCCCACAGCTTTATAAAATTGCATTTCACTCATAAGTTTTTTTAAAAACATCTTTCATAATGCTTGACCTGTTCTGCATTATATTATGGATGATGTCCAATCTCATATGCCAAATATTAAGTTTCTTATTGATAGGGCCATTTGGCTGTCTCCTCCTCCTCCTCCTCCTCCTCCTCCTCCTCCTCTTCCTCTCCTTCTTCTTCTTTTCTTTTTCCCCTGCCCCCTGTGTGTATGGTATGTTCATGTGCACTTGTGGGCACATGCATTAAGAGACTAGAGTACAAATTTGGCTGTTGTTTCTTAGATGCCATTTAGATGTCATCTACTTTGTTTTTTGAAAGGTCTTTCATTAGCCTGGGCCTTGTGAAGTATACAAGGAAACTTGGCCAGGCAGCCTCGTGGATCCACCTGTCTCTACCAGGATTTACATGAGTTCTAGGGATTGAACTCAGGTCTTCTTGCTTGCAAGATAAACACTTTGTTGAATTATTACTCCAGCCTCTCATTTAATTTTTTTCTACCCTCTATATGATCTAATAAATAAATAGATGTTTAATAATTACTTACAAAATTTAAATATCTATTCGCTTAAATGTCTTTGGGCATAATAGATCCTATAATAGTTCTCCACTAGACTGTAAAGCATCCACAGAAGCTTATTCAAATTTTGGTTTCTACTGTATTTCTACCAGTGACCTTGAGGTTTTTTTGTTTTTGTTTTTTCAGAATAAGTAGTCCATTATCTCACCTTGTAAAAGCATGATCACTATTTTTGTCAGTGTGCTATGGACCATGCCAGGGACGGGGGGGGGGGGGGGGGGGGTTCTATTGTAATTTCTTAAGGACATCAAGTATTGAGTTACATATTAAGCATGATCGATACTAATTGAAAACTGTAGTGAACAAGATAAAAATGTGGATTCTCATCTTCAGGAATTCAAAGTTTTATCAGAATTATTAAATATAGGACTAGAGGTGTTGTTCAATGGCAAGGGGCCTAACATAGGTAACATCTTTGGTTTGATCCCCAGCAATGCAAGAATTATGTAACACACATTGATAACCTCAGACATATTTATAGAGCAACATCAAATGTTGCCAATTGGTAGAAAACACTGAAACGTGAGAGACTGCGTAAATGGAATAGAGCGCAATCAAAGGGGTTGGAAGCAAACGTTGAATACAGTGGTACGGGAAGTGGGGAAGTTATTTCAAGTTGGAGAGAGCTCTTGAACAAAGAACTGGAGGGAGCTGCATGTCTTTATCCTTTGTTTTAGAGGAATGAACAGATGTGAAATGTCTTGCCACTCTTCCAGGAAGCTGTAGCCTCTGCATTCAGTATGAGAGTGCATTACCAAGCTCCATCTAATGACAGCGCTGCTGGTTCTACCACAGAACACAATGCCTTTACTCTAATTCTCAGAAATTCAACAGATACTGTCAACTTCGGCCCACTCAACTCACATTCTGTTGCTATGCAGTTTACTTCAAGCCGAGATTATGTGATCTCTGTATCAATTTGTTTTGGATGCTCTTTTGCAGCTGCCTTGATTCTGTACAGCATACACATATTTGTGTGTAATCGTCATATTTGTTCTCACGCATATCCTGGCCAGCTGACTTGTGCTGTGCAGAATTATGCTGTCTGGTGTGGGTGGAATGGTTGCCTTCCAAGACTGAAGGATGTTCTGTCTTCAGGTTGTTAGGATGAGGGACTTTGAGAGAGGAGAATCCCACGTACTTGTCCTGCACAAATGTCTGAAGTCCTCTGAGATTTAGTGAGCTGTGCACTGCTTATCTTCAGCTCTTCCTAGTTTTGTTTAGTGCCAATCGGCAAACCTTTATAATTTCTCTGTAAAATAAATGGTAGAAACGGTTCTTACACAATTGTTTTATTTTTATTCCTAACTATTATGATTCATAGAGTTAGAAAGTTGAGCTATGTGATGAAAGATTAAAAACCTTTTTCTTGTTTATGGATTTTATATAAAATGATTTTTTTAAAATAGAAAAGTAAGCATAAATGTAAGTGCAATTAGGTGTGTTTTAGTCACTCTAGCCAAAACATGTGTACTAACACATTCTGCGAATTAGCAAATTAATTTAGCACTGTGATAATCACACTGAAGCTATACTGACGCAGGTGTTTTTCTGTTCTCAAGCCTGGTACTCAGCTCACAAAGCCTCAGAAATTATGCAGCTTCTCTTCTTGAACATTCTGTTCTCAGACATTGGCTTCCCAGATTCATCTCAAGAGATCAGTCTCCTGTTCACCTGAGAAATCTCCAAGTATTTTGTGAGTTACTCAAAGCTACCACAGAGACTGATTTTTTTTTTTTTTTTTTTTTCCTAAAATTGAATTATAGTGAATTATATTATTGGCCAAATTTTTCACCTATCTCTGTAATGACAAGACTGCCTTAGTTCACTTGAGGTACTGTTAAAAAAAAAAAATAAGACAAATGTATTTCCTCCCAATTCTAGATGTTGGGAAGTCCAAGTTCATAATGCCAACAGGTTCAACCCCTGGTGAAGATCTGTTTCTTATCTTTCCTTTAAGGTTGAAACATTAATTTGCTTTCTCAGATCAACAAGTTTATGTCTTCTTGGAAAGCACTATTGAGTGACTGACTAACATCCCATGGAAACTTTTCAATCTATGGTTACATCATTAAAAGTACTTGGTTTCATGCTGGGCAGTGATCATGCACACCTTTAAATCCAGCACTTGAGAGGTAGAAGCAGTCAAATCTCTGTGAATTCAAGGCTAGCTTGGTCTACTGAGCGAGTTCCAGGACAGCCAGGGCTACACAGAGAAACCTTGTCTGGGAAAAAGTCAAAACCAAAACAAAAAAAGTACTTGCTTTCTCCTCCCCTCAAGTCCACTTTCAATGCTCTATTTCATTTTTCCCCTATATTGCGGAATTGAACCCAGGTCCTTATGTATGTATGCTAGGCAAACACTCTACGTTACAATCCCTAGCATTTCCTTTTATTATAAAAACACAAATCTCATCATAGGACTTCCTCTGCATGTTATCATGTAAACTCACAAAAAACCTCATTTCTTACCCCCATCACTTTAAGGGGTGAAAACTTTAGTGTATTTTGTGAAGCACAAACATCCCACACATAACATAATTCATCCATATGACTTTAGAGCGTCTTCTAATCCTCTATTGGAGGAAAAACTCTTTCACTTCTCATTGAAGTCAGTTATAGACATGTGGACTTCCTTGCCTGATGATGTGTTAGTGGAAGTCACATAGTAGAATCAGTTTTGTTATTATTTAAATATATTGCTGTTAGTTTTTGCAGCACTGAGTCTCACAAATGCTAGGCAAGCACACTGTAATGGATCCACACCAGCAGCATGACAATTGAATTTGAAATGCTATTGAATCACCAGGCTGCCCTTCTGCACATGTAGCATGGCCATCAGAGGAACATTTTGCAGCTGGACTTTAGGTCCCAGGGAGGCAGATTTCTCCTGGCTGCCATAACTCAAAGAAACAGCTGAGCCCACCCTGAAAATGATACAGAGAAGCTAATCTGCCCAGCTGTGCTCCTCTTAGACCAGCTAAATTCCAGGAAATCCACAGCCAAATATCTGAAACTTCATAATTTTGAGGGTTTTTATTGGATGACAGCACAATTGTTTTACTTCCTTCAAGTATATCTTATGCTCCACAGTGGAATCCTGAAATATTCCCACATCTATTTTTTTTACTTCTTTGCATGTGAATTTCAAAGTGTATCTGCTTTGGGGTTGTTAGTTTAAACATGGTTGCATTATAATTTTTTTATTTGTAGATAGCAAAGCAATGAAAATTTGGATATTAATTTTGTGTTTGACTACCTTACTGAGTTGTCTTACTATTAATTATCTTTTCAATATTAATAACAAAATGACTGTTCTATATAGATACTAAATTGCTGGAGTATATTAAAATTGATGCTTCTCTGTATTTAAGTCTAGCACCACATTTTTCCACTCACAATTACTTTACCTATGAGTTTATTTCAAGTCATCTTTTATGTAAGTGGACCATATCCTCAAATAGACTGTCTTAATCAAGTCTACACAGACATAATTTATGTGCAACAAAATCCACACATTTTCACTGTACAGTTTAATGAATCTTGACAAATGTATACAACTGGATAACAGTGTAATCAAGACTCAGAATGTTTCAATTAGTCTAAGGGGATCCCCTGAGCCTCTTTGAAGTCAGATTTGGTCTTGAGAACCAAAGGGCTCATTGATTTCTTTTCTGCTTCTATAGGTTAATTCTGTCTCTTTCAGAATTTGGTAAAATTGGAATGATATGGTATGCCCTCTTTTGTGTCAGACTTCTTGGGTTTAATATATCATTTTTGCAATTCAACCATGTTGCTTGGTATGCTATTATTATTTTTAAATATGGAACAGTGTTCTGTGTATGGATATATCATAGTTTTATCATTATCCTAATCAATAGACATTTGATATATTTTTTATTTAGATGAGAATGATTGATTACTCATATTGGTATCCTACTCTTGTTCCTGTAAAAAAAATTTCTAAAAAATAAAGATTTGGGAGGGATATTTATTTATTGAGTATGTGGGAGTTAAGTGCACTCTCTATGTGTAGGTGAGCATGGGGGCCAGAAGAGGGTGTTAGATCTCTTGGAACTAGAACTATGGGCAGTTGTGAGCTTCCAGATGTGGGTGCTAGGAACTAAACCAGGGTCCACCAAAAGAGCAGTAAATACTCTTAACCATTAAGCAATTTCTCTAGACTCCATAAAAGACTTTTATTAGACATATGTGGTGGTTTGAATGAGAAGGGCCCCCATAGTCTCTCACATTTGAATACTTGTTCTCTAGGGAGGATCACTTCTTGAAAGGCCTCCTTAGAACAAGTGTGACTCTAGGGTGGGCTTTGAGGTTTCAAAAAGCCCATTCCAAGCTGAGAGTCTCTCTTCCTGCTTCCTGGGGATTCATATATAGAACTCTCAGCTACTTTTCTAGTCCTATGTACGTCTGTCTGCAAGCCACCATGCTTCCTGCCATGGTAATGGACTAAACTTCTGAAACCAGAAGCAAACTCCAGTGAAATGTTTTCTTTTATAAGAGTTGCTTTGTTCATGGTGTAGCTTATAAGAACTGCCTTGGATCTGGGCAGTGGTGGCACACACCTTTAATCCCAGCACTTGGGAGGCAGAGACAGGCAGGTCTTTGTGAGTTCAAGGCCAGCCTGGTCTACAGAGAGGGATCCAGAACAGGCACCAAAACTACACAGAGAAACACTGTCTCAAAAAATTAATTAATTAAAAAAAAAAAAAAAAGAGTTGCCTTGGTCGTGGTGGGTTTCACAGCAATAGAACACTGCCTAAGACACCATGTTCCTTAAATGTATGTGAAACATTAGGAATATGCTGAATCGGGAGGTAGCTGTATGCATTCGTCAGCTTTCTGTTGCAGCGATATAGTACCTAATCAACTTACAGGAGGAAAGGGGTTTGTTTTTAATGTTTAATTTGGGTGTTTGGAAATTGGCTTCTGATTTTAGAGATTTCAACTCATGGTTGGAGTCTGTGGTGAGGCACTGTATCATGGAGCTGGAAGCCTGTGAAGAAAAATCCTCTAAATACAAGGTGGGCAGGAAACAAAGAGACAAAACATCCTTCTGGAGTCCCAGTTACCTAACTCCCTCTGATCAAGCCCCATGAACTAATATTCCAAAACCATACTACACTGGAGACCAAGCCTTCCTGTGGCCTTTCAGCCTAATGCATAATAACGGACTTTATTACTGTACTTATTTTATTTTGTATATGCGTGTATAGAGAGAGTGGGGAGCACAGCACACATGCTGTGGCGTGTGCATGAAAGTCTTGAACACATGGAGCTCTGCCTGCTTTGGCCTCCAGAGCGGGAGTCAAAGTCATGAGCCTTCACACTTGGCCATTTTCTTTTTTAAAAAAATGTCCCAAGGGCGCTTTTTTTTTTTTTTTTTTTTTTTTAAAGTTATGGCTATGATTTATTTCAGATTAATTAGGTTCAACTTAGGGTTTTGTTTTGTTTGTATATGGAGTGAAGTATGACTTAAGTTTTACCTGAAAATATAAAACTTTATTGTCAAGTTTTACTGAATCTTCTTGGCGACTTTGAGATAACCAAACAGATACAAATCACATGGGTGAAATTTTGGGTTGGATTCTGTTAGTTTTACTGGTTTGCCCAACTATATGTGGCTATGTGCTCCAACTGTCTGATGTTTTGAAATCAAGTAGCTTTGTTTTTCATATTTGTTATTTTTATTTTATTTATTCATTCTTACATTTTTTTCTTTTTTTTTGGCTTCTGTAATATCTGTCATATGTGCATGGGTACATGAAGAGGCCAGAGGACAACATATGGAGTCTGTTCTCTCTTTCCACCTCATAGTTCTTCAGGGTCAAACTCAGGTCATCCGGCTTAGCAGCACATGCCTTTACCTGCACAGCCATCTTACTGGCCTTTTCCTACTCTTAATTAAAAAAAAAATTAAAATAACTTTCTTGGTCTTTTGCTTTTTCTTAGAAAATTTAAAACAGTTGTAGCAATTTTTATAAAAAGTATAGTTGTAGATTTGATTTGTATTACATTGAGTCTATTAATCAACTTATAGAGAATTGAACCTAAACATTTAGTCTTCCAGCCTGTTAACAAATACCTATTAGCTTAGGGTTTCTTTAATGGCTTTTCTCCAGTGGTCAGTTCTTTTTAATTACATTTCCCAGTAATTTTTAAGGTTTCAGTTAGTTTTCCAAGTTTATTCTTAATTATCTCTTGGTTTGGATATCACTATAAATGGTATTGTTTTATCCAGGTTAATTTTCTTTGTTTATTGCTAGCCCAGATTAATATAATTAAAGTATCTTGATGTGGCTCACACTATGTTGCTAATTTTGCTTATGAAGTCTAGTGGTTTTTATAGATGAACTAAGTATTTTCTAAAGAGATGGTTTTAGTGTGTGTGAATGAAGATGACTTGCCAATCTGTAGTTACAATCTGTCTTCCCCCTTTGCCCCCCTTACTCAATTTTTTTTCACTGTATAATTTTCTCTGTGGGAAGGTATTTAATTGGAATTTTAATTTCCTTAACAAATATAGGGAATTTTGGCTAATTGGCTCCATGAGTCTGTATTGTAAATCTGTGGGGCTTGGAAAAAGAGAAACCTCTTGCTGTTGATTTGGAATCCCACAGCCTCATGCAGTGGACTGGTGCCCAAGCAGGGCCCCATTGCCAACTCTGAATTCCTGTCTGTCTAGTAGAAGCATCCTCAACTAATTCTATTTTTTTCCTTCTTCAGTTTGTTTTGGAATTTATGTCTTTGTAGAAAATGTGTTAGGTTATTTGAATTATTATTACTTTTTTAAAAGGAATATCTTGTTCTTTCAGTGGCTACATTATTGCTAGCATTTATTTTTTTCACAATTTTTGGTCTTGATAACAAGAGTCAGCCCATAGTTTGGTTATTGTTCAGTGTAGTTGGAGTTTGACTACATTAATTTTATTAGAAAACAGGCTTTTCCCCTAGTTTTAATTTTTATTGATTTTTTTAAAAATATTACTTGCCAGTGCATAAAGTATGTTGAGCATACTCCCTGCTGCCCCGTTCTTCCTGAGCTTCCTTTTCTCTCTCCCCCCAGCTCACTTTGGTCCTCTTGTTTCCCAGACAATTTCACTGAACATTAACAAGCATGATTTTATGTGACCTACAAAGCCGGGGGACGTCAAATGAGAGACAGCATATGCTCTCTGTCTTTCAGAGACTGGATTATTTTGCTTAATCTGATCATCTCCTGTGACATTCATTTTTCAACAAACGACATAACTTCATTCTCTTTTGTGGCTGAGAAACTTTGTGTTCCCATGCTTCTGTTGTTGGACACTGACTTCACTTTTTTCTTTTCTTTTTTTTTTTAAATTTCTGCTTTACCATTTTTACGCATATTAGATTGCACTTTCCTTTAGCAGCCTTGTCTCAGGGTTTCTAGTGCTGTGAAGATACACTGTGACCACAGCAAATCTTATATTGAAAACATTTTTCTGGGGCTGGCTTACAGTTCAGAGGTTTAGCCCATTAGCACCATTGTGGGAATCATGGCAGCATGCAGGTAGACATGGTGCTGGAGAGATAGCTGAGAGTCCTACATCTGGATCAGCAAGAAGAGAGAATGACACCAGGATTGCCTTGAGCATCTGAAACCTCAAAGCTCAACCCCAGTGATATACTTCCTCTAACAAAGCCATACTTACTCCAACAAGGCCACACCTCCTAATAGTGCCACTCCCTATAGGCTTGTGGAGGCCATTTTTATTCAAACCACCATAAGCCTATTAATGGGAAATCTTAAATTATAGATTTTTTAAATCTGTGTTTCTTTGTTTTCCTTACTTCTCCTTCTCTTCTTTTTCCTCTCTCTTTCTCTGTCACACACACACACACACACACACACACACACACACACACACACATATACGTACATGTGTGTATTTATATAAATATAAATAAATATATATATTTGACAGTGGGAACAGGATCTCATTTTGGGTAGCCCATATTGGGTACCACGTGTTACAGGGAAATTAAAAATTGAAGTTTCCTCTCAGGGTTCTGTGGTGGTATTGTGTTCCCCGAAATATTGTGCACCCTAATAAACTTACCTAGGGTCAAAGAACAGACATCCACTAGATACAGAGGCTGGAAAACGGTGGCACTCACATCTTTAATCCTAGCATTCCAGAGGCAGAAATCCCTTGGATCTCTGTGAGTTCAAGGCCACATTACAAACAGCCAGGCATGGTGACACACACCTTTAATCCCAGGAAGTGATGGCAGAAAGCAGAAAGGTAAATGAGGCATGAAGACCAGAAACTAGAAGCATTTGGCTGGCTAAGTTTTTAGGCTTTTGAATAGCAGTTCAGCTGAGATCCATTTGGATGAGGACTCAGAGGCTTCCAGTCTGAGGAAACAGGATCAGCTGAGGAACTGGTGAGGAGAGGTAGCTGTGGCTTGTCCTGCTTCTCTGATCTTCCAGTATTCACCCCAATAACTGGCCTCAGGTTTGATTTTATTAATAAGACCATTTAAGATTCATGCTACAGGGTTCTTAGTCTAATTAATTAAAAAATTTTAAAACTGGGGGTTGGGGATTTAGCTCAGTGGTAGAGTGCTTGCCGCACAAGGCCCTGGGTTTGATCCTCAACTCCCCAAAAAACAAACAAACAAACAAACAAAAATTTTAAAACTGACTCAGAAGGGTGCTTGAGGACAACTATGATAGAGTTTGAGGGAAATGCAGGAGAACAAGCAAGCTGGAGATCTCTGCAGCTTCAGAATAATGGAGAGGAAAGAGATGGTAATATTTTATTTATATGTTAATAAAGTTTGCCTAGAGATCAGAGGACATAGATAGCCAGCCAGAAACAAAAGTCAGCCAGTGGTAGCACACACCCTTATTCTGATCACATGGCAGTGATCTCTGTGTGTTCAAGGACACAGCCAAGTGTGGTGACACATGCCCTTAATCCCAGTACCAACCATAGAGACGTGGAGGTCTGTATAGACAGGCAGTGACAAGGAAGTGAGGTGGCTGGGCTAATAGCCAATGAGAAGGCAGAACAGCAAGGCAATAAAGGTGCAGGTTAATCCAGAAGAAGCTGGTTCTCTTGGGAAGCTATGGCACTATGGTGAGCTAAGGTTAGCTGGTGGCTATTCCCATTTCTCTGATCTCTACAGCTTTTACTTCTGTATTTGGTTCTGTGATTCTTATTTAATAAGACTGCTTAGAAATTCATCTACAATTGGTGCTTACATGGCAAGAATTCATTAAAAAGCCATTGGTAGCCTTATAGGCCAGAGTTTACAGGCCCCTGGCCAGGCCAGAGCTACAAGAAATCCAGCTACATGAAGATGGAGCTGCTGGTGGTCAGATCTTCAACTCACATGGCCAGAGCTATAAGAGGCCAGAGGTGCAAGCAGCTAGCCTGCTTGTGTGTTTACAGACCACGAGCTCAAGCCTGAAACAGCTCAAGCCAGAGCACGTGGCTGGACTTTAGCTTTTAGCTTCTTTTTCTTTTTGCTCCTGGTAAGTAGTAGGATCGTTCTCTCTCTCTCTCTCTTTCTTGATTCCCATCTCGGACTGCAACCACGTTAGTAGCTTGAAATTCCCTCAGAGTTCTACTGTTCTACACAGACTTGGTAAGTCAATTAAGATATCAGATATCTTAAAGGGAGAAACTAGTTAAAAGAGAAAAGTTTTTCCTTCATTAAAAAATGGGAACTATCTTTACAATGCAGTAAATTGGTCTCTGATAACACATTAAGCAATCTGAAAATGGAACAATTACATGAGAGGATAATTAATGTTGATGGGATATATGTAACATCAATTATACATATTTGTTTAATTATTCTTATTTTACTACTTAAAAAGTTGGTCAATTTAAGTGCCAAGATAAAGGCTTTAGAAAAACCTGTTAAAATGAATTATAGAGAAATTCAGACTCAGAAGAATTTAAAGGTGAAATTATTTCAGGATTGAATTATATGGTTACAGAAAGACAGCTTGTTTTCAAACAATCAAACTTAATTTATCTGGTAGCCATACAGGGACTACCTGCTCAAGGGCGTGTACAAGCTAACTGAACTCCAGTGGAAATGTTAGATTTAAGGAGTTTGAAGAAGCTGTAGTATCCTATGGCATGCATTCTCCATTCATAAAGCAAATGTTAAACTGGTGGTCAACTTGTAATAGGATTATTCCTCAGGACCGGAAAGAATTGGTAACTGCTGTCCTGGAGCCCAGAGCACAATTACAGTGGGGAACTTGGTTTAAGGATGAGGCTAAGACAATAGAAAATCAATGTAGAGCTAGAAGTGTGCAAATTTCCCAGGATCAGCTTCTTGGAAAAGGACAATATGCTGATATACAAAGACAATGTGTATACAACAACCAAACCTTAATTCTGTGCCACATGGCAGCCATGAATACATGGGACAGAATAGAGGAAGCAGGAAAGAAAATTGAATTATTTACAAAAGTTGTACAGAACCCGACATAATCATTCATGGATTTCTTACAAAAGCTATCTTCAGCAGTAAATAGAATGATACCAAATTCAAAAGCTAGACAGATAATAATTGAATATTTGGCTTTTGAGATTGTGAATGCAGCATGCAAAAGAATAATCAGGCCATGGGTTGGGGATTTAGCTCAGTGGTAGGGTGCTTGCCAGGCAAGCACAAGGGCCTGGGTTCGATCCTCAGCTCAAAAAAAAAAAAAAAAAAAAAAAAAAGAAGGAGAAGAAGAAGGAGAAGAAGAAGAAGAAGAAGAAGAAGAAGAACAAGAAGAAGAAGAAGAACAAGAAGAAGAAGAAAAAAAAGAAGAAGAAGAAGAAGAAGAAGAAGAAGAAGAAGAAGAAGAAGAAGAAGAAGAAGAAGAAGAATCAGGCCATTAAAGACAAAATCTGCACCCTTGAAGGATTGGCTCAGGGACACAATTAATATTGATTCTCATGACCATGATGATATGTGAAGAGGAGAAGCAATTTCAAAAGTTTTGAGGGAAAATGTCAGATGTTTTGGGTGTGAAAACAAGGTCATTTGAAAAGGAGATGAGGGCTTTCCAAGAAACAATATTTATTCAAAGAACAATGGCAACAGAATGTCCCTCCTTTCTGGATTATGCAGAAGGTGTGGTAAGATAAACATTGGACCAGCACATGTAGATTAACAAGGGATAGACAAGGTAATCCTTTGTCTCTGTCCTCCGGAAACTACCAGAGGGGCCTCATTTGGGCACCATAGCAAATTAAGTCAGACCTTTCATGCCATCCTAGAAGAGCAATTAAATAACCAAATGCCTATTGGAATAAACCAGGCTGCTTGGGGTGATAGAACAGCTATAGCAGAGAGAACAGAAAATTCAGGAGAAACCATAAAGGAAAATTTTTGGCAAACATCTATAAATGAACAAATATCAAAATTAAAAATACAAATAAATGACATTTTCTTGGACAGTTCAGTAGCAGAATTTTGGCATCCAAATTGGCCTCTTCAGGAGGTAAATGTTCAGCTGTTAGGGACTGGAACATTGTCTCAAGTGAAACAGAGTGCAAGACGGCTTGAATGTATAGGTCCAGAAGGACAGAGACGAAAATTAAAAGCACATGTGGCTAATATAGCTATGAACTTATGGGATCGAGCTCTATTACAACAATGGAATACTCAGATTAACATTCCTCCAACCTCAGAAACAAATCATAAATTAACACATGTTTCTGAGAGAAATTTTAGAAGGTATTATTCTAAAGAGTGGTCACTAGCCATCCAGATTGTACAAGAACAGGGCACAACAACTGCTGATTTTTCAAAGACACCAACAGCTCTACCTTTAAAATGGTTAATAGACAAGCACAATGGTCTCAGCAATGGCCTTTAACTACAGAGAAACTGCAGGCCTTGGAAGAGCTGGTACAAAGAGCAGTTAAATGCTCAGCATATTGAAGAATCAACTAGTCCTTGGAATTCTCCTGTATTTGTTATTTAAAAGAAATCTGGTAAATGGAGAATGGAAACAGATCTAAGAGCAATTAACAAAATAATCCGGTGAATGGGCTCTCTACAATCTGGAATTCCTTTGCCTACTCTGTTACCTAAAGGATGGCCTCTTATATATCAATTTAAAAGACTGTTTCTTTTCAATACCCTTACAAGAAAAAGTCAGAGAAAAATATCCTTTCGTGGTACCTACTAATAATAATTCTCAGCCTGTTAATCAATGGAGGATCCTCCCCACAGGGAATGTTGAATAGCCCAACCCTGTGCCAATATTTTGTACAACAGCCATTGGAAGTAATATGTGAAAATTTTCCTAAACCTATAATTTATCATTATATGGATGATATTTTACTAGCTGACTCAAATGTATATACATTTGAAAGAAGTAAAGAAAATTTTGCCTTGTTGGGGATTACAAATTGCTCCTGAAAAGATATAAAGAGGAGAGTCTATAATTATTTAAGATATAAAATAGGTCTGCAAAAAATTAGACCCCAAAAATTAGGAGAGATAGATTACAGACTCTTAATGACTGTCAAAGATTATTTGGAGACATTTCCCATCTACAAACTATAGCTGGGGTAAAAAAAAAAAAAAAAAAGGTGAACTGAGTAATTTGTTCAAAACCTTAGGTGACAAGGACTTAAATTGTCCAAGAGAATTATCACCAAGAGAAAGAATTGGCCTTGGTAGAAAAGAAAGTACAGGAAGGATATGTGGATCATGTGGATCCAAAGCTTGATTGGATTTTGGTTATTTTACCCTCTAGGCATTCTCCTACAGGAATATTAATGCAGAATGAAGATATTATATTGGAATGGATATTTCTACCAAATAAACAGAGTAAAAATTAAAACTTATGTGGAAAAGATCTGACTTGATTTTAAAAAGAAAATTGAGACTTTGTCAATTAGCAGGAATATACCCAACAGAAATTGTCATACCTTTAACTAAGGAGGACATTGAAAAATTATGGGCAGAAAGTGAACCGTGGCAAAGAGCTTGCAGTAATTTTTTGGGAGAGATTAACAGCAAATATCCCAAAAGTGATAGAATTAAACTTATAAAGAGAGCTGATTGGATTCTGCCTTGCATTTTATGGGAAACACCCATATCTGGAGCTTGTACATTTAACACAAATGGTCTTTTTGTAGTCTCAGTTCAATTAAAAACTAAATCTGGCTTTGGAGTTGGAGAATGGCTCTCTCCTTCTTTCAACCTAAGCATGTTGTTGAAAGGAAAATTCAAAATCTCTGTATCATGCCGGAGGAAAGAATCATCTTCTGATATGGGACAGGAGAAAACAAAAAAATTAAGGGACTATTCTATTGCTACTAATCTCAATTCTTTGGTTCAATTTTGATTCTTTAAAACTTTCTTAAGGTATAAATTTTATATCAAAATTTATAAGATTAATATATTTTTTAAATTTGATATATTAATGGCATATAGAGTACTAACTAATTCTAGAAAAAAAGGCTCCAATTAGTTGCCTATACATATCTTTGTGTTCGAGTCTCTATCAGTTTTCTGCAGGAAATCATAACCAGGCCTAACATCAAATTTGAAGTTTCCAGAAAGATGATGGGGACCCACAACAATGATTCAATGTGGACAATAATAATATCACTAAGCTGACAAACATCATCTACAGATCAGCTTCGGACTACAACGTGCTCAGAACAAATTTGAGATAACTAGCTGAGATGATCCAGTTTCTCAGACTACTTGAACAAGGGACAACAAATGATGTAGCTACCTTTCTCAGAACTTGACAATTAACCCCAAAATTTTTCTCTTCAGAATCCCCTAAATATACCTTCATCCACAATCAGTAGAAAGCAATTTTAAGAACATGATGCCCACATTCCCAAAGAGGTGGTGTGAGGCAGGTGGTTTTTGGTCTTTCAATGGGTTTTGAGTTTGGGATAGTTGTTATTGTTTAGGAGAGTTGGTTACAAGTTGTTGTTGTTAATGGTTAGGGAAAGGGCTAAACAAAGGAGATTAGATTTAAGGTTCTTGTTTAAAAAAAAAAGATATATAGAAATGATAGCATAGAGGATAGATTATTGAATCTACTCTGAAAAGTAAAGAGAGGATATAGATATGATATAAATAAAAAGATAAATTATTGAATCTACTTTTAAAAGAAAATTACTAGTTTTAAATACTTTACATTGGATTGGATTTTTATATTTTATATAGAAATTATATATGTTGAGATTGATATTGTTAGGAAATGCTGTATTATTTTTTCTAATCTTGTTCAGGACATTGTAATTAGACAGTTCATTTAACACTGTAATGCAGTTTGCTAATCCTTGAATGTTGTTATTACCAAGGATATGAAGAAATGAAAGTTAGTAGTTAGTCATTACAATCAAACTTAAAGTCATATTACATATGTTTTGAAGGTCGAGCATAGATATTTTAGATAGGCAGGTCATCTTCAAACATTTCAGAGCTCTACAGAATATGGCATTTAAAATGTTTTAATAACTTAGATTTTTTTCTTTTTTTTTATAACTATGAGACATGTTGGCTCCTGGCAGCACCAATCTACTTCAGAGAAGGGCAGTGAAGAAATTGCATATGGAGTTAACTTTCATTGTGGCAAAAGTTAGCCACTGAGCAATAAAGTGCCCTCAAATTGACTGCTGACAGCATGCTATCCAAAATGAACAGATAAGACACAAAACAAAGAACTACCGATCCTTGCCAAGACAAGTGTCGTTGTGGCTTTAGCAACAGGCATCCTCTGAGGCCAGGACAATATGGCACCATCACCGAAGTGATTTGCAATCTGGAAAAGGTACAGTGCCCCTTTCTTCGAAGGCAACTGAACAGGCAACTGGACCCTTGGCTTCTGGTGTTCAGTGGAACAGTATCTGAAACAGTTATTCTTGAAAGAGTAACTAGGTTGATGGAGTCTAACCTCTCAATGGTAGATTGGCATTTAATAAAAGAGATGAAGCCACCTAAAAGCCAAGAAGAGTGGGATGTGGAGAAGAATAGAATGCCAAGATGAAGCCACCCATAAGCCAAGAGGAATGGACAGCTGAATTCCAAAAACATCAGCAATTTCCAGAATTTAAAACCCTGAATCATGGACAGGACACTGGTAGAATTCAGGTTTATCTGGTACATGGACTACTTGAACTGAATGTGAGGTCGAGCTGTAGGCCTTGTATACATTCTACTTCACAAATGAGTCTGTCAGATACGCTAAGCCTGTAGGCTGAAGATGATGCCCCAATGTGCAGAGGAACCTCGGGTCCAGGCAGCTGGCTGTTTCTATCAACTCACATTTTTTCTTGGAAATCACTTGTTTGCACTTCCTGTTTTGCTAGGTATTATTATTTCTTTCTTGGGTCTCTGAGAGAGTTGAAGATTAGATAGTTATAGTTATACTTTTCCTTGTTAAGAATTTCAGAAAAGAAACTCACTAAAGAGGTGTAAAGTGTATAAATTTAAAAGGCATTATAAGATAGTTCTCTGTTAGTTAGGATATATAAGTTAGGATAGAAAGTGAATCAGGTACATTTTGGTCTTACCAAAATAGGATAGATAATGAAATATTTTCTCTGAGTTTGTCAAATGCAAATGGACTAGACATTGTTGATATATTTATTGCCTATATATATTGTATATAGTTATTGTGTTTATTGTATATAGTTTTTCTTATATTAGTTATAACTTTTTTATTCTTTTTATTTTTGTTAGAAAAAAAAGGGGAAATGTGATGATATTTTATTTGTGCTGAAATGTGGTGATATTTTATTTACATGTTAATAAATAAAGTTTGCCTGGAGATCAGAGGACATAGATAGCCAGCCAGAAACAAAAGTCAGGCAGTGGTAGCACACACCCTAAATTCAGTCACAAGGCAGTGATGATCTCTGTGTGTTCAAGGACACAGCCAAGTGTGGTGACACATGCCTTTAATCCCAGTACCAATCATAGAGACATGGAGGTCTGTACAGACAGGCAGTGAGAAGGAAGTGAGGTGGCTGGGCTAATAGCCAATGAGAAGGCAGAACAGCAAGGCAATAAAGGTGCAGGTTAATCAAGAAGAAGCTGGTTCTTTTGGGAAGCTATGGCAGTATGGTGAGCTAAGGTTAGCTGGTGGCTATTCCCATTTCTCTGATCTCTACAGCTTTTACCTCTGTATTTGGTTCTGTGTTTCTTCTTTAATAAGAAACTGTTTAGAAATTCATCTACACAGTTCCTCCAACAAGGCCACACCTACTTCAGCAAGGCCACACCTACTCCAACAAGACCACACTTCCTAAGCCTTCTCAAACAGTGCCACTCTCTGATGACTAGGCATTCAAATACATAGGCCTATGAGGACCATTCTTATTCAAACCACCACACATGGGGTGTCCTGTGTCAGTCAAGACTGGTTGATTTAGAATGCTGTGTCTGTTGCCCACATACCCCTAAGGAAAATTTTGCTATCCCTCTTGAGACATTCCCATATAGGAAAATGGCTTTGCCAATTTCCCATGTGTCTGAAGTCTTCAATCCCTTGACATGGCCAGATTAGCAATATATCTTTATTCAGGTCTTCCTCTACTCCCTACATCTGCTCTTATTTCTTAGGTGTTCAAGATGGATGGATCTTCATACTTACTCTAAGGGTAGTTGATTGCAATGCTGGACACCAGACTATAAAGTATATAAGAAGGAAGAACATAAGAGCTATGCTCAACTAAAACAAAAGGAATATTTTAATAATAAGTTAAAGAGATTAAGTCCTTGAAGCTCATTGATTATTGCTTTTGCAGTATTAATAAGAAAATGGGTCTTATCATAAGCCCTTTTCTAAGATATGCCAGCATAATTGGTCAAATACCCAGGAGGTGGGCCATAGTTAATCCCCAAATACACCTTCTTGTTATAAGGAGCTGCTGACACACGTGTGTTGGTAATCTATGTTGCATATTAAATCCTGTCGAAATCGCTAAAGAGTTGAAGGAGTTCATTGTGATTCCAGGGGATTAGAATAGAACCCTCCCAAATAGGGAGAGGGGCCATTCATTACTCTAAACTGGTATGGAAGAATGTAACCAAGCTACTGGATGAAGAGGCAGTTGTCCTGGGGATAAATGACCAGTAGGCTTGTCTCTTGACTAGATTTCCCTGCATAGATACAATTACCAGGCACCTCAGAAAAACAGCCTTTGGTCATTTCCCTATCCCAGGCTTCTTCACACCTGGAATCTGGATCTTCACTGGACCAAAAGTGGCTGTTTCACCTTTTGGGGGAAGGTAGGAGCGTACCCTTGTCCCCCCATATTAGCATGAGGTCAAACCATTTTCTCTTCATGACATCTATTCATCAGCCCCTTTGGTTTTATCAACCTGTCCTCAAGCAAATAAGAGTTTTGCAGCAGCAGTGAGATGAACTTCTGTAAGGCATTGTTCAGAGGACTAGTGAGGGTAGGGAAATGCTCCCCCCCCCCTTTGTTTTTCTAAATGTTGTTTGAGACATCTGTGGGACCTTTTTACAAGTCCCAGTGGGTTGTAATGAATGTCAGGGTTGTGAATTATTTCATGTGAAGCAGGAAACTTTTTTTTTTTTTTTTTTTTTTTTTTAGCTGAGGATCCAACCCAGGGCCTTGTGCTTGCTAGGCAAGTGCTCTACCACTGAGCTAAATCCCCAACCCCAGGAAACTTTTTAAATGCAAAGGAGATATAAGAGGAGCATTGTTGTCTCTGGACAGCCCTTAAATGGTACGGAAACAGACACTCCCTTCCTCCTTTACTATGGCCAACTTCCTCAAGGACACTAGTGGAGCCACACCTTGAAAATGGCTTCTTAGGTAGACTTGTGTCTCTTCACAATCCCATCAGCATTTTAAAAAGTCCTTTGTTTCCTAAGTCCCTTTCCTGTCTTGGGATCAGCTGCAAGAAGCCCTGTGGCCTGCAAGTGTAAAGTGAGGACATGAGGGCTCCAAGGTATGGCTGTGGGAAAGATTTTTATTGTTGATATGAGGAAGAGTACATACAGCCAGAGGCAGCTGGAAGAGTCCAGAGCAGGGAGAGAAAATAGTTCACTGGACATGGACAACAGAGGGAACTGAGCCATGAGTGGGGTGGTGGCTGTGGGGAGGGGGTGCAACAGAGAGGGGGCCAAAAGAAAGTGTATGGCTGAAATGGCAGAGTTACATAGGAATGAGAAGCTGGGGGGAAAGGAAGCCCATGACCTGGAGAAGTTTAGGGTAGGGATCAGGATTCCAGCATGGACTCTGTAACAGTTATTTACTATGCTGAGAGAGCCTGGAGCCACTATGTGCTTTGGTATGCTAATAGGTACCACAGTTAGCCATTTGTCCAAAGTTTCTTCTGGATGAGACAGCAAGAGCTGGGTACAGTTTTTCCAGGCCCTGGTGAATCTCAGTGAGAAACAAGTGATGTTTGTCTGTGCTTTGTTTGCTCTTACTGAAAAGCGGCTAGGTTGAGTCGGGTTGCTCACAAGCCAGGTAGCTGGTAAACTTGTCAAAAATTTTCCTTCTGGCTGTGTCTCCCTCAGGGTTGTCTTCAAGAGTCAGGCTACAACAAGCAGTTTCCACATGTCCCTGCCCCACCCACCAGCCCAGCAGTGGCTGTGGCACCAAAACAAGGAACAATTGCAACTGTTTCTGCCCATAGGTTGGCTTTCTCCCATGTGCCATGCTCCTGGGCCCTGGCTGTGCAGTGCAGGCCTTTGGAAGGGGAGAACTCAGCAGAAGTCTGCTCACAGTCTGCATAGCCAAGCCATCTAGGCAAGCTCCTCACAGGCGTGGAGCTCCATTTCTGTTGTGTCTATTGCCTGTGTCCATTACTGGTGTGTCAGTCACCTGACGCCTGCGTGCTTCCCTGAGATCAGGGCAGGCCTCCTGTACACAGCCCATGAAACAGTGTGGCTACACTGTTCCTTCAACTTTTTCAATTGCCTAAAATCCCCCAAAGCACTAACATATAATACTGATCTCTAGATTCTATGTATTTGAAAGATCCCTTTGAAAGTACTAAAATATAGCTACTTGTATTTTAGATCTACATGTTATTCCACTAATTCTGTCCTGAAAGAACCTGAAGAGATAGGGAGCAAACATAAAAGGTATGGATTTTAATGGGGCAAAGGGATGGAGGAGCCAGGAGCCTCAGGGAACCCCAAAGGAGAGCCCTCTTGGAGCTGGTCCCCTGGGGATGGTAGTTTGTAAGCCAGTTCATTTAAGATTTTGATCTTCTCTTGCACTTGGCCAGACTGATTTGCACAGCAGCAACATTGTTCATTGAGGAGAAGACAGGTGTCCTCCTGTCCTCTCTTTTGCCCAGCAAGAAGAAGAAGAGGGCTCGTCAGTTCTGTAGGACAGCTGAGGCTAGGGAGATGAGCTGCATTTTGTGCAGTTGTAGGGCCAAGGTTGATTCCTGGATGATGTCTGCCAGCTGAGTGGATATCTGCTGGAATCGATACAGACTTTGGCCCACCCTCAAAACCCCTGACCGGGCTACTATCAGCTACTGAAGCGACAAACTTATTCCAATCATGACCACGAGCACCACAGCCTTCTGCTTTCTGTGTGTAACTTGGAAGTGAGTTTAAAGTTTTTCCTTGGTGTATCGGGTGAGTTGAGGAAGGGAATAGGGTAGGGAATCAGGTGCCACAAGGAAATAACTGTCTGTGAGGACTCTAATAAATAATTCACAATTTCGATTTATGACATGGTGATTACCATTATGGAATATGAAGGTATATGCACTTCACTTTCATTAAAATTAAAAACTCCAAAATATTTTATTTGAAATGCAAATTATAAAAGAAAAACTTCACCAAATGTACAACATAACTGCCAGACTTCCAGACAAAATTAGAAGTATTCAATCCATTACCTTTCTGAAACCAATCAAAGGTTCTTGGATCTTTAATAGGTTTTCTGCCCTCAATAATAAGTTTTTCCACCAATGCCATAAGCTAGATCAAGATGAACTGAAAAAGTATAACAACAGGTATATTGAGCCAAGGAACTAGGGCAGGATCTATGGTCCCAGAGAACAAGGCCACACCCCAGAACTGAAGGAGGGAGATTTTACAGGGTGTAGGTAAGGGGTGATGATGTGTCCACCACAAGCTGAGTTGTGCCTAAGTATGGTCAAAAGCTGAGTGTTAGTTGGGGACTTGAGCAGCTTTGCACTTCAGGGGAGGAAGTTACAGTAACCCCCAAGAATGTGGAACTGGGCTTTTTGGTGCCCTTCCTTTGTTTGGAGACTCTCTGAGTGGGTGGGGTTTGGAGAGAGGGTGGGGGAACAGGCTCCAGGACCACTCAGGGGTGAGCCAGAGGCTTCAACTGAACAATATTTATTAAATTCTTGAAGTTGTACTGTCAGAAAAGGAATATTCTAGAAGAAGGAGGAGGAGGAGGAAGAAGAAGAGGAGGAGGAGGAGGAAGAAGAGGAGGAGGAGGAGGAGGAAGAAGAGGAGGAGGAGAAGGAGGAGGAGGAGAAGAAGAAGCATCCAGTAGTATGTCTTAATACTAAAATTATTTTTAAAAATAGATCTAGAAGAGAAAATGGCAATCCCTAAAGACCATGAAACAAAGTAACTTGGGTAGCTGGCCAGTAGAAAAAAAATCTTAAAGTTCTGTTTATTAGGTAGTATTTACATCAAAGAGAAACTTTTATACAGGCTGAGAATATATATATTCAAGGGCAAAACGTATTTTTCCTTTGGATCACCTAAACCTAAACCTTAATGAATATTTCAATTGACTAAAAATACAGCCAATTCTGTCCCAATATGACATAAAAGGCAATGGACAGTTATAGAATATTTTAAATTAGCAGTAGTAAATTGTTTACATCAAATATGTTTACAAATAAAACCAAAACAAAAGCACAAAAGTCTCAGAGTGTACAAAATGTGCATTTCAAAGTATTTTCTGTATGTAATCTAAGAAAACTTTGCTCATATTTTACCAGATATACATAAATGATTAAAGTAATAAAAGAAATTCTATTTCATGTAAAGGTCATAGCTTGAGTAAAATAAAATCCACTAAGAATGAAAAACCAAATCCACTAAGAATGAAAAACCAAATCCACTTTCTGTTCCATAAGAGAACTACTGTCTAATAAGAAGATTCAAGTGACATTTGAAACACTTTTTTCTTCATCATGTCTTTGCCCAATGATGTCTATCTGGACCTTAATAGAACTACAGGGCTGGGTGGTGGTGGCGCACGCCTTTAATCCCAGCACTCGGGAGGCAGAGCCAGGAGGATCTTTGTGAGTTTGAGGCCAGCCTGGTCTACAGAGTGAGATCCAGGACAGGCTCCAAAGCTACACAGAGAAACCCTGTCTCAAAAAACAAAAAACAAAACAAACAAACAAACAAACAAACAAAAAAAAAGAAGAACGAAGGAATAGAACTACATTTTACTCATTTGTTTCAAACACTGAGAATCAGATGGACTCTTCATTTCAAATAAAAACTCCTCTTCTGCCAGGTTCCCAGGTATGTAGAAACTCCATATACTTTAGGGAACATAGGTAAAGTTTCCTGTGCTGCACTTACTCCCAAATAGCCACACAGAGGCTTGATATTAATTACAAATGCTCTTTTCTCTGTACAGCATGTCCATCTTGCTTCTTTCTGCATCTGCTGGTGACTCCAGACTCTGCCCTTCTTCCTCCCAGCATCTTCCTGGTTTGGTTGCCTCACCTACACTTCCTGCCTGGCTACAGGCTGTAGAGGGGCCTCAAAACAGCTTGACAACACAGCAACCAGGACAAGTTCAGGGGCCCAGACACGGCTTCTATGACAGGCTTACTGGCAGGCAACACCCAGATCCAGGAAAAGCCTTAAGCTGACACCACCCAGGATCCACCCAGGGATGAGGAAGTACCTAACATCCCAAACATCCCAACCATTAGATAAGGTGGCCATATGTCCCTGAGTCTAGCACACACCTGTTTTTGTTTTACAGATACCCTAGACAAATGTTAGCCAATAAGGGTCCTGAACCCTAGAAATCCTCTCACCCCAACCTCTGCTATGATAAAAACCCTACCCAGCCTGGGCTCGGGGCTCTCTGCTCTCACCGCTGCGTTTGGATATCCTTTTGTAAGCACCTGCAGGTATGTAAATTTGATTTGTAGAGACAACATGGGTCTCTCCCATGGGACCAGCATGAGGCTGGCGTCTTTTTGGTTTTGGTTTGGTCTCCAGGCTCCAGGAGAGCTGTTTTGTTGCCTTGTATGTTGTAAAAAGTTTTGTTTGCCTTTCTGTTGGAATGTCTACCTATATGAATATGTGACTGTATGAGAAATGGGGCCACAAGTTTGTGTGTTTTATGCCTGGGTTTGTATGTGCATTATGACTCCCAATGGCAGCTGTGCATGGACAGCCTTTGTGGCCGGATGGCCAGAGGAATGGGAAGGAGGGTCCCTTTGGTTGGTCTGGAACAGACTAAGAGGTCCCCCCCCATCGCTTTCTTGCTCTGCGAGGAAACATACAGCAGCATGTGGGGGAGCACACTGATGTGGTGCCACAGGTCCGGTGAGGGGCGGCCAGACCCAGTGGCTGGGCTCTGGGGCCGGCCTGAGCACTGCAGGGCTGGATACAACAGGTTCAAAGTCAAGCCCCTGTGGGGGAGCCTCAAGGAGCTCAGAGCATGCCTGAACCCGGCCAGGAGGCTGGGGGAGAACTGCCCCTTCAGGGTTACATCTGAGGAGTGGCCTACAGGTCTGGGGGCCCAGCCGGGCCTGGAGTCACTTTCAGTCTGCTGCTCTCCTGGACTTGAGAATCTGGGTTTAATAACAATCATTTGTCCCCATGAGGTGTGCTGTCTACTTCTGTCCCATGCTAATGGGTGGGTCTCCCACAACCTGCCCTGGGGGCTGCCCGTTAACCCTGAGGGAAGATTGGCTCCTAGGGTGGAGTGGAGCGTCACTGCCTATGGTTCTTAAGCTACAGTGGCTGTGTTAATAATGCTGTAGCCAGGGCTGCTTTGATCATTCAGATTCAGTAGATTATAAATATTTGTCATCATTTAAAAAGGTTGGTTATATTGATATAAAAAAAAAGAAAGAAGAACTACTGCTAGTTTCAGATGCTTCTTGTTGGTACAATGTTGATGCAAATTTAGAGTTATTCTTGTTATGGTATATGCATGTATTTCTGTTCTTGTTTAAAATACTGTAGCTTTACACTACATTCTAAATTACTGAGGGAAACCACAAGAAAGATTTTGGTAAGAGTTTCTATGTTTAAAAAAGGGAGAGAGAAATTTGTCTGAAGTAAATGTCTGAACAGACTGAGGATACATGGGAGGTTATAGAATGTCAGAAAGGGGTCTTATGGAAGGTTATAGAAGGTCAGGGGATGTGAACTATGTTTGTTGTGATTTATTATACCTGCAAATACTGAATTTAAAAGTTAATTCTGGTTGGTTTTCATTTTAAAATTAGCTGATGATTCTGCAAACTCATGTTTAAAATGTTTATGTTGGGTTGGGGATTTAGCTCAGTGGTAGACCGCTTGCCTAGCAAGCGCAAGGCCCTGGGTTTGGTCCTCAGCTCTGGCAAAAAAAAAAAAAAAAAAAAGTTTATGTTAAAAATGGAGATATTAGCCAGGTGGTGGTGGTGCACGCCTTTAATCCCAGCATTCGGGAGGCAAAGCCAGGCGGATTTCTGTGAGTTTGAGGCCAGCCTGGTCTCCAAAGCGAGTTTCAGGAAAGGCACAAAGCTACACAGAGAAACCCGGTCTCGAAGAACAAAAAAACAAAAACAAAAAAAATGGAGATATTTATATATGTATGTATGTATGTATATGGACATGTATGTGACTTGGATTTAACTATATGTATGAATGTAAACTAGCTTTAACTGTATGTATGTGTATTTAACTTGGATCCAACTGTGCATATGTGTGCAAGTAATTATTGCTTAGAAAAACATGTTTTAAACAGCAACCATGTGGCTTTCCTTCATCAACTTTGACCAGATGGAGCACCAAGACAATTAATTGTGTCTGTCAAAGCAACTCTGTGGTTTCTTCCATGGGATTGGCATAATTTAGTTACTTGATATAAAATAGGAATATATACTCAATTTGTGTTTTAAAAAAGCTGAAACAGAAGGGATTGGTCTTCAGAAGCTAGGAGAAGAAGGGGAATTTTGGAATGAGTTGGATAAAAAGGAAAGGGAATACATGATTTAGCCATGTTTCCTTGCCCAGTAATGAGGTTGGGCAACTAGGCATTAATGAGGAAGGTGATCCTCCTCAGTGTGATCAGGAAGCCTCAGAGGGAACATAGGTAAGGACCTGTAGTCCTGGGCTAGTGAGGCTGACCATCACCCATCATGGAGACATGGAGATCAGGGAAGGATAAGTTTTACTAAAGTGAATGGGAAATATGGACCAAGCAGTTTCTGTATCAATTAAAAATGACAACTTACACACATCTGGACTCTGGGATCCTCCGTGGTAATCTTGATTGATTTTGTTGAAGGTTTAGGTCTCAGGGCAGCATCAGTTATTAGCTCCCAAGCCTAGAAGATTCGAGATGTTTTCTTGTGGAAGAAGCACTCGGGAGATTTGAGACAGAGGAGTAGTTGACCCTCCAGTGTCCTGCCTGTCCAGAGTTTGGCCAGATCTTGGCAGCAGATGAGGTGAAGTGCTGTTCCCTGCCCAGGGACCAGTGTTTCCGCACTCGAAGCAAGTTCCAGGTGAAGTCTGTTGGTGCCCTGTCTTCTTTGGAGATGGCCTCAGGGCTACTCCCAGAAATTGACATTTCTGTCTCTCACAGAAAGCCCTTTCTTTCCTTTCTTGCTCCTCCTGTCCATTAAGATCTTAAATGCCGTATTCAACAGATCTCTCTGAGGAGTTTGGGGGCCATCACCTAGAAAGCTTTTCCTAATATCAGGAGCTGACTGGGAAAGGAAGTGAGGGCTGAGGACAAGCAAGTCCTCTTGAAAATTAGTATCTGGGTTTGTGTGAGTCAGCAGAGGAAGCCAAGAGTTTCACTTGTCCTCTGGGTGACACCCCTGTTTTTTGAAATTTACCTTTTTATGGGAGGCCTTTTGGGTCCCAGCTAGGAGACAAGAAATCATTTTGTCCTGAGCCCCTTTGCCCAAGGGCATTGAGTGAGGGTTAATAGCATCTCAAAGTCCAAGGTAGGAAAGAGACTAGAGAAGAGGGGGGGAGAGGAGGTGGAGCCTAACTTTGAATCAGAAGTACCCATGGTTAGTCCCACAAGGGGGTCGGTCCTGAAGACAGGATGACAGAAGGTGACTTCCAGGACAAGAGCAAAGATGAGGCAGGAGAGACATGGGGAGGATTTTTCCTCCCAAGCCCAAATGTTCGAGGCTATAAATAGGGGGATGAGGATTCTAGTATTGTATCTGAGTGTGAGGAAATAGTGTAGATCATGAGGGTAGACAGTGACAGAAATGGAGACACAGGAAAATGCTACAGAAAGGGGTAAGTGCATAGGACAGAGTCTCAATCATGGGGATGTCCCCAAGTGCTGAAACTTGTTAGAGAAATGCCCACGATCACAGTGGACAGTGTCCCTATTCATGTGATGAGGCACCCGAAAGGACCCAGAGAGACTGCCTGTTTAACCAGTTATGACTTTCATCAAATGAGAGAGATAAACTGAGCTCCAAGAGAAAGATACCCGGGCTGTTGAGAAGAGATGAGTGAGTGAGTAGAGCAGGTACAAGAAATCTGGGATCCATGTTATAGAAATAATCTGCCTTCCCAAAGAGAAATCACTCCATACACTTAGAGAATAATAAAGGAAAATGCTCTTTAATATATCTCTACTACTAAACCCAGTGTGGTAGTTGTATTAGTTATTTGTCTATTACCATGATAAAATACCATGACCATGACAACTTACAGAAGAAAATGTTGAATTGGGCTTGGACTTTCAGAGGGTTGGAGTCCATAATGGTGGAGTGAGGGCATGATTTAGTCAGGAACAGCTGGGAGCTTGCATCTCAAACCACAAGCAGGATGCAGAGAGGAAAAGTTTAAAATGATGTGATTAACCCAGATGGCATACCTCCTCCAATGAGACCATACTTCCTAGTCCTTCTCAAACAGTTCCATCAATTGGGAATCAGGTATTCAAACATTAGCCTATGGGGGCCATTTTCATTCAAACTAAGACTGTGGTTCTTGGCTGTGATGCCAGAACTCCACATGTAGACACAGGAAAATCAGAAGTTCAAGGTCATACTTGATTACATAATGATTTTGACTCTAACCTAGGCACAAAAATAATTTCTACTACTGTGTATTTGTTTTCTTTACAGTTCTGTTATTTGTTTATTTATGTATTTATTTGCTCTTTCTCATGTTTTGATTTGCTGTTTCTGACAGTTTTCATTTCCCTGTGTGCATCACTGGTCCATCTGTTAGCATGTTTCTTGTTTAAAAATTTTCCTCTAACATTCATTAGCTCTAAGGTCTTTCGGTAACTTTTGCCCTCAGCTTTTCTTTGCTTAAAGTAGCATTTTCTTTTTTAAAAAATATTTTAATTAATTATTTTAGAATTTCATGCTGTTTATTTTGAACATATTCACCACTTTCAACTCCTCCCTTCACCACCCTCTCAACCTTCCCATTCCTTCCCACCCAAGCTGGAGAATCTTCGTCCCTTTCCTCCTCCTTCTTTCTTCATGAGTCCAGTTTGTACCATACAGCTAGTCTAGGGAGCAATGCCTGCTCTGGTGTGTGGTCAACCTACCAGGTGTCTGCCTTCCACATTCTATTCTAAGATTCTGTCCAGCTGGAGCTTGCACAGGTCTTATACATTCTATTATAATTGCAGTGAATTCATATGTGCAACTGGTTGTAGTTTGAATAAGAATGGCTCCATCAGCTTATAGATTTAAATGTTCAGCTACTAGAGAGTGGCACTATTAGAAGGTATAGTCTTCTATTTATTATTTATCCACTTATTTATTTGAGACAGTAACTTGCTATATTGTGCAGTTCAAGCTTGGAACTGTTATATTGCTCAGGATGACAACAAAATCCCAGCAACCTCCTGCCTCAGCCTTCTGGATTAGAAGTATGTGCTATTATGCTCAGCTTAAAGTATTATTTTTTAAAAATATTTTAAACACATGATTTTTATTATTTACTGATTAATTTTATTTATGACCAGGGTGAATGTATTTATTCTTATTTTTCCTATTGGAGAGTAGAAAAATAAAGCATGCTCAGTGTCTGGAAAAACTTCTCACTTTGCAGGATAGAAATTATGAAGCTGAATAGAGGCCAAGGATGTCACCAAGTTAAAGAGACAGAGTTGAAAGCTAGTGTCACCCAAGGATGCACTAAGTTTCAGGATGCAGCATTGACCAGGATGGGCTGTAAGGGAAAAAGCTTGTTATTTCTGTGGGCAATTCTTCTTCTGTCTGGGAATATGGATCTGTATATATGTGTGTAGCTGAAGTTTTCCTATGTCTCGCCCAGTCTGCAGCTGCTCAGACCCAAGTAAACACACAGAGGCTTATATTAATTAAAACTGTTCAGCCATTAGATTAGTTCAGACCTACCACTGACTAGCTCTTGCACTTCAACTCAGCCCATTTCTTTAATCTATATGTCACCACATTTTCCATGGCTTTACCTGTGTGCCATTACATGCTGTTCCCTAGATGGTGGGCTGGCATCTGCTTTGCCTCTCCTTTCTCTTCCTGTCTCTCTGTTTGGATTTTCTGCCTACCTCTAATCTGCCTTGCCATAGGCCAAACAGCTTTTATTTATCAATGAAGCAGAGCAACATATTTTCACAGCATACAAAAAGACATTCTCTGATCACTTCTTTTCTGTCAAAAAAACAAAAAAGGGAAGGTTTTAACTTTAACCTAGTAAAATTGCATATATCAAGCAAGAATTAGTTACAATTTCTAGTCTATTTGTATTTTTTAAAATTAAAGAAAATATTCTATCCTATATTTGTGAATCTAAAGTTTTGTATCTACCTTATCTCTTATCACAACCAAGGAAACATAATTATAAGTATCTAGTCTTCAATTACATCGAAGACCTCAAAATGATATATTACCTAAGTAAACAGGAAGTGCATTGTAAGCAACTTCCAAAAATCTAGAATGATAGAGACAGTTGCCTGCCTAGACAGTTACCCAAAGTTCCTCTGTAACGTGGAGTATCCATCTTCAGCCTATAGGTCTAGAGTCTCTCAGGCGATTCTCTCTATGTCATGTAGAATGTCTGGTAGTTTCCTCTGTGAAGCAGGAATCTGAAGAACCACCTCACCTTGCAAAGTTCAGTTGTCACCTTTCTATGGGTCCTGCATGTCCAGTCTATACAACATTTTGTCAAGCAATCCAGGAAAGAGCAATTTTTTGCCCAAATAGCTATTTTTGTAACAAGAAGAAGATAAACTCCATATAGAGTGTCTTCGATGCCCATCTTTCTCTTTGAGGTAAATCAGTGCTGCCAGGAGCAGACATGTCTCACTGTCCAGAAAGTCTAAGTTTTTAAAACATTTTAAATGCCATATTCTGTAGTTCTGAAGTGTTTGAAGATTATCTACCTAATTGAAATATATCTATGTATATCTAGAAAACATGTTAGACTATAAGTTTGACTATCATAGAAGACTATTAATCTGTATTTTTAATTATCCATTACAGTTTAAATGAGTTACATAAACATAATCCCTTAAGTGAGAGTAAAAATATACATACAGTATAACAAAATTAACTTTAAATTTGTATCAATAATCTAAAATCCATAGCAATGTAAAACATTTCAAGCAAGTTACTGCTCTTTAAAAGTAGGTTCAACAATCTACCCATTTATCCTGTATATCTATATCCTACTCTCCCTTTTTCTTTAGAAAGATATTGACTATGACAATAACAATTTGTAACCAACAACCTAAACAAAGACAAACATCCATAATCCATTTTTTGGCAATGTGAGCATAGTTTTCTAGGCTACTTCTTGCTGATAGAGGGTGCTGATAGTCTTATGGGGATCATGAGAAAATTAAGAATTATGGTCAAGTCCTGACTGGAATAGTCTGTGAGGTTGTGTTTTCCGAGCCAGTTGCCTTGAAATTGATTTTCAATGCTGGATCATTTGGGCCATGGTATCATTGGAAACCTTTCAGGGTGTCTTGGCTAGTCAAACCATATTACCTGGAAGCAATCCACAGGTTCTCATCTTCTGTGGTAACAAAAACAGAACCTCTTTTCCAAAGCAATGTATCCTTAGACACAAATGTTGAAGTCAAGATGTCTTTAAAATATACATATTGGTTTCACTTAGTTGCTTTTACAACCAAATGTCTCTCTGCAGTTAAAAATCCCAAAGACAATATAATCCAGACTCTTCGTGTGATTTCCATCTTTATGTGGCTTTTTTTGTTTGTTTTTAAATTTTTTTTCAAGACAGGGTTTGTCTGTGTAGTTTTGGTGCCTGTCCTGGATCTCACTTGGTAGCCCAGGCTGGTCTCAAACTCACAGAGATCTGCCTGGCTCTGCCTCCGAGTGCTGGGATTAAAGGCATGTTCCATTACTGCCCAGCCACATGGCTTATTTTTATATTACCTTTACTGTCTCTTTAAAGAGTTGTATGTATGTTTCTACTCTTGTTTGGGGTATTGTGCTTATGCAGCTCATTTAAAAATGTAATGTATAATTAAGAAATGAGGTTTGTAGTTATTCATTTATAATAATCAAACTTGTAGTCATATTAGATATATTTTCAAGGTTAAACATTTTATTTAGATAGGTGGTCCTCAAGTACTTCAAAGACCTCAGAATATGATATTTAAAATGTTTTAATAACTTAAGTCTTTTCTTGACAATGAGACACATCTGCTCCTTGCAGCACCAATTTACTTCAAAGAAGATGATGGAGGTCAAAGAAATTCCATATGTCGTTTGCTTTCTTTGTGGCAAAAGCTAATTGTTTGGGCAAAGAAACTGCCCTTGTCTCAATTGCTGACAGTGTACTGTCCAAACTGGACCAGCAGGAAGCAAAAGAAAGTGACTGCCAAATTTTGCCAAGATAAGGTAAGACAGTCCTTCAGAATTCCCTGCTTCACAAAATAAGTCTGCCAGATATTCTAGGCCTGTAGGCCAAAGATAGATGCCCCAATGTTGCAGAGGAACCTTGGGGTAACTTTCCAGGCAGCCAGCTGTTTCTGTCATTAGGTAATACTATACCCTTCTGGGGTCTTAGATGGAATTAAAGACTAAGTAATTAGACTTAAAGTTTTCCTTAGTTATAATAGGTATAAAACTTTAGACTCACAAAGATAAGATACATAATAGAATATTTTATTTAATTTTGACAAATACAAATAGACTGGATATTGTAACTGTAATTCTTACTTGATAGCTGCTTTTGTTATATATAGTTTTACTATGTTAAAGTTAAAACCTTCCTTTTTAATTAGACAAACAGGAAAATACTCTGGAATAATCCTTTTGTACGCTGTGAAGATTTGTCACTTGGATTGGTTTAATAAAGGCTAAATGGTCAATAGCTAGGTAGGTGGAGGTTAGGTAGGACTTGAGAACAAAAAGAGAGCTCAGGGAAATAAGAAGGCAGAGTCACCAGCCAGACACAGAGGAAGCAGAAGGTGAACATGCTGTGTTAAGAAAAGGTATTGCCATGTTGTTGTAAGAGCTAGTTAGTAATAAGCTTAAACTATTGTCCAAGTATCTATAATTAATAGTAAGTCTCTGTGTGGTTATTTGGGAGCCAGCTGGCGGGATAGAGCTGACTGGCAGTCCAGGTGAAAAGCTCCACCTACATCCTCCAAGCCACCTGCTGCCGGTATCTTCAAGTGGACTTTCTGATTGGTCTTCCTCCATTCTGAGTATTGCTGCCAATGGTGTTGGAAAGAGGCCATCGTCAGGAGTGCATAGATGGTGCAGAGAGCAATGGTGATGTCAATGAGCCCCATGGCCTCCAACTGACTGTGCAGAACCAAGGTGGTCTAGGGCCCCATGTAGGCACACCCAGCCTGATATGGCAGCCAGCAGTGTGATGAACATGAAGCATACCATGTCACAGCACAACGTCCACTTCTCAGTGTGGGGTCCTAGGCCTTTTAGCTGCTTTTCTGCTGCAAACTCAGTATGGCACAGCTCATAGTAGCTGGTGATAGGACAGTCATTGCTTTAGGCAGCTCTGTGCACAGCCCCCAGTGTGCTGGTGCAGCCCACATGAACAGCAAGTTCTCCCCGTTCGCTCCCTCATGGCAGACTTGGTAGAAAGGACAGTCACTCGGTGTGTCCAAAGCCTGGATGACTGTTGAACAGCTGGCCATTCCTTGAAGTTACCTGTGCCACATACTGGGGTGACCCAAGGTCAGTGGCTTCCACAACCTTGGAGAACACAGAGTTATCAGAGCAGGAGCCAGAGAGGTGGCAGCAGTTACCTGTTGTCATGGACACAGGGAGCCTCCAGTCCTCAGGGTCTGAGGACCATTGTCCCAGGATCCCGGTGAGCGGCAGGCTGGGCAACTGTGCAGGCTCCTTAGATCTCCCTGGCCCATCCGCTGCTGTTTTCTTGTATATATTAAGACTAAGCAAAAAAGAAAAGTAGAAAAGTCTTTTTTGTATATGAAAGATGAGAGAAGATTAATCACAGGTCAACCAACTCTATAAGAAACGTTAAATGGAGACTCTCTGGTAGGAAAAAAAAGATGTTATGTAGAACTGTCTGGTCTAAAGCTATGAACACCTGGGTACTGCATGTGTAGCTACATGAATGGGATCTGGATTTTGTACTAGAATGCTTGACACATTGCTTATTATTGTATACCTGAAAATGTCTCTTTTGATGCTTGGCTGACATTTTTCTGCTAATAAGTATTTCTTTCACTCAAAAATTCTAGTCTTTTGGGAGTATTTTCTCTTTTTTTTTTCTAGTGTGCATTTTTCTGTTCTTCCTGTGATTTGGGGGATTTTATAGATATTATACAGACTAGGCTAATGCTCTGCAAGTCAACTGCCCTTCTAGCCCTCCCAGTCTTTAAGATTTAACTCACAGAAATATCTGTTATATATGTTTGTATGTGTGTATGTATAGATGAGATGACTCATCCTGTCTGATTTTTCATGTTCAGAATCATCTTTCTTTATATATCTATCCTTTTTATTGTTAGAAAATTTCATAATGTATATAATGTGTTTTGATCAAATCCATCCTCTTTCTGCCCCCTTCAAGTCTCATAACTCTCTACCATCACTTTCTGACCCTTGTGACTTCATTTTTATTTATTTTTTTAACCTACCGAGTCCACTCAGTGCTAACTATATGTGTATAGAACCATCCACTGGAACATGGGTAGCTTCTCAGAGACTACAGCCCTGAATAAAGCTGACCCTCTCTCTCCCCCAGAAGCCATCAATTGCCACCCAGTTGTCAGTTGAGGTTGGAACTCCTTGAACCTCTTCCCCATCCATTCTAAGCTTTCAGCAGTCTTGAACTTGTACAGGCCTTGGGCATAATTCACAGTCTCAGTGAATTCATGTGTGCAATGGCCCTCTTGTGTGTGGCAAATACTTTTTGGTAATAGATGTCTCCTACCTCTGTCTCTTCAATTCTTTCCATGCTCTCTTCTGTGAGAATCCTCAAACCTTGGTAGGAGGGGTGTGATATAGCTGTCTAATTTAGATCTGGGTACCCCATGATCTATTATTCTCTGCACATTCACCAGTTAGAAGTCTCTGTATTTATCACCATCTTCTGTAAAAAGATACTTCACTAGTGACAGCTGGAAGATGCATTGATCTGAGGTAGTCTATTCTTTCTCTTTGCATTTTATGAAACTTCTTTACAATGTTATGTGTTTTGTTTTATTTTTATGACTGTGTGATGTGCGTATGCCTCTCTGTGGATGTGTGTGTATGTGTGAGGATGCAAGTGTGCAAATGTCCATACAGATGTGTACCGTGTATGTGGAGGTGATATCAGGTGTCTGCTCTGATCACTCACCACCTTATTTTTTCACAGAAGGACTTTCCTGTATCTCCAAGCTCATTGATTGGCTTCCTGGCTGGCCAATAAGCTTTAGGGGTTGCCTTTTCTCCTCCAGTGCAGCCTCATGCAGCTCTCACTTGCATGCCAAAGTCCAAAGTCTGCTCCTTGGGCTCACAGGGCAAGCATTTTGCCTACTGAGCTGTCTCCCCTCACCTGTGCCCCATTCTTTGAAGCTCCTGTAGCTTAGACGAAACTCAGACTCACTATGTAGCCCGTCATAGTCTTGAACTCCAAACCCTCCTGCCTCAACCCTTAAGTGATGGGACTATAGGTGAGAGCTACCACACCTCACTGAGAGTATACTATTTTATTACATGAACTTTTTATTCAATTTCATCTTAGGATGGTTTTATTGCCTCAAACAATTCTGCAGTCCTGACTTTGTGTATGTGGGCGAGCTTGTCTGAGCCTTCAAGTCAGCATCTTCTCACTTCTAAGTCTTACTCCACTAGCATTTTGTTCCACAAGTGTTTTCAGATCTTTACAAAATGGATTCTGTATAAAATAAATCTGTATTATCTAACAGTAACACACCAAGTCATGTATTCTCCTCTGCTGTTCTCCCTTTTGTAATTGTCTGTGAAATGTGGAGCCATCTATCTTCCGTGGATTTGTGCTGCGATAAAATTGTCATGAATACACTGAGTAGAAAATTGAGAAAGCATTCATTAGTACAGTTGCCTTTTAGCTCTATTTAAATAAGGTAGTTCTTTTTTGTTTGTTTGTTTGTTTTGTTTTTGTTTTTGTTTTGTTTTCAAGACAAGGTTTCTCTGTGTAGCTTTGCGCCTTTCCTGGAACTCGCTTTGGAGAGCAGGCTGGCCTCAAACCCACAAAGATCCACCTGGCTCTGCCTCCCAAGTGCTGGGATTAAAGGCTTGCACCACCACCACCTGGCGATAAGATAGTTCTTAATGTAATGAATGTCTGATGACACCATTGTATAATCTTGATGATGTAAATATGAGAAGGAAATCAGACATGATTTTTGATCATCTTACTTCACTGAGATATTATGGTATACTTCTGTCTTTTGGAGTCACATGTGCCCATGTTAATGCAAATGTGATTCTCTTAATTGTTTTTGTTCAAATCTAATTAAGGTCCCACCCCTTCTGTATGCCCTTCCTGCTCCACCAACTGGAACTCCTTCTCAGATGAGATACTGTTACATTATACATAGCAACATGCAACTCTTATTTGGGACAATATACATTTAGTTATTCATTGTGGTCTCTCAGCATTTTATTCACAGTCATTTTTTTGAACATACATATCTCCAAGAGTAAACTATTTTCTTTAGGTCTGTCAGAATTCAAGCTGAACTTTCATCACAGGTCAAAAAACATTTTATTAGGTGGCTGGAGCAATGACTTGGTGGAAGTGAATCGTCATCTTGGATATATGGCTTGAGCATATAGGAGACCTCAAAGCCTGCCTTCACAGTGACATATTTCCTCCAAGACCACACCTACTCCAACAAAGCCACACCTCCTAATAGTGCCACTCCCTATGGGCCAAGCATTCAAACACATGAGTCTATGACGATCATACCTATTCAAACCACCACATCTTATAACAGCTCTTCATAACAGTTGATCTAATTCATTTAAATACTAATAGCCCTGTAGTAACCAAATCCCAATTATTGTTTCCTTTTGTTGTTTATTGGTCTGTTCTATTTGTTACTGCACAGATGCCATGCCAAGGCCATCTTTTACAGTTCTTCAGCTTATACACCTCACAAATCGTCTGGATGAAGGAGTAAGGAGAACTTAAACCGAGGCTGTACTTTATTTGTCATGAGACACAATAGAATGGTTTTGTAGCACACACACACACACACACACACACACACACACACACACACACAGCCACCACCACCAACAAAAATAACATATGGTCTAACATTTTGTTCTGGATATTTGAAATAAAAGCATCTTTCATGCAACATTTTTAATAATTATCTTGAATTTTGTATTGGCTTTCCAATAATAGCAGTTTGGTTTGCTAGGTTCAGGTGTTTGAACACTAGAGCACATTACTGACTCCATTATAAATGTCTGTTTGATTTGGATCCAACTAAATATCTTCAAGGTAATAAGTCTGTAGCCGGGGGCCTCTCAAGTATAACTGCTGTCTTGGTATGCATTGCCACAACCAAGAGAAATAGATTTCTCTCCAGGGAGCTGGCTGTCCTTTTTGTTGATTTTAGTTTTGGAATAGGGTAGATTTATTTGTTTTATACAGAGATATTTCAAGTAAGGTGGTAATTTGTTTTCAGTAATATGAATTTTCTTTTTTTAAATTTCATGGGTTGTTTTTTTTTTGCTTTGTTTTGACTTTGAAATGATGTATTTCTTCAATTCAATAGTTTTCAAGTATTTTGCCCTTCTTTACTGTGACCTGCATGTTCCGTTAAGCTCACCCCATCCCAAGAAAAACAACAGCAGTGACAACAGAAAAGTAAACATATATTTTACATTTTTGCAACATCCCAACTTTGGGTCTTATAGACCATAAGAAATAATTTAGAAGAAGCATTTACCACAGAAAGTCATTGCTTAGTCTGTGTAGACTGAGAAAATTAGTTTCAGGAACTTGGAAAGGTTAAACCAGCTGAAATATACGTTAGTGCCCTGTTACAACCGCTGTCTTTCAGGTTTTGTCAAATGACGTAACTGGCTTTCTTCCAGATTTTGTTTCCAACCAAAGCAGAGTCCCATGTCCTCCATTAGGCGCTAGAGCGGTGAAGTGATGCCCACTTGTGAGAAAGAAGCAAGGATTCTTGTTTCTCTGTGTTAAGGCTCATCAGAGATCATTCTTCAGTTACCATAGAAACCATCTCCCTCTAAAGTTGAGAGGATCTCTGAACAGGACTGAAATGACTATGCGAATAGAAAGAGCCATATTTTAGTTTTTCTGGAGGTATTTCCATTTCTTTTTTGGTTTTACCTAACATGCTAAATTATTCAGTCAGATCACATTTATTTTGCTACTAATGGTTCGGCAGTTAATACTTAAGTGGAGGAAATTATTTGGGGGCAAAGGGGACTTTGAAGGGTTGAAAAAACAAAACCAAATAGAATTCATACTTATAAGGCTGAATATTTGAACTGTTCAGATTTTACTGTTTACTTCGTCAACAATACTGAAAACAAACAATATAATGATCCATCTTTTGGGTCTGGGAGTGTATCTTGTGATAGTGAGCTTGCTTAGTATGGGTGAATGCTCCATCCCCAGCAGACCCTTCCTAAGCCCCTGGCCCTGCTACAGAGAGTCTCTTTTAGTGATTTGTCTTCATCTGTACATTCTCAGATAAATAAGTGACCCAATCTATGGGTCATGTGTATTTTGTCATGGCAACCAAAAAGTTACTAATACAATAGCATTAATATTTTTGGCAGAAAATATGTAGAATATTTTTTCTGTTGTCTGTTTTATGACATTTAGTTTGTCATAAAACACATAAATGTGAATGAACATGGAAGTAAACATTCTCTTCTTTACAATTGGACCTATCTCTTTCCAATTACAGCCTCTATTTTTTGTTTAACATGTTCTATGGCATGAACAATTGAGCATAAGCTGTATGTTCATATACCTATATGTACTATATGTACACGTACCCTTTATCAATGAAAATGACAATATAGCTTCCCATTCTAAAAACAAGGCTTTACTAAACCCCAGTCAGAAATAATATGAAGACAGGATAAACTGAACACAGATATGCACATCTTTTGGGGAAAAGAAAAAGAAACAAGAACAGAAAACAACATTAACAACATTGGGTGTGAAGTCTAAAGTCCTTCATTTAAATTTCAACTGTATTTCCTGGCTCTTGAAGGCTATTTGTAAGTTATAGAAGTTGGATAAAAATCCTGGCAAACAAACATAAGCCAAAGAATCAAGGGATTTTTCTCTATGCTGAATCTACACTTCTATGTCTGTTCATAAAAAGTTGACTGGGTAATAACAATTAGGGTTATCCCACCTTCAACCATAGTTACACCAAAATTGGTACTTTTATTGGTTTTCTTGTCTCAGAACACTTGTGAGCGATTCAAAGGTGACTTTTATTCTGAGATACTGTTAGGATGACTGAGCTGTCAAATAAGTTCAATACAATTGTACCATTGAACTATAAGTTCAACGCCAAACAGTTCAATGCAATTTTCCTATCTGGATTATTTCTTGAATTTTTTTTATTATTTTAACATAGAGTCTCATTTCTTTTATTTGCTGCAAATTATACAATTCTATACCTGATAGGTATTTATTGCAAAGGGACAGAGTTAAAATTTGATAGTGTTCATAATAATGCTAATGCCAATAATTATTCTCCTCCCTTAGACAGAGATTAAAATTTTGTGTGCTGCTTTGAAAATAGTACTTGAAGAGAAATGAGTAAATACTGATAACAAAATGGCTTTCTCATAAAATGTAAAAATGAACCTAGGCATAGTGTTCGCATGAACATAGTCCCAGCATTTGGGAAGTAGAGATAGAAGAGTAATGAGTTTGAGGGCAGCACATGTGACATAGTGTGATCCTCTTATCCTCATCCAAAGTAAAAGTATAAGCCAGGTGTGGTGGCACACACCTTTAATCCCAGGACTTGGGTAGCAGAAGCAGGTAGCTCTCTATGAGTTCTAGGCCAACCTGTTCTACATAGTGAATTCCAGAACAGCCAAAGCTACGTAGAAGGACTTTATCTCAACAATAACAAAACAAACAAAAAACAAAATGAATAAATAAAAGTGTAAAAATAGAAATATATTCCACTTTATATAAGCTTCAATGTTCTGATATACGCAATATATTTATTCAACTGCTTATAAAGCAAACTTTTCAAAAGTAAAATCTGATATAATTTTCAGACACCTAATAATCATAAATAAATGAGGAATCATGTAGTATCAGAGAAGAAGCAGATTTTGGGGTCAGTAACATAGTTCTAAGAAAATGGTTGTATAGAGAAACATGATTTCTAATGACTTGGGGCTTGAAGAGTATGTGGAAAGTCTTGTCTGCAAAAGTGCAAGTAAGAAATTTCAACCATCATATTAATGCACGGTTCTTTTTTGTTTTTATTTTTTGTTTATTTATTTGTTTATTTAAGACAGGGTTTCTCTGTGTAGCCCTGGCTGTCCAGGAACTTGCTCTGTAGTCCAGGCTGGCCTTGAACTCATAGAGATCCACCTGCCACTGCCTCCAGAGTACAGGGATTAAAGGCGTGTGCCACTACTGCCCAGCTAATACATGATTCTTATATAAATTTAGACCAGAGTATGTCAAGATGAATTTGATTATTAATATGGATGCCAAGTAGAATGGTTATGTTTCTCAAAGAAAATTTATGTAAAGAAATAAACATATGTATATCTCATATTTATATAAATGTATTTTATGGATTTAGTATGTATATATGTAAGTGTTCAGATATGCATGTATGCCTATATACACACTCTGTGTGTGTGTGTGTGTGTGTGTGTGTGTGTAGATGAGAGAGGGAGAGAGAAAGATTAAACCAGGAAAGAAAAGACATAGTGAAATAAGTTTTACTCAGTAAGAGACAAAACTGATTAATATCCTACAGGGCAACAAAACTATAACTTTTTTTGGGTGATCTTTTCTGACAGAAATCATTTGCGCCTCTACTGGAAAAAAATCTATAGCATTGACAGGGACTTCACAGGAACTGGGCCCCAATCAAAGCTAACTAGTAGATGGAGCGACAGCATTTCCTCCTGTGAATTAGATAATCCTTGGGTGGTCCTGTCAGAAAGTGTTCCCAAGGATACCGAAACTCTGTGGAGTGCTGGCTTTGTCCTGCTCCGTGCTAGCATGATTTTCTGTGGCGCTACCAGCCTCACTCTAGTGAAAGTCTGCTGTCTTTAGTTCTCACATTGTCACGCTCCGATGAAAGTTCCTTATGCTGAATTAAATCCCCTCACAGCACCACAGAATGTGCATTCCTGCATAAAGGAAACAACTTTCTTTCCAGAATGCTTCCAATATTGGACAGAACTTTGATGTCAGGGGAGAGCCTTTGATGTCCATAAGCACCCCTGCAGCCAAGAAACAGGAATCCTTTCTATATTAATGTAACTATGGCAAACAGACCCCTTACATATCTACTGCGAGAACTACAAATTTAAACTTTTATTATTAGTACTATTTATAATGTTTAAGCATATTTCCACCTAGCCTGGTCTTCCTGCGTTTTAGTTCCTCTGCTTTTTTCCTGCCACAGCACCCTTGTTGTTTCAGGCCTGGGAACATCCCGAGTCCATGCTGTTCACAACTTTCCTCACTGCAGGGCTGTTTTATCTCTCAAGACCTAAAACGGTGTTCACGTATTTGTCCTATTCTATTTACCTCATGAGACACATTTTCCCTTTCTGAGCAAAAGTAATAGATATGAGACCTGCAGTTTGAATGCAAGATTTACTTGAGTATACAATAGAAGACCTATTGTTCTGCAGTTAGTAAGATGAAACCTAACACCCAAAAGGCATTGTTTCCAAAGAGAATTCATATTAAAATACTGCAACAAGAGGTCTCAGGAGAACATTTTGAGAGGCACACATGAACATTCTTGCCTGGATGATTGAAAGTAAGAAACTTAAAATCATCTTGATCTTCAACTGCTGATATTATTCTGGGGTGTTCTGAAGGCTTTAGGAGGTGTGACCAAGCTGGAGGAAGCAGGTCACTGGGTGTAGATATTTAGGAGTATCTTGTTCCTGGCCTCTTCTTGTCACTGTGGGTTCTCCATGAGGCAAACAGCTTTCCACAGTCATGATGTGCTTCACCATGAGCCCGGAATTACCAAAACCAAGGATAGTGGATGAAAATCTCTGAAGATGTAAGCCCAAAGATAGCCTTTCTCTTATATAGCTATGTGATCAAATAGAAGAAAAGTAACTGAGAAATGAGGAGAAGCTTTGGGTTTTGAGCACTTCCATGTTTCCTGACCTCATAAGATGTTCCTCACTCACCTTGTCCATTGTCAGCTCTAGGCAGCCATTTCTCTAAGGATCACTGATTCTTTCATTTGAGAATGGTATTAAAAACCATGATCCATGTCTAGGTGGCTTCATAACTGGGTGTTACTACTTTTATCACTCACAGCTGGTTTAGCAAAGACATGTCTGTAATTTACTAAGCACTGTATACATGTGTGCCTGCATGTACCCATCCATATTCATATTAAAGCATGAGTTAATGTGATCTTTCTCACTCTAATTATTAAGAACTGGAATCCTTCTTGATGTAAAAGAATCACCCATTTCAGAGCCACCCTTAAACTACTAATCTAAATTTGATTTTAACATCATCTATGGCTTTAAGAAATTATGACAGTAGCCGTATTTGAACATTTATTTGGCTAATATTGTTGGGTTGGTTTGTTCAACTGTGCATATAATTTTATTGATTGGCAATATCTAAATACAATAATGAATTGATCTCTGTTAGTTTCTATTATTACAAAGAAAGAAGAATTCCAGAGATAGTGTGCACTATTGAGGAAGCAATTATCTTGTTCAGATGCTTATTTTGAAAAATTCTTTTGACTGGTGATAGATGTAGGAAGAAAGCATAACAAAGCAAAACCCCTAATCAATAGGACAATGGAAAGTTCTAGAACTCTACAAAACTAGAAATGGTTGTTATCAGTTTTGTTTCCTTTGATAGCTATCTGAAGGTCATTTGTAAGGAACTAAGATCCTTGGTTCAAGAAAGTTAAGACATTTAAGTATCAGACAATAGCGTAGTCTTAGGTAAGAGTTTAACTTGAGATATGGAGAGATGGCTCAGTAGTTAAGAGCAGTGGGTTTTTCTTCCAGATGTCCTGGGTTCAATTCCCAGCACCCACATGATGGTGGTTCATACTTACTGTCTATAATTGTAGACCTGTGAGATCTGATGCCTGTTCTGTGCAGATATACATGCAAACAAAACACCATATACATAAAATAAATAAATACATCTTTAAAAAGAATTTAACTTGAATTTGTGATTGGAAGACTATAGGCACATTGCATAACATTTTTAATTCAAATAACAATTTTACAAAGAAATATCTGAATGTTTTTAACATGGCAACAAAATTTTGAACTATTATGGTTTATAAGTGTTAATTACCTTTATCTCTTTCAAATTACACTTAAAATGTTTATGATGACATGGATGCATGTAATAACCCATTTCTAAACCTTGTCCAAAGCAAACAAAGCAATGAGGGAAATTGTTATTCATCTTTAAGCTTCTGGATATGAACTGATGGGCTTGCTGGGTGACCCTGAGCTTGGCAGGATAGAATAGAAGGGACTAAGGGGGGAAAAAAATCAGTGAATTTGTTTTTCTTGGAGAACTGACTAGAATCAGCAAGAAAAAACCATCTGCTGCATTTTTACTCAATATTCTATATTGATTCAATTTAATTCATCTGATTTTTTTTTATCCAGCAATTTTTTAACATCTGCTGACAGACCTGGGTCACAGAAATCAGTATATGCCCACAGCCACTTAGTCCTAAAGCAAGAAGCCAGGTTTCTCTTTCAGCTGACAAGTCAATTTTCAGTGAAACTCCGTGGACTTGCATTTATAAACTCTGTCTTTGCCCTTGGCTGGGTAGACTGGTTTCTCAAGCCATTCTCCATCCTCTGTACCTGTGTATAAGACACATTCCATTTCTTCAAACTCTACCCTGTATAGCAGAGGAGCTACAGCCTACATTTAGCTCTAGTGTCTCGTCTTGGGAGGTCCACAGACCCTTGTGTTAAGGCATATAAGTCCATTCCTAAAGCTTATATATCTCATACCTCAATAAAAAAATTATCCATAGATCTAACTTAGGCATACATCCTCAGTATCTCTAGGTTATTACTGAGATTCATGTATTATTAATAACATATCTAGATGTTTATGTGTTACATTGATCTATCCTAATAACTGGCAATTCACATGTCTGTTATTTTTTAACTTTCCTAAACAATCTCTATATCTAGACCTTTCTATCCCTATAAAAACTTTATATCCAAAAGCATCTATGTATTAAATTTGTCAGGAGAAATAAGTGATTGATTATTGAGAATAGCCAATGTAAAGTGATCTTCTTTTACTAAAGGAACAGTAAAAGGTCATTTTGAAATCTGTTAGGTGAGCTATCTTTTACTTGAAATTGGATAGTAAGGCAAATTATCTTTAAACCTGGTAAATGGAAATATAATCTAAATTATCTCAAAGCATAGTTTGGACAAAACCCTGGCAATAAGGGGTATGGCAATTTTGTCCAAAGCTTAAACTTTTAAATGTTAGGGGCTAAGTAATGAATTGATTATATGAAATTTATCATACATAGCATGTATATAAATATGATTTTGTATACATTAGAGAATTTGATCATAAAATGATCAAGCGTTAATTTATATCCTAATAATTATCTCTAGTAGCTTATAGCTTAAGTACAACTTATCCTTAACAGTTTACAGTTTAGGTTGGCCAATCCGTCAATAAGTTTTATTTCTTAATTATCTTTAATTAAAGAAAACTTATTCTTAACAATTTTTACATTAGTTGTCTTTATAAACTTAGAACTTAGGTTTTATACCTGTCAGGTTTAGCCTTAAAAATATTAAGTTTGGCCGGGCGGTGGTGGCGCACACCTTTAATCCCAGCACTTGGGAGGCAGAGGCAGGCAGATCTCTGTGAGTTCGAGGCCAGCCTGAGCTACAGAGTGAGTTCCAGGAAAGGCGCAAAGCTACAAACTCTGTCTCAAAAAAACAAAAAGAAATATATATATATATAAAGTTTGTACTGAAGTTATTTTAATAATGGAAATAGGAACTCTTATTCAAAAATATAGTATATGAGGAGAGTAACAATTCAATAAATCCTTTAAGGTGTATCATGAAATGATATAAGCACAGTAAAAAACTAAAACAGAGGAGGATCTTACCATTTATTTATTTATTTATTTATTTATTTATTTATTTATTTATTTATCTATCTATCTATGTATCTATGTATCTATGTATCTATGTATGTATGTATGTATGTATGTATGTATGTATGTATCTATCTATCTATCTATCTATCTATCTATCTATCTATCTATTTATTTTTGTAGCAGCGGCAGCCGGTCTGTATCAAGCCAGATAGCCACCAGAAATGGCAAGGTGAGGAGAAGGGTGGAGACGACTGAAGGCTGAAGTGAGCTGAGATGCAGATAGTTACGTTCAGAGAGAAGGCAGATGTTTAGGATTCGAACCCCCAAACCTTCAGGGGTCTGATGAATCCATACAGGTCGTAGTAGGGCGTCCCCTAACCAGGACCTGTTTTTTTAATGGGTTAGCTGAAGTTCTTGTACTTGGCCAAGATTTTTGTAAATTACCAAGAACTTAAAAGTCAATCCAGACAGAGGAAAGAGAGAGAAAAGAACACTTTTTTGGGAGAGTTAGGAGTTGCCATTAGTTTTTAAAGCGGCTCTGACTGTGAGGCTTGTATTGTTATTTAAACGAAGGCTGCAGGATGGAGCTTCTAGTTAGCAATCAGAAATTTACAGCTCAAGTTAGCCTTTGGATTTCAATTAATTTTAGCAAGAAAGGCTGTTTGTAGCAGGACGCTGCTGCCAGTATGGAGAACATAGTGAACTTCATTAGCTCTATAGAGTTTACACTCTCAGGAGGTCTTGTAGTGTGATAATACTGTGTTACCTCCTTGTAAGACCTTGAATGAAGTAAAGGCAGGTTTCTCCCTAAATGGCAGGGGTTAGAATCTCTGCCGCTTATCATATTATGATGGTAAATCAATTTCATAAGGTTGGCAGCTTTTAGGGGTTTCCTAAATCTTTCCTTATGTTTTTTAGGAGGCCTTATGGGATTAAGATACTGTTGCTTTCTTATCTAAGCCTGTAAACAGACTGGAGCTGACTGAAATGCCTTTTGTCTTAAGCCTGTGTCCTGTAACTTCTATCAGAAGCTGATTCTCTTTCGACCCCTTCTGACTCTTGGTACAACAAGGATTCTTAATAGGGAAGGGAGATATTCAACTACTCACCACAAAGAGGCCTGGGGTTCCTTCTGGTCTGTAGCACCTTTGGTGAGGTCTGTCAGTAGCAGGCACTTCAGGGGTCACCTTTACGACTCCTGGGAGAGACTGCCTCTGCTCTGGACAGCCTCCACCAAGCACACCACTGCTTTTTGAGTGTGTTTGGTAGATTACTCTTCCTGAGACTGGGTACCCAAGGGCGCCAGGTCTTGTATAATATTTGAGGGACCAACCTCAATATTATACATCCCAGGGGCTCAGGAGAGAGAACTACTAACTGCGAGGACTATTTTCAGGAAATAGAACCTCAGCACACTGAGCTCTATAGTCAGTCCACTTGTTTTAATTCCTTTGGCATAACATCCTATATACGCAGATTCAGTTCTGTTCTTGCCTGATTTCCCTATCTATTACTCCCTCTAAGTTCTACCTTAATTTTCTCATCTTAATTCTGTGTCAACTAGGTCATTTTTATCCTGTTCTTACCCAGCTAGTACTTCCCCATCTGGCTCTTCCTCATCTCCCATCTCGTTCCTCTAGTACTCTCTTCCAGCCCTTCAATCTAGTTCTTTCCCATCTCAGTTTGTTCCTCTCAAGTTCTTACCTGTCTAGTTTTTCCATACTCTTTTCTCCTCTCCACTCCTCATGCCCTTGAAGTCCTGGTATGTAAAGCCAGGCTTCCAGGGTCAAATGGAGGGTGATAAGAATCACATTGAGAGCTAATAACCGTTAATTATCATTTGCAACCTCGAAGGGAAGTGACCAATGGGGAAATGAATTAACTAAAGGCTAAATTCAGGCAGTATCTAAGAAGAAAAAATCTTATGTGCTCAACTATAACCTCAAACGTGATTGGTAGAAAATGTTAAGAATCTATAAGTTGCTAGGTCAATGGGAGAAAATAAAACTGTCTTCTTTTTTCCTGTGGCTCCTATCTATCCAAGTTATCTGCCATTTTTCTGCAGGGTGGGGGAAGGTGTGCTCAGTCTCTAGGCAACCTGTGTACAGCTAGATGCCTCTAGTGATAGTTAAAGGGAGATCTGGAACTAGAGGTGAGGTTTGGGAAAGAGGAAGTAAAGCTTAATTGGCACATCCGCCAGGCCTTCTCAAACAGGTAGCCTGGATGCTTAATTCTGTTCTTAGAGGGTACAGAGGTGTCTCTGATAAGGTGCTTTCCTCCATCTGGGGATGGACCTGGCCAGATGCTGCCAATGATGATAATTACAGGGAGGCTTGAACTGGGGTTCTGGCTGAGCATAGCTGTCAGCGCAGAAGGTTATCTAAATACTCCTAGAAGTGGTTAGGTGAGGAGTTAGAGGTCTATAAAGTTAGTAAGGCTGTAAGAAAGGAGGGTCTGAGCTAAACTGTGTAAAGCTATTATTTAAGGTCCACCTGACCTAGGCAGTGTCTCCTTGTGGAATTTACCTTAAATTGGGAGACTTTCATGTGGACTGTTATCACTGCTAGTCCTTGAAAGTGGCCAAGGGAGATACCTGATTCCAGAGAAAGCCTTTCCTGAGGCTGTTCTCCAAATACCTGGAATGTGTATGTCCAGAGAGTAATCAGTCCACACTGTTAGCCCTTCTTAGGGAAAGTCAATCAGGAAAGCTATGAAGGCACACCTGATTTTCATAACAGAACAGCTAATATATAACAAGCCAAATAACACCAAAATCTCCTTGGAATTTGGCTTTTTCTGGAGGAAATCCTTGTTCTCTCCAGGTAGTGACTTCGACATAACCAGCTGAGTTCTTATGATATATTCCTGCGTCCCGCAGCAAAAGAACCCACTTAGCTTCTGTCATGTGTTTTGAATATGAAATGTTCTCCATAGATTTTTGGTGTTCAAGTCTTGGGTGACATTATTTTTGAAAGTTCTAGGAACTTAATTGATGGAAGATATAGGTCACTTTAGGGCATGTTCTTGGGGCCTCCTTCTTATCCCTGGAACCCTCTCTTGTCTCTCTGTTCCATGGCATCCTGAGATAAACAGCTCTGCTCCACCACACCCCTTCTGCCAATGTTCTGCTCACCTTAGGTTCTAATGATAGAGCCTGATGTCTGTGGATTAAGAGTCCAAATGAATCCTTCCTCCTTCAAATTGCTTCTCCCAGGTGCTTGCACAGTGGTGAAGTCTGGCTGACACTAGCCTTAAATTGGAGTTTTGAAGGCTGTGAAATTGTTAGATTGTGACCTAAGGGTGCCCTGTGTGCCATGAATGCCACTTAGGATGCTTATGAGCATGGGCAGTACTCACAAAGAAGTAACTGTTGGTATAAAACATTCTATAGTTAGCATTAGTAAAACCACCTAAGAGGAGGTATTGTTCTCTTTCAACTGTAGGATACAACCTTGGGGAAATGCAGGGACAAAATTCTTAAGAACAATCACAGCTATGGCTTTGACAGAACAAGGAAGCCCTGGGTGTGACTGTTTCTTTGATACTTGCACATAGCTGGAAGACTCGTGCTAAAAGAAAGAAGAGATAATTGCACAAGTGCAGCTACTGTGTGACTACACCTCTCCCAAGTTTTGTTTCAGGAAAAGAAACAAAACACAAAAACAAAGAGTGTTGAAAATATCGGAATATTCCTTGGCTCTGTGTATGTATGAGGAGGAGTCCATCGAATGGTTGCTGCCAAATGTGCAACCCTCGTTGTTTCCAATGAAAGAAATTTAGAACAAAGCTGTTGCTAAAAGTTTTCCCTCTGATATCTCTGCTTCTGCTTAAAATCCAAGGCTGGTAAGGGAGAAAACAATCACCTCTAGTCCCTTCCCTGAATCCTCGTTGACTAAACTGACATTGTAGGAAGAATGACCCAAGCCCATCAACACACCTGAACAGACATTTGTTATACATCATTGTCTTTTGCCTTGGCTCCGTTCAATATTCCAAAGAGAATCATTACAATCCATTGTCTGTTCTGTGGAACCAACATCATTATATGTTTTTCCAAGTCCATTGGATTCTAATAAAACTTGGGAGTTGTTCTTAAAGTACATTTCTATGTTTTATTCTCCTCTACTGAAAGGGGTATTTTGAGTCACTTGGGTCATGAAATAATTAAGTTTGTAATGACCTCTACTAAGTGTATTTCTTCCTTTTAACCTGTTTATTAATAACAATCTTGAGAAGGTAAAAGGAAAGTCTTCCCTTGCTCCCTACACTGGGAAGGGGTATTTTGGGGACTTTCTACATTGGTGGAAATTTTATCTTGTTAGTGTGATGGTTATAATTACATTTGTATTTGTTAAAACTCGTCTATTGGAGACTTGGATTTTATGAGGCTTATTATACCTAAAAATTGTTTTTGACACAGCCTCATTGGACAGCTGTTTCTGGCCTGGAACCTGCTACATCTGCTGGGTTTGCTACTAACTTGTAGCAATCCCACCCCTCATCCCCCCCCCCCACTTTGCCTTTTCCATTACAGGAGTATGTCACCACACCTAGCCCAGTGCATAAATTTTATCTAAAAACAGACAAATATGTGAACATGTTTGTTGTTAATAGGTTTATACTTTTAGTGGTGTGGCTAAAAAATTTTGGGACTAGCGTTTGTGTATTCCAGACTTCAGGAAATTAGAAAAGCTACTAAGAACAATTAGATCCCATTTTCTTCACTGTTCAGAAGGCAGAAGAAAAAATATTAATTATTCCACCACAAAGTTGGCATCCATTCCAGCAATTCATGAAGAGTAAAAAGAGCCTCAGTGGAGACATGGACCACAACCCTTGCGCTCTAGTGCTGAACAGATTTCCATAGTAGCACAGTAACCAATAAACTCTGGTTCTAAGGCACCTTTTTTTTTTTTTTTTTTTTTTTGGTTTTTCAAGACAGGGTTTCTTTGTGTAGCTTTGTGCCTTTCCTGGAACTCACTCTGTAGCCCAGGCTGGCCTCAAACTCACACAGATTGGCCTGCCTCTGCCTCCATGCTGGGATTAAATGTTGGTGCCACCACCCACCGCCTGGCTTCTAAGGCAGCTTTAACACGCTTATCTAGACTGACATTTAAACAACAAATAAAGACCTTACTAGGGGACTGGCTGCTTTTCTAAGTGACCTTGGTTCATTCAGTTCTCAGCACTCAACAAGGTAGCTTGTTGACTGTAATTCCAGTCCTAGGGGATCTGATCTATCAGCCTCTCCTGGCCGCCTCCAGCACTTCATGTACATGCTGCTATCCAGAAAATAAGTAAATTTTATGTAGAAATTTCCATAGAAAATTGCACATGTACATATACAAGGTAAATAAATACATTTTAAAAATCCTACTGTGAGAGGTCAAGATGGTGTTGCACAGGGAAGCACCCCACTACACAGTCAGGAAGACTTCAAACACTTGGAAAACGGAGAATAAGGAGCAACCAGGAATTCTCTTCACAGATCTGTCAGGCCAGGACTCCTCTTCAATTTCTTCTAATACACTTGGGCCAGAAATCCTTCAGGAGATTGATGTTATCTTTAGACATTTCTAAACATGTTAATGAATTAAAAAACCAATCCCATGAACATTTTTCAAAATGAAAGCCTGTGGAGAACATGACAGAGAACCACTAACTCTTAGAAACTCTCTCCCTCTCACTGGGAGTGACAGCGAGGTATTTGCTGTGGGGTAAGTGACAGGGCTTCATTGATGGAATGGTAATGCATCATTCCTGAATCCTGTGATGTCTTCCTTCTACTCCAGAAGTGAAAACCAAAACACTAGTAATAACAACCAAAAAACCACACACACACACCTAGATACTTTCCCACAAGCTGCCATGGTTAACAGCTAACAGATGATAAAAATCAAGAGATAGAATTGGCAATGGGCGTTATCTTCTCTTTCATCTGTGAATGATTTTGTAATGTAGAAAATTCCTTATCAGGCTCAGAACTTTCTGACTGGACACTTCTAAAAAAAAAAAAAAAGGTTGTGCATGCCTTTAATCCCAGCCCTTGGGAGGCAAAGCCAGGCGGATCTCTGTGAGTTCGAGGCCAGCCTGGTCTACAGAGCAAGATCCAGGACAGGCACCAAAACTACACAGAGAAACCCTGTCTCCAAAAACAAAAAAACAAAACAAAAACAAAAAAACAAAAAAAAAAGAAAGAGAAAGGAAGAAAGAAAGAAAGAAGTTGGTATTTTATAAGGAATCCCACAAATATTGCATTTCACACAGAAACAAATTTAATAAGAATGCATTAACGCCAAGGGGCTGGTGCATGCCTTTAATCCCAGCGCTAGGGAGGCAGAGGCAGGCAGATCTCTGTGAGTTCAAGGCCAGCCTGGGCTATAGGGTAAGTTCCAGAAAAGGTGCCAACGCTACACAGAGAAACCCTGAATCAAAAACAAACAAACAAAAAACCAAAAAACCCAAACAAACAAAAAACCAAAAACAAAAAAACCTAAGAATGGAATGCATTAATATACCTAATTTGCCAGGTGGTGGGAGATCACACCTTTAATCCCAGCACTCTGAAGGCAAAGGCAGGCAGATCTCTGTGAGTTCCAGGCCATCTTGGTCTAAAGAGTGAGTTCCAGGACAGCCAGGACTCTGTTACACAGAGAAACCCTGTCTTGGGGGAAAAAAAAAAAAGAAAGAAAGAAAGCTAATTTAAGAGTCTGGTGTAAAGCTTAAAAGAAAGAAGAAGACATTATTTTCTCTGGAGTCCCATTGGCTAACTTTGGGATAAGTTACATAGTAAAATAAATAATGATTATAATCAATTTAATAAAATAGAACTTGTAACTCCAATACAAAATGTAAGTAAATAGAGACTTAGTAACCCACCTCAGAGTAAATATTCATAAATACAATGACTGACTTGTAATAGCCTTGAAAGGTTGAAGAAGTAAGTGTTTGATGAGTGTCAGGCTATTTCCATCGCCGCCAATCATCAAACTACTTATTAATGACATAAGGACAGAAGACCTCCCTGCAGTGGAGAAACTTACAGGCATCACCTTATCTACGTGGTATCACTGTTCTGAGAGAAAATGGACCTCACGATCCTCTCCATATACTGCACCTGGGATGGACGTCACCTCAACAATGTGCTACCAAAGCACAGAACACAAATCTTATTTTGAGGAAAGATCAAAGTTGCCTTCAGGGATATTTTACGAAAGGTCCCTGTCCTCTTTAAAACCAAAAGGTCAAGAAAAGCTGAGATATTCTCTTTGGTTCATGAAAAAAATTAAATTGATCCAAAAATCAAACCCACATTATAAAGAATATTATTGATGATTAGATAAATTTTAATATGAATCATGACTTTGATGTGTGGAAACATCTGACTTCTGGATCATGAAAGTTATACAACAGTTAAAAAAATTATTTTCCTTAGGAAATAAACACCAACTCAGAGAAAACTAGTCACAGCATCTTCAATTTACTCTCAAATCATTTATAAAAGTAGTAGAATCCTCATATATAATAGTCCAACTACAGGGTCAGTGAGATGACTCTGGGGGCAAAGATGATCACTGCAGAAACCAGGGTAAGTGAGCTGGATTTCTGGAGCAGAGCAAAGTGGTGAGAAGGAAGCCTTAGCACATGAGTGCACACAGTAATAATAATATCAATAAACTTGAACTCCTAGGTATAGACAATAATAGGTTCATTGTGACAGTTTGGTATTTGTACATATGTATGCATGTACTTTGATTATATTCACCCTCCCATCACCTCCTCTGGTCTTCTGACCTTCCTGCTGATACCTTCTTCTTTCCCAATTTCCATTTTACTTTAATGTCCTAAAAAAAAAAAAAGAAAGAAAGAAAGAAAGAAAGAAAGAAAGAAAGAAAGAAAGAAAAAAGACCTCCCTAGATTCATCATCTGAGAAAAAACATGTGATACTTATATTCTGAGTCTGGTTTATTTCCCAATAAGTTTGTAAGTATATGCTTTTTTTGTTTTTTTTTTTTTAAAAAAAAACAGACACAATATAACAACTTCTGTATAATTTAATATAAAAGGAGTGGAACATGAATTTAAAAATGAGATAGTGCATGTGTTCATAATATTCCAAATATTAAAAGATAAAAATATCAGCATAACTCTACTGATACATTAGAAAATAATTTTCTGAAAATTATAGGTGAAATATTAAGTAGCAACAAAAATCATATTATTGAGGAATTTTAAATGTAATGACAAGGAATCATTTACAAATAGACCATTTTAGTTTTACAAAAACAGATATGAAATCACAATTGGAATAATATACTTAGGATAAGCTGTTAACTGTGATTATTCCCAAGCAGACGGATTATTGGTGATTGAATTTTGGGGTCTTTTCCACATCTTCCAAATACTAGGGAATACTATGTATAAACTTTTCAGTAGCCTCTGTATAAATTAATACAAAATAAAAAGAACTCAATAGAAATTTAAGCATGAGAAAGTACATGTAGGCATGTTTTCAATTTAAAAACCCTCCATAAATCTTATGAAATATCTATGAAAACATAAATTAGAAAAACATGTGCAATACCTCTGGAAAGTGAGGATTAGAATCCATCATACATTGGGATCTTGGAAGGATATATACTAATTACAAGCAGATGTTACGGTTTAAACAACTCTAATCATAGCCAATGAACGCTTGGCCTTTTGCCCCGGAATAGGGCACCAGGGAATGGACAAAGCCCTCTGACAGGAAGAGGGTCAACAGTGTGGAAACTGGCCGGACACAAGCATCTTACTGCAGATAGTTTTTGAAGGGGGAAATTCTTCTCCTGAACCCTCCATTAACCCATTCTTTGTACATTCAGCTAGGACATTTAAAAGACCCAGATCCTTTTACTGGGGAAGGACATCTTACCTGCCTAGCTCTGCTTTTTAGCACAGGCCAGCGGCCTCCAGCCTCAGTAAAGCTGAGAGTGGCACCGAGTCGGGAAGAGGGACAAAGTGATTACTGTTGCACTCGGCATTTCCCCCAGAGCTTTCAACATGACTAGGTCTACATAATAGAGTAAGTAACTTAAGGGGAAACTATTTTTTAAATTACACAGAAAAGAAAAAGGAGAAGTACATAATAAAATATGCTAAAGAATAAATTGAAAATAAGTTGGATGAAACATGAACAAAAATGACTAATGTTTTTGGTTTAATTTTTCTGTGAAAAGATAGAATCCTCTTCTGAAGAAATAAAATCAGCCCTAATACTGACTCAAAGAATCAAAGGGAGAAAGTAAGATGGAGGAAGATATAACAGTGAGGTCCCAAATGGAGGGCAGAAATCATAGCATCAGTGACGGGGTAGACTCGAAAAGCACTGGATGAAAGGGGAGCTCTACAGTGATGAAAATTAGGTCCGATTTAAGCAGCAATGACTACTATTTATTTATCAAATAACTAAGAACAAGGATTTTGGCAGAATAATTATCAGTGTACCTAAACGTATGTATAGTTCACATCTATCAGCTCAACCCTTTCTAATTTTCTCCCACTCATAGAACAATTACAAACATTGATCTGAAGCAAGAGTGTAAAATCAGAAAGCCTTGTGGTAAATGTAGCATGTTCCTTGACTGGAAGTGGAAAATGTACAATTAATAACAAAGAAAAGAGTGCAAACTTGTTTTTGACCCACCCTTCAACATGACCTCCAAGAGGAAAAGTATTTCAAAGTAAAAGCACCAATGTGTCAGATTTAAAAAACAAAAACAAAAAAAAACAAAAACAAAAAAAAACCCCACAAAAACCTTGCAAGAGTGTAGCTAAACTCCTGTGGAACAAAGAGCTTTGTATAGGCCTTGGTACTTTGACAATGAAACACTGAACTGAATGAAGTCAGCTGGTAAACCAGGAACAGGACAACAAAGTGACAAACTAAAATATCAAAAGAGAAAGTTCAGATAGATAAAATTTGATATTAATTAAGGGTCACAACAGCTTTTCTCTCTTACTTTTTTTTTTAATCCTCCAAACTTAAAAAAAAAAATCATTTTGCTTATTTGTTTCCTGTAATGCAATGGTCATACTTTTTTAATCCTTTACTGTAAAATGGTTTTAATTTTTTTATATTTAAAATAGATGTTGATTTTTAAATTTTATTTTTACTTTTTGAGAATTTCATACATGCATACTGTATTCATATGATTTTCTCCCTTCAACTCTTCCTCCATTCCCTCCTCAGATCCACGGTGTCATCTTTTATTACTATAGTATACACACACACACACACACACACACACACACACACACACATACACACGCGCGCGCACACACACATACACATACACACGCGCACACACACACACACACACATGCACGCGCGCGCACACACACGCACCCTGTTGAATCTATTTAGCATGGCTTGTATACACAATGCATTTAAGGCTGACCACTTGGGACTGGGTAATCTATCTGGGAGACTGTCTCTGGAGAAGAGTCATTTTCCCTGTGGTAGCAGGAAGGGATGCTCCAGCCAGTGCTGCCAGATCAGGCTTGCTGCCCTCAGACGAGTTATTTTGGAGCACAGTGGTACCATCTGTTTACATTTGCTTATGTCTGTAGTGGCTGGCCTGAGTGGTTGTGACTCCATAGGGACCACAAAGCACACGCATACTCCATGTGGTCTTTCCTGGAGAAAACGTTTGCTGGCCCTGAAGTAGACCATGGAGAAATACCAAGATGTAGCTTTTTAAAACTCATGTGGAGAAGACACATGCATTGAGCTGAACAACACCTGGAAGTGTCGTCTTCGGAGACATCGGTCAGGGGAAGCTTGGCTGAGGAGAAACAGAGAAGTGTCTGACAATTAAGAATGGGGATGAGAAAGTGTCTGGCACACTTATGACAGCAACAACAAAGATCTGTGCAAAGCAGATGGCAGGCTGCTGTCATGAAATAGGAGTAAACAAGGAAGAAGATTGTTGGAAATAATGGGAGTAAAAGCCAGATCCTGCCTGCCTAGGGGAGAAGTCTCGACCTCATCCCAACGTGCTGAGACTTCCTCCAGAAAGGTAGTCATGGTGAGGTGTTGTAGTGACATACAACTTCAAAAACCATTGTAGGGCTGGCAGGATATCTGGGTTAGGTTATACTGTTGGCGCTGAGTTCATACACACATTGACTTGTATGTTTGATATTTTTTTCCTGGGAGAGTGGTAGTGTTCCATGACCTGTATAACTGTGATAAGTTTTCATGTAGCTCACACTGGCCTTAAACTCAAACTTACTATACAACAGAGGAGAGCCTTGAACCCCTGATTCTCCTGCCTTTGCCTCCCAAGTGCTGGAATTTCAGAAGAGTATCACCATCCCAGGCCAGATTTTTTGCTTGTTTGTTTATTTGGATATATTGTTGTTGTTGTTGTTGTTTGTTTGTGCTGAGACAGGGTCTCACTATGTAGCTCTGGGTGGCCTGGAACTCACCATGTAGATCAGGGTGGTTTCAAACTTATAGAAGCCATCTGCCTGTTCCTGCTGAGTGCTGGTATTAAATACATGTACCACTGGGGTTGGGAATTTAGCTCAGTGGTAGAGTGTTTGCCTAGCAAGTGCAAGGCTCTGGGTTTGGTCCTCAGCTCTGAATAAACACAACAACAAAAAAAAAAAAAAAAAAAAAGAAAGAAAAAGAAAAGAAAAGAAAAGAAACATGTACCACCATGTCTGTGAGGCCAGATCTTTGATACAAACACTTCAATTACAGACTAGAGTTCTCCCTTTGCTTTGGGTTTCAAGGGATTTGGGGGCAGACTTTGAGCATGAAGGTATATATCATAGGCTCCACTCAACTTCATTGACTCTGTCCCATCCTTCTTTCTAATGTCAGTGGCACCACAAGGTGCCAGACACAGTGTGACAATCCTTGTCTCGGATATATCTGAAAAAACAGTGCAGAAGGCACTTTGTCTAGCATAGAAATGCCTTGACTGTGAATAAGGAGTCTTCTAGAATCTCAAAAAAGAACTTTCCTACTATGCATTTCCTATTGTGTTCTTATTGCTAAGTCATCTTCTTTTCAACTAGCAAGGGTGTTACCAGGGCAAAAGACACGTTCTTTAGTCAAGAGCCCCAAATATCTAGTGAAGGGGTGAGAGGAAGGGAAAAAGTCAGAGTATGTGGGTTGTGTATAGCCTGTCTGGGACACGCCATGAGGAGGAGTTCGGACAAAGGTGACATCCTAGTGGAGGAAGAGTAACAGTCATTCCGCCAGAACTGATGACACTGAGCATCATGCTTGCCATCCGTCATACTGAGTGTTCAAGGGCAAGGCAGGTGGTGGGCGCTTAGACTTCCTTGGATCTCTGTCATGGATCTGAATGACGGGAGTCTTCTTCATCCTGACTTCCATCTTGGAAGACAAATCAAGTATCAGTTTATAACATGAAAAGTGTCTTTGTCCATAGGCATTGGTTGGCATGGTCTGTGTTGCTTGTGTGACCTGTAGTGCCATACATTTAATTTCGGTTGCATTTCCTTTTGTTTTTAAAACCTTTCAAATTCTTCTGCGAGGTGATGTGCTTTAAAGCAGGGGCCTCTGCCATACTCTCATGTCTGCTTTTGAATTAAATGTCCAAGTTTAGGTGTAGCTGTTCCAAGGGCTGACAGGAAAGGCTGCTTTTACAGGGGCCCATCCTTGGCTTTCAAAAACTACCCAAGGTGTTTCCGACTCTGTCCTGGTTTCCTGCATTCCCACTATTTTTTTCTTTGCCTAAATCAACTACAGTTCTGTCAGTTTTACTGGAGATATTTTAGATAGGGCTACAAGGAGACTTTGATCATCTGTTGAGCCCGAGCAACATGTGTACAAGTCAAATAACCCAAGCTGCACTGCCAAAAAGAATTTTTATTTCCTCTATTAATTGTGGCTGGTTTTATGTGGATTTAGAAATTCTAAATCATAGCACTTGAATCTAAAGATTCTCTCTCTCTCTCTCTCTCTCTCTCTCTCTCTCTCTCTCTCTCTCTCTTCTTTCATTCCACACTTGTTTCAGGTGGGTCTTCAGGTAAAAGTAGTGTATGTCAGGGCTCATTGTCTACTTAGCAAGAGGCTAAGGATCTGGGGTGGAGTGCATGGCAAAACAGAAGTAAAGAGGAGAGGGCAGGGAGACTGGAGGACCAGGAAGGGGAGAATTTACCAGACGTACATCTAGTTCGTTTTTGCATTAACTGTGCTTTACCTTTAGTCACAGTCTCCTGGTGAAACAATTTATGATTCAGAATTTTGCTTAGAGGCCTCTGCATACCAATGAAGAAATGCTACCCTGTGGGCTGGAGAAATGTCATCCTTTTTTCTTTCCAGAGGCTTTTCCCAAGTGACCAGTTTCAGTCAAAGCAAATGCTCCCCCAGAGTGGCCATAGACAGCCCAGACCACCCTGGGTAAAAAATATACCACTTGAGAGACTGGCACAAGAATTAGAACATGAGACATGGGAAAGCCTTCCTTGAGAGAAGATTTAGAGCTAGAAAGAGCTGGTAGTTGTCTGTGGGAATGAGATCCTTGTACAAATCATGTATCACCTACCTCAAGCCTGATCGTCTGCACCCTATCACCAACCCTGAGGGCAGAAAAACACACAGTGCTCTTTCTAAATCTAGCTAAGCTCTCCAGAGAAATGCCAAGGCAGAAGGAGAAACTCATCCAGCTAGGCTGACCAAACAGAGCTTGTCCAAGCAGATGCATGTCCAACGAGATCGGCAAATTCATATTTTTATGAGGTCTGAGAGAACAACTCACTTACAGGGTCTGTGCACATGACCTGTGATTCTCCTTCTTATGGCAAATACTCTCAGACAGCGCAAAGCAAAACAGAAACACAAAAGATAGCAAAGAATTGCCAGGGTCCACCAAAGTCACACAATTGAAAGCCAGTGACAAAGTGTGTCCATCCAGAGGAAAAACAGCTGAGACACTGAACACACCATGAGCAGACTTCAGCTCCCATTCTGACTTATCTACCACACAGGAGTGGCTAGATACCAGGGCCTCCTTGGAAGTGCACCTAGCTGAAGGCTGGTCTATAGCACCAGGCAGTACAGAAGGTTTTTAGGGGGCCCCCACTGATAAAATGGAAAGAAAAAGACCACTGAAATGAGAATATTAAAAGGCAATGTCAGGTTGGGAAGATTGCTCAGTGGGTAAGAGGATTTGATGTTCCTGAAGAAGATCAGGGTTAGATCCCACCACCCATATGATGGCTCACAACCATCTGTAACTCTTACTTCCAAGAGGTATGACCTTCTTCTGACCTCTGTAGGCACCATGCACAGACATAAATGCAGGAAAAACAGCTAAATGCATAAATATGTCTTTTTTTTTTTTTTAAATAAAAAGGCAATGTCCTTGGACCTTGCTGTGGTAGGAGTTGCCATTAATCCCTACCCAGTCCTGAGACTCCAAGGGTTTCTAGGGAGGGGACCAGAGGCAGCATTGATTTCATCTGTGGATTGTTGCATTTGTGTCTGCTTTGATTGTGGAATGCTGGCAAGGAGAAGCTGACAGTGAGCACGGCGTGCCTGCAGTATGTGTTCGTGGGCATACTTGGCTTTCTCTGGTTGGTCCTAAGTTAGAAGCTGGGGTTAAAAACCAGGAGAAACTGTCACTCACTGGCCAAGTCTTGATTGTTTGGGGCAGATTCCTGCAGAATGTGGGTCAGAGTTGGCTCGTCAACACAATATGGTCCTCATCCGTCTGTATTTTCAGTCCTGCAAAGAGGGCAGTGATGCTTTTCCATTAATCTGAAAATTCTTCATTGAGCCGATAGTTGGCTCAAAACCTGTGGTTAGTAAGAGGTATAATTTTGGATCGGTTTCTCTAGTGTCTGCTTGAAATGTTCCATTTGACCGTTGGTCACAGGATTGCTTTGGAGGCAATTTCATTTTTATAGCCTCCTTCTCATTTCCTCCCCTCTCCCCCTACGGAGTGACCTAGTGCCCCAAAGCTGATGCACGGATGGCTGCAGCACATTACCCAGACGGGCCTTGTCTACTCAGAAGCATTCCATATTCCAAATAGGCAGTTAGAAACTCTTTGAAGTCCACGTCCTAGCCTTCTGTTCTTCTTTTAAATTGTCAATAATATTAACACAGCAATCAACACACAGAGGTGGATCGATAAGTGATTTCTGACTCACTTAAAAATGTACCGCATGTGCACGAAAGCTCAGCGCCTACTCAGAAACACTGACTCGTTAAAACGGCATCATGCCAGGTCATCCTTATTATCTCCCCCCTCCCCAAATTATTAAATGCACATGGGACTGAGCAGGGTGCTTTGCAAATGACTTAAAAAGGAAAGAAAATCTATTTTTGATTGTGGGGAACTCGTTAAGAGCCCAGAGTGTTTCAAACTGCTTTTGCACCTGAGCAAAATTGTAAGTTACTCTACTTCAGAGAAGTGTGAGAATTAGGCTGCTGGCAGTCAGGCTCCTGGTACACTGGGCTCCACAGTTTCAGACGTGCCCCAGTACCCAAAGACCATATGTGGGGGCATCTAAAGAACCGAGTAAAGGTTCTATGGGTGAAACTTCCTGAGATAGGCCCAATGTAATAAGACAAACATGGCATGCTTAGTCAGAGCTCCGGGCAGCCCACTGAATTTAGTCCAGTTTCTATTCTGTGGGGAGGGTCCCTAATTGGATCACACCATATCAGTGGCAGCCAAGTTATTAACTTGCCACAACCCAACTCAAGTCTCTGTCTTTACCTTTGTGAAAGATGAACACAGATAGACAAAGATTCAGAAGGTAAGAGCAGTTTCATCGTTGCAGTAGGAAAAAGAGTCCAGCACGAATAGAATTCAGCCTCTGTTGCAAAGGGGTCACTGGCCCTTTAAAAGTGCTGGTGAGGAGAGCTTCCAAGTTATGGGAGTAAGCCGGGAGTGGAGCCCCCCTGAGTGTAATAACTGGTGGATTCTGGCTCCCATCTTTGTACAGGTGTTGGGACACTGGGCCTGTCTTCAAGGGTGTACTGGAACAGTTCCTTATATCTTCAGTAAATTCCTTTGGCAGCCTTGAGATTTCTTCCGCAAGTACTTTAAGCAAGACTGGAGTCATCCTAAGGACACACACAGCCTTGAGCTTTTAGAGACTCGGCAGATAGTGTTGGTCTAAGTGGGCCAAGGCCTAGTCCAGAGAAAGGCTCAGAGGAGCCTGAGTAGAGTTTAGTGAGGGAGAGAATGTTTGTCACTGTGAGTATTAGATCTCTGAAAATTCCTTCTGAAGCGATGATCAAGCCCAGGATGTCCTACGTGCTGGAGGACAGCACTAGCCCTGAGCAACCCTTCTGGCCTTGACAAAGGTTGGTGCCTTGAGCTTGTGTCCTTCCTGCCTTGACCTCTGGAGTAACTGGCATTGCGTACATGCATACGCCACAGTTCCAGCAAAAAGTAGTTTCCTTATGTTCCCCGAGGACATCTTTCCTACATTGAAAGGTCACTCACTAGGAGAGGAAGCTAAATTTTCTTTCGTACACGTCCCTTATTTGGTAAGCTGCCTTCAATTTTAAGTCATAATATAGTCTGAATTATTTTAAAAGTATAGAGAAGTTTTACCATTTTTAAGGATGATTTTAGAGCCTTACAAATTTTCTTAAAAGACTGAATTCATTAAATTTTCCTGTATGTTTAGCATCTTAAGTTAAAATGTTCAGTTTTCTTCCTAGCAATAAAATTGTCATATTTAAACACAGTCTTCCAGGCTACTTAACTCTTATTAATATCATAAATTAAACTTGTAAATACCTCATTATATTAGATTTTTAAAAGAATGTCTGTAAATTTAGTAAGAATTCAATTTAACATCATGAGCCTAAATCAATTCTACAAGTACACCCTTGAAAATGGAATTACAAGGATCATAAAACAAATAACTATTTCAAGAAAATATAATGGTAAAATTGCTGAGGGCAAAACATCAATACTGAATTTTACTTTCTTAAATTTTTGTGCATACTCCTAATTCTTCCTAGGTATAATAAAGATTCATAGCACTAAAGACACAAAAGTTTTAGAATACCCCTACCCTTTATTGTGATTTAAAAAAATACATGGTGTTAAATGTACTATCTTTACCATTTCTAAGCACACAGTTTGGTAGTTTTAAGATATTCAAGTTTTTATTCAGATAATCACCAGGGATTATTTAATGTTATAAACAGAAACTCTCTTCCTGTAAAAAACAACTTCCCCTATTCATGACCCCAGCCCTAGCCACCATCATTCCATTGTGCTTCCATACACACACGTGTGTGTGTGTGTGTGTGTGTGTGTGTGTGTGTGTGCGTGTGTGTGGTGTGCGCGTGTGTGTGTAGATGTCCAGGGAGGCTAGAGGCGTTAGATTCTCCTGGATCTGGACTTTCAGGTGACTGTGACCTGTCTGACATGAAACTTGATAGTGAATTCAAGTCCTCTGCAAAGGCAGTGTGCACTCTGATCACCGATCCTTCTCTCTAACCTCAAGGTTTTTTCTTTTTTGCACCTGGTTACTAATATTTGACTTAGTAAAGCTATTCTTATGTCTTTAACAAATGTCTACTGTTTATCTTTTCACTTTGCATGTGGTCCTCAAGTTCCATCCATGTTTTAGCACATATCAGAATTTCCTTCTTTTCTTAGGCTGAATTTTAGAATGAGCCTTAATAGCAACAACAATCAAAAGCTAGGGCTGAATTCTATTTAATACTTGCTGTATCTTTAAGGGGAAGATGGGTGATGTTTCTTATAGTTCAAGCCCATGCATTTAAATCACATATTTCTTAATACATTGCTAAGGGATATATAAAGTGCAAGCTGATGATTCGCTTTCTCTCATCTGCAAAGATTTTCCCAGCTGGATACCTCTTGGTTTTTTAATATGCCTAACATCACAAAACACATTTATTTCACAATACATTGTTTTAGGTGATGTGTAGGTGGGAGAAAATGCATATTAATGTCCCTAAATCTCAATGCAATATTTCTTATCAAAATGATGAGTGGGGAAAACTTTGAATTGCAATCCAAATAAAATTGACAGAGTGACAAAGTCAGCGTGGAAGCCTTGACAAGAATATCATAGCATTAATAAAAGGGATGTGGTGCTTATGAGGCCCATGGCATAGAGGCATGCAGGTTTCCTGCCTCCAGAGGAATGTGTACTTATAATAATTTGACATCCTGATGGTAGGGAGTGATATTCATATGCAAGTGTTTCTTGTATTTCACAAAACTGCTTGAGGCTTTGCGCTGATGTGAAGCATCTTATGCATTTTCCTATTAAAAATAGATAGAGGGCTGAGGAAATGTTTGGCAGTGGAGTGCTCGTCTGGAATGTGCATGACTCTGGGTTCCATCTCCAGCACCGGACAAACCACAGGGAAAACTCTGGAGATGACAAAGCTCATGGTCATAATTTTGTGCATAAGTGCTTCCTGTTGTCTGCAGAGTCCTCGTGTCTCCTGAGATCCAGCTGCTGCCACTAAAGAGTGTCAACAGCATGCTTTGTCTTCCCTTTTGGGTTTTTACTTCGTTGTCCCCTGACATTTTTAAGTATCTTCCTGCTTAGTACAAAACACTTTGGGCTTGATAATACCTTGCATTCTTTTCATATCCCCTCTATATTTTGTGATGGAAGACAGAATTTTATAACATGTAATTTTTAAAACTACCAGAAAGTATGTAGCTAAATTCCAGGCACTTTCATGGACTGGAGGTTTCTGCACATTGGTGTGGTAAGGCATTTCTTCTGACATTCTGTACGGTGGGATCATATTCTTTATATAGCTGTATTGTGTGTCATGTGTCTGGCTCTTAATCTACCTTGTCAAGTTAAAAATCTCTTTGAGAGATGAGTGAGGGACATTAAAAAGTGCTTTCAAAAATATTTAGTGAGTCAAGTTTAATATTTAATTTCTCCATTTTAATTCATTCCTGGATTTAGAAAAAAGTACACTTCGGGCTCCTATTCCGGCTCCTTTACTGAATTCTTATTGTCAAAAGTACTTGCTGTCATCTGACAATGAACGAGCAGATGTTACAGCACAGTCACCGTAACTCTGTCACCTGTAGGGCCATCTTTTCATTACTAATGTTTCCCCAGTTCCATTGGAGGGAAAATCGTCAACCTGTTTGCTTTTCTAAGAGATCTTAAGATGTGAATTTTCTCTCGGCCTATTTTCTTGAGGAAATAAGTGAAAAATGTCAAAGTCAGAAGAAATTGTTTTGGACCCCAGAGCTGGAGGAATTTTTGCTAGATGTGAATGCAAATGTATTAAGGAAGTGCTGGCCAGAAAGCTATTTCCTTTGGAAGTGGAATGTATCCAGAGATCTAAACTCGGACAAAATCTCTTTTAACTCTAATCTAAAAACCAGGACTCATTTTCAAGGAAATGGAAAAAGAAACATCAGATCAGTGAGGGGATAACATCATTCTTAGGAAAGAGTGTGTTCTGATGCAACAGAAGAAAAGTCTATCTCTGAACACCGTTACCTGATTTCTGTGTGGTAAATAATCTTAAGGCAATACTATTACATCAGATACATTATAGCATGAGCCACATGCACAAGGTTCTGAGGACTTAGATAGTTTTATGCTCCAATGTTTGCTCCAGAGAACTCTAACTTAGACAGAAGGACCATGAAGCTGTAAACTGTACTGTTCATTTGAGGAATTAGTAAACGGGTTTTGCACCAAAAAAAAAAAAAAAAAAAAAAAAAAAACAAATAAACAAACAAAAAAACCAAAACCAAAAAACCACAAAACTTTGCTCATTTGAATAAATACTCCTATTAAGAACGATAGATGGCTCCCTTGGACAGATGGAGTCTTTGTCTGGCAACAGATAAAGTAATTAAAATAATTTGCAGTATCCACCAGTCTTTCATTATGACAAGACTGTACTGGTTAGAGTCAGTTACTTGCCACAGGGAAAGACATATGTAAAGTTATCTGAATGAAAATGGAGATGCCTCTGTCATTCCTCTCCAAAACAAAGTAAATGAAGCCAGAGGGTTAAGATGAAGTTATTAGGCAAGAATGTCTGATAATAGCCTTGACAAGAGATAGTGCAGGTCCACAAGCTTATACAGAGGCCCCTCAACCATATGTAAAAAGGATATCAGCCAGCAATGGTCAACTCTCCCTTGGTCTGGAATACTCTTGTAGTTAACCCTTGTGGTCAGTGATTATTGTTTCAAAAACATGTCATTCTCTTCATTTTGACTTTTAAAATTCCTTGCTTCAATTTCCTTGAATGTGCTCATTGTGTGTTTTCACACAAACATCCCTATTTTGTGTTCCGCTGTCCCCAATAAATATTGTTTGGAAAAGTCTCTTCTCTCTCTCTCTCTCTCTCTCTCTCTCTCTCTCTCTCTCTCTCTCTCTCCTTTTTATTTAGGTTGATAGCATGAAAGGTTTGTCCTACATCTCAAAAAATCTGGTTTTGTGACTATTATTCCTTCAAATCTCTCCTCTGGAAAGATATTACTGCAGGTCAGCATTTGCCCTATGACAGTGTGTATGTTAGGGAACTGACAGTTGACAGTCTTGGAAATTCCAAGAACTTATTGAGAGTCCAAGGCCCACTGCTCAGAAACAATACAGTACCTTAAAGCTTTCCATTTCATGTTTGGGAATCACTTTCTATATTGGATCACTCCATATCTAGACGTCCAGTATAGCTTTTGAAACTCTTTAATGCTGGGAATGATGAGTCCTCTTCTTTGATAATTTGATTGTTATATAGTTTAATCAGCAATGCGCACTACAGGCTAATATTTAGGATATTTGCTCTCAAGATGGATTCACCATCTTAAAAGACTGTGAAGCCCTTTGGAGGTGAGGCCTAGCTGTGAACTACATCCCTGGGGCAAGAATTTAGAGGCTATAGCTTGGACCTTGCTAGTGACTCCTCTCTGCTTCTAGATTCATCAAGAGGTAAGAATTCTCCAGACCACTCTCTACCCACTGCATCCCCCTCCATGAAGGACTGAAACCTCTTATGTCATGAGTCAAAATTAACCTTTTCTCCTGTAAGTAGTTTGTAGCTGATATTTTGCTCACAAAGATTCAACTTTGACATTTTTTGAAAACTCAACTTTGATAATGTTCACATTGAGTGAAAAGACTGCTTTTTTTTTTTTTTTATTAGCCTGGTAGTTTAGGGTTCTTTTTTCCTGTTTTTATCAAACTTTCTTGGATGTTCTAAAGAAAAAAAAAATCACAGGTTCAGTGAGTATCTTTTACCACACTCTCCAGAGCTGACAGTGTTCGCATCTTATCAGACTTGTTATCTGTCTTAGTTAGGGTTTCTATTGTTGTGAAAAGATACCATGACCATGACAACTCTTTTTTTTTTTCCCCCAGTATCAGAGCTTTATTAGGAGGAAGGGGGGGGGGGGCAGAAGAGAGTGTGGCTAGCCCTGGGACAGAGCAGAAGAGGCAACAACTCTTATAAAGGAAAACATTTGACTGGGGGCTGGTTTTCGGTTCAGAGTTTCAGTCCATTATCATCATGGTGGGACATGATGTGTATAGGCAGACATGGTGCTGGAGAGGTAGCTGAGAACTCTACATCTTGCTTGCACAGGCAACAGGAAATGATCTGAGACACTGGGTGTGGCTTGATCATATATGAGACCTCAAAGCCTCTTTCCATAGTGACACACTTCTTCCAACAAGGTCATGCCTACTCCAACAAAATCACACCTCCTAATAGTGCCACGCCTTACAAGCTTATAGGGACAATTACATTCAAACTACCACATTATTCTTATGGGATAAATTTTGTCTTAGGCCATCTTTCAAATCTAATATGAACATTCTTCAGTCTTGCTTCTGTTTCTTCGATTACAGCTATAAGACTTACTAATGATCACATTCACACCCGGTGACAAGCTGTTGTTCATTCCCCTTTGACACTCTCAGGCAAGCATAATACCACTTATTTGTATTTTTCTAACTTACCTCATTTCACCAAGGATGATCTGAATACCTATCATAAAATAAATTAATATTTATGAGGGATTTCTGACATGAACAAGATGAAGCATTTCAGGAAAAACTGTAGTAAATGGCAAAAGAAGCAAGGAAGGAGAGTCTATGTTCTACCTGTCCATATCGGAAATACTTTTTCAGGGTAAGAAATTTCTACTATCTTTTGCCACCCTCTACTTCTTGCTTTTAAGATGATCAAATATCAGTGTTATATGATATTTTGTTTGTGTTCTGACAAATAAAGCTTGCCTGAAAATTTCAGAGGAGCAGAGCAGCCAGCCTCTAGAGAGTCTTTACCTCAACAAAATCTATATGCAGGGGTGGCATACGCCTTTAATCCCAGTACTTAGAAGGAGGAAGCAGGAAGATCAGGAGTTCAAGGCCGCCCTGGGTTACAGGAGATTGAATCTGTCTAAAAGAGAAACAGTCAGGCATGGTGGCTCACACCTTTAATCCCGGCACTGTAGAGGTGGAGACAGGATCTACCCCATTCAGTCTGAGATTTTGTAGAGGTAAGAACTCTCTAGCGGCTGGGTGCTCTGCTTCTCTGATCTTTCAAGCAAGCTTTATTTGTCAGAACACAAACAAAATATCATAGAACAGATCAGTGTGTGTGTGTGTGTGTGTGTGTGTGTGTGTGTGTGTGTGTGTAGTATATGTGTTTGTGTGCATGTGTTTGTATCGGTGCCTATGTGTGTAAGCATGTGGAGGTCAGAGGTCCATAGCCATGTCTTCCTTGATCACTGTACACAATTCTTCTCTTCATTAATGAACTTTGGTGAAGTAGCTATCGTTTGAATCTGTAATCATGCCTTTTCTCTTTGTGTGTGTATGTGCAAAGGTAGTTTTTTGTTTTTGTTTTTTGTTTTGGGTTATTTTTGCTTTTTTGTTGCTGCTGTTTTCATAGACATCTGTTTATGTAGTTTGCCTGGCTCACCTTTTACACTGCTAATTTCACGGGCATCTTCAAGTGACTTCCTCCTCTATATTCCTGTTCTTTCGCTTGTCTTTGAGAACCTGGAGATTATATTGTTCCTGAGCACTGAAGTACCATTATGGGCAAACTTTATAAAAATCTGGTACAGATAGGGAGCTGAGAATTTCCCCCCTCAAAAGGAAAGGCAATACTAAATTATCTGTGTTTATTTGGTATATTTTCCCTTGTCTGAAGTCTGACTCCAAAGAAAAGCATATTGTGAGTTTACACCACAGACAGTTCCTAAATGCAAAGACAATCTCTAGACTTGGAACTTTTGGCAAAGATCCAAACTTTAGCTTGTGAAAAATATCTTACTATAGAGATTTATCTGCATTTGAAAAAGCAATAAAAGTTATTCTTCTTAGACAAGCAATTCATTGGAGATCAAAATAATGTTAGTTAAAAACCAATACTATGTCTCTATGTTCATTCCATCATGATATAACATTTTCAGAAATATATTTGTGCACATGGTGGGTTTAGTTTTTCAAGGTTTCCTGCATAGTTCCATTAGTTCAGCTTTGAGGAATGAATGTCTTTATGAGGAAATCAACTGAAAGATGTCTGTTGAGAGAGTTTTATCTTCTGAGTTCATATTCTCTGATCCAAGATGTCCAGAATGGCAGAGTGAAGGCCCTTTCTTTAATCTTACATTATAGATACAGCTGGACTTGTCTCAGGTTTTACCATAACTGCATGAATTAGAATTCTTGTATGAAATTGCTTCTGTATTAAGTTTCTCCAGAAAGGATCTTTAAGTCTGATATCTATAAACCTTTATATGTATTGTATATATTATATATGTAAACACAACATTTGTATATATAAATCTATATATGTAATATATTGTATATGTAAACATATATAAAAATTGGTTTCTCTTACAAAAATTCTAAGAATATTAGATTTATATAATACTTTGCTAATATATATAACCCAATCAACCCAGCTCTTTCTTTTTGTAAGACTTATAATCTAATTTTTTAATTCCCTCTGGAGGTAGAAAAATATTTGAAATTACTAAACAGGAGATGCAGGTTTTTCTCCATCAGAAAATCTGAGAGCAAGCTCTGAGCCTCCTTTCTATAAGCTCAGACACCAGAGAAAGCAGAGTGAAGAACCCCATACCCATGTACAAAGGGACAGTTTCTTTCCAATGGACAGGAAAGCATTTTCTTACTTGATGTATGTGCACAAATAGTTACACAGAAGAGCAAGCAAAGCTTTTTTTGCTGTCTTAGGTGACAAAGAGTCCCTGCCACTTTTACAGAGATTACAAAGTGACAAAACTATGAAAGAGGTCACCAATCACTGTTATCAAGAAGGAAACATGTCCTACCACATACCAGAGATTCTGTGTCCAGAACGGACTCATCAGATCGCACGACAATACTAGCAGACCCTTTGTCCTTGCTCCTGGGATGGAAAGTGACTTAATCCAAACACTCACTTACACATGACACTGGCCAGGTGACATCCGCACATTCACAAAGTTGCACTTTAGGGCAGGAAGCCAACCCCTAGGTGTCTTTTACACACTCAACATTCCTGACCCTAGAGCTGGAGGGAAGCCCAAAGATATTTTCCACTGGCTCTGAGCAACTCTCCTTTACTCTGAAAGGAAATACTGCATCTTCCAAGGCTGCTTGCCACATAGGCATTCTGAAAAAGATAACTCAGAAAACAGGAAGTCAGTGATTCCAGCTTCTAGTCATAAAACAATACAGAAATATGAAAGGCTTATGAAGAAATATCTCCTCGTATCAGCAAATGAAAACTAACTCAAAAAGCCTGTGCAAGCTGAGGATGTAGCTCACTTGTCTCGTACATGCAAAGCACTGTCCGTTTGATGAACGATCTGTTTATAGGCACTTGAGGAAAGTATTGAGTAAAGTAAGAGTAGAATTAATTGCCAGGTTAGATGTGCAGCTGGTAAGTTCCCCTCAGAAACAAAAACACAAGGCAATTCGGGGAATTACTGGTCATAAAAGTCTACAAAGTAACATGATTGTCACAAGTGCTTAGGCTCTAGCCAGTAAAGAGCAAGGTAAAACACAAGTCAAATTATGAGTTTAATAAGTTTTTAAGGCGGTAAACAATCTTAGAAATCTTTTATTAAATGATGCAAAGTGACATTGAAAGAGTAACTGTAATCTCCCTGGGCTAATTTTTCATAAATTATGCTTATATTTATCTGGTTTCAGTGCATGGACTTTTCAAATGCTTTTACCTCATCTTCCCTGGTACATACACACACACACACACACACACACACACACACACACACACACACACACACACACATGGTTGACTTGGCCATGCTCGGAGCATTAGATAGAATTATCCAGAGCCAAATAGTCCATTTTCTTGGGTAAGTTGTTCTCATTCTAGAATTAAATGAACACCAGGTCTCTATTGAGTGTTCACCCATTACGTTAATGTTTTCAAAAGGTGTTTTGTTAGTTTGCCCCTCCTCCTGCTGTTCTTTTCAGTCCATTGTTGTCTCCTGTGGTTGTGCCCTTTTGTTTTCTCTGCTTTAACACTTGCTGATTTGTTTCCAGAGGTAAATTTTTCTTTTTTTCTTCAAGACAGGGTTTCTCTGTGTAGCTTTGCGCCTTTCCTGGATCTCGCTCGGTAGCCCAGGCTGGCTTCGAACTCACAGGCTCAGAGGTAAAATCTTAATGAGTTAAAAGTTTCTTCCTGGCAGGTGGTGGCGGCGCATGCCTTTAATCCCAGCACTCGGGAGGCAGAGGCAGGTGGATCTCTGTGAGTTTGAGGCCAGCCTGGGCTACAGAGCGAGATCCAGGAGAGTCAGGAATGTTATATAGAGAAACCTTGTCTTGGAAAATAAACAAACAAACAAACAAATAAATAAATAAATAAAAAGGAAGAAAAGAAGGCAGACAGGAAGTTTCTTCCTGATAGTTACATCTTTTCAACTCTGCATTCCTTGTTTGAGCTAGGCTTGGTGGTTTATACCTCAACCTCAGTAATATTGAATTGTCAAGGCCAACTTGGTCTACATGGCAACCCCATCTCAGCCTTCTCCCAAAGAACCCTGCATACATAAACTCATCTCTAAGCATTGCTATAGTTGCATTTTCCATAATTTTGATATGAAATACCTTCATTGTTTTTCAGTTCAAAATATTTTAGGTTTTAATTATCATGTCTTCTTTGGTCAATGAGTTGTTTTTAAGTATATCTAAATATCTGGGGCTTTTCCAAATTTTTTTAATTGTCTCTAAACAATCTGTTGAGATATAATGCTAATGAACTAAGATATACTTCATTTCAGTACATGATTTGCTAAATTGGGTTTGTTTTTTAATTAAAATAATATTTTGAGAAAGTTTCTCACTATGTGGTGCAGACTTTCGTGAACTTACAGTCTTCCAGCCACAGCCTCTAAGTGGCCGGGTTACAGGTTTATATTGCCAAATCCTGAAACTTGATGAGTTTGAACAGATATACAACTTTCTTTCACACATGTACTGGCTATGAAGAGCCTGGATGTGCTCACTACCTTCCACATTCCCTCACTCTTCTTTGGAGCTTGATGCTCTCTCCACCACTGACAGCTTATGCCAGTTTTAAAATATATACAAACATAACATAGGAGAAACTTGGGATGGTTTTGTTAAATCCATACAGTGTACATTTTGAAACGAGGCATACTACCTGGAATAATAGCAGGTAGAGGAAAATTATTCAATGAACACAAAATATTTTCCAAGTGGATCATATAACAGATACATCAAAGAGTAAAAAGAAATTGTACAAAAATGGAAGAAGGAAATTGACCCTTGAAGAGCAGGGGAAAGGGAGGAGCTTGGTTCCATAGCACTGAAGTTTGGTCCAGAATAATAAGAAAAGGGCACGGCATTAGCCTTGGTCATATTGCAGCAGGCTGTAGAATTTTGAGGAGAGTGAATTTCATTTGTCACTTCATATAATACCTGAAAGTGGGGGAAAGGTGAGATATGTCCAACTGTTGCTACCGTTTTAATTTCAATTGGTTTATTTATAAAGCTATTTTAATATCCTTTCCTGCCAAAGACTAAGTCAAATTTTATTTTATCCTGGCTAAGATATAAGCTGATCATGAGATATTTAGTCTGCTTTTAACAAAGGAAATGAGAAAAATTTTTATATGCTATGTAATCTGAAGATTTAGCAGAAATTCTGTATATCACCAGAATGATTTCCTGTAATTTGTGATGACTTATTGTTTCTGTAGAAGTTTTTCACTTCACAGTATAACTGTATTACCTTATTCTGTTTATTATAAAATGTTCTTGTCTCTTCTATTACGTATAATACAGTCATTATGCGTAAGCAGTCATTGCTCACCAGTAAATGTGTTCTTGTTTACTTTATTATATGTGTATGTATGTTTTCTTGCACATATGGATCTGCACTGTGTGCATGTCTGGTGCCCACAGAAACCAAAAGTGAGTATCAGATCCCCTGGAACAGGAGTTCCATGCGGTGATAAGCGTCCATGTGGACTCTAGTCCTCTGAAGCCACTAGTCCAGGGGCTCTTAACCTTCCTGATGTGGCAACCTTCTAATGCAGTTCTTCATGTGGAGCTGACCCCCAACCACAACCTCATGTACACTGCCACTTCATAACTGTGATCGTCCTGCTGTTAGGAATTGTAATGGCAATATCTGATGTGTGTGATAGCTGACATTCCTGTGAAAAGGTCATTTGACCCCAAGGGTCCATGACGGATAGGTTGAGAGCCACTTCACTGAAGCCGTTTCTCCAAAAATATGTTTTCTCAATCAAATGACTAAATCATTTTCTGACAATTCCGTGTTTTGTCTCAATAAAACAAAACAAAAAAATTAGGACAAAACTCCCAATGTTTTAAATTATGATTATATAATATATATATATATCACAAAGTTTTATCAGTTTAACCATTTTGAATATATAGTTCTGTGACAGTAGGCACATTCGTATTATAGTATAATGACATCAATCCCAGTCTCAATAACTTTTTCATTTTCTCCAACTGTCATTCTCTACCACTATATAGTAACTTGAATTCCTTCCCACCTCTTAGTCCTGACACACCACTCTGTATGATCCCTACAGCTTTGTACTTGGTTCTTCCTGTAAGTGAACTCATATACTGTGTTTGTATTTTTATAACTGGTTTATTTCACTCAGTATAATATCATCAGTGTTCATCCAAATGGTAGCATGTGTCAGAATTTTTAGACAGAATGACAGTTATACGTTTGTCCATCCATTTACTGTCCATTGATGGGTATTTGGATTATTTCTGCCTTTCCACTGTTGTGAATGGTGCCATTTTGACCAGGAGTCTAGGGAAAGTTTTTGAGATCCTATTTTCTATTCTTTGCATATATATATGCTCAGAAGTGGAAGCACATCATGTGGAATGTCCTTCTGTATGCTGTGAATATGTGTTGCTTTTATTGGTTGATGAATAAAGCTGCTTTGGCCAATGGCAGGACAGAATATAGCTAAGTGGAAAAGCAAAACTGAATACTGGGAAAAAGAAGGGTGGAGTCTGGGAGACAACATCCAGCCGCCCAAGGAGCAAGACGCCAGCACACTGGTAATGCCACAGTCACGTGACAAGACATAGACGAATAGAATTAATTAAGTTGTAAGAGCTAGTTAGTAATAAGCCTGAGCAATAGGCAGAACATTTCTAAATAATATTAAGTCTCTGAATGATTATTTACACTCGGCCTCAGGACAGAAAAGCCTCCAGCTATATCAACATATGATCATTCTAGGTGTAATTGTTTTGAGAAACCTGATAGTGGTTTCCATAGCAGTTGTACCATATTGTATTTGCAGATGGGTCCCAGTTTCTACATGACCTTGTCAGTGAACATTATTTTACTATTTCTAATGATGATAGTCTAAGTGGTTGCAAAGTGGTAGGTCATGGTCTTGTGTTGACTCTCTTGTAATTAATAATGCTGAACCTCCTTTTATACACTTATTGGCCACTTGGGTATATTTCTTGGAGAAATGTCTGTTCAAATATTAGGCAATTTTTTACTCAGATTTTTGCTGTTGATTATAGTTTTGATATTTTGATATTAAACCTTTTGCTAAACATAGTTTGTGAATGTTTGTAAATGTTTTGTAACTATTTACTTCCCCTCTATGGTTGCCATTTCATTCTATGCTAGTGCCCTTTGGTACAAGTTTTTGAATGTTGATATTGGTATAATCTACCTGCATGTTTCCTTTACTGCTTTCAGTTTCATATCAAAGAAATCACTATCCATTCATAGATGGGACAAAATTTCCTCTATGTTTTCTTCTGAGAGTTTTGTGGTTTTTAACTCTTATATTTAGAGTCTTTTTATGTGGTAGAAAAGAATCCAACTTTCATCTTTTTCCGTGTGTGGGAATATCCAGCTTCTCAAAAACATTTGTGGGGAGGAAAGTGGATGCTTCATGAATTTGAGTGTCATTTTTGCAGGGGGCCATGCTAATTTCTGTATCATTCTACTTTTAATACTCATGCAGCTGGAATGGAGCTCAAACGTTATTACGATGCTGGAAATATGTTATTTGGATATATTTACAATTCTTAATCAGATTGTGACTAAGATAATAAATCAAATGATAGCATTGTATAAATTAAAATGTTACTAAAATTTTCTGTGATTATACATTTAAATGTAGGACAGCAGTCTCAAGATTAATTCACTAATGTACTGATGTTGTATAGGATGGTCTTATTCAAGTAAAAAATCTGAAAAATTGTTTTCAATGTAGACATTGATAACTATTGTGATACTTAATTTCTTCTATTTATTAAGCAAACGGTATTATTTTCTTCATGGATATAATGGAAACATTGTTCTACTAGCAAAGGGCTTTTAAAACTTACAATAAGGCATGAGAGTAGGAGGATTGACCCCCCTCCTCATCTAACATGTGGTGGCAAAGGTGAGGGGAAAAATACCTTCTCTCCCCTCACCCCTTGCCACCCACAACAGGTGAGAGAGCTAACCCCAGGGCCACAAAGGCTAGGAGAAATGGCCCTGACCTCCACCAGCTGCGGCACAAGGGAGAGCAGGCACAGCAATTCGCCTGGGCAGCACACTAGAGCTGATTCTGTTGGCAGGGGTGTTGTAGAATAATCTTTTGTATATGGTGAAGATGTGCCACTCTGACTAGTCCAATAAAAAGCTTGCCAAAAGCTAGGCAAGATTTTCAGGGCAGAGAGAATGCTGGGAAGAAGAAGGCAGAGATGCCAGATATGCAGAGCAAGCAGGATGGTCAATATGGAGATGAGTTAATAAAGCCATGAGGCAGGAAATAAATAGAAATGGGTTAATTTAAGTTATAAGAGCTAGATAGGGGTTGGGGATTTAGCTCAGTGGTAGAGCACTTGCCTAGCAAGCGCAAGGCCCTGGGTTTGATCCCCAGCTCCAAAAAAAAAAAAAAAAGAGAGAGAGAGAGAGAGAGCTAGTTAGAAACAAACCTAAGCTATTGGTTGAACTTTCACAATTAATAATAAGTCTCTGTCATTTTTTGTGAGCTGGCAGCCCAAAAAGAAAAGTCCATCTACATGGGGCACAGTGGGCCAGGTCTGTGGGTGTGAGAGCAGGAGAGCTTCCCTGCTCCCCACCCCCGTCATATGCCTTGGGATGGCAAGGGAAAGGGAGTATGCCCCTCCAACCCTTTGCCACCTGCCACAGGCAGGGGAGCCAACCTCCGGCTCAAATCACAACAAAAACTTACAATAAAATGAGAAACAAACCAAAACAGAGCTATATATAGTCCACACATTAATGCAGAAATCATAGTCTTTGTAGCACTGTCTTTAATTTGTGGGAGGATCTTCAGACTAGCCCGAAATCACCACTTTTACATTATCAACACCACCAACAAATACTGCACTCCAGAAAACTCAAGCACAGCAACAATTATAAAGATGAACTACAAATACTGTACATAGCATAGTCTCAATGGATATGTTTAATCATACACATTTACAGTAAATAGAGCAACATCAACAAAACTCTCAGGGTCTGATTCTGTGGCTAAAGGCACTTGTCCCCAGGACTGATGACGTGAGTTCCATTCCTTGAATCCACAGAATGGAAAGAGAGAAACTGTTCTGCCAAGTTGTCCTTTGATATCTATTCACTTCATGGGGCATGCATGCAGAGCTCCACTCCCCAGGTAAATAAATAAAATATAATAAAAATCAAAGCACAATCAGCTGAGATTTCTGACATTTTCACTAAACTTTCAAGGTCATGAAAGGTGCTGCTACTTTTATTTTGATAGATAACATGTAGTTATGTGTCAATGTTCTTTCAATGTATCTACAGTACCCCCAAAAAACTTACTTTATTTTCAACATTATTTTTGGCAAAGTCATCTTTGACTTACATAGTTTAAAGAAAATTAAGCACTATTGGTTCTCCAACCAAAAAGGAAGAAGTCTGCACTTACCCTTACTTATTCAAAAATTATTTTGTTATCAATATTCTCACTCTTTGAAAAACTAAAAGTGCCATCTTGGATATATGTTGATTGTATTCTTGGTTGAAATGCTAATGTAAATTTTTTTCCTGTTAAACTTACTTAATTGTTTTGAGACAAAGTATCTTATAGCCCAGGCTAGCCTGAATATTTATCCACCTGCTTCCACCTCCTGAGTGCTGGGATTGCAAGTGTAAGTAACTATGCCCAGCTACACTTTTTATTATACAGTTATAGAAAAATGAACAAAATATTTTTCAGAAATCTGAAGAGAGCTCATTACTAAAAGACAGATTGGAAGATATTAGGTGTAGCTGCTCATTGATAATATGTGTAATGAAAGCTAATAATCCATTCAACTGCTTCTGAATTTGTAAGCTTGATAATAGGATTGACTTGGATTGGTGACTCACTGCTAATTTGGATTTGAGTTGCATAAACTTTAGGTAGTGAACAAATTGTTGAGTGTCACTAAGTGATGTCTAAAACAACAAAGAGATTTTTCTTAACCAAGAGATGTATGAGGTGTCAAGCCTTATAAAGTCTGTACAGTTTGGTTCAAGAACAATTATTGTTATTGCTAAAAATAAGTAGTGTAAATATTATATTAAATATTTAGTGAGAAGAACATCATGGAAACTACTTCTCAAACAGGTTTGAAAGAGTAGTCTTTCTAGAGTCCTGTGTCTTCCTGACATTTCAAATTTAGCTGCTCTCATTATTGACAATAACTATTGCAATTGTGACCCTAAACATTGTGTACCCACGCATTTATTCAGAAGTATTTATACACCAGTTACATTGCTGGTACTGTATGGATGAGATGATAAAGGCCCAGATAAGGCAAAAGGAAAAATAAAGATAAGTTTAAAATGCCTCAGAGATATGTGTGAATACAAGAAGAAAAATAAGTTTGTAACATAAAATAGAAAAGGATCCTAGCTCTCATACAAATATTAAATGGACATGTGCCAAACATTGGCCCTCGCTCATTAGTGAGAGAGCTGTAGATGCTACAGTGATTCAAAGGCAAGTTCAAGAACCCCATGGGAGTGAGCAGTAACTTCAGCAACAAGCTTTCATCAGTTTTCTACCAGCTTGTTCTGTGAGAGGTCACAGCATCAGTTTAATTTCTGAGGACAAAGTTCATCTGTCACATGGACAGCAGCCATCGCTCTTGGTTGTTTACAAGAATCATGTAACAGGTCAAAGATAGGAGAAATGAGAAGCCCATGGAGTCTGGTATGGGACAGAATGTTAGACAGCTGCCTTGCCACCCACTGAAGATGTTCAATAATACCTCTTTGTCCCTTTTAAAGGAGAGAAGACACAAGTTGGCTTTAAAAAAAAAAAACAAAAAAAACCAAAACTTACATTTCCTTGGAGATTCTGTATACAGGTCAATGTCCCTTATTATATTATATTTGATAACCTGGTAATTGCCACCCCCTCGTTCATCTTTTTGTTTGTTTGCTTTTTTGGGTTTTTGTTTTGTTTTGTTTTGTTTTTAGAGAAGACTGTAAACAAGGCTCAGAGAGTTTTAAATAGCTTTATTGATCTGACCCTCCCAGAGAGGACACAGGAAAACAATGTTGAAAACAAGTTCTCAAGTCAGAATGCCCAGATTCACTAACTAGCTATTGACTAAGGCCAGTTACTTCCTTTTTTTTTTCTTTTTTCCTCTAATTTAGTTTCTTCAGAGCTAAAATGAGAAAAATAACAGCACTTAATTTACAGGAGTGTTGAAAAGGTTTCATGAGATAATGAATATCATTTCCTGACATACTGTTATGGGTAAACACATCCTATTGGCAATTTGAGAAAATGGCTACATATTCCTAGCTATCTTATAAAGAGTGTACTTTTGATGTAGGCTTACATAAGTCAATGATTTCCTTTTTTTCTGATTATAGCATTTCCCAATTCTCTGCAATATTCAGCTGTATACCCTCTGCCCTATCACTTTAAGAAACAATTGTATAAGCAGTATCTGGGGGTGCTATCAAGAAGATGGAGGGGAATAGTAGGAAAAGGTACCACCCCCAAGTAGGTCATCAGCCTACTCCTTATTTAGACCTGAAGACAATGAAGGAGAAATAGATAAAAGAAAAGCCATCTGTTTAGTTAAAAGCTGGACATAAATTTAGAAAGTGTCCCTTTCCCTCTCTACCAGAAAAGACAGAAGTGAATTGCTAGAGACCCTACTTTGTGAGCCAGGAGATGGCCCCAGGGCAGTGTTTACCATGCTAACTTAGCTTTGATATTTGTGAGTTCCCTCACTTATGCCCTCTTCTCACAATGTGCTGTCCTAGAACTCAGTCCTCTGGCTTCTCACACCTCTGAAATGTACTGTCTTACAATTTACTGTTTGGGTGTTATGCAAACTCACATGTGGAATATGCCTGTGGGCACTCATTGCCAGGCATTCCTGTGTGTGCACACGACTGTTCTTTTCATTTCCCTGCTTAATTTACAAAATCTAAGCCATGAAAAGGGATGGTATAAAAGGCCAATGATGTCCAGACATTACCTAGCATCGCCCAACTTCAGCCAGGCAAGCCTCACCTCACGCTTTGCATCTTCTGGCATTGACCTCACTCATGATTGCAACAATAACACTGTGGCACCACAGATATTCCTTGGTTTCTTCAATTAATAATAATAGCTACTATTAAAATTCCCAAATTATAAGAACACTAAATTCCAGCTAAGGGGAATAAACACCTCCAAGAGAATGTAAGAACGTCTTATCAGCTAAATTCTGTTGCTGAAGAAGTCGGGAAAAAGGGTCATTGAAGTAAAGAAGTGTGCAATTCCTTTTACAGTTGTTACTGAAAGCATCATCAGTCTTAACCAGGTTTAATGCTTAGGAACAAATGTTTGAAGGGCAAGCATGGCCCCATCCTATTAACTACAAGTGTCAATGTAATGTGTCACGTCTTGTCTTTTCTTCCCTATATTTTATTGTGTATCTAACTTGTATGGAAGAAATTCAATGTTTAATTAAAAACAAAAGAGACAAACACCTCACAAGAATTTATATAGATGCCGTTTTAAAGCTTTAAGACTTAAGAGTGGGAAAGATGTAGGCAGAAAGGTCAATGTAAACCTTAATTTCAACTTAATTTTTTCACTGCTATGCTACTATGTCAGGATAATAAGCATATTCCTGTGTCATTGACACAGAAAATATTTCTCCTATATTAGGAATATTCTTAAAGGGTTATGGAACACCTGGTTAAAAAAAGTAGCCAATTTTACAAGAGAAAAGCTTGTATTCCCCTGGCAAATACAGATTTCTTTTTTCCAGCTTTATGCAATATAGCAAGTGAGCACTTCTGCTAAAGTTACTAGATTACTTACTCTTTGGTTTTCATGGTAACCACATTTAGGGGAGTCTATGTATACAAAAATCATAAAATTAAGAATGGAGCCCCCCCCCCCACATACCCTGGCAGAGAGGGGGGTTGCAGGGAACTGCTTTGAAGTAAGTTCTACCCAGCAGAGCTGAGAAGTGAGTGCCCCGGGTCTGAATGAACCCTGAAATGGAATGACAGGTCTCTTTCTGTTCATTGTCATGTTTCTCCACAGAACTAGAAGAAGATACAGAAATGAGAAGAAATAATCAGTGAGGAATTTAACTCCCCAAATGTGAAAGTCTGGCTTTCAACTGAGGGTGTTGACAAACTGGAGGTAAAGGGCTAGGCAAGTGACCAACTCACAACGTTCCTTTTGTCTGCTCCTGGGGAGGAATGTATAGGTTCCACACAGAAGTGGTCCCTTGTCTATGGTAACAGCACCTTCCCCCAGGCATCAACAGGGTTCAGTGCAGAATTCAGTTCCGGAGTAGGCAGGTTTTCCCTGACTCCTGCTCTGTTCACAAACACTCCTCACCCCTAGTTCCTTTCTCCAGTGTTCTAACAAGATGTCTCTTTATCTTCACGTGCCTCCAACAACTTGACAGACATAGTTTCAAAAATATAAATAAGTCATTGTCAGTTGTTAGGTTAGGATTTATCCAGCACAGTAGGGAATGTGCTCATAGCCACAGGAGGTGACATTTAAGACGTAAAAAGAAGCTGGGCTTCGTGATGCACACACTTGGGATGCTTCTGTGGGAAGGCTGAAGCCAGCTTGAGCTTACAGGAAGGCGGACTGTGTCCCAAAGCTCTGGTAACTTGAAACTGCATCCCCTTAGCTGTCTTCTAAAGCCATAGGTAAATCTCATAAGGAAGATTTGTAAACGTTTTCTACTTTGGACTGTGTTTAAAACAACAACAGCAACAACAACAAACCAATCAAACATGTTACACAAAAATGAGCTGTTCTAACCACTTTTGAGAGAATAGTTCAGAGCATCAAGTATTTCATTGCTATGTAGTGAAATCCAAAATGTTTCATCCTCCAAAGCAAATGTTCTGCCCAGGAAAGGGTTCCTTTTCCCTTTATTGAAAAGTCCCTGGTGCCTATAACCCTACTTAGTTTCTATAAATTTGCCTAATGTATATTGTTCATAGATGTGGAATCATGTAAACAAAACAAAACAAAACAAAATGAAACAAAACAAAACAAAAAAAAACCACAAACCAAAATTAACCAGACTCAAAGCCTGTATAACTCAACAAACCTCTGTACAGTCAGACTTGACATTTGGAACAGAATGTGTGAAGCTTCATATTTTATACTTTATACAGATCAATGCAGTCCTCACCCCTCATCAAGGAGTCTTCTCTTTGCCTAAGACAGATACTCTTACAGAAAACCACAACAAATCAAAATGCAGAGTTATGGAGCCCAGTCCCAATAGACACATCTACAATACAACTCCTGTACCTAAAGCTCAGTGATCATTCATTGCAGAAGAGGGGGCAGAAAGATTGTAAGAGCCAGGGGATCAGGAAGTTTGCTGTGAGATTGTGTCTCCTAAAAATGTCAGAAACTATACCCATAAAAGTCTCACCCATTACAAGCTGAACTGGATAACATAAACTGACATGCAAATTTGGGCTGGGGTCCAAAAATGAATGAAAAATGAAAATGAAAGTTGGGGATTTAGTTCAGTGGCAGATTGCTTCTCTAGCAAGCACAAGGCCCTAGGTTCAGTCCTCAGCTCTGGGGAGCAAAAAAGAAAAAGAGGAAAGAAAATGAACTGAGCACCAGCATTTTCTTTCCCTGTTTCTTGACTGTAACTACAACAAAAGCAGCTGCTGCCATGACTTCCCCATCATGATGGATCATACCTTCAAACTCTAAGACAAAATAAACCCTTCCTTCCTTAAGGTAAAGTTATTTTTTTTGTCGTGATTTTGTCACAGCAGTGAGTCAAATAAGTAATATACAATGGCATTTTCTATAGGATCTGTGTTCTTTAACATCTTAATAGCTATGTACACAGGCTCTGATATCTTCCTTATTGGTATCACAGGGAAAAAAGCCATGTGTACATGTGTGTGTGGCATCCTAATGTATGTGAAATAATACCTCACCATGATTCTTAAGATGTACATATATATACACGTACACATGTTTGATACTCTGTAGTTCTGGCTAGCTTGATGCTCTCTATGCATTGGTCTTAAATCCATGGCAATCCTTTTGTGTTGGCCTCTTGAATGTTGGGATTGCAGATGTGTGCCATCACATCTGAGATTTGTATTTATATATTAGTGTTTTTCCACTAGCTTGTCTGATTTATTAACATTGCCTACAACTCCACTGAATTACCATAGCAAATCTTTGCAAATATTACAAAACTTGGCAAACAGTGCAAAGGAGCAAAAAGGCTCAATGATTCCCCAAGACTCACAGGAAATTATTACATGGAGAACTGAATCCGTAACTATGAATCTCTTCTCAATTTATGACTTCCTGGAAAGATAGATAAATTCTCAACTGCCATACTCTGTTGTTATTTCTCTATGCTAAAGAGTAACATTTAATATGTAACTTGGATGCCACCAAGTTCTTATGCATTAACCTAAGATTATTTTCTAAGCTTCTTCATTGAAAATAGAAAGGACAAGGAAATCGTTTTGGACTAACAATAATTATCATAGAAGATATGTTCTTGATAAAGTTTCCTGAAAACTAAAGGGCATCCTAAGTTGGTGCCAGAAAAAGAAGTCTATTGAAATATCCTAGGAAACTCCAAAGCAATTTAATGGGAGTCACAGATTTGGTTCTTTTTCATTTAAAGCATATTGTATGCATGCTCTGTGTGTGCTGTTTGGTCAAAATGATGTAACAACATCCAGGGCATTGGTGATTTAACTCAGTGGTAGAACTTGGTATGTTCATGGCCCATTGTTTGATCCTGACCAGAAAAAAATGACATAACAACAACCAAGAAAGCACTAATATATAGCAAAACAATTCAATACAGTATATTATACTATAATTGTCACAAAGTGTAACAAATATGACTGTTATGCAAATAGAATATGAACATGAGTGACAGTGTTATTGAACTCATTCATTTGTGAGGCATCCAGGAAGATATTTAAAATGTATTGTGTGCCGCGTGCACGCACGCACACGTGCGTGCACGCACACACACACACACACATACACACACACACACGTTTTGATAAAATTGGGTAAGCCATGTTAAATTCCTATAGGTCACAGTAATAATATTCCTCTGGCAAAAATGATTTCTGAATTCACTAGACAAAAGCCTATAAATAGACTATAAATCAATGCCAAAGAACTTTAATATTATTCATTAAGTCTAGGTAGACATCTTCCCTCAGCACTCTAAAATCTTGGTTCCTAGACTAACAGACTCTGCATTTCCTGGGAATTTGTTAGAAGCTATAATCATTAGTCCATATCCTCAACTTCAGAAACTTCATGGGACTGGCAATCTGTAGTCAAGCAAGGCATTCATGTGACTATGAATATGTGCTGCACTCTGAGGTCCGTTTGCCTAAATAACCCTTGGAAAGGACATCACCCAAATGTGATGTTGAAGGGACATGGTGCCCAACGTTCAGTCTCCTCTTCAAATTTTTCCCATTTTATTTTCATAGCAAATGAAACCACTGATGCTTTATACTTATTATCTTTGCCGATTTGGAAAATTGTCCTAATGGCAACATCATATTTAGGACTATTTTCTTTCCTTAACTCCATGAGCATTTTTATAGGAAAGTCCCCAAGTATCAAAAGAGATAAAATGCTAGTTCTAACAACATATGATTTACATATAGTTTAAGGGAGCTTTGACGGACCTTCTGTTGGAGTCCACCTAGCTCTGTGTCTTCCACACTGGGCGTCTGGGAGAGTCAGAAGACATTTCACTTTCTAATGTTGCCAATGTATTCTTCATTTGGCAAGAAATCTTATTGCAAAAGGAATGCTTGGTACTGATTCTTTTGTCGCAGATTACTAGCAGAATTATGGTTCTCTCAAGAGTGCTGACAGGACTGATTGCTAATCATTTTTATGGTTTGCTCTGTCTTTATAGTACTGCCAAGTAGTCCTAGGACAGCTAAGGAGGGACAACTTGTAGCAGTAACCTGTTCTATTTCACACTGATTCTCATGGGTCATACCTCAATGATACATTGTTTTGAAGGTCAGCAGGTGGTAGTGGGGGTGCGGGGGGGGGGACGAGAGAAGAAATAATGTATGAAGCTTTAAATTTGGACATTTTATTGTAGCATGTGTACATGCACAGTCTTATATAGCCTGTATATTTGTCTGTTCTTATACACCCTGTATATTTAAGTCTTCTATGCTTTTTAATTTTCAGTTTTAAGTCTGATACTTTAACTTGCAATTGCTTCTCTGTGAATCCATGAGCCTGGTATAACATTTCTGAATGCTAATGAGCTGAAAGAGAACAAAGTCATCTCTTAAAATGTGCTGTTTTATTTAGATACATATTTTTAAAGAAAATTTAGAAAGCTTAAACTAAATGCAAAAACATCGACATCATTCATCAGCCTTCTATTTGAGAACAACCATAGTTCATGTTTTAATCTTTATTTGTATGTTGTACTCTGGACCAGGGAAGCAGGTAGGCTAACTGCAGATCTTCACCTCTCACCCCTCTCCTCCAAATCTAGCCTACAGTCTCATTTCCAGCTCTGTAGCAGATCACCTGATGCAGCCTCACCTCTTCTCTGTCCCCATCTCTACTGGATCAAAAAGATCTTCTCCTCAACCATCCCCTCCACTCATCCTGCTATCCCAGCCCCCACCTGTGGCAGGCATTCTCTGGAAACCCTCCAGCCAAGCCAGACAGAGAAACAAGCAGGCCAGCAAGCAGGTAGGCTAGCTAGATCTTCATTTTCTCTCTGTCCTCCAAATCTAGTCCCCCAGTCTCATCCCCAGCTCTGTAGCAGACAACAACCTGTTGTGGTTTCTCCTCGCTCTCACCCCCATTCCCAGGGGAATAAATAGATCCTGGTAGAACACCCTACTTTTCTCCTTCCTATGAATTTCCTCACCCTGCCTCCCTTCCAGCCCTTCCACATGCCTAAATATCAGTCCCTAATACATAGAATCACATTTTACTCAGAACTCCCAGTGGCCACATGTAAAAAGATCCCAGAAGAATACAAACAAAATATAAAATTTGCCTGAAGATCAGAGGATAGAGCCAGCCACTAGATTAAACATAGATGCCAGGCAGTAGTGGCACATACCTTTAATTCCAGCACAAGGAAGGTTGAGACAGGAAGTGATATGGCTGGGCAGAGAAAAGAATATAAGGTGGGAGAAGACAGAAACTAATCTCTTTTGGCTGAAGACTCAGAGGCATTTAGTTTGAGGATTCGTGGAAACAGGTTCTCGCCTCAATTTTGGCCTGAGGATTTGGTAGTGGTGAGAAGTTTCTCAAGTGGCTTGTTCCTTTGCCTCTCTGATCTTTCAACATTTACCCCAATATCTGGCTCTGGGTTTTTATTACAAGACCAATTAGGATTCATGCAACAAAGAATTCCCCACCAGGCAACACATAGCCACCACCTACTCCTAAGATCCAGAGAGGACAACATAATCCAAGGAAAACACCTACCCAACAAAGACAAAACCATATATCAGTACCTAGAATTACAGTCTTCTCAAACATAGATATCTAAAGGCTAGTATAAAAACACAATGAATAATGACCAGGACAATTATGTCTCTACTGGAGCCCAACAATCATGCCACAGCAGGCCGAGTATTGAAACATAGATGAAGCATAAGAAAAAGACCTTAAAATAGCCTTTATGAATATGACAGAGGTCCTTAAACAAGAAATGAATAAGTCCTTAAAGAAATCGATGAAAACAGTGGAGGGAATTAAATAAATCCATTCAAGATGTAAAAGTGGAAATAGAATCAATAAAGGAAATCCAAACTGAGGGAAATCTGGAGATGAAAAATTTAGGAACTGGAACAGGCACCTCAGAGACAAGCCTCACCAACAGAACAGAAGAGATGGAGGGAATCTTACGCATTGAAGACATGATAGAAGAAATGGATAAAAGAAAATGTTAAATCTGAAAAAAAAAATCCTGGAACAGAACATCCAGGAAATCTGGGATACAATGAAAAGGCCAAATCTAAGAATAATAGAGATAAAGTCTGTGAAGCTGTATCAACCTTTCACGGGGTCTTGGTTGATCAAACCATATTAGCTTGGAAGAAATCCACAGGTTCTCATCTTCTGTGGAAACGAAAGCAAAACTTCTTTTCCAAAGCAATGTATCCTTAGACATAAATTTTGAAGTTAAAATACCTTTAAAATATACATATTGGTTTAACTCAGAAGCCTTTACAATCAAATCTCTCTCTCCATTAAAACTCCCAAAGACAAAACAATCCAGACTCTGTGTAATTTCCATCTTTACATGGCTTAACTTTTATATTACTTTTACTGTCTCTTTAAAGACTTTATTTTTTATAAACTATTTATTTATATAACTGTCTATATTCCTTTTCCTCTCTCTTCCAAGCTTATGTACATTTTGCACACACTGTATACCATTTAGAGTTTTATTCCATCTGAATCTGTCTTATTGTGAATCTGTAATCATTTTTTGACCATTGATTTAAACTGCAGTGTGGCTAGGACTGAAGCAGCAGCCTTGGCTGCTGGCTCCACCCACCTCACCTTCCTAACATGGCAGAAGAACATTTACCACCAGCTCTGGTAGGGCCATGCTCACTGCCGACTCTGGGAAACAGTGAGTCTATGCCTCCATCAAGCATTGTGTAGTCCAGAAACTTTTTTTCTTTTTTCTGTAGTAACAAAAGCTAAATCTACCATGCAGTGCACTACATGGCTTGGAGACACATCTGTGTACTGTGGCAGGAATCTGCCATGCTGTAGGTCAAGCCCACATGCTGTGGCATCTCTGCATTACTTCTTGCCTGAGAGACACACCTAGGAAGCTGCTCTTGGCTCCATTTTAGATTCCTTTTTCTCAGGTTTTGGGTGGAAATTCTTGCTACCACATTGGGCACCATAATGTAGCCAGAAGTTTCTCTGGTCCTGCCTAGCCGTGTCCTCTCCCACCCACATCTTGTAGCTGCTTAGTCCCAAGTTAACACACAGAGGCTTATATTAGTTACAGACTGTATGGCCTATGGGTCAGGCTTCTTGCTAGCTAGCTCTTATAACTTAACTCAACCCAAATGTTGCCATGTGGCCGTGGCATTATCAGGCTGCTGGCATCTTGTTGCTCCTTGGGCGGCAGGCTGGCCTGTCTCCCTACTCTAACCATGTTGGGGGGATGTTTTTCTGTTTGCTGTGAATATGTTCTTCCCCTTGGTTAATAAATAAGTTGTTTTGGCCTATGGCAAGGCAGCTTAGAGGCAGGAGGAAAATCCAAGGAGAGAGACAGGAAAGAGAAAGGCAGAGTCTGGAGAGATGACGGCCTGCTGCTCAAGGAGCAACATGCCAGCAGACCGGTAAGGCTATGGAACGCACGGCAAAATATAGATTAATAGAAATGGGTTAACTTAAGATAAAAGAGCTATCTAACAAGAGGCCTACCATAGGTTTTAAATCATATTAAGCTTCTGAATGATTATTTATGTGGCCATGGGACCGTGGGAAAGGGTGGGACCAGAGAAATGCAGGACCATGGGGCCAGGTGAGACCGGAGAAAACTTTCAACTACATTTGGTTGCCCAATGTGTTGACTCAAGTTTTCACCTAAACCTTAAGAGAACCTAATAAGAGATTCTAAAATGGAACCAAAACCAGCTTCCTACTTTATGTCTCATGTGGGCCAAGAGATGCCGCAGCATTCAGGCTTGAGTGCAACATGGTGAATTCCTGCCTTGGTACACAGAACCATATCCAAGCTGCTTACTACTATGCATCATGGATTTAGCTTTTACCTCACACAGACAAAAAGGTTTTATGTGCCAGTTGCATGCTACTTGATGGCAGCATGGACCCCAGAGTTGGCGGGGTAAGTGTGACTCTTCTGGGTACCTCCGCCATGTTGGGAAGCTGAGGTGTGCAGAGTCAGCAGCCAGGGCTGCTGCTTCAATCTTAGCCATGCGGCAGTTTGCAATGATCAGAAAAGTATTATAGATACATAAAAGACAGATTCAGGTGGAATAAACCTTAAATGGTTTACATTATGTATAAAAAAATTCATAGGCTTGGAAGAGAGAGGAAAAGGAGGATAAACAGACATGAGGTAGATCACTGAATCTACCCTGAGAAAAAAGATAAATAAATAATAAGATAAATGGGTAGATAATTCAGTCTACTCCAAAAAGAAAAAGGGGAAGATATAAAAATCACAAAAGGTAGATTACTGATTCTATTATGAAAAGAAAAAATACTTTTAAAAAGGAACTACTTGTTTTAAACAGGATAAGTAATGAAATTTTTTGTCTGAGTTTATCAAATGTTATTGGACTGGACATTGCTTTATATTAATGGAATTGTTTATTTGAATCTGTCAAATGTTAATGGACTAGACATTGTTAATGTAAATCTTGACTATGTATATTGTATATACTTATTAGATATGATTTTTCTTGTATTAGTTATAAGCTTTTTTAATTTTAGACAAAAACAGGGGAAATGTTGTGGTGTTGGGTTCCCCAAAATATTGTGCACCCTAATAAATTTATCGGGGGTCAGAGAACAGACAGCCGCTAGTTACAGAGCCAAAAATGGTGGCAGAGCTAGGAAGATCTCTAAGTGTTCAAGGATACAGCCAGCATGGAGACACACGCCTTTAATCGCAGAAAACAAGTCTTTAATCCCAGGGAGTGATGGCAGAAAGAGAAAGATATATAAGTCGTGAAGATCAGAAACTGGAAGCATTTGGCTGGTTAAGCTTTTAGGCTTTGGAGCAGCACAGTTCAGTTGAGATTCATTTGGATGAGGACTCAGAAGCTTGCAGTCTGAGGAACCAGCTGAGGAACTGGCAAGGTGAGGAAGCTGTGGCTTGTTCTGCTTCTCTGATCAGATTTTATTTTATTTTAGGTTTGATTTTATTAATAAGACTCTTTAAGATTCATGCTACAATAAAGAAATATATAATTAAAAAAAATAAAATCTTTAAAGAGACAGTAAAACTAATATGAAAAAAAAAAAAGCCACATAAAGATGGAAATCACACAGAGAGTCTGGATTATATTGTCTTTGGAATTTTTAACTGCAGAAAGACCTTTGATTGTAAAGGCTACTCAGTTAAACCAATATGTTTATTGTAAAGGTATCTGGACTTCGAAATTTGTGTCTAAGGATATGTTGCTTCAGAAAAGAAGTTTTGCTTTTGTTTCCACAGAAGATGAGAACCTATGGATTTCTTCCAGGCTAATATTGTTTGATCAGCCAAAATCCCCTGAATGGTCTCCAATGACACCATGGCTCAGATGATCCAACATCCAAAATCAGCTTCAAATCAACTAGCTGAGACAATCTATCCTCACAGACTACAGCCAAGACTTAACTATAATTCTTAATTTTCTCAGGATCCCCATAAGATTATCAGCACCCCCAATCAACAATAAGTAGCCTAGAAAACTACACCCACATTCCCAAACAATAAATTATTAATGTTTGTCTTTTTTAAGGGTTGGTTACAAATTGTTACTGGTTATAGTCAATCTTTTCCTAAAAGAAAAATGGGGATATGATATAGATATGATAGGATAAAGGGTAGATTATTGAATCTACTTTTAAAGAGCAACCATTTGTTTAAAATGTTTACATTGCTATAGATTTCAGTTTATTACAAATTTACACTTAATTTTGTTATACTATATATATATTTCTTCTCTTGTCTAAGGTATTATGTTTGTACAGCTCATTTGAAATTGTAATGTATAATTTAGAAATACAGATTAATAATTAGTCATCTATGATAATCAAACTTATAGTAATGTTAGTTAAGTTTTCTTAGTATACATAGATATATTTCAATTAGGAAGGTAATCTTCAAACACTTCAAAGACCTACAGAGTATGGCATTAAAAATGTTTTAAAAACTTTGACTTTCTGGCCAGGCAGTGGTGGCACACTAAGGAGCACTAGGGAGGCAGAGACAGAGGATCTCTGTGAGTTTGAGGCTAGCCTGGGCTACAGAGTGAGTTCCAAGAATACATCAAAGCTACACAGAGAAACCCTGTCTCGAAAAACCAAAAAACGAAACAAAAAGAACAAAAACAAAAACAAACAACAACAAAAACCCAACTTTGGACAGTGAGACATGACTACTCTTGGCAGCACCAATTTTCTTTAAAGAAGATGATGGGCACCAAAGAAACTCATATGGAGTTTGCTTTCCTTGTGGCAAAAGTTAGTCATTAGGACAAGAAACTCTTCTTGCCTGGACTGCTTGACAAAATGTTATACATCAACTGGACATGCAAGACTCATGGAAATATGAGCACTAAATTCTGCCAAAACAAGGTGAGATGGTCCTTAAGGTTCCTGCTTCACAGAGGCAACTGCCAAATATTCTATAGGACACAGGGAGAAGTGACTAACTCCAGGCCTATAGATTGAAGATGGATGACCTAACATTGCCGAGGAACTTTGGGTGACGGTCTAGGCAGCCAGCTGTTTTTGTCATTCTAGAATTTTGGAAGTTGCTTGCAATGCACTTCCTGTTTACTTAGATATCCTTCTGAGGTCTTTGATGTAGTTGAAGACTAGATAGTTATAATTATAATTTTCCTTGGTTATAATAAGAGATAAATTAGATATGAAACTTTAGACTCACAAATATAGGTAGATGATAAAACGTTTTCCTTAATTTTGTCAAATACAAATAGACTAGATATTATAACTGTAATTCTTGCTTGATAACTGTTCTATTACATGTAATTTTACTATGTTAAAGTTAAAACATTCCTTTTTGATTAGATAGAAAGGGGGAAGTGCTGGGGGATGTCTTTTGGTATGCTGTGAATATATGTTTCTCATTGGTTAATAAATAAGTTGCTTTGGCCTATGGCAGGGCAGCTTAGAGACAGGTGGGAAATCCAAGGATAGAGACAGGAAAGAGAAAGGAGGAGTCTGGAGAGACGCTAGCCTGCCACCCAAGGAGCAGCATAGTAGCAGAACTGTAAAGCCATGGGACACATGGCAAAACATAGATTAATAAAAATCCATTAATTTAAGATATAAGAGCTAGCTAGCAAGAGGCCTGCCATAGGCCACACAGTTTGTAAATAATATTAAGCCTCTGAATGATTATTTATAAGCAGCTGAGGACCTCAGGGCTGGGCAAAACTGAAGAAATGCAGGACTATGGGGCCTGGTGAGACCAGAGAAACCTTTTGACTATACGCCCTTCTTTGTCTCATCTTTTGTTTAAATATATCACCTAATCTGTCATAGGCCAATGCAGTTTTATTTATCAACCCATCAGAGCAACACATGTTCACATCATACAGAAAGACATCCCACACAGCATAACACCTTATATCCTATTTGATAATCATTGATTAAAGCAATTACAAAAACAGAAAGCTTACAAATTAATGAAAATTGAACAACTTGTGACAATGATAAATGGGTCAAGACAGAAATTAATAAAAGAATTGAAGCACATCTGAAAAATCTCTAGAACATGGAGAAGAAATCATACCCAAAAGGAATAAATGACAAGACATAATCAACTCGGACTGAAATTAATAAAATAGAAATGAACAAATAAAACTAACAAAAAACAAACAAATAACAACAACAAAAAAACCAAGCCAAAACAAAAAACAAAACAATAGCAATGAGAAGAATCAATGAAACAAAGAGTTGATTCTTTGAGAAAGTTAATTAAATTGACAAACACTTATCCAAGTTAACTAAAAGGCAGAGAGAGATTATCCAATTTAAGAGAATTGGAGATGAAAGGGGGCATATAAAAACAGACAGCAAGGAAATCCAAAGAATCACAAAGCTCATTTTAAGAAAGGGATAATAAAATATTTACAAACTGAATTCAATAACACATTAAAAAAGATCTACTACAATCATAATAGGCTTCATCCCAGAGACACAGGGTTAATTCAACATCCATGAATTTATAAATATAAAACACCACACAAACAAAGAGAAAGATAAAAACTACATGATCATCTCATTGAATGTGGTAAAGGTCTTTGAGAAGAATCCAACAACCTTTCATGGTAAATACCCTGAATAGATTAGGGATATAAAGGATGTACCAAAAGATAATAAAGACAATTTATGATAGGTCTATTGCCAACATCAACTTAAATGGAGAAAAATTCAAAGTAATTCCATGAAAATCAGGAATAAAAGAAAACTATCTACTCTATCCATACCTACTCAATATAGTACTTCAAGTCTTAGCTAGAGAAATAAGACAACTAGATGAGATCAAGGGGAAATAAAGTGGGAAGGAAGAAGTCAAAGTATTACATGCAGATGATATGACAGTATATAAGTGATCTGAAACATTCCACCAGAAAACTCTTAAAGCTGGTAACACTTTTAGCAAATATCTAGATGCAAAATTAACTCACAAAACTTAGCAACCCTCCTATAAAAATGACAAGTGTGATGAAAAAAAGCCATGGAAAAAAACAAGCTTCACAATAGCTTCAAATAATATAAAATATCTCAGGGTTATTCTAACCAAGCAAGTGAATGACTTGTATGATAAGACCTTGAAAACATTGAAGAAAACTTGAAGAAGCTTCCATAATATGCAAAGATCACCCATGCTCATGGATTAGCAGTAGGATTATAATAGTACAATTAGCCACTTTACCTGTGGTACTCTGAGTGAGAATGGCTGGCATGGAGTCAGAGATTTGCATAGTTCATCAGTCACTTGGCATTATTTGAAAGGACTCAGAGGTATGGTCTTGTTGGTGGAAGTGTGTCATGAGGGGTAGGCTTTGAGGTTTCAAAAGCCTGTTCTAAGCCCGTCTCTTCCTGCTGCTTATGGATCCAAATGTAGAACTCTCAGCTACCTCTCCAGCTATGTCTGTCTGCATGCCATCATGCTCCCCACCTCCACAATGAGAACTAACTAAACTTTTCAAACTATCTGCAAGTCCCAATTAAATACTTTTATTATCAGCGCTGCCATGGTCATGGTGTCTCTTCACAGCTGTTGACTAAACACTGACTAAAGTCCTACCTAAAGCAATTCTATGTAATCCCCATCAAAATTCCTACACAATTCTTCACAGATCTTGAAAGCACACATTTTTCAGCTTTATATAGAAACATACACACACACACACACACACACACACACACACACACACACACATACACACACACACACCGAAATAGCTAAAACAAAACAATCCTGGATAATCAAAGAACTGCTTGAGGTATCATTATCCTCAATTTCAAATTGTACTACAGCTCTATGATCATAAAACACCATGGTATTGGCACAAAAACAGACACATGGATCAATGGAATTGAATTGAAGATTCTGACATAAATACACACACCTATGGACACCTGATTTTTTATAAAGAAGCCAGAAATATACACTGGGAAAAAGGACAGCATCTTCAAGAAATGATGCTTGTCAAACTGGATGACTGTATGTAGAAAAATGCAAATAGATGTGTACTTATCACCCTGCACAAAACTCAACAACCAAATGGATCAAAGACTTTAATGTAAAACTAGATACACTGAACCTGATAGAAGAGAAAATTGGGAGTATCCTTGAACTTACTAGCACATGGAAAAACTTTGTAAACAGAATACCATTGGCCTAGGCACTTTCTATTAATCAACAATTTATAAATGGGACCTCATGAAACTGAAAAGCTTTTGCAAAGCAATAGATATGATCACTCAGACAAAGCAGCAGCTTGCAGAATGGGAAAAGATTATTTTTACCATCCATACTTCCAATAGAGGGCTAATATCCAAAATATATAAAGAACTAAAAAAATTAGATAAAAATAAACAACCCAATTAAAAATGGGGCATAGAACTCTCTAAACAGAGAGTTCTCAAACAGGAAACCCAAATGTCTGAGAAACACTTAAAAATGTTCAACATCCTTAGGCACCAAGGAAATGCAAATTAAAACTATTTTGAGATTCCATCTCATGCCAGTCAGAATGACTATGATCAATGATGCTGGCAAGGATGTGGTATAAGGGGAACATTCCTCCATTGCTGGTGGGCATGCAAACTTATATAGCCACGATGGAAATCAGTGTGGCAGTTCTTCAGAAAGATGGGAATCTACCTCAATATCTAGCTATACCACTCTTGGGTATATATACAAAAGATGCTTCATCCTACCACCTAGTCACTTGCTCAACTATGTTCATTGCTGCTCCATTCATAATAGCCAGAAACTGGAAACTATCTAGATATTCCTCAATAGAAAAATGGATAAAGAATTGGTACATTTATACAGTGAAGTACTACTCAGGTGTTTAGAAAAGGATAAAATCATGAAAATCATGTACATAAATGGATGAAACTAGAAAAAATATCATCCTGAGTGTGGTAACCCAGTCCCAGGAAGAGTAATATGATATGCTGTAGTGAGCTTTCTTGTAGGGCTGTCTTTGGACTGCCAGCCTAGAAATAATGACCCAACCTTTTGTTATTATTTATGAGACTTATTATTAATTACGAAAGCTTGGCCTTAGCTTATGCTTTTTGCCACTAACAAGCTCTTATAACTTAATTAACCCATTTTTTAAATCTACTTTCTTCTACATGGCTTGATTACCTCCTCTTAGTATGATAAATGCAATTTATTCTGAGTCTAGTGCCAAAATTGTGCACTTAGATTCCTTTTCCCAGTTTTTCTCTCTCTTTCAGGAAGACCCACCTATTCTTTCCTGCCTAGATATTGGCCATTTAGCTCTTTATTAAACCAATCAGAAGGTACCTAAGACAGAGACACATTTTTACAGTATAAACAGGTATTCTAAAATAGTATTTATTCACTTAAATGTGAAGATTAGCTGTTAAGTTAATGATAACCAAGGTACAATCCACAGAACCACAAATTTTGGGTATAGAGTAAGGGACTTGGAGTGGGGATATAAATCTACCTAAGAAATGCTATAGGGTAGATAATTACGGATATATGGAAGAGTAGAACTGGAACATGAGGATCAGGTAGGGAGAAGGGAAGAGTAGGACAAGGGCAGGAATATGGGGAGATACAGTTAAAACCAGAGCTGTTTGAGAGACAGTATGGAAAACTAAACTAATACAGTATAAGCTTCCTAAAATATATACATATCTGAAATGTGGTCTAAAGGAATTTGACAAATAATAGGGGTGACAGAGCTCCAACTGGACATGTCTCATGACCAAATGAAGTTTCTCTAGTACCTAGGATTGGGTTACATCTAATTGGGTTGTTGGCCAAAAGTGTTTCATGAAAACCCCCAAACAACCCAGGCTATTGCTAAGTCTATGAGTTTCTCTCCACAAACTGAGAGCGAGGACCACTGCAGAAGACAGCACCTACACACCTCACTGAACATGGAGAAGTACGGCCGGTACCTACAGAGAGCCTTCACCCCTATGTTCTAGAATCTTTGGTAGAGAAAGGTACCCTGCATGCTACCAAAGGAAAAGCATAAACATCAACCCAGCCACAAACCTTTGATCTACAATGGTGTCCTGCCTGCAAGATATTCTAGGGCAGTGGTGGCACAAAGCTTATTGTAGTAACCAATAAATATCTAATTTGACTTAAGGCCTGTAAGACAGAATTCATACCCAACGGTGCTTGGGTGACCAAGAACCTGAGACTAGATAGTTCAGGGAGTTAGGTTAAAACCAAAAACTACTGTACTTAAAAGAAAAGAAAAGAAAAAAAAAAACCAAAAAGAAAAACAAGCAAACAGAAAGAACATAGCAATAAAATGAGTCCCAATGACATTGTGTTATACTCATACATCAGGTGCCTTGCTTAGCCATCATCAGAGAAGCTTCCTTCTGCAGCAGATGGGAACAAACACAGAGACCACAGCCAGATATTTTGCAGCAAGCAATTGACTTTGGAACACTCAGCCCTACACAGGATGTCTCCATCAAATTTCTCCCCTCAGAGCTTAGGGAATGCTATGGAAATGGAGGCAGAAATAATCTGAGCCAGAGCAGATGAAGAACACCAGGAAAACAAGGCCCTCTACATCAACAGTATTGGCACACATATGAACTCACAGAGACTGAGGTAGCATGCACAGGGCCTGTACCAATTTGTACAAAATGTAGTTTTAGAGCTGAAAGGAAAAGTGGATATATGCTCCCATTTCAAACCCAGAAGCAATCTCCAGTTGATAATTACTTGCAAATGATTGATAACCACTTGTAAATGAAAATTTAGTTTCCTCCAAGGGAGTCTCATTGGGGAAACAAACTACTCTTTATGGCAGGCTACATGCCCAAAAGTAGATGGCCAGGCCAACAGAAAACAAGCTCAATGGCATCTTTGGAAGTCCCTTATCTCGTAATGTCATGTCAGGAATTCCCCCCCCTTTTTAATATCTCATTATTTTTTAATTTTATTTTACACACACACACACACATATAAACATATGTATTTACCTTATATGTCCTTTGCTCAGTGAGTGTTTTTATGGGATTCCTGAGTGTGAAAACGAGTTGTTCTTCGGCTCTTTTCCTTCTGTTTGCTTTGTCCCAGTCTGGTGTGTTAGTTTATCTTATTATTTTATATTACAGTATATTATACATTATACCTTAGAAGTCTGTTTCTTTTCTAATAAACTGAAAGGGGGATCTATCCAGATGAGAGGGAGAAACAGGTAATAGTAGAAGTAAGATAAATTATAATTATGATACATTATTTGAGGAACAAAACTATTTTCAATAAATGAAAACAAGGAAAAATAATTAATAAAAATTAAAATGCCTTCCCTAAAGAGGAACTGAGAGGTAATCATGGCAGCAGCCTCTACCCTCAGAACAAGGAAGGGATGAAGTAGGTACATAGTCAGGGCCACAGAATGGTAGGTTCTAATTTAGGTGGAGGACTTCCTGAACATTCCATCTATGGAAAATAGTCAGTCTGCTCTTCTCTGAACCTGCCTGTTCATCTGCTCTTCTCTGAACCTGCCTGTTCATCTGCTCTTCTCTGAACCTGCCTGTTCCTTACATGTATTTGTTGCTGTATATTTGATTACACTGTGTGAAAATGTGTCTCTGTCCTTTAAAATCCAAACAGAGAGACAAGAAGAAGGTGGAGGGAGATGCCAGCCACCACTGAAGAAACAACATGCCAACAGACTGGTGAGCTATAGCCATGTGGCAACTTATAGATTTAATAGAAATGGGTTAATTTAAGATATAAGAGCTACCTATCAAGAAGCCTGCCATAACCATAGTTTAAAAAAAATAACATAAGCCTCTGTGTGTTTACTTGGGTATGAGTGGCCCCAGAACTGGGCAGGACACAGGAAAACTTCCACCTATATGGGCGCCTTGTCCAATTGTCATCAGAAAGGTTTCTTCCAGCAGCAAATGGGAGTAGTGACCCACACTCAGACATTGTGTGGAGAGAGAGAGAGTCTAAATTGGAGGTCTCCATTTGGTCTCTCCCCTGTGAGATCAGGAACCCCATGGAAGAAGGGAAGAAAGACTGTAGGCATCAGAGCAGATGGAGGACACCAGGAGAACACAGCCTACTGAACCAACTAAGCAGGGCTCACATGGACTCCAAAGACTAAAGCAGCAAGAATGGGTCTACACCAGGAAAGAACCTGGTCCTTTTTTGTTTGTTTGTTTGTTTGTTTGTTTTTGTTGTTGTTGTTTTATTTTTTTGAGACAGGGTTCCGCTGTGTAGCTTTGCGCCTTTCCTGGATCTCGCTTGGTAGCCCAGGCTGGCTTCAAACTCACAGAGATCCACCTGGCTCTGCCTCCTGAGTGCTGGGATTAAAGGCGTGCGCCACCACCGCCCAGCTAGCTTGGTATTTTTGTCAGACTCCTAACAATGGGAATGAGTTTGCCTCTGATGCCTTTACCTACTGTTGAGACTTTTCCTCCTTTTGGGTTGCTTTGTCCAGCCTCGATTGAGGGCTTTTGCCTTGTCTTGTATTTTGTTTTGTCGTGTTTAGCTGTTGTCTCTTGGAGGTCTGATCTCTTCTGAAGAGGAAATGGAGAGGGAGTTGATTTGGGGGAGCAAGGAATTTAGGGCCAGAAGCTGAGGAGTAGAGGAAGGGGAAATGTGGTCAGGATGTATTGTATGAGAGACAAATCTATTTTCAATAAAAGCAAAACAAAACAGTACAATACAAACTATTCCATGTGATGGAAAAGGGACTGTTTGGGTTATTTTTCAATTGCTATGATAATACACCATGACCAAGGCAGTTTATAGAAGAAAGAGTTTATTTGGGGTTCATCGGTTAAGAGGGTTAGAGTCTTTGACCGTCTGGTGAGGAACATGGGAATATGGCATCAAGTAGACATGGCATGGTGTTAGTGCAGTAGCTGACAGCTTGCAACTTGAGTCACAACCACAAAGCAGACAGCTAACAAGGAGTGAAGTAGCCTTTGGAAACCTCAATGCTTGTTCTCCCCACTCCTAACCCCATGACGCATCTCCTCCAATAAGGCCACATGTCCTAATTCTTCCCAAGCAGTTTCATCAAATGGGGACCAAGTATTCAAATATATGAGCCTGTTGGGGTATTCTCATGCAAACCACCACATTATACTCCTTGACTCCCAGAGGCTTGTGGCCATATCATAACACAAAATACATTTAGTCCAACTTCAAAAGTCCCCATAGTCTTTCACAGCCTCAAGGAGTTTTTAAATTCCAAGGTCCCATGTTTCTTCTGAAGACAATCTTTTAATAGTAAGGCTCTGTAAAATCAAAAAGCAAATTATGTACTTCCAACATACAATGTCACAGAATATATACTACCATTCCAAAAGGAGGAAAGGGGACATAATGAGAAAACACTGGACCAAACCAAGACCAAAGCCCAGCAGGGGAGATTTTGAGTTGTGTAGCTTCATGTCTGATGTCAAAGGGCTGAGATAGCTCACCCCTTGCAGCTTTGAGAACTACAATTCACTTCTCTATCTCTTAGGCTGGTTCCATTCTCCATCTGCTGCTCTCTTTGGCAGATATACCATGTCTCTGGCACCTCTAATATCTCGGGGCCTACAATCCAAGTTTCACTTTAACAACTTCATGCAATACCCTCTCAGGGCCTCCATGCAATAACTCATCTGCTACATGCCTGGCCTCAGCAGGTTTCCTTAACTGCAGAGGAAGATTCCACAATCCCTTTACTTGTGTGTCTTTCTTGACTCTAGAGCAGTGGTTCTCAACCTTCCTAATGCTGTGACCCTTTAATACAGTTCCTCATATTATGGTGATCCCCCAACCATAAAATTATTTTGTTGCTACTTCATAACTGTAATTTTGCCACTGTTATGAATCATAAAGTAAATATCCGATATGCAAGATATGCAAACCCAAAAGGGGTTGTGACCCACAGGCTGAGACCCACTGCTCTAAAGAGGGAACCATGTAGACAACACTGCCGAGTTTCACTGCCTGCTTGGGATTGAGCCTGCATACTCCTTGAATCACATTTTCATAAACTTTCCGTTGTCACTGCTTTTTAGCAGCATAAAACGCTTAGGCATTTCCTTTCTACTAGCTGCACGGTTAGCTGGGTAGGTTCTTGCCCTGGGGACGTTCTTCCCTGTATTCCACCTCACATCAGACTTTTCCTTATCTCTTTCAAGTCAAGCCTTGGCTTCAACATTAAATCTCCTGGTGATTGATCCTTTTCACTTCAAACTGTAAATTTTGTATTTCTTTTGCCCCACTTTTTCCTTTTCACTATAGACCTTCATGAGAATAATTACTAATAACCCTGGGACAGAATCAATATTAAATTATCTTGAAACTCCCTTTGCCAAAAAAAATTAGTCCAAAACTTTTCAATTTAGCCTCAGGCAGATGCTTAGGACCAGGACAAAAAGTAATCATATTCTTGCCTGAGGATCACAATGGTCTCTAGCCCAGTTGCTAGTATTGTTCTCAGTGAAACCTCTAAAGCTTGGTATGGTAGTTTGAATAAGAAAGATCCACCATAGGCTCATATCTATAAATGCTCGGTCAGCAGCTAGTGGAACTGTTTCAGAAGGATTAGAAGGTATGGCCTTATTGAAGGGAGTGTACCACTGGGTATGAGGTTGAGATTTTGAAAGCCCATGCCAGCCAGATCCAGTCTTGTTCTCAACTATTACTCTAGTGCCATGTCTGCCTGCCTGCTGCCATGCTGCCCATCATGAGCAAGTATCATTATGTGAATGACAGTGAGAAGCACTGACATTTAAAAATTGTTGATTGGTAGAAAAATGAGTTTCCTTGTTAGTTTTCCATATCTCCACTGCTCTTAATGTTTCTTTATTCCTCACTAGTATTTTATAACTTTTGTTAGTAAATTTTTAAGTTAAATTGATATTAAAGATAAAAGTTGTAACAGAAGACTATTAATTGGTGGCTACTTTCTATGTTTCAGTGTTGCAGCTGATTTCCTGGGTGTTCTGGGTGCATGCCACTGGTTTAGTGATGGGTGTTGTGGTAGTTTGAATGAAAATGGCCTCCCTAGGCCCATAGGGAGTGACACTATTAGGAGATATGGCCTTGTTGAAGTAGGTGTGGCTTTGTGGAGGAAGTGTGTCACCGGGGGTGGGCTTTGTGGTTTCAGAAGCTTAAGCTAGGCCTGGTGTCACTCTCTCTTCCTGCTGCCTGTGGATCCAGATGAAGAACTCTCAGCTACCTATCTAGCACCTTGTCTGTCTACATGCTACCATGCTTCCCACAGTAACAATAATGGACTAAACCTCTGAACTGTAAACCAGCTCCAATTAAATGTTTCCCTTTTTAGGATTTGCCGTGGTCATGGCATCTCTTCACAGTAATAGAAACTGTAACTAAAATAAAAGTGGGACTAGGGACTGGGATATTATTGTTATAGTCCAGACCATGCTTTCATTTGGAGGAATGTTGAACACTTTGGGACTTTGGACTAGAAAAGTGGTTGACTAATTTAAGAGCAGCTTAAAGTGCCATACTAGTAGGAACATGGAAGACCGTGGTACTGAGAGTGATTTGAACTGTGGGGGCCTAGCTCAAGGGGTTTCAGAGGAAAAGAATTTTAATATGTGGCCTGGAGACTATTCTTGTGATTTTTTTTTTTTGTTGTCGTTGTTTTTTGGTGAATAATATGGCTACTTTCTGCCTTTGTCCAAAATCTGCCTGAGGCTAAATTGAAGAGTTTTAGATTAATTATATTTGCAGTTGAGATTTCAAAACAGCCTAGTGTGGACTGTGTCATGTTATTAGTGGTCATGCTTATGCATATCTATAATGAAAAGGAGAAAGCTGAGTAAGTAAAAATACAAAATGTATAGTTTGAAGAGAAAAGGGGCACCAGGAATTATAAACAGATTTTAAAAAGCTTGATACTAAGTGGAATAAAGGGAGTGGTGACCTCAGATCAAGACCTCATCCAACTAAGTTTCCAACTCTGTGAAAGCAAGTTAAAGGGAAGTTGAAAGGAATTAAAGAAAAGCTTAAGACTGGGTGTGGTGGTGAACTGTTAATTCTATCACTCAGAAGGGAGGGGCTGGTGGATCTCTGAGCTCAAGGCCAGCCTGGTCTACAGAGCCAATTCCAGGACAGCTAAGCTTAGGCAGTGAAGGAGGCCATTGAAAACAGACAGTTGGTGAAAATATAATCAAATCAGGGGGCATGTTCCAGCCCCAGCAAGCAGCAGAACTTGGCAGCTTTGGCCACATGGTTCTGCCTTTAGAGTCAAGGATTAAAGAAAGGGGTTATGAAATCTCCCTCCACAGCTAAAGAAAGCTGCTGACACCCAGCATGTGTCAGGGGTGTCCCTGCATGGAGGCCTAGAGAGGTCATTGTGTGAATCTGTGAAGGTGAAGCCTAATTGCCTCGGAGACCCCAAGATGTTGGGGACGCCAGAGCTGTGGGATACCTGCCAAGGGAACTGCTAATAGGGAGTGGAACCAGTCCAGGAGAAAGAAGTGTGTTGCAGTAACAAAGCTGAAAGGAGTTGGCAATCTGGAGTGTTTTGACATCAGACATGGAGATGCAGAATTTGGAGTTTCCCAGCTGTTTTTCAGTCTTGTTTTGTGGTCCAGTATATTTTCACCATGTTCCCTTTCCTCCCTTTTAGAATGGTAAGATATATATATATATATATATATATATATATATATATATATATCTATATATCCTGTGCCATTGTATGTTGGACACATGTGATCTAGTTTTTTATTTTGATTACAGGGCTTTGCAATTAAGAAAGAAACTGAATGAATCTCAGAAGAGACTTTGAACTTTGAAACATTGTTGAGATTATGATAGACTATGGGGACTTTCAAAGTTGGAATAAATGCATTTTGCTTTATGATAAGGCTAGAAGCCTATGAGTTCTAGGGGATGGAATGTGATAGGTTCACAGAGTGTCACACTATTAGGAGGTGTGGCCTTGTTGGAGGAAGTATTTCACTTGGGGTGGGCTTTGAGGTTTCAGAAGCCTAAGATAGGCCTAGTGGCTCACTGTCTCTTCCTGCTGCCTGAGGTTCCAGATGTAGAACTCTCAACTACCTCTCTAGTACCATGTCTGCCTTTTTACCACCATCCTTCCTGCCATGATGATAACAGAATAAACCTCTGAACTATAATCCAGCCTCCATTAAATGTTTTCCTTTATAAGCGTTGCCGTAATCATGGTGTCTCTTCACAGCAGTAGAAACCCTAGCTAAGACAGGTGTCTTCTTTATACTACCTAACCCTCCCCATCTCACCCACTGATTCATCCTACATGAGACTTCTCCTATCTCTTCACCTTCCACTTTCTCTTGCCTTATTTTCTTAATTGATGTTCTCAAATCTGAATTATTCTAGCCAAAATTCATATTAAAAATAAAGCTTGTTATATGGCTAGAGTCACTATTAATTGATGACTGATTTTATGTTTTAAAGTTTTGAAGCTGGGATAAATCAATCAATTTATTGGGGGCAGTCTGAGAATGGTATTTATTCTGGGTTGTAACTGACCTAATCACATCATCTTAATTCCAAACTCATTTCAATTCCTCACCCTCCTTGCTTTCTCCATTTACATATACTCTCCCTAGTCTCCTGTGCTTCCTATCTTCCATGATCCTTGTACTTACTGGCTCATCTTCTTAAACTCTATTAATAAATCTTAAAATTTTCAAGCAAGATTAGCATTGCTTAATAAATTTTACTTAATTATGTCATTAGAGTCACATGTGACTTTAACTTTTATTAAATTTTTAAATAATTAAATTTTTAAATTTATTAAATTTTTAACTTTTGTTAAATTTTTGGCAGGTAGAATATATAGGCTGTATGACTGATGTGTTCATAAATCACCCCCATCCCAAATTCTTCCCATTAACTTACTATCTTGTCCCATTCCCGATCCCCTAAGTTTTACCCCTCACTGCTTACACTCTCTATTACCTTTCCCACAAACTTTTTATGTCACTTACTGGAGTCAGTGTTAATCAATTTTATGTCAACTTTATAAAAATAATCTAGGATGTGTATGTGTGAGATGTGTTTGTGTGTAAGTTTGGGCATATACATTCTAGAGATTTGAATTTATGTCCTCATGTTTCCAGAGTAAGGTCTTTACCCTTCCATCATCTGTCCAGTCCCTGTGTTGATTTTTTGTTATCCTGGAGTATTCTGAGTGTTTTATGTGTAGAGCTGATGTGCCCTTTATACATTACCCATCTTAAATTCAGTCTTCTCTTGCTTTCCCCACATCTTCTAGCTTTTGTTGTTGTTGTTATTTTTTTTGGTTTTTTTTTCCAGATAGGGTTTCACTGTGTAGCTTTGGAGCCTGTCCTGAAACTCACTCTGTAGACCAGGCTGGCCTCGAACTCAGAGATCTGCCTCCCTCTGCCACCCAAGTGCTGGGATTAAAGGTGTGAGCCACCATTGTCCAGCTGCCTCTTCCCCATCTTCCTGTGATGCCCCCATTTTTGTCTCTCCAATGAAAAGATCAATAATTTTATGTAATACTTATATTAAAAGCTGTCTTTTCTTACATCACTGAAGTTTGTTGCTAGGTTTATTATTACATGTTAATATTTTGCAGTTGGAATATGTGAATTGATTTTCTGGGGCATTCTGGGTACATGATTGATACTGCATTGTGTGTGATTGACATCCTCTTTATGTACCACTCCTCATCTCAGACTCATCCCTTGCTACATATCCCCTTAATGTCTATCTACCCTCTGCATCACATTCTTCACTGTCCTGCTTTCTTTTACTCCTATTGATAAAACTGAAGTATTCAAAGAAAATTCATATTAAAATGAATTTACTGTTTCATTAGCTACTATTTTTGATAGATTTATTGTTGTATGTTGTTTTTCAGATATCATAGATTGAGGCATTCATCCTTGGCTGTGTGATTGTCACATTTGTTATGCATCCCCCAAACTCTTCCCACCGCCCACCTTTCCAATTCTCTTTTTTCCCCACCCCTACACTCCTTCCTCTCTTCCACTTATTAATAATTTAAAAGTATCTTAAGTTATACTAGTATTAAATATATAGTCAATGAAGTCATTATTGATGACTTTATTATTGATATGTTACTAGTTTACAACTGCAATATACTTATTTTTTGGAGGTTGTATGTGATGTGCTGTTCTTTATGTACTCTCACATCTTAAAGTCACACCCAGCCCCACCTTTCCCATCTAACCCCATCTCACCTTTTCTGCTCTTCTTTCTTCCTCTCCCGACTGCCCTCCCTTCTCCCCATTATACTATCCACTTTACTCCAATCAATAAGCTCCAACTATTCCAAGTAATATTGAGACTAAAGATAAAAATTTATTATGTCACAGGAGAACTATGGTGTTTTTGTTATTCATGGTATTATTATTTCATGCTTGATAATATATAATAATTCCAATCAGTTAATATTCTGAGGTATTCTGGGTTTATCTTGATCCTTGGTTGTGTGATTGACATTTTCTTAACTATAATGACCCTCTCAACTCACCCCATTCTTAATCTTCTCTCTCATTACTTCACTACTCTCCCCCACTCTCCTCAGTGTCCCTCCATCTCTACTCTATTCCATTTAATAGTGCTTTATGATTACCAATTCACTATTAATTGCTGGCCTCATTATATCTGCTAATATCTTGCAGCTGGAATACAGTTGATGATCCCTTGGGTATTCCAGGCATATAAGTGATAGTGAGTTATGTGATTGATATTCTTTATGCACCATCCCCATCTAAAACCACACCCAACCCCAATCTCTCTTCTTACCCTTTAATTTCCCCCATTCACCCTTTACCCTGCCCCCAAGTGTTCCCCTACTCTCCCTCCCTCTCCATTTATTTTGTGTGGGGAGGGAAGAACACCACTGTCTGGCTCTGAGCTTATGGAGGTCAAAGGTCAACTTGTAGGCACTGGTCTTCTCCTTCCACCTCGTGAGTTCCAGAGATCCAATTCAGGTTGTCTGGTTTGGCAGCAAGCACCTTTATCAGCAGATCCATCTTGCTGGCCCCCAATTCCACTTAAATAAGTAAATCCTAATTATTTCAAATACTATTAGCACTGAGGTTTACTGTGTCTATGGACTATTATTTGATGACTTTATTACTATGGATACTAATGTTTTGCATCTGGACCACATTAGTTGAATTCTTGGGTTATTCTGGGCATATCATTGCTATAGGGTTGTGTGAGCATGACTGATGTGTTCCCTGTACACCACCCCTCCCTTTATACACCACCCCTTCCTACTGGATTACTAACCCTACACCTTTACTCTTCCTTCAGTTCCTCCTCCATCTCAATGAACAAATCTCAAGAACTCCAATCATATTGAATTACACCAGTGTTATGTCGCTGGAATCATCATTAATTGGTGGGGTTTATATGTTAGCCTTTTGCAGCTAGAATATATTTATTTCCTGGGGTATTACTTGTGTTATTATTATTAGGTCCTGTGATTGATGCATTCTTCATACAAAACCCCACCCCAAATTTACTCAACTTGTACCCCTCTTGCCACCACTTCCCATCACCCACTCTGCCTTGTGAGCCTATTTCCACCCCCACACTCGTAAATCTCAGCCGTTCCAAGAAATACTAAGGTTGTTGTGTCCCTATAATCACTATTAATTGCTTGCTTCCTTACATATGTATTTTATAAGTGGAGTAAATTGATTTCCTGTTTTAGTCTGAGAATATCATTGATAAAGAGTATGTGATTGGTATGTTTCGTACTATCATGTCAACCTTAACCTTCCTGCTTCATCTTCCATTCTTCTACCCTTGTTCTTCCCTTTCATTCTCCCTGGTCCCTCCCTCTCTGATATATTAATAAATCTCAAGTATTTCAAGTCATACATACATGCATACATAATTATGTCATTGGAGTTGCTGCGAGGTGATTACTTTATTTGGCTAATGTCACAGCTGGAATGATTAGTTCATATCCTGGGGTATTCTGGGTATATCACTGATGATGAACTGTGTGACTGGTGTGTTGTTTATATGCCACCCCATCTCTGTTTTCCCAAAACCCCCATTCCCCACCCTCTCTTTTCCCATTTGACCCCTCCCCAAGCCCTTCACTTCCTAGCTCCCACCTCTGTCACTTAGACCCATCCACCGCTCCTCCCTCCATTCTTGATAATGATGGGCGCTGAAATGATCAGGACACAAGTTGCCTTAACCACTAAGTCTTTATTGAATTTTTTTTGTTACATCAATACAGAGAAATATAGTAAAGAGATTACAGTAATATTGTGTGAGGGGGTGGGATTGGGAGGGGGAAGGGAAGAAGGGGTGGGTTAGGGAGGGGAGGGGAGGAGGGTTACTGACAGGGAACAAACAAGCACTTTTATTCATCACATTATTACAACTTCCATGAATATTCATCATTCAGCATTACAAGTTTTATTCCAACAACAGTTTCTCAAATGATACCTATCATCTGGTAACTCTCAAGATGTTACTCACAATCTACCCATGGAGTTAATTCCTATGGCCTTTATTAGATTAATCTAAACAGCTTTGAACTTTCACTAGAATTTTATCCATATCCAATTCACTTATAAAATGTTGATTTCCCTGCAGTTCCCTCTGAGTAGAATCTAAAGGTACAATTGTAGGGAGGGGTAAGAGTGACAAATAAGTACACGTGTCCACTTGTTGTTGTATCTTATCTTATCCTATCTTATTTTATGCTATCTTATTTTTATGCTATCTTATCTTATCCTAACTTATCCTAACTTATCTTATCCTAACTTATCTTATTCTAACTTATCTTATCCTAACTTATCTTATCCTAACTTATCCTAACTTATTCCTAACTTATCCTAACTTATTCCTAACTTATTCCTATCTTATCCTAACTTATCCTAACTTATTCCTAACTTATCCTAACTTACCCACCCACCTAAGATTACTTAATAGTCCCTCCCAACCTAAAATTCTTAATGATTATGTATCCCCAATTACTTAACTGTCTATAGAAAAAAAAAAAAAAGAAAAACAATGCAATGTTCAAAACCAACTCAAAAATGTTCTACAATCTGAAACAATCAAAAGCGTCCATTCCCATCAGATGCATGTTCCCTCTCCAGCTGAATATGCAGCATGGTTCCTGCAGACTCTTCTCTTCCGCAGGTGGTCCTTCGTGACTCCTCAGGCCTCTCCAACAGGGTGCTCTCTGTTGCCAATCTCGGTACTGTGTGGGATGCGGGACATCAATGATGTGTGGCAGCCAGATCAGTTCAGGAGTCCAAGAGGTACCTGCAAACTTAAACACAACTCTGGACTGCACCATACAGATGCCCATCTCAAATTAGTATCTCATCCAAATGCCTCCTGGTTCAGACTAAACTGACCCTTCATGATGACCTTCATGACCAGCAATAGGAACTCTCACATCCCCTTCATCATTAATTAATGAAAAATAAAAATTTGGGCCCACAGCCAATTAGTCAATTTTGTCCGTTTGTATGCTCCTCCTTTTCCAACTTATCTTTCCTTCCTAATAAATGAATAAAGGCATTTTTGTTGGAAATGCCAAATAAAAGAAAAAAAAAAAGGAACAATTAATGTAAATTTGATCAACAGAAGCAAAATAAAAGGAAACTTAACAACTTAACAAAATAAAAGGAAACTTAACAACTTAACAAAATAAAAGGAAACTTAACAAAATTTCAGTATTATAGAGTAAATTGAAGATTACTTATCCTTAATGCCTAACATCTATAGATAGTATATATTGGAATAGAGCATAAGACACACTGCCGAAAAGTCATTGGCAAGCTTCAAAAAACACTCCAATGTGTGTCAGGGATGTTGTCTGTGAGCTGTGAACCCACACCAGCATGCTCTCCCTGACTGTCGTGGTCAACTTCCAGATGTTTGCTTGCACTGGTGGCCAATGTCCGTGTGTCTATGCCAGGGCTGCAGATGATGACCCATTTCCAGGCACTCTGCAGCTTAAAGATCAAATCAATTAAAATGTATGAAGGATGGAACTGAGTTCTGAGGTAAACTGAAGTGATGCTTCACAAAAATCAGAAGCACAAATGCACCATTTAAAAGTAATTACTGTAAAACACAATGATTGACAAGCTTTCTGATCCAATTGAACAAGAATCAATAGCCAATTAGGTTTCTTCTTGGAGTCTGTGAATTTTGAAGGTCTGATTGATAGAAGATTGGTGTACAGATAGTACTCTGTATGTAATTCAATGAAAATTCGGAAAGCATAGTCAACACTTGAAAATAACATACTTAAAAAAAACTACTAAACTAAGCATGCAAGGGTAAGGGTGAAAGGATATTGAGGCAAAAGGGAACTTCACCATGAAGACCAAAAAAAAAAAAAAAGTGTCCCACTGCTCAGACTGTGTTTGGCCCCTGGAGACTGGGCTGAAACACGTGCTCCTTCAGGCCTGCCTCTTTCATCTCCTTGCATGGAAGCAAAATGGAGTCTCAGCAACGAGGCATGAAGGTGAAAAATCCTGCAGCAGTGTTAATGGCATCGGTAGAAAATCAAACAGAAAGAGTTGAGACAAATTGCTCAAGGGAGTAGCCTAAGAAGTCCATATCTTCAAGACGATGTCCAGTGTCCAGGTTCTTCTTCTTCCATGACAGGAGTGTCATTCCTCCTTTCTACACATCCTCAGGACACAGGCTGATGGGATGCCCAGATGAAGGCACAGTCACACGTCTATCTAAGCTGAGGTGTTCGTGTTGCAAAGAATCACTCAAGTTGCTGCTCCTTGAAAATTAACGGAACCATGAAGATGGAGTTTGAAAAAGGTGAAGTTCCAGAGGGTGCAGCAAGAGAATCACGGAAGCCTTTCCATACTGCACCAGAAAGTTCGGCTTCCTTCATAAGGCGCTATAGGGTATGAGTCAATCATTTCATCCTCCTCCTCCTCCTCCTCCTTCTCCTCCTCCTCCTCCTCCTCTCCCCCTCTGTAAGAAATCAGTTTGTCCTGTGTTAGCCCTGTGTGCCTTTCTTTGTGCCTCAGAAGGCCTGAAGATCCAGTAGCACACAGTCACTGATTGAGAAGCTACACAGGATAAAGTTGAGGGCAGAGACACTCCAAAGGACATGACAGGTATTTACAAGGAACTGTAGGATGGAGGTGGTGGAGGTGGTGGCGGAGGCGGAGGCGGTGGCTGTGGAGGAGGATACTGAGGTACTGGGTGAATGTGATGGTGGTGCCAATGTGGACACCAGGTGATCACAACAGGTATGAGGATCATTCTTCCATGTATATCTCGTCCCACTGGGTACCATGCAAACATCACGTGATGACCTGCGAGGGTAGCATAGGCAGGAACCTGGTGGTATCCAGGAATCTGAGGGACAAATTCACCATAGCTGGCCAGGTGTGCGTGGTCTCCCAAGTTTGGAAGAGTCATGCGATGGTACTGATTTTGGATCGTGCAGTTGTGCTGAGCTGCGGCGTGGTGCTGAGCTGCAGCGTGGTGTTGAGCTGCGGCGTGGTGCTGAGCTGCGGCGTGGTGCTGAGCTGCGGCGTGGTGCTGAGCTGCGGCATGGTGCTGAGCTGCTGCATGGTGCTGAGCTGCTGCATGGTGCTGAGCTGCGGCGTTGTGTTGAGCTGCGCAGCTGTGTTGAGCTCTGCAATTGTAAGTGACTTGGAGTTTCCACCCTCTTTTCACTTGCAGGACCTGGGCTCCATTGGGAGCGACAGTGGGAGTCATGAGGCCATTTTTCACATTCCTGTCCACAAATTCTCGCAGGGCAGCCATTTCAGATTCAGACAATGAGTACACATGTCCGCTGGGAATGCTGTGTGCTCCAGGGATCATCTCTATGTGAGGGTCGACCAGCCGGTGACCAGGGTAGACATGCTCATCCACAGGCGTGTACACATTATGGACATAGTAATACCTCACAGGGTAGACAACGTGGAAAACTCTGTATCCATCCGTGTGGTAGAAGAATGGTGGATGTGGGGGGTATATTACTGGTAACAGCATAGCAGGAGGTATCTGAGAGTACATACGGCATCGAAATCGGCAGTAATCAGAGTTGAAGACAATGGAGCGAGTGCTCCAGGTGATGTGGGGGTCGTGGGTGCTCAGCCAACGAACTCCCAGGACAATAGGAAAGAACGGGGATTGAGTCACATCAAAAGACAGTATTTCTCTGTGGTCACCCAGGTCAACAATCAGGTGGTGCGTTTCTAGAACAATTGGGCCCGAGGCTATAGGATGCCCATCGATCGCTTCCACCATGATTGGCCATTCTTTGATTCTTAAAGGAATCCCATTTTGGATGACATAGTCTTGATCAATAAAGTTTCCTGATGCTCCAGAATCAATCATAGCCCGGACAAACAGAGTGTGTCGGCCCGGGATATGGATCTGGAGCATCACTTGAAGGTGAGTAGACGCAGCCTCGGGGGGTGGGGACCTTATTCGTTCCGGCCCGGTCGCTGAAGGTCCCTCTACAGCGGGGCCGGGGAGTTTCCCTGCGGTGAATTTTTGGAGGCCTTCGCAGGACAGTTATCAGCATAGTGGCCTCCACTACCGCAGTACAGGCATAAGTTCAGTTTACGGCGTCTTTCTTTTTCTTCCTGGGTCAGGCGCATGCGGGCACCTCCCACGGGCTCAGTGGGATCCATCTGGTGGGTCTGAGGCAACACCAGGGCTCTGGGTGGGTTAGCTCGGGCCTGGTCGTCAGCTTCTTCATCATCATCATCTTCGTCCTCCTCCTCCTCATCATCATCATCGTCATCATCATCTTCATCGTCAGCAGCAGCAGCAGCAGCTGCAGCCGCAGCAGCTGCCGCCGCCGCCGCAGCAGCAGCATCACGGACCATTCTTCTCTCGATGAAAATGCAAAGGCTGATCAGCTCGGACAGGGTGTCCGGGATCTCCTGGTGAGCGAGCTCCTCATGCATGGCGTCGCTGAGGCCTTCAAGGAACTGATCGATTAGAGCAGGCTCACTCCAATCCAGCTCCAGGGCAAGCATCTGGAATTCGTTGCCATAATCGGCGACAGAATCCGGGCCCTGGCGCAGACGTCTGATCTGGCGTTTGGCAGCTTCACGCCTCTGAGGGTCTTCAAAGACATGCTTCAGCTCCATCATAAAGGCCTCGTAGTTGTGCATCAGGTAAGTGGATCGGTCCAGTTTAGCAGTAGCCCAGCGGGCGGCCCGGCCGGTCAGCATGCTTGTCACGAAGCACACGCGGGTTCGATCATCTGCGAGAACTCTGGTGCCCTTTTCCAAGAAGAGCCGGCACTGGGATATGAACTGACTCAGCATGTCTGGGTTGCCATCAAACTTGAAGGGAAGGTCTTCAAGGCTGTCATCGCCGAAGAGCAGCGCTGGAGAAGGAGCTGCTGTAGCGCCCTGGAGCTCTTCCTCTTCACTGTCTTCAGGCACCTGGATCTGAACTTGTTCAGGCTCTGGTTCAACTTCCTCCTCTTCCGGCGGGTAGCGGAGGGTGTTGTTCCCCGACGGGAGCCAGTGCACGTGGTACTGCAGGGTGCGGTGGTTCTCCCACAGCTGGTCCTCGCCCTCTGGGAGGTTGCCGTTGTCTCCATGGTGCTGTGCGCGTCGGCGTCGGCGCCGACCCAGGATGGGCACAGGGCTGCTGGGCCTGTTGTTGTTGTTGTTGTCGTTGGGGGGAGGAGGAGGAGGGGGGGGCGGGCAGTCGGAACCACCTGCCTCAGCCATGGTGGAGGGTGGGGACCTCCCAGGTGTTGCTTCACTCTGGGGAGGATGCCCCGGACCCTGGGCCCCTCGTGTTCGGCGTCTTCTCCTGTTCCTGTAAATGACAACAAAAGCATACACTCAACATATACATTCACAGCAGTCTCTATAAACAAGGATTTAGTTTTTCAAAAATCCCTTGGTTAATTATCAGTCGATAATTAGTCGACAACACACACCCTCAAAAGACGATGAAGTAATCATTCACGAAATAATAAAAAGCATACTACTTCTTGATGTCCAAACATCCAAATGACACTTCTAAAAAAAGTCACTTGCTCCTTATAATTACTACATGACCTTCATCAACAGCACCCTCACCTTTATTAACTATAAAGGAAAGGTGATAATGGTAAACAAGTCCTTTTGTATGGAGGTTCCAAATCAAAGATAAATAGGAAATGAATTATGCAAAATAACTTCTAAATTATGCAAAATGATCCCAACACCATACGTTTTACTAATAAGGATGTTAGGGAAAAGTAACTAATACGCTAATCAATAAGAAACCACACACACAAAAGAGGTGGGTATTAGAACCACAGTGTGTGTACTCATCAGCTCTGAAAAAAATAAAGCAGACTTGGTCAAATGTCACAACAGAGGTGCACCCTTAACATTAAAGGTCTAATTATCAAGTCAAACAACCAACCACTATCACAAAACCAAGACGAATTGCTTTTGTGACCACAAGTTAACTTCCTCAGAATTCTCTCTGGGGCAGAAATGGCAATGAACAGTACATGGGGATGTCAGTTTACCTTATTAGGCAATCATTAAACAAATATTAATTGATGCCTCCTAGGAAGAAATGGGCTATACAATAGGATATCTTTTTTAATTATGCCTGTAATAGTACAATTCAAATTTATTGTGCCTTAATTAAATAATTATAAATCACTGAATTATAACCATTAACTGATTAGTAATAAGGATATTAATTAAAAACAAAAAGGTAACTTTCTGTATAAGTGGGCAGGGGCTGTAACTATGGCAGCTTGGGCATCCTGAATCTAAAGATACTTAAAAATATACTTTATTAATCAAAGAAATACAGAAGTTTATTTGTACTACAGGTCACCAGTGTGCAGCCTTTAGTTTTTAATTGAGATTTTTCAGTAGAGCCCAATTTGGAAAATTAAAATAATTGTAGTAAAGAATAAGATATTAAAGTTTTACAAACTTTGTAATTGGACAGTCTAGTAAACTTTTTATAAAGTTAAACTAAGTTTATTGAAGTTAAAAAAACTTAAAAAGTTTGAACTTACAACTTTTAAGTTTAAAAGCCAAAACTTAAGAAAGTTTTAAAAAAAACTTTGTAATTGGACAATCTAGAAAACTTATTTAAAAGTTTAACTAAGTTTATTGAAGTTTAAAAAAACATTTTAAAAGTTTGAACTAAAAACAATCTTTAAGTTTAAAGCTTAAAACTTTAGAAAGTTTTAAAAACTTTGAAATTGGACAGTCCAGCAAACTTTTTAAAAAGTTTAACTAAGTTTACTGGAGTTTAAAAAACTTTTTTAAAAAAGTTTGAGCTTACAAACAACTTTTGAGTTTAAAACTTAAAACTTTAGAAAGTTTTAAAGTTCTGTTTTTGAAAGTTTAAACTTTCAAAAAGTTTAAAACTTTTTAATAGTTACAAACTTTTAATTAAAAAAGTTCAATAAAAGTTTAAGGACATAAAGTTTAAAACTTTTGAACAAAAGTTTAAAAATAAGTTGTTCTTCTCTGACCAATCAAGGCACAAATGGGCCCTCATTAAATTCCATGAAACAAAAAAGATAAAAATTTGTTAATTAGAAAAATTAGATGGAAAGCAGCTAATATTTCAATCAATAGACTATTTTTTAAAAATAGAGGAAAACTGTCATCCCACATGGCACCTATTCATCACCCTTGTCCAATCCCCCTGCTTTCTTACCACCCCCATCCCAACCTCCCACCCCACCCCACCCCTCCACTCCCCGCCCCGCCCATCTTTTAGGCCCCTCCCTTGCCGTAAGCACCGCAGCCATTTTCCCTTCGTCCCGAGCTGTTCCTATGGTCTCTCCAATGAGAAGAGCACACAAGGTTCTTAAAGGGCAGGGATTAGTGTGCCATTTTAACACTTTTAACACTTCTAATTAATCACTTTAATAACAGGCTACCAAAGCTGACAAATAACTGATAATATTCAAGTTGTAAAAAGTTAGAAGACGCCTTGACCTGTGACATTCATTCTCATTTCCAATTCTTTGAAGACAAGTGTACTGGTAACAAAGACCACAGTCAAAACAATGCAATATATTTTAATTAAATTGTTTTAATCTCTCATTAAAAATAAATTAATAAGCACTGGTCAGGTGACTAAAGTATGACTTCTATCATCTAGAAAATAATAATTTTAAAATAGAAATTAAAAATTTCCTTAAGATGGTCTCAGCATGACTTGGTGCAGCCTGACCCAGGTCAGGAATCTATTGGGGTGGGCTTTACTAAAGCCAGGTCTGGTGGGCATCAACACCTATAAAAGGGCAGAAACTGCATTGGGGAATAAGCAATCAATACACTGTATTGATATTTTACAAACACTATAATATTTTGAAGTATAAGTAAGATAATTTAAAGAGATGAGTTAAGGAAATGGGGGTGGGGCTGTGCCCATGTAAGTTGGGGAAATACGCCCCTCCCACCGGGGTTTTCAGGGTTTTCTTTTGTTTTTTAATAAGACAGTATTGGTTAAACACATTAAAGGCCTCTTGTGGCCTGTGAGGTCACCAGTTTAAGATTTGTGGCCACAATTGATGGGAGGTAAGAAGCATTTGGACTTCCTTTTAATTTGACTTAAAACTGTGTCTCCCCCATTTCCCTCTTAAAGGGGGGGATAAGAAGTGGGGGTTGCTGAGAGCTCCCATTCCTGAAAACTGAAAGGTCACACTGCATAAGCCAAGCTACCTGAGGTGCCATCTTCATGGGATAATTTTTAATCTGTGTAGGGATAAATAAGTACATGTGATTAATTATTAACTCTTAACAATGACTTCTTCAAACCTTTTTCTTTAATTCTCCCAAAACATCATAGGACAGTAATAGTAAATAAAATCATATAAAATGTCTCATTAGGAAATGAAACACCATTAAGCAACTTAGTTGCTTTAAATATTTTAAATGTCCTTTTCTTAGTATCATGTGAATTATGTGAAATGCAAATTCTAATTTGCATATATTTATTTCCAATATTTGAACCTCTTTAATATGCAAATAAAATTCCCAAAGCAAAGCAAATTTCAAGCTGTAATTATAAGCACCTACTTCCCATAGACAGTTATACTTTAGGGGAGGGGCATTAAGAAGCTGAGAGTTTGGGGGAGCAAGAGTCCCCATTTCTCCCCCTTAAAAATCCTGGCCCATAGTTTGTAATGGATGGAACCAGTTTTTGTGTTGTTTTTGATTTTTTTAAGTTTCTTCATTAATTAAGAGAAATTTCTATTTGGCTTCTCTGTAAATTACATATGTTTAATTAAGCCAGTTGAAACAATCTATGTTTTGAAATGTCACCACTCTGTGACATCACACAAATTTTAAATGTCAATATGTAGCAGTAATAACCCACTTGTCCCAAATTTAAACTAGCTTTTTATGAAAAAAGCTAATTTCTTGGGACAGCAAATAATTAGCTTTTTATGAAAAAAGCTAATTACTTGGAATAACAAATAATTAGCTTTTTATGAAAAAAGCTAATTACTTGGAATAACAAATAATTAGCTTTTTATGAAAAAAGCTAATTATTTGGAAAATATAATTTTGTTTCACATTATAATTACAGCTTACTTTGCTGGAGTTCAAAAATACACTTTAAAAAAAGTTTTAAATGTGAGAGAGAGGTGGACAGTAACTCAACTCAGGACAGTAAAGCACCATAGGAAAAAGGACCAGGAACTCAAAAAAGCCTGAAGGCCAGCAGAAAGACAATGAATAATTTACTCTGGCCATTTAACACACATTTAATGAATGCCTACTGTGTGCCAAGCACCATTTATTAAATGTAGGCAGGCCAGCCAGAGCTGATCACCTAGAATTTTTAAGGAAAAAACAACTCAGAAAACTACCTCCTCCCGCAGAGGCTAATCCACAACAACTATGCCACTTCAAACTCCTAAGTAACCCAGTTCAAGCTGCTTCTGCTTTTATTTGCATTCATTTCCAGTAAGTCCAAGGGTGTCTTGGGCCAATAATTAAATATGAAAATATTTTAAATTTAGTTTTTAATTTAAAATAAATAATTGGCTTAAGTGCTTCAAGGCATCAGCCAAGGTCTTAGAAGCTCTCATATCCCACTATCAGTTTTAATTGTGGGATCATTTTATTTAATAATGCAAGGCACTTATTAACAGTGCTTATGCATGCCAGGTATACTTATTATTGTTGTTAATTATTCTTATTATTCTTATATTTATTAGACACCTGTGGACAAAAAGCAAAACCGCGCAACAGAGAAACCGCAGGGAGGCGGGGCTGTACAGCCAGGCTCAGACTGTGTGGCGCAGTTGCGCAGTGGAGGCAAACCTGTAGGGAGGGGCTGCAGCCCACACTGCGCATGCGCAGGTAGGCTGAGGGGAGGCGGGGCTCTGGGCCTTCTCAGTGGAGAAGCTCTGGGAGGAGCTGAACATTGAGAGGCGGGGCTGGGGCGGGGCCTGGGCAGGCCACCTCAGAGGAGGCGGGCCTTGGGCGGGGCCTTGGGCGGGGCTGGGCAGGCCACGTCAGAGAAGGCGGGCCTTGGGCAGGGCTGGGCAGGCCACCTCAGAGGAGGCGGGCCTTGGGCGGGGCTGGGCAGGCTACGTCAGAGGAGGCGGGCCTTGGGCGGGGCTGGGCAGGCCACCGCAGAGGAGGCGGGGCTAAGTAGGCTGGCTCTAAGGCGTCAGCACCCGGGAGGTTGGGCCTGTGGAAGCATGTTCTGGAAAGGCGCGCGCCACGCGAGGCGCGGGCGAGGTGCTAGGCCTCTGAGTAGACACTGCAGAGAAGGCAGGCTAGATGGGAGGGGCAGGTCTGAGACTGGCTGTTACAGGGCTGCAGAGTGTCTGCACTCCTCCCCCCCCCCCCCACCTCCCCAGACCCCTCCCACCAGCTTCCAACACCCAGATTCCTTCCATGCGGCAAGAGCAAGCCCCCCCTCCCCTCGGCCTCGTACCCACCCCGCAAATCAGGCAGTTTCCACAAACTGTTGCTGGGCACCAATCTGCGCCACCAAGTCAATTGCACCGTCACGTCAATCAATCACCACTAGACAAGGCAGCCCGTCCTGCCATCTTCAAAATCCAGCCCCCTCCACTCAACTGCCAGAGCAGGAATGGCGTCAACACTAATTTTTGCCGCCCAGGGCTCCATTTTGTCTAATACCACCATCATGCAGCTAGCCGTCCTACGGGGAAACGGAATGGAGCCATTCCGACAGGCGCAAGGGTTTTGTCGCCCACCCTCCAAGGAGAGAGTTGTACTTTCTCGTCCTTCCAAAGCCACTTTTTCTGGAGCTCAAGAGTCTGGCTTTTTGGGCTCTGCGGCAGTTTGTCGCGCACTTCTAAATTCATTTCCCTTGCGCTTTTGCATTTGGTTACTCTCCTGCACTCAGAATTTAGTGCGTGGAGCACGGATCAGTTCGCGGATCGCCGTAGATCGGCCGCGTTTGCCGCGCATGAAGCGCCGGTTCGTACACAGAAGCGCATGAAGCGCCCATTAGTACAGCGAAGCGCATGAAGCGCCCATTAGTACAGCGAAGCGCATTAAGCGCCCATTAGTACAGCGAGGCGCATGAAGCGCCTATTAGTACAGTGAAGCGCATTAAGCGCCTATTAAGTATATCGAAGCGCATGAAGCGCCCATCAGTTGGGAGCGCATGAAGCGCCTATTAGTATTTCATAGCGCATGAAGCGCCCATTAGTTAAGTATTTCGCGGCGCACGAAGCGCCCGTCTGCAGCGGCGCAACTGAAGCGCTTCTCCGTTTGCAGCGCCTTGAAGCGCCAAGAGTTGCAGAGCCGTCACTTTGCGGCGCGTTTGAGGAGCACATCGCAATTCGGTCTGTAGCTCATGTGCGTCTGCAGCTCATCGCTGTCCGCAGCTCATGCGTCTACTGACCAGTTCTGGACGCGAGTCGTGCAAAGCGAAGCCGTGAGGGCTTGCTTTCCACGCTCGCGTCTCGGGATCCAGCCACTGAAGGCGTGAAAAAAAAAAGATTTGCGAGGAGATATTCCGGGGCGCTACTTCATCTCCCGCAGCTCCCGAAAATACGGGGGGTTTGCGTGTGATCGGTAAAAAAAAAAAAAAAATCCTCACCGCATACTCACCACGCGAGGACTCCTCTGCGAAGACAGGAAGGGCGATGGGGTCTCACACCTGGCCGGGCGAAGGTCCACTGGTGACCGCGGTCCGGAGAAGCTCCGGACCGCGGACCGCGCAGCGGACCTCGGCGACGCTCGGTGGACCTTCTCCGGTGGTTGGCTTCCTCGGGTCGGAGTCGGGATTCTTCTCCTCCTTCTTCGACACACACCAACTGAAGTTGGAAACGCGTGTGCCGAGAGCCCGAACTGCTCGCCTTATATAGTCTGTTCCGAAGAGGGGGGCGCCAAATCCCAGCGTGCTCCGCGGGCAGGCGGGGGCGGAGGGGTGCGTGGGCGGGCGCCTGGGGGGATGGGGTGGGGGGTGCAGCGTGCGCTGCTTTGGCCCGCCGCTAGGGGGAGCATGGGCTCGGGTGGGGGGTGCATGAAACCGACGCCGAACTGGCCAAGCTGGGAGGAAAGAAGAAAGGGAGGGGAGGGGAGAAGCCGGCCTAGGCAGGCCAAGAATGCTATTATTCTGGTGGTGGGAGCTGGGAGACCCCTGTGCTTGGACGGGAAAGGGTCGGGGGACACGCAAGATGAGCCCCGCGACCACTGGCACGTTCTTACTGACAGGTTAGTGGCCTGCGCGCGACACTGGGGGTTCGGGGGCCCTCAGGCCGCCGCCTCCCCTCCCCCGCTCGGGTTCCGGGGTCCCAGGGCGTGCCCAAGCGCTGCTAGCCCCTCGCTCTGCACGATGCCCCCACAGCACCCCACTGTCGGGGCACCCCAGCCCACCTCCTGGCACCAGTGGGTCCCTCCCCAGGCTTGACCTCTGGCCTTGTCTTTCTTTCGGCACCCCCACGGCCCCTCCCTGTCCTGCAGGGCAGGAATCCCTCTCCAGTTTCCACTGCGGGCACCCCTCCCTCCCCCCACCCTGGTGGTGGGCATCTTCTGATCCCTGAAGCAGAGGCCTGGGGGTCATCGCCCCTTGGGGTGGGGGGCTTTACCCCACAATTGAGACTCCTTGGCCTAGATGCGAGCCAAAGGACATGGCTGACCAGCTGCTTTCTCTCTCACACAAAGCTGTACATCTTTTCTCCCTTTCTGGAATCTGAGTGAGAGAGAGAGACCACCAAAATATAACATGTAAAACACTGAGTCCCCCCTTCTTTTTAAGCGTATTTTCCGGGGTGGGGGGGCGCAAACCTGGTTTTTCTTAGGTTTTACCAAACAGGGAAGTAGAATCACGAAATGCTGGGAGCCAAACGTTTTTCGGGCCAGGGTCAACCATGGCTGGGGGCCAGAGATGCTGCAAACAGCACCCATTGCCCTACTAAATACAATCTGCGGGGAAAGCAGGAACAATTGAAAACAGCTGCCGTGCTTCCCGCGTTCTTGGCGGGCTTTGGAGGTTTCAGCTACGGACTTTCGGTGGTGATTACAAGGTTTACAGGGAGACCTCGGCTTTCTCCCCGCGTCGCTACATTTTTCTAAATCTTGTGCGTGAATGAATGTTTTGGGGCGCGGTAACTGCACGCTTAAACCTTCGAAACAGGTCGCTGAGACTCAGTTCCAAACATTTGCTTGACTTGGTACATATAAACCTGTGACTTTTTTTTAACGTAGGGAAATTCGCAAAGGGAGAAAACACTCAAATACTGAGGAGAAAGGAGGCGAAATAAAACCTTAATGTGGATTCCCACCTAAGCTGCTCAAAATGTTAGGCGCTGAGAAAATGGACAATCTGTTGCTAATCTTTGTCCAAAGTTAAAGTGAAAAGAAAAATCAAATCGTCTACAACTGAGTTGGACTTATTCACCACAGATGAAACATATTTGTCTTTCAAGACTAAAACTCAGCTTATTTCAGGAAGAGTCAGTCCTACAGCTTTTTTCCTTAAAGGAAAAAGCGAGACTTTGACCCATTGTGTACCACAAGATGGAAGGGACCTTGCGCTATACAAAGCATTATGGTTTTAGAATTAATCAAAAATTCATTCATTTGCTGGGAACCTACTTATTATAAATTAAGTGTTGACCCCCCCAAAAACCAGAAATGAATTAGTGCGGATTTCCAGCAGGGAAAGGTGTTTTTTTTAGGAAGTTAGGTGAACACAATCATGTTTTTTTGAATTTAAAAATGTTTATCCTCTTCTGCAAGACAGACTAATTCCAGGATTTAAAAAAAAATGTTTATTTAACAGTCACTGTTCTGTTGACGGCGGGACTGTCAGATGCTTAGCAGTTGTTACTCATCCAAAGTTAATTCACCTAGCTGTTCATTGACAGCACGGCTTTTTACAAAGTGAGATTTCTAGCAAGCATGGGTAAAAAAATAAGGAAAATTCAAGTTTTTTTAAAAAAATCACCCAAGTCTTTCAAGGTTTGATTTTTCATTTCAAAATTTGAACCAGGAGTTTTTGGCTTAAAAAGTGAAAAAGGCTTTGTAGTTTTGTAATAATAGGAAGTCTGCTCATTGTTCAAATTCCAGAGAGAGCCTCAGTAAAGGCTATCAAGATCACCTGTATCACCCTCGCCTCGCTGTGGTACGGCAAACTACCTCCGTGCTTACAGACGTATCTAAAGAATACATTTCTTTTTCTATTGCGTATATTTTTTCTCACAATTAAATATTGAATCAAATTAATTTTCTCCATGTTTTCTTCCCAAGCAAGTAAGTTTTGAGCATCAAATAACATTAATTTTACAGTTTTCTTTAAAAAAAATTAAATTAATATTTTCTGAATGATGCATATGAACAGCCATAGCACCCGAGCACTTCAAACCAACAAGCCAAGCAGAGACCTCCTGAACTCGGGATTCTCACATGTAGCTGTAATTCTGTTCAATGGCCTTGAGGTTTTTTATGCTGTACATATGAAAAAAATTTCACTTTGCTTCAAATCATAATTTTCCCAGGGAAAAAGCAATAACAGATGGTTAGGTAAAACTTTCTTGCTATCTGAAAGAACAAAACAATATTTAACTGAACAGACACAAAAAAATAGATACTATAGATTTTTGTTGTTGTTGTTACCAAAACAAACTTTAAAAACCAGTCTGTCCCAATTCTGATAGATAAGACTCTTAGACACTCTTGATATGCACTATTCAGATGAATTTTAGATTTTCTAAGATGTTTTTTCCCGTGTGGGTTATCTTGTGCCTGCTCGTCGTAAGGGTCAGTGTGAAGCCCGTGCCGTGTTACTATGCATTATTTACTTCACTAGGTACTGGCTGTCCTTTGTATCTGAACAGTTGATCCATTTTTGTACGAGTTTCCTCTGGAGCTATCAATCTCTTCCTTTGCCACCGCGTTCAGGTTTCAGCGGGGTGGGGAGAGGCCTTTAGCACCACGTAGGGTTTTGACATCGCACATAATATTTCTTCTGTTTGTACATTTTACCTATTTTATGGCAATTTGCCATATATCTGTGAAGCTGTTGATTTATGTCTTATATTTAGGGAAAGTTCTAGAGGAGTGGGGGATTTCTGTTTCAAAGCAAAGGTAGAATTTTCACATGTCAAAAAGTAGGCTTCCTCTTGGACATTTTATCCTTTTGATGAGAATTTGATATGGATTCGAACTTGTTGATTTGCTGCTTGTAGTCGGCTGAGCTTCTAGGATAGTAGGAGAAAATTATTTTTAAACAAGATAAAATTTTCATTTGTCTAAAGAGTGACTACGGTTTGAATTGCTCATTTTATTGTTATTACCATAAATCTAGCAGCTATTGGTTTACCTTTGTATGTAGCATATTTTCTAGTCAGGGGAGAAAATTATATTTCTAAGCCAAATGGAATTTTCTCTTGTCTCACAGACTTTGCAAACAGCAATGAACAGCACCATAAAAATGGGCTAGATATAAGCTGAGAGAGAAAGATTGCGTGTGTCCAGCTTTTCACAGTAGTATTCATTGATGAGAATCACCCCCTAAAGAAAAGGTTGAAACAGTGAAGAAATCCTGGCTTGTGGGAAATGTTTCAAGGCAAATACTAAGATGGTTTGTGGATCTAAGTGCAGTATTTATACATCCTGATTTTCTCTACTATTATTTCCTAACTAGTCCATAGGCTCATACCCTAGCCGATCCTTTTTCTTCAAGCTTACCCCTCCACAGTCTCTATTCTAAACACCTAAATGTATATGCCATTTATTTATCTAATTTCCTAGTCTCAGTGTGGAACAGGACCTTAGGTAATCAGATGATAAGGGTTTGTCTGTTCAGGCTCTTGGGCTGGAAAGAATCTTTATACTTTGCTCTGTTTTAGTCTCTATACTGTTTTCCCGTATTTCTTAACTTTTCTAACAGGCAGGTAGGCAGGCAGACAGAGGGATGGATGGACACACACACACACACACACACACACACACACACACACGCGTGCACATATCATCCAGACTTTTCCTAAACTTCAGTTTTCTAGTCTGCTCTTTCTCTTATTATCAGAGTATTAAGTCTAAATAGCAATGCAATATTGAAAAGGAAAGAAGAGAGGGAGAAAGAGAGAAAGCTAGGCTGAATGTTCTAGGGATCAACAAGTTCTATCAGAGACTCTTTTTCTGCTTAGAGTTTCTGGTTGGAAAGAGATCCTCAATGGTCCAAAGCCATTTCACATGGACTGCTTCCAAGCCAAATTCTCTGAACATGATTTTCATTGTTAATTTTTTTTAAAGACATGTAACTGTAGTAAAGACATCAATGAATTAAGCAATAATAACAATAAACCCCAGACAATCTCCACAGCCTGTGATAAACATTTTCACAGGTATTCTTTCCTTCCTGGGTTTTGCTCGCTGTGTATGTATAGTTTCATAGACTTGTACTTTTACGCTGTGTGGATTCTTTACACTCTATTTGAAAGATAAGCGAATCTTGCTTTCCGGGAAGCAGTTTGCAGGCTGTAGGCTGATGTGAGAGATGGTGTACAGATTAATTAGTAGGATTGGTGTGTGAGCCGGAGACTAGGTGGGACCAGTGTTTGGTCAGATGTGTATAGGTGACTGGGTCTGAAGAAACCCTTGCCCTGGTTCTGCATTGGTTTAACATCGGCACAAATGATTTGGACAGAGACCTAAAAGGCTTGCTTCACAATTCATGGATGGCAGCTGCAAATAGACAACAGAATTTAGAGTTCGGCGCCATTTAAGTTGAGCCCAGTGCTATGCTGCAGGGACAGCATGCAGCAACCGGCACACCTTAATTCACTGATGTGGCGTGAAGGGGGACTTGGGTGTGGTTCCTGTTCCTTAGGAAGGTCAGTCTGAAGCAACTTCGAGATGTGACTTACAGAAATAAAAATCCAAGTTAGACTGTGGGATTAACTGTAATGTCCGTACATCATAAAAATTAATAGGACCCTGCTCTAATCAAGCACATCTGGAGTATTGTGTTCATTTCTGGCTGTCAGTTTGAAGAGAGATCTGACACATTAGACAACTCACAGAACAGTCTGTGGTGTTGGTGAGGCTCTGGAAGCTCTGTCCTAGAGCGTATCCTCCAAGGGTCTGGAAATGTTTAGTTGGGGTAGAGGAAAAATAGAAATCAACTCCCCTCTGTTTGCTTCCGAGAGCAGAACCGGCATCAGTGAATGAAAGTTCAGCTAGAGTCAGCTCAAGAGCTTCCCAACTGCAGCCGGACAGAGAAATCAACTCCACTATTCTTTCACAGCATCAAAAACATTCACCTTTTTTTGCAGTGGGGAATTTGAAGACCACTGGAACATTTTAGTGTAGCCACTGTACAAACTTGTCATGGAAACCTTTTTTCTCCTCTGATTAAAAAAAAGAACGGTCCTGTAAGTTGCAAGTTCATACTTCTCTGCACTGCAAACTTGAAAAATCTGAGAAAAGCCAAGATTGTTTCTCCCTCCACCGCGTGTCCTTGTCTTAACTAGCTTCCCAAGTCACTTTCTTTACTTTCTGCCCTGGCTCCCCGGGCGGCTTGCTTGATTTAAGCTGACTTCTGCCTGGTGGTGGTGGATGCTTGGGACTCCAGGGTCACCTGGCAGGCAAGAGATAGCTTGGTGCCTGCCTTCCTTTTCCTCAGAGGAATGTGGGACAGAGCTCTCTACAGTAACCCCTCTTTGCCCTGTGGTATCACTTTATAATAAAGTTGGGTTTTTTTTTTCAGTAATATGGTAAAATCATAACTATCAAAAGTAGCTTCCAGCCTATACCTTTTGAACCACTTCTCAGGATGAGCATGGTTCCTGACTGCCTCGGGAGCACATTCTTGCTGTGTCAAACATGTCTTGGGGCAGATTTTTTCTTCCGTGCCTGTGCATCTGCCGGTTGATTGTTTATTTTGATAACCATATCTAACTTGGAAGACGTGACTGTTCAAAATGAATTCAGGAGGTTAGAGGACTCTCATCCGGGACCTCTTTTTTTTTTTTTTTTTTTTGAGCAGCATTTTCTGACTTCATAGAATCTGAATTAAATCCTTGTTGCAAACTGTGGATGTGAGAGATGTGAAGAAAAGGGAGGCAGTTCTGTCTCCCTTGCTAACCAACGCTCCTTCCTGGCTTCCTCCTGCCTCCGACCCGGGACTCCCTTCTCCACTCCAGTGGTTAGGAGTCTCCCTGGAACCACTCTGGTTCTGATTGCGTTCTTCTGTGACACTGCCACACACTTCTGTGAGGTTGTAATAACACACACAGCCGCTCGCGGTGGCTGGCTTCCCAGTTGCTGGGGATGCCACAGGCATTCTTTGGCTCAGCTCCTATTTCCGGGAGAGAAACTCTCAAAAGTGAGGTTCTGGCATGTCAAAGCTTCCCTGATCCGCAGGCGGCTACTTGCAATTCCTTGAGTGCAGTGCTTGCCCATGTCCCTGAACTGCAAAGTAATAATCCCAATGGTTAAGCTTTAAAGCTTAGTTATCCTGGGAAGTGACTCGGTTGCTTCCGAACATTTGTTGTTAGTGTGACTATTGTTACACTCTCAGAAGCAGTAGTGTGTTAGTGAAGGCTATACCTTTCTCCCCTTAGGTCTCTCTCTGGTGGTTGTTTTGTTTTGTTTTTTGTTTTAATCTTCACTTAGGAATTTTAATGTAACATTTATGTCAGTGGTTTAAATGTATTTCATTATTTAAAATTCATCTTTCACATGGCTCACTTTCTACCTAATTACCTTAGGCTGATCAGATATTTAGAGTAGATCCTTGGCAGCCTGTACCACGGGCATCCCCACAGCAGCTGTTGTGACATGGAAAGACAGACTTTCTTTTCAGAGACAGGACACGGCTGGTTTCAGAACTGTTTGGGAGATAGGGCGCTTTGGTGTAAATTCCTTCCCATTCTTTGCCTTTCCCTCATTCAGCTGGTCACCACTTTGATTATTATGGAGATAGGGGTTCACTCTGAATTTGAAAGAGATCACAGTTAATTTTCCTAGAGCAGTTATAGTGGGGTGTTTCAGCCCCCCCCCTTTTCAGCGGTTTGCAAAGAAATATAGCTTCTGTTTTACCTTTGAATACAAAAGCAAAGGAAACATTAACTCTAAGATTTTTGTTTTCTCCCGTTAACAAATCCGTGTTTCTCACTAGGCAGTAAAATGATACCGCTTTTCTCTCCCATGCAACAGTTAATCAATGTAGCTAGCACCTTTGACATCTTTTATTTTCAGTAGTTACACAGTTGATTCTAATCAAAGACCAGCGCTGCAGTAGGCTGTTAGATATCTTATCAGAATCTGAATTATACATTTCATTTTTTTTGGTCTAGCAATTTTCCTTATGGATGTTTAGCCTACATATAAACTGGTAAAAGCACTCAGAGATACAGACATGGTTGTTTATTGTGGTTGATAGTAATGATGAAAGACTAGAAAACCCTTGGTAATGTTAATGAATGAATAATTATTTCATACTTTCTTTAGGGGTGCGTTGGGTGTTTTTGAGACACTGTGACAGCTTCTGGGAAATCGGTGGTCCAGCTATAGCGCTTTTTACACTATTGAATTGACAAAGAGGAATCAAGCGTTTTCCTTCTTCTTCAGGATTAATCTCTGTGAAAATTAATCAAATAATCACACATAAGGCTGTACTCTTTGGAACCAAGCTAGATGCTGCAAACACTAGCAGAGGATTTGACTGGCCTGGAAGAAGGGTGGAAGTTTTTTTCCGAGGAAACATTCAGATGTAAAGGGAGTAAATGCCTAGGGATGTGACTCAGCAAAGGTGTGAGGGAGACCAGGGCTCTGCTGAGGTCCTGGGGCAGCCAGAGCATGGTAAATACAAAGTGCTATGCCAAGAAAGAGAGAGGCGAGGCCAGTGCCAGCGGGTTCAAGGAGCCAGTCTTCCCGGCCTCTAGACCACCTTAAAGACGTTCGTCTTTGGAGTTACACCAATGGGAAATCTCAGAGCGGGGTTAAGCAGGACAAGACCAGATTAGCATTTCAAAAAGAGTACTCTAACTGCTGTGTGAAGAAAAGGTTAGGCGAGTCTGAATAGATTGCCACTGTTTAAATCCAGGTTGGAGATAGTGACCTTGCAGGCTAATGTGTAGGGATAATGAAATGAAGAGAGAAGGAACATTCTGGAGAGTAAAATTTGACTGAGGGTACTGGATTGAATTTGGGGTTGCTTATCAGGAGGTTATGATTACTACATTTCTATTATCTGCCCCATGGTCTCTGTAATGCCTGAAGGGGGTCTGATTGGAAAAGCGAGCTCTCTGGTCTGTTTGGTCCGGTTGGATTCACGTTGACAGTACATAAATTGTGATTGAGCCACAAGACGGAAAGCTACGCAATTTTATCATGTAAACAGGTGCAAGTATGCTCTAAGAGAATCACATGTATGGTAGAACATGGTATATTTATGTCTGTATACAAATACATGTTCCATATGTATTTTATCCATATTTTGATAAAATACAGAAAGATGCAGAGACAGTTAAGAGTACATACTGTAGCCCGTGAGTGGCCTTGGTAGGATGACAATAGGGGTGTGAGGAGGAACTTTTAGAAAATACAGCTTCCTGACGCAAGTGTTCGAACGCATCTTAGTTGGAAAGCATGGCTCCTGTAGGGAAGACAATGAATGCCAATTTAAAGCAAGCACTTGGTATAAGACTATTTCTCTTTTAGATGCTCCCTAATTGGGAAGAGGGTGTAGCATGGTTGTGGTTTTGATTTGGAATAGAAATCTTGCCTGCAGCTTCCCTTCCGTACCCCAGTGGCTCCCACAAAACCACTGCTTTTTAATCCCTCTCCACTAGATCGCACTAGCACTCTGGCTTTTGAGTAGCGCGTTTTGTGTTGCACTTTTCACGAACCATCTTCACTTGAAAACAATCCTACTTCTTTTACGTGCGGAAGTAAGAGGGCAGTGATGCGCTCAGCTACTGCATTGATTTTACATGTCTTTTGTTGAAGGTCCCAGTGTGTTTCCTTTCTGCAGCACACAGTACTGTGTAGCAGAGAAAGAGGTACAACTTTTCTTCTAAGTTCCTTGAGCAAGGAAGCAAACCTTGGCTAGAGACCTCTGGTCTCAGCGACTCTTTCAAATCTTACAATTTAATTTTCAGCCGGTCTTGGGATTGTGTTGACTGCAAAATTGAACCGTGTGCACACGGCAGGCTGTTTTCCCTTGGGGTTGCATTCCTCAGAAAAAATTACCTACGGGTTCAGGAGATCTCAGGGAAGATGTAAATGGAATTCACATTACATCTGCTTTCTTCAGAGCAGTAAACTGCGACTCTCAGTCGCCAGAACTCCCTGACGAAGGGTCATGCCTGAGGACATGCCTGGTTACCGGGAGGCAGTAGGATAGAGTTTGAGAAGACTGAGGTCACTAGGCTTTTAGCTTGTTTTTTGAGGTGCCTCTAGAATGTTCCTTACCCTACCGTGGAAATATGATTAAATTTCATGCATCATGGTTGTAGAAAAAAATGAGAGTGCCATATAATGCCAGCTGAAGTGATAATTTTTAATTGAAGATCAAAAAGTATATATATATATAAATGTTTTAAAAAGCCCAAATATTTCTTCAGATTAGTTGAAAATAAATCAGTTATGGATTTATCACTTTGTGCTAACTTTCCTTGTAAAAGTTTTATGTACATTCTCTCATTCAATGCTGACAGTGCCTCTGTGATGTGAGTTTTGTTCTCTTCCTACCCCTACCAGATGAAGAAACTGAGGCACAGAAACACTGAATAACCAGTGGGGGGAAAAACAGCATTTGAGTCCAGCCGGTCTCCCTTCAGAGGTTATCACCCAGAGCTCTGTCTCTTTCCCTTTCTGCAGTCAGTTTATTCTCTTCAGTAGCTCATCATTTCTCTTGCTTCAAACTGATGGAAGTCCTGGTCAGCTGGGATCATACGAAGTAGCTGCGCAGCTTCTGCTGCGTGTGTCTTGTTGTTACTGCTCTTGCCTGAGTCCTGCTGCCGCCAACACTTTTCCTAGGAACAAGTGCCCTTCCGGCACCTGTTAGCGTCTTAGGGGACAGGCTCAGGGGAGCCTCTCCCCTGCTTCATTCTTTCCAACTTCATGGCTTTCTCCTGTTGATGAATTGTGTTGTGTTGTGGTTTTGTTTTGATGCAAACGTACACCGGCTTAATTTCGCCCTCACAGCCGAAGCACCGTCTTGTCGCGATTTCTAATGCAGGGATTGGGCAATGCATTTTTTTTCCCTCAGAAGCAAAATCAACTGTAGTTGATGAGCTAGCAATAATAAGGGTATCTGAGATGAGAACATGCCACTTACACATTGCGTTCTTGCTTAAAACTATCTTGAGGTAGGGTTAGTAAGTAGGTAACAATGACTTTGCCATCAGCCACGGAGTGGGTTCAAAATCCAATCCCGCCACTTATGAAGCATGTAACTGGTGGCAAGTATCATCATTTCCTAAGACTTCTTATCCTTAGTGTGAAATGGAACTGATACTACCTATTTCATGTAGTTAATGCAAGGATGAAATCAGTTGATATGTGGAAACATTTTTGTTCAGTGTCTAGCTAGCATTGCACTGAAAATATGGGTGCTAATAGGAAACAGTAATCAGTTGATCTTTTGTACAAAGGGGGGAAAAGCCAATACAAACAGTTTAGGAAGCAGTTTTGTTAGTAAGAAAGTGGTGTAAGAGAAGGGAAGAGGGCCTGGAAAGATGGCTCAGTGGGTTAAAGTGCTTGCTGCTAGACATGAAAGCCGAGGACCTGAGTTCAATCCCCGGAACCCATATATAGTTGAAAAGAGAGATTTGGCTCCACAGGGTTTTCCTTTGATCTCCAAACATGCAACTTGGCATGTGTACCCACATACATTACACACACGCACACACACACACACTGATAGTAAATGTTTTTAAAATGGGAAAGAAATGGGTCTTGAAGGGAGTTGGAGAAGGGAAGACTGGGATGTGAGCTCCACAGTCAACTTCAGCAAAGTCTCCTTAGAGATGAAAACAGATAGCTGAAGCAGGGCCCGAGAGAGGCTCCATAAGACTTGATCATTCACTTGTAAGGTGAGTGTGCTAATCAGATTACACTTCATTTGGCACATCCTGCTGTTTACTTGGACAGTGATGTCTGAGCAAGTTATTATTTATTATTTCTGTCCCTTGTCATTCTGATTAGCTCATCAGCAATCAGTCACTATTCAGAGCTCTTCAATTGCTTGTATTAAACAGCAACCCCCACCTCCCCTAGTCTGCAAATTACCCAGGTTGGGGAAAGAGCAATAATCTCTCTTCAGAGACTGCTTGCTCCCGGCCAGATGAAAACTTATTATGCTGTTACAAGCTTCCAAATGAATCAGAAAATCATAAGACAAACTTTAAGTATTGTATGGTTTCTCGGGAACCCGAGGGCATGCCAGCTACCTTCAGATTCATTGGGCTCTGATTATTTTGGAGGGGAAAGCATTGAAGAGTTGGCTGTGTTGTGGACACCGATAGCCCAGCAAATTGTGTGAGCTGTTATTGACTTTATGCTGTGTAAAGGCAGGATCCATGACGCTCTTCGCCTTTGCGCTCTGTAGTTAGAGCAAAACAGCCCTGTAAGTGTAATGGCGACAAATAATCACGGAGCTTTTCCTGTAACGATTTCTGAAGACAGTGTGTAACCTTTGTGCTTTGTCCAATGACTGCTCTATTCAGGTTGGCTTTATTTTACACATTAGATTTAATCTTGAAAAGTTGTGTACAGGAAAAATATTTTTTAAACTCTGAGTCAGAGTTTTTAAAAAAAATTTTTTTCTCACAGGAAATCAAATGATTTGGTTTTCTAATGAAAATAAAGCTACCAAACATTAGTTTTATATTCTGTTTTCAGTGAGTAGTCTCCATCTGTCAGCGTCCAGATCACAGTGATTTATTTCCCACAAGAAATTAGTTAAGTTCTTCAGTGATGTTGAGCACAAAATTTAAAACAAATAATTATTTCCACATTATTGAGATTTCTCTATAAGGTGTATTTTGGACTTGAGTGTCTAAGCAACCACATTGTCTGTGGTATCCTGTCTCACCTTTAATAACATTGCTTGGCGAGCAGAGCGTAATTGTTATCCTTTTATTTACATTTATCAGGTTTCAGTTTTCTGAGGTCAGTCAATTAGTATATGAATTAATATGAACTTTAAAAAATGAATATTCATGGATCAGTGTGGTAGCTCCATGGTAAAGGTGCTTTTCCATGAAGTGCGATGACCTGAGTTCTGTCCCTGGAGCCCAAATAAGCTAGAAGAGGAGGACAGAGTGTATAAAGTTACATGTGACATGGCATGCTTAGTGCCATGTACAGGTATCTGTACACACACACACACACACACACACACACACACACACACACACCACACTCACACACACTCACCACTATATAAATAGACACTATAAAAGAAAGGCTTGGTTTCCTCTTACATTAAAAAAGGAAAAAGATACTCAAAGCTTTGCTGCCCTTAAGATGCAGCAGCATGTACGAGATGTATGCAGCTGTTTTGTCATGACTTAATCCTTGACAATTGGGGCACTAATCAGATTTTCAAAAATATCTTATGAAAGATAACTAGGCTGTCTCTATTGAGGACCCAGGAAGTATGGAAATGATCCATTAGTTTAGCAGACACGGTCACAAAGTGACTTCAGAGCTTATGCCAGGCTAATCAAGTTCTGAAAACAAGAGTATAAGAACAAATCCTCACTGACCAAGAGTTCTGCGAATAAATCCTTTGAATCAGTCATAAAGACAACATGTGTGCTTCTGGGTATGAACTCTGAACAGTGATTCTTACGTACAGCATAGTCTGAGGACCGCTGCACTAGAATGGAGGAAGGAATCAACCCAGTGCTATCTGGTCTCAACCCATTCTTACTTTGTGATGACTCACAACCCGGTCCACAGAGAAGTGACAAGCTCCGGGCGTCTGCCTGCTGGATTTACTACCTTGTGCCTAAAGATTAAGCCTCTGTAATCTTCAAACACATTGATAGATTCACTTGGGTTTGTGAGGATTGAGTGAGACAGTCAGTATGTGAAAGATCTTTACTCAGGGTCTGGCAGTGCGAAACAGTAAAATCTAAATGCTGCTGCAGAGCAGAGCAGACTTTGTCATCTGCTTCCTGCATCTGTAGGGTGGGAATCTTCACCATCCAGCAGTGACTCAATGTTCTGCCTGTTAAAATAGATTGGGGAGGGGGGTGTAAAAAGGTAGGGGTTTCCGGTGCTGGGTCACTCTTCTTTGGGTGCATGCAAGCAGATCAGACTACCATCTCCTATTCTTTGATGTTATGTCAGTCTTCTGGACTTCATAATTGTTTATAAGAATCACATGATGAAATTGTGTAGCTCATCCGCCTAGACTTTCTTTTATAGAGTCTTGGATATGTGTTGTGTTTTATATTTGCTATAAACCTTTTGGGGTACATGGGGCATTTATTCTGAAGGGGATGCCTAGGTGTATAACCAGCCATGCTACCTTTAAAACCCAATGATGATAGTACTGTAAAGGACTGCTGGGCCATGGGACATTGTCAGCATTTTTGGATTTTGTTTAAAATGGCAGTTATTGGGAATGCCTACCATGTGTTTTCTCTAGCTTTAGAAATCCATCATTTTAGTTATAGAACAAATCAACTACTTAGGGAAGTCACTCATGAGATTAGCCGTTTAGTAGATAAAGCTAGTTCACTTAAGTTTATGCAGTTTAAAACTGAATGCCAGTCCAGTAGTTTCTTCGTTAGAGTCTAGAGTCTCTGACTTTTACTTCCCATAAGACTTCATGCTTGTTAGGTTGTTTGTTTTAATGACAGGGTTTTGTGGGGTTTGTTCTGTTTGTTTGTTTGTTTGTTTGTTTGTTTGTTTTCAAACAAGGAATCTGTCCTTGATTTCTTTGCAGGTGACAACCTGCATGTACAGGGATCAAAGGCATGTATCACCACAGCCAGCTAGACCCTAGATTTTGAATTCCATTCCTCACCCCCCCCCACTTTTATACTGGTACTTGATATTTCTCATTTAGTTTGTTAAATATTTTACTGAAAAGTCAATGTGGAAAGAAAATGCATTCATAACCTCTGACTTCACGGTGACCAGGCTTTTTAGCATCAATTTTGCAGTACTCTACAGAACCATTTTGTTTTCAGTTGTCCTTTCCCATCAAGAAGTATTTTCTTTAGTTGGCTGTCTCTGTCCCCAAAGGTTCTACTTTTCCTTGACTTTTGTCCCAATGATTGCGCTCTCCTTCTCTCTTTTTTTGTTAATTTTTTAAAGATTTATTTACCATTTTAATGTGCATTGGGGTTTTGCCAGCATGTCTGTGTGTGAGGGTGTCAGAGCCCTTGGAACTGGAGTTACAGACTGTTGTGAACTGCCATGTGGGTGCTGGGACTTGAACCCCAGCCCTTTGGAAGGGCCTGTGCTCTTAACCGCTGACCCATCTCTCCAGCCCCTGTGCTCCTTTTCTTTATCTCTGTTTTCTCTCTTTCTTTCTCCTCACGTCCTTTCTAGAGCGTATGTGTAGAACCTCAGTTTACCTCTACTAACGTGCCTCCACGGTTCTCCCCTCTGCCCTCCATCATTTGCTCACTGCTTCCTCATACTGACTGCTGCTGCTCTTCGCAGAGGAACTGTGCCTGCAGCTTCTACATCTTGATCCGTGTACTTCGGTTTCTTCTTTCACTGCTTCACTGAACTCCATTGTCAGTCGGTCACCAGGAAATTTCCTACTTTTGAAAGAGATCATGATCTCCCCAAGTTGGATGCTAGGAACCAAACCAATGTCTTGTTTAAGAGCAGTACGTGTTCTTAACCATTGAGTCACCTCTAGCCCCTTGTGTGGTCTTTCTTGACTGCATTTGGGGTTTGGGAGAAAGGACAGGTACTCAACCCAGAGGCAACTGCTCTGAGGTGTCGAGCAGAGGAAGAGTAGAGAGCTAGTGTTGCCAGAAAAATGGAGGCGAAATCCTGCAGTCGGAAAGGTGAGGGTGAAAACGGGAAACTCAGTGGGGAGATGGGCAGTCTGGATGAAGAGAAACAGGCTGGACTGTGTACGTGCTCCAGATCACCTCATGGTTCAGAGTCCAGATGTGATCCCTGGGGGCATGGTGTCTTCAAGAGTTGCACTGGGACTTCAGCTTTTGCTGTTAGTTCTATTGAGAAATGACTTCAAGTTGGCACCCATGGAAGCCCCTTTATATGTGTTTATGAACCAAAGCTGTAGCCCTCTCTTCTTGGTTGGGTTCACCTGGATATCCATTTGGCACCCTAAATTTAACAGACCCCAAATTTGATTCTCATCTTTCTCCTGAAGTTAACCTTTCTTCTGGGCTTAGTAATGTATCTCTGGCTGGTATCACTCTAGACCAAGCCTTCAAAGCCACCTGTGACTTTCCTTTATCTGTGTGTCCTGAGGTTTGAGAAGTATTCAGCATTATCTCCTTTGGGTCTTGTGGCTGGCGCCTCTTTGTCTTTCCCGTAGCTTTGAACTGACCATTGTGATAGTCTCTGTGGATCCCTGGACCCTATCTAATCTTCTTCATCGCTGCCACTTTAATATTTCCAAACTCTACCCTGGGTTGATGTAATGTAAAATTCCTGACCAGAGATAATTGTCTCCCCTCCAGTCTTCCTGTGGATCCCTGGACCCTATCTAATCCTGCTCATCGCTGCCACTTTAATATTCCCAAACTCAACTCTGGGTTGATGTAATGCAGAATTCCTAGCCAGAGATAATTGCCTCCCCTCCAGTCTTCCTGTGGCCCTTGTGCTTTTGGCCACCTGTGGATATCATTGATGTCATTTCATAATCAATATTTCTGGATAGACCTTACCATTCAATCCTCACAGATTGTGAGCTCCTTGTGGGGCAGGAACGATGTCTTCTTTGCGTGTAGACTCCCCATATTGGCAGGTAATAAGTTTGCTAGTTGGAACTCAGCAGCTGCTTTGACCAGATGTGATCTGAGCAAGTTAATAGTCTCTGTGATAGTCGTTTTGAATTTGACATTAATTTCATTTCTTTGTGTGCATTTCTTTTATTCTGAAAAGCTTTTTTATTAAGCTGTGCTGGTGGCATAAGTGGAACAGTTAACTGGAAGACCAAACAAGTCAACAGTTTTATTGTCAGCAGAAAAGCGGCTGCTGGGAAGGAAGATGGTGAGTTTAGGCTGTGGACGTAAACCTCCATGTGGGGGTCAGTGTTGGTTCCCAGTGTTCCTCTTGCTCTGTGTCGGTCCTGTGTCAATGAGTCTTTAATAAGCTAATTTGGAAAAATAAAATTTTGTTTTCCTAATCTTCTAAAAAGACTTCTGATCTTCCTTTGTTCTTAATCCATTATTTTCCTTAAAAAAAAAAAAAACAACTAAAAATCACTCTTGTTTTTAACCTATGCCCCTTATAGAAATTGTGCCACTTATAGAAATTGTCCAAGTGTGCTTATTATAACAATTTATTTAAAACATTGAAAAACATTAAGAAATACAATTAACAATATCACTTTGAAACAGCCTTTATGTGAACTTAGAAAAATGGCCATAAATATTTCATTTAATTTTGGATGATTTGATTGTAAAGCAAATTGGTGTTTTGCTATTAAATAATTACTTGCTACTTGATTACTGTTAGAAAGATGGATTCCCCCTATGATGAGTTCATCCTTGTACATTTTTCTATCTATGAATGTGTCCATTAGCCACATTGCATGACCTTTGAAAGAGTGCATTTATTTAGGGCAAAAGTCTGCCTTAGTATTAGATTTGTTTATCAGTTACTATTGTAAATTTTCACTTCATGTTTTTTGTTTATTCATCTCTAAGATCTTTTTCCTTCCCAAATATTGGCTATATGTGGCTATGAAGATTATCTAAATAATAGGCCTGGTTTCTATAACTTTGGGGGCCACCAAAATGTTTGCATAATAATGCTAGTGTTAAAATATTTCGAAAAGAGTAAATAAAATGTCCTTCCTGTAAGATAAAAAAAATTAAGGAATTTCTCCATGTCTCTTTGAAGCTGGGATCTTCATGGTCTACATTTGTTTCACAGTAGGGCAAAGTTTCCCAGGACCGCCTCTGTCTTTGAAACAAACATCTGTGTATTTTAAAGAAATCTCATTGCTCCTATCTATGTGAAGATAACACTTTTCTAGCAGTAACTAGCCATGAAAAGATGCCAGGCATTTGTTTAAAAAAGCCAAAACACCAGAGTACTCATTCTGGAACTGCATATGGTTCTTCCTCCCACGTCCTCTTTAGTTGAGGTCTCCTGTGGATCCTCCCACAAGCCCTTCAGAAGCCTCTCTCTGATAACCCTTACTGTTCTGTTTGTTTGGCATGGCCCTTCTTGCTGTTTCTTTCTAGTTATAGGTCTGATGTGTGTGTCTTCTGTTGTTCTGGTTAACATTGTACCTTCTACTCTATTCTTTGCAAAGGAATGGAGCCTTCCTTGGCTTCTGATGCACCCATAGGATCCCCAAAAATCCTTCCTCTGAACTTCACAGAGTTTTGCAGTAAATTACAGTCATCTTTTCCCGCTTCCACTCCTCTCTTGTTCAGACTGTGATTCTTAGGGCTTCTGTCTGCTCTCACATACCCCTCTGGCCCTTGTTTGATTTGCCAGAAGTGTCCTGTCTAACAAGCTGTTAGCTCCAGCCGAGTTTAACACTCGAAAGGACTGTGTTCAGGAGATAGGAGGCTCTCCTCCTAAGTCTTAGCTGCGAGCTTGAGATGCCTCCTCCTCTTGTAAACCATGAAGTAGGCTTCTTCCTACCTGAGTTTGTTAAAGTGTGTGTGCGGGTAAACTCGCCTTCTTTAGTTCTGTAGTGTAATTAAGATAACTCTCTGAGATGAGAAACTTAGATTCTTTGATCAAATTCTGGTTCTTTATAAATCACAGAGAAATTATTAACAAAGTTAAAAGAGTTATGCAATTCCTAACAGCAATCTTATTGTAGCAGAACCATTGACTACCAAGTGTGTTAGCTTGTATTTTGCATTGTCAGATTGATAAACTTCATGGCTACTCTGTTAGTCCTGGATCTATGCTTGTGAAACAAACATTTAGTCCCTCTGAGTTCAGTTTTGTTACCTATACAGTGAAATGGAGGACTTATCAATTCCATGCCAGTCCTGGCTTGAGTAGGAGGCTAAGGCCATGTCTTGGTCAGGAGTGCTTTGATCTGTCTTTTAATAAAGATATTTGCATGCCTAGACAGCATGACATCTAAAACCCTTTTCAACTTTTGGCGTTCTCTGAGTCCCGTGTTCTATTGATCACCCTTATAACAATAGTGTGTACCTTTTCCATATTGACAATTAAGCACACAAACACACAAGCAAAGGGGAAAATTATATTTGATTAGATAATAACTAAGATAATTCCAATTTAGAAAAATTAAAGTTAGTAACAAGTTAGGAGGAAAAAAATTCATGAAGAAATTCTTCTGCCTTTTTGTAGAAAAAGATCCAAGCCATGATTTCTGCCTCACATGAACAGAAGCGCCTGTATCTCTTGGCAAAGGAGACAATCTAATGCTGGCCTTAGAATGAATCCGGCAGCTTAGGCAGGGGCTATTTGTGACAGAAGGAAAACAACAGCTGCCTGCCTCCAAATGAACGGCCCGCCGGCCTTTGATACCCTGAGGTGAAGGGCTGACAGCAGAGAAACGCTTTCAATTGAAAGCCAACATTTATAAAGCTGAATTGATCAAACCTAGCATAAATCACAATGAGGGGTTAAAAAAAAAAAAAGAAAGAAAATACATTGTGTACCTGGTTGGGTATTAAGATCTCTTAAAATATTTTTCTACAGTAATTACCTGGTTTAATAATTAAATTTCAATTTTAATGGTGTAATAACTTGGTAAAAATGAATTAGGAAGGAATTCATAAATTTATTAAGCTCTGTAAATCCTGAGATGAGTTATCTTGATTCCGAGAGCCGAAGGGATTCATCATGCAGTCTGCTCCGATGCACTGAGTAGCGGCCCCTTGCAGGGCTGTGTAAGCAGGGGCTCTGAGTCTCAGAGAGATTGTTCAGCCCCTTGAAGCTGTAACATGAAAAAAAAAGTGAAGTCTCCTTTCCCTCGTTAGTACTTAAAATGTTTGATTTTCAGGATACTCATGCCTAGTTGCTTAGGTCAAATTTTGCTTTTTAAACTTGTATTAAGATAGGTCAGTACCTTCCTTATAGCTTGAGTGTCTTGAAAAATCTTCTCTATAATTTTTATATAATTTCTTCCAGGTAGTACTTTCCACTAGGATAATGCTGGGAACAGTCGGAAATATATATACTGTCTTATTTAAATAATTGTCTCCAAAGTTCCTTTTTGATACTTTCTCAGTGACTGGCCACAAAGGGCACACTGATAAAATTAGATGCTTTTAGAAATACACTTTTAATTTCTTATATGAAAGCTATTCATTGTAGTATCTTGGTACTTTTCAGATCAGTTAGGTTACTCCTGCTAAGAGTAATCTTTAATCCATAAATCTCTGTTTAAATTATGCAGTCTGTTTCCCACATAGCAAGCATGAAGTTATTTCACATAACACCTTATGTTCATTTTGATTTGACAGCTCATGTTTACATACATCTGGACTGAATTAAGACTTTCAATTGTACATTTATTTATTTCTGAATGTATTATATTGCACAGAGTTTAAGCTGCTTTTGCCTCAAGGAATGACACCATCCAGAGTATCGTAAGAGATCCATTCACAGGCATACAGCATCAGCTAAGAACCAGGAAACACACCACAAAAGGGTCCTTGGGCAGCTAATGCTTCAAATGCAGGCTTCTGGTTTTTCACATCGAGCAGAGCACTGCACGCACTGAAACAGCACGTATCTTCTCTTAATTTAGCACGCAGTCCTACCTCATTTGCTAGTCTGGTTTTTAAACCTGCAGTAGGTTAATCATGGCAAACTTAAAAGGCCAGAGGAGCTGCTATAGAAAACATACTGATAGCAGTGAGAAATGACAGCTGACAACTGGTCTACCAAGGGAGAAAACAAAATCCATAAAACACACAACCTTAAAATGCATTAGCGCACTGGGACCCACTTGTGTGATTTGTAAATAACAGGCAACCAAACAGTCCATACGGCCCCCTGTGTAATAAAGCCACATGCAGTAACTGATGTGAGAAGTGAGGATCTTAGAACATTATGAAAGAGGATCAGCCATTGCTACCTTAGGAGCATCAGCCCTCTATGTGCTCCATTGCTGTGGGGTTCCCAGTAATCTGAGATTTTACTCCATCCTTGTAAACCCTAACAGTGAGAAAAGGACAATGTAAGTAGTTGGTATAAAGCCATCAATGTGTTGACAAAGCATCTATAAATGAGACTTACACATAATTGGTATCTAACAAAGGCTACTTGGACACACTTATTGACAATAATTTATGACATTCTTCTCAAAGACTGCAAAGGGAGACAGCTTTAAGATTAAATGTAGCTGGAACTTTCCAACCTCACATTCAATGTCTGTTTTATCTTTACGGCTCTGTCCTTGTTCTTAGTGACGCAGAAAAAGGTCCGGAACGTGTCCTTTGGACTCTTTGTAAAGATGGGACGGTATGTGTATCTGTTTACATTTCAGTAATAGCAATCGTGAAGATCTGTTAGAGGTTCTTCAGCAGCACAATCTTTCAAACTTCAGTGTTTGTGCAGTATATCCATGTTGGCTTTTGTTTTTAAGGTAGCACACTGATGCACACACTTACCTTTTTCTTCACACAGAGAGAAAATTTCTAACAGATTCTTAGCAAAGGAAGATGGGCACAGTTTAGCTAGCGTGAGGTCCCGCTTTATTGCTACTGCTGTCAAGACCTATTATTTGATTCTTGGCTATCTGCTGTCACATAATATAGAGTCGTTGAAATGCCCTGACCTTTTCTATATTCCCTGTGACTAAACACGCAAAGAATACTTCTGTGAATAAGGTTTTGGTTGCATGGTAATGAGAGACATAGGAGCTTAGGGAGGGCGAAATACTGAAATTATTTCCAGCACTCTTTCCCTTTTGGCTCTTCTTTATTCAGACATGAGATTCTTTAAATTAAATTCTATTGCTTATGGCAGTGTATTTTTAAAAGTTTTAATCTTTATCACCATAGCCATCTTTTCTATTTGACAGTGATGCTTTTAATTATCCATGGGTCAAACTTTTGCTTTAATTGTTTTGCCCACTAATGTTGCTAGATTTGCAGGGATTTAGCTACATGCTGGTTTTCAGTCTCATTTGTTTCCAGTGGCATGTTTGCAGAGGGAATGGATTTGCAGCTGTACAAGATTACAGAATCATGCGAGACACAGAGAGGCCAGACCCTGTGACCTCAGCTTGATTAGCACAGTGCTGTACACTTGTATATTGTGGAGATGATCAGATCTTCATGTTGTGGCTTCTTGGAGGGTTTACATTTTATTTTCCATGCTCATTATTAAGAAAAATAATGTATATCAAGTTTGTTGTTTGTGGATAGGCACCTGTGAATGCAGCAGATGTTAACTCCAAGAAGCAGTCTCTATGGTTGTTTGTGCAGACCCCATGAACATTATTGACATAGCTCATGTTTAGAAGAACAACAGGCCAGAGCTTCTAATTCTCTATGTCATTTTGTTGTTGAAAAGAAGCATAGGTGTAAATACTGCCCAAATAGCCTCTGTAAGGAGGCTGTTTGTTTTGCAAATAACAAAGGGATAGGGAAAGGGCTCTTCTCTGAAAATGTTGTGTGGGTGCCCGTAATTTAAACCCATTGTAAAGAAAGGAAGTATTATTTTCACAAACAAAACATAGTGGCTTAGTCATTTTCCATTTCTAGATGATGAATATGTCACACATCTGTATAATGTTTTTCTCCAGTGAATGGCATACTATACTTAAAGTGAAGTAGGCTTTACTGTAGAGTTGCCAAGGCAACTGACCAGCAAGGGTACAGTTCAGCAGATTGCAGAATGGCAGTTGAGTACACAAGAATAAAGAAAATGTGCATGTCATCTTAAAGCCTGAAAGGGCCATGGTGGATTGTGGCTTAACTCTTGCAGATATGGTTTTGTTTCTTTCTTTTGTTTTGTGAGGGCAGAATCCGAGGTGCTCTATACTAGTCATGGTGGGGTAATATAGAATGATAGGTACCCTTTAATGGGTTCATGTTAGGCTCTGTGAGGGCTATATAGAAAATCGAATTATTTCAATGTTGTTTAATGTGAGAAACATGTCCTTTTGCTTCACAAGCTGACATATATCACTTTGCGTAGCAAACACTAAAAGAGGCTATTACTTTATGATGGAAATGGAGGACAATAATCTACAGAATACTATATCTTAAATTAAGTGTCATATATGTTTAGCTCCCTAGCATGAGACCTCTGTCTGTCTCTGCATTGCTTCGTATTAGAATGTATTCATTCATTTCACAGGCATCAGTAAAACCTATTTAAATATGCTGAACTCTCCTCAAGGCATTAAAAAAATGACAAGGAAAATAAAACTCAGTATTGCATAGCATGGTGTTTTCATCGCTAGAAAGATTAATAAATCAGATCAGTTCATAAGAGATTCATTTAGATCATTCTGAATATTCCTGTGCTTTAGACTTTATAAGGTTGAGATCTGGAATTTTAACAACTGCCATATCAAGAAAAATTATTTCTCAGAAGCAGTTTGAAACTCTCCACCATTTGATTCTTTTTTTCCCAGCTTTCTTTTCTTCTGGCATGAACCCCAGGATTGTACATATTTGGCTTCCTTCCTTCCTTTCTAGGTTCCTCACAGTATCCCACTCACTCATGCATCTTGCATGTTTTCATTGCTGAATGCCCGAATACTCTGGCTTGGTCTTGTAAACAACTACTCTATTAATTTTTTTCCCAGATCTTTCCAAAATCAGCCCACCCTTCATGATATTGCCAGAACAGCGTATATCTCTGGGGTAATACCTGGTTAAGAAGATGTTGGTCCCCCAAACTGGATGGTGGCCATGTGGGAAGCAGGGGTTGAGTCTCTGTGGTCTTCATATTTCTGACACCATCTGATATTTAGGATACATTGTGTTGTTGAACTGGATCAAAGAAATTCAGATTTTCAGATTTTCCATCCTTACAATTTTTCTCTGATTCAGTGATTATTATTTGGAATGTGACCACCATTTCCCCAGGTGAGTTCATAGTCCTTGAGTAGATGCTGGCTTATTGTGCTTACTTTGTTTTGAGATACAATCTTGCTCTGTAATCCAGGCTACCCTGAACTTATTCTATAACCAAGGCTTGTCTTAAACCCAAAGCAATCCTCATGCAAATCTCTTGAGTGATAGAATTACAGGCACGAGCCACCACGTCTGGCTGCTCCATAGACTTCGAAGTTGTGTTTTTAGTAATCAAGTTATGGATACATGAAACTATAAGCCAAGTGTTTTAGTTCACTCTTCTTTTTTGAGGGTCAGCTCTCCACAGAACAGAGGGACACGTTTTCTCAGAGGGGGAAACATTTTGTGGGAGTCCTCCTCCTCCCCCTCCCCCTTCCCCTCCCTCCCTCCTCCTCCCTCTCCTCCTCCTCCTCCTCAATAAACCCCACTTTCAGTGATCTGGCTGACTAGGGCTTTTAGCAAGTTGTGAGCCTGGTGTGAGCAGTCTTGGGGTCCCCGAGGTTCATTACCACATTTACAGATCCATCAGTGACTAAGGGAAAGAATGGGGTTGATAGGGTTTATCTGTCTAAAAATTGCAGCTACTGGCCAATCATGAAGCTAGAATCTCAAAAGACGTAGCAGAGGTGACAAGGGATGGTGGCAGTAATGTGCTGGTGGAGATGATGATAGCAGAGGAAAGACAAGAGGTAGAAACTAACCAGACCAATTCAGTCATTTTCCTGCACTGGAATCTTATGTCCTAAGTCAGAGTAAATCATGAAATTGGTTTCATTTCGCCTAAAGAATGATTTGTCCAGAATTGTGTTGTGTAATTGTTGCTGCTAATTTAGGAGGTATCATAATGGAATAGATTATGCTATTTTAATTATTAGATGCCAAAATCAGGAGACATGAAATAAAGTAATTGTTTCTAAGAAAGGTTTTAGTAATGCATGGAGAAAGTTGCCAGCACATCTTCCTAAGTATAAATGAGTTGCTGTCTGTGTTCTGGTGAGAGTTATCTAGGCTGCCTTGCCTCTGCTTGGAAAGCAATAGTATTTATTATTTAAAAGCATTCTATGTATTTGCTTTTTAGAAAGGGAAAGGGAGAAAACTGTAGTAATTATAAAGTACGCAGGTTCTTATTATATGTATTTTGTTGATAATATTTTTAAACAAAAATAAACCATCAAAATGATATGTATGTCTTTATGCTTAATGGCAATTAAAAATACTAAATGTAATGTATGTCATTTTACTTGTGCGGTATTTTAATGGTTTCTAAATACAAGTCGGAAGAGTTTTCTTCTGCTTTGTCCTGTTGCTTCCCTTTCAATCAAATAAACACTAACGGTTCCCTCGTGTGTCATTCGGTTTTCTCAGTAGTCCTGCATAGTGAGCCCCATCTCTATAGCCGATGCTGTTATCCAGGGCGTTTCTCACTCTCGTCTGTCTCTTTGCTTTTAGTGTTCACTCTTTTCTCAAAGGTGCACTCCGATCGGAACGTATACCCATCTGCAGGTGTCCTCTTTGTTCATGTATTGGAGAGAGAGTATTTTAAGGGTGAATTTCCACCTTATCCAAAGCCTGGTAGGTTCTCTGCAGGAGGGAAGAAGGGTTAAATATTTCTTATTGTTTAATGTGCACAACCTGCATGATATGAAATCAAACACAATTAACAGTGTTTAAGATGATTTGGATCTGTGAAAAATTAGTTGTAGGATCTTTCTCATTTTAAGATGAGAAATTTAATTATAAAAGGAAATAATTTTTTGAATTTTAGAGAGTGCATATTTCTTAAGTTTCAGTCTTGAGTGTTATGTCCCTGCCTGGCAAATGACCTGCCTTTAGTTACACAAAAATAATTACAGCTGTACCTGATTATGATTTTCTACACTCTGACTTAGTTTCGTACATAGTATAGTGATTTTTTTTTAAAGAAATCTATACATTTGTTGTGTAAGAGAATGAAATAAGGTATTAAATAACAGTGTTTTAAAAATGATTTTACTTTATGAGACAGTTTGATAAAGTTCATAATAATGCAATGATTTATTTTCCTTCAAAATAATAACAATTATTAAAACATATTTAATTCACTACTCTTTTAAATGTTATTTTGAATTATCACAAGTACTGTCACATTAATGAAGATACAGAAAGAATAGCAAGAGAAAACATTAAGCTATAACTCCTAAGTAACAAAAATGACTTCTGAAAATTAAATTTTGGAAGAATACATGTTTAACATTAGAATTAATGTAAATATTCTTCTGTGGGTTGTATGATGAGAATAGTAGCTTATCCGACATTAATAAAATGACAATAGATCTGTTTTTAATAGTAAAAAGAGTCTTTTTTTTTACTTTTAAAATGTTTTCTTATGAGATGTTCCAGTTTTAGAAAACAATATGGCTAAGCCTTTTGGACAGCAGTTGTTACATATAAGAAAAATTAAATAGCTATGACACATTATGATACATTCATAATTATTTGACCACTCCTTAATGTTACTCTGAAGTTCATAAAGTGACTGCTTCTTATTAACAGATAAATGCTTTTGGGGAGATATTTATGAACAATACTTGTTGTTTTACTGGTGAAACTGTCCTAAAGTATTATCCTCAAAATAGTACCAAGGAATTTGTTAAAATCTACTACCTTTACTAATTATATCTCAAGACCAATTCAACAGCCAAAAGGATATTTTTCATAATGTGCATAATGGCTTTAGAGACCAAAATTCCAGATGAATTTTTTTTCATTTGTGTATTCAGTTTGCTATCAATGTCAAAAAATTTTTTATTTAAGGTGGAATATTTTGATTGAAAGCACCAAAGAAACATGTATGAAAATAACTGTTGTATGTCTTAATTCTGTGTTCCTTATCTAGGTGAAGTTAGTAATGATCCCATAACATTTAACACAAATTTAATGGGTTACCCAGACAGACCTGGATGGCTTCGATACATCCAAAGGACACCATACAGTGATGGGGTTCTGTATGGGTCTCCAACAGCTGAAAATGTGGGGAAACCAACGATCATCGAGGTAATTTACTTTGAATGAGCAATATTATAGTTTTTTGTTTTATCATTTGTTTTAAATGTTGAAATTAAAGTTACATGGAAGTTATTTTTTAAAAAGTTTTTAACATACAAATATACTTACTAATGTTTTGACATATAATATTCTTCTCTATAAAGTTTGCTGTTTCAATGCTTATATTAAAAATGACAAACTAAATTAGTGACAAGTCAAATGATTAAAGGAAATAAATTAACATAAAGTCTATGTAATAAGATAAATGCAAACTTGAAACATTTATTTGTTCTATATTTTAAAAAATATTTCAGTTTTGTTTTGTTTTTTTTGTTTGTTTGTTTGTTTTTTTTTTTGTGTGTGTGTGTGTGTGTGTGTGTGTGTGTGTGTGTGCGCGCGCGCGCGCGCGTGCCTTGATACATTTCTGGAGGTCAGAGAACAACTTTCAGAGTCTCCTTCCACTCTGTCCTGAGGATCCCACTTAGGTCTTCGGACTTGGCAGTGAATACATTTACCCACTGAGCCAAATTGCCAACTCACGTCTATATTTTTTATTCAAATTTCATGCTTATTGAAATAAAGTCACTCACTAGACATCTTAATTACCAAACATTGTGAAAGGTGACCAGGGTTAGAAGGATGAATGACAGATGCATTCAGCCATGCATTGTGGTCTAGGGGCTGAAGATCTGGGAGAGAAACATACGCCTACCCAGTGCTGTGGGAACTGCTGTCATCAGAAGCTGCTCTGGTGTCCAGTTCACACAGTCAAGGAAGCCTTCCTGGGGGAGGAAGCAGTTCTTCCAGACTTTGAAAATAGGGTTTGAGCTCTCGCGTGGTGATAGAGAAGATCGCAAGCATGTGCAAGTTCATCTCCAGAACTGAAAAAACAATAAAAGCACACTCCACCCCATCCAACCCCCAAATCCAAACAAGTCAGGGAGGTGTGGAAAAGTGTGTGATCTCAGAGAGCTGTGTATATGGTTAGAAGTTAGGGTGCATTCCGGGGGCAGATGATAGGAGCACAAATTATCAGTGTTGCTAAGGTAACCCTCCTGAGGGCTGTATAAGCTGTGAGGATGGAGTTAGCCTGTACTCTGAAAGCCCTTGGGGTGTTATAATTCACCAGTTTTTTTTTTTTTTCTAGTATCAGCATACCAATAAGACATGAGAAGTTAAAACCTGTAACAGCAATGATAATGGTAATTTAAATTAAGTTAATACTTTTTTAAAAAGTTATAATTAAAAGATAAAAAGTGTTTCACTGTTGACGTGGGTGCTGGGAACCAAACTCAAGTCTTCTGCAAGAGCAGGAAGTGCTTTTAACTGATGAGCCATCTCTCCAGTCCCTCTGTTGAGCTCTTTTTAAATAAAGAATCAAAGTGATCTTCCTTAAACATCATTCTCAGTGAGAAATTTCACTTAAATTTGGGAACAAAACAAGAATGACATTCTCTATATTTTATTGTAGGATATATTGGAAGTCATAGCGAGTGAAGGGAAGAACATGAATCAACTCCCCAATGATTTGAAAGAAAGAAATTGAACAGTCAATAGTATGAAGTCTATGGACTATTAAAATATTATGAAAGGCTAGCAATCAGCTGTAGGAGAAATATAAATGTGGTTCCTTTTCTGCACATGAATAAAAAGTATTGAGAAAATAGATCTTTCAAAGAGGCATGTATTTTTAATAGAGACAAAACTTATAAGGTACCAGGAGTAAATATAACACAAAGAATGTAAAATTTGCATAAATAGATGTAATTTCAGTAATAGGAAGATAGTATGATAATGGAATAATTTCTATAGATTCAGTGCAGTGCCAATATAGTTTTCAGTGGATTTTTGAAAATAGAACTTGACTGTTTCTTACATGTATGGGGAGGGTTATATGCTAGAAACAACTAAGCCCTAATGAAGAAAGCAAAGGAGGTTTCTGTTCTCTTGCAGGCATCCAGATTTCCATAAACCCAAGGTCATTATTACAGAGTGGCACAGAGATGGACAGATGGGCCAGAGGGTTGAGTAGCAAGGACAGCAACAGGCCACACCAGGAACAGTGATAGTTGAGGAAGAGCTGGTGCCACAGGTCATTGAGAACAGGAAGATCTATTTCTTAACTAGTACTCAGAAAAATTGTTAGCCATTTGAACTAGATCCTTCCCACCAACCATAGAGTTAGATCCTTCATACTAAAGCACAAGCACAAATCTAGGTAGATGAGGTCTTAAATGTGAAAAACAAAAAGCTGAATTATTATATTCAAATACAGAAGACTCTCTTGCTGACTTGGGGACAAGAATAAATTTCTTAAATATCAACTGCATATTTTATGAGAGAACATATGTAATTTTTACTATTATATTTGTGAGCTATTCATCAAAAGAGATTCTTTAAGAGATAAGCCATAATACAGGGGAAGATATTGTCATTGCATATGCCTGACTGTTGGGTACCTGAAACTGAAAAGAAATCCTCAATTCAATAAGAAGAAGATATTTTATGAAGAGGACACACAAATACCCATGAACCTAAGTAAGATGTCTATTCTTACCAGTAATGAGGGACATACATATTCAGACAATTCATGAGAATTCTACCATCAGTGAAATACATTGCAGGTGAATGTGGGGATTGATGTCACCACTTACGTCACATGAATAAATTTTAGTGTACTATGTTACTAAGCTGTCCCACTTCTCAGTATCTACCCAAACAAGCAACTTGCAAAAACTGAAGGTGTGTACAGACACACTCCTTGAACATTATTCATAAAGCAGAGCACTGGAAACTCACAAGACAACAGACTCGAAAGGCTGTTAGCAAGAGCTAGGCACATACATCGTGTTGTGTTTATATGGTAATTAAATATTATGAGCAAAAATGAACTGAGGCTTGTCCAGCAATATGGATAAAGTTTTAAACAAAATGTTGAACTGGGAGGTGGAGATGAACTACAGACTATATGTGGATGGCATTTAGATTACCGGTTTCATAGTGTTCAAAAACAAGCAAAACTAAGCAATATGTTTTAAGTCTACATGTTTTTGTAATAAGTAAATGAGACCTTAAGTAAATAGGTAAATGAAATCTTAATCTCATTAAGCAAATGGGATTTTAAATATCAAGTCCATAATTTCAACTACTGTTTGAAGAACTGTCAAGATGTTCTTAAAAGTCACCAAAGACATTAAATGTTAGGGATCTTTGTCAAATAAGATGCTGAAAAAGTACCAATGACAACTTAACACAACCTTTTATAGAATACAAATATATCTATATAGTGTAAAAAGCGTAGGATTTTAATATATTCTATTAATTTAGTCAAGTTTTTATATATCTTAAACCATTATTTAATTATAGCAATCTATGAATTCAGTAATGATATATTTGAAATATTTAGATTTTAAACATCTGAAATTGGTTAGGCATTATTTTAGAAACAGAGGATCAAAAATAAAACATCCCCTTCATGCTTTGAAGTGTTTCATGTCTTTGCAGTAAGTAAAATTTGATTGAGGTCATTACAATACTTTAAATGTCTTATTAGAAGTGAGAAAAAGCATACTATTTTGGTATAGTTGTTAAGATTAAACATTAGCTATACATTCAAATAATAAAAATTTTCCTCTTAATATAAAATATTCTTCACTTCCCCTAGTAACCTGTGATTTAAAAAAAAAAAAGAAGCTAGAGTTTACAAAATTTACAATAATGAAATTTGTGACAAATAAGGAAGGCTATTATTATTAATTTATAATACTCATTATCTTTTCTGAGCCAAACCTCCCTGTAATAACACATTGGAGAAAATCATCATCTGTTCTTCCACTGAAAATAGGATTATGATTATTTGGAGGGGGGAGTAAGGCAAGTTAACTAATTAGTATATATTAATTGTGTAAATTAATGGGTGAAGGCTAAACTTTGAAATCACAAAAATTCCCAAGTACAACTTATTTTTTTTAACTTTTTCCTTTGGTTTCTTAGAAAAATACCTCCTACTTAGTTTGGTAGCTGGCAACCCTAGTGGTCTAGTGGTTAGGATTCGGCACTTTCTCCTACTTACCTTGGTAGCTAGTATTAAGGTTATGGTTTGATGTGCTCCCCGCTGATCATGTGTCTACCAGGAAGCAAGTGGCAACCCCAGTGGAATTTTTGACATGCTGGAGAGAGAAAAACTCCTTCAACTCTGTGGGTTAGTGTGCTGTTCAGAATAAATATTGCCAAAGGTTTGAAATTATTGATCCCCCACTTTGGAATCTTGATGTTTTAGCTCTCAGTATTCCTGCGGATTGTAACCTACTTCTCTCTAAGTTCCTATTGATATGTAAACATCTCCAGTGCTTGCTGAGTGTACAGGGGTCTCTCTCCTAGTAGCTGGAGCCAGCTTTCTCCCAATCTTGTTTTGATGTCACCTACAGCTGCAGTCACCACCAGAAACCTAGTGCCGGGGCTCTTAAGAGTTTGACACAGTCATTTGGTTTTGTTGAGGTACTCCAGATGTGTCTGCACCATTTAATGCCTGTTACAAAGTTAATTATCCCTCGAGTTCTGAAGCCATGGCCTTTGCTTTGTTTGTCTCTGGTAGTCCTTTCCGAGTTGACTTCAATATACGCTCACTGACCCTGCAAGTGTTTACTAACATTTGACTGTATGAAAATGCTGGTTTGTGGGTTTTGAGCATGTGCCCTGAGTTTTATAGACTATAATCTTACTGCTTTACTCATCATGAGGTATATTTACATCCTGAAAGAGTTATTTATGGCATCTTTTGACCGATTGTTATGCAGTTGAGCACTAAATGCAACATTGGTGTGCTGGGTTCTTAAATTCAATTGACTAGCACAACCATACATCCTTAGGTTTTTGTTTTTTGTTTTTCTGGTGTGTGTGTGTGTGTGTGTGTGTGTGTGTGTGTGTGTGTGTGTGTGTGTTTTGTTTTAATCTTAGTCTATCACCAGCAAGTCACTCATAATAATTCATCCATCTTCCTACTGACCCATCTATATTGCCTTCTGTGCCTAATGGCTTTCTAGGAAAGAATCTTTCTCTATTTAACTTTTTCTTTTAGCATGTTAAATAGACCTGGCTAATTAATTATTTTCCTACAATACTGCTAAAAGTCCTGGGTTCTTATTGCCCAGGGAAAGGCATTGTCTTGATACATCAACAAATAATAAAAAATGGAAAGAACAGTGATTTGTTTTCATTTTGTCTTTAATGGGTTGCATTTTACAAAGCATTTCACTTTCTAAACATGATTTTCCTTTTCTAATAGATTACTGCCTACAATAGACGTACCTTTGAGACTGCAAGGCATAATTTGATAATTAATATAATGTCAGCAGAAGGTAAGTATGGAAAATATGTCGATCATTTCTTATTTGTAAGAAGGATTTCATTGTGTTTATAAACATAAAATATAATTGTTGATTATAAAGCATCACATCCCTACTATAACTGATGAAATAGTAAAATGTAGGAAAGAAAACCAAGCCATTTCTAACTTTTTATGAAAGTGGTGCACTGTGCTGACGAACTGAGGCTGGCTCTTCACCAGATGCTGATGTCTTCAAGCCTTGCTGCATCATTGCTGAAGGGGGACTAAGATGCACCTGCTTCTAAGTCTGCTCTAAAGCCTGTGAGTTAAGTCCAAGAACACAGAGTTGTTATCAGCTACTTTTATATTTAACTTTTAGTGTAATTAGAAGTAGTAGTTTAGCTGCATGTGAAGATAAGCTGTGATTTGGGGACTTGGGGTACATAGTTTGCTAATTAGATAAATTTTCGCATTGCGTCATATAGAGTCCTCCAACAATTTAGAGCAACATGCTCAAACTCTAAATGACTTCTTGAGGATTTTGAAGGTTGGGGACACAGGAAATATAAAAATTATGCTTATATCTTGGCAAACACTAGGAAATGTGTTTAACACTTAAAATGTTTTAACGAGGCTACCAACTTGAAATTGGGAGGACAAGGGAAGGGCTCATGGAAAGATAGCTGGGAGGGCCTAGAGAGAGGAAAGGGAAAAATATTATCACCCATATACAAAACTTGAGGGATCATCGTCATCATCATCATCATCATTATTTTGATTTTTTTTAAGATAGGGTTTTTCTGTATAGCCCTGGCTGTCCTGGAACGTGTTCTGTACACCAGGCTGACCTCAAACTCACAGAGATTCATCTGTTGAGACTTAGAAAATTATAGGATAATCTTCTCTATACTTCGGTTAGTAAAGGCACTAACAGGAGGGAGCTGTTACAGATCTTTTCCTCTGAAAAAAAGAAAATAATAGTATATTATTGATGGGGAGTTACTGTTCCTGTTTATTGGTAGAAAACAGGCAAACAAACGCATTTTGCCAGAAACTAGTATTTTGAAATTCATGATAATTCAGTAAAGCTGAGTTAAAAGTTGCCTTTAGACTATATAAAAGAAAGAATTAAGTACAAGATCAGCAATATGTACCTGGAAAGACTGCTCAAGGACTTCAACCACCTTCATTGGGTCTTCCCTTAAGTATTTTAATAGTACCAACTGCAGACAACTATGCCAGGTTAAAAATGCCAGTGTTGTTTATATATGATAACAAGTGCAAGGTCTAGTTCTATGCCCCTAGACATAGCATTCCCTCTCCATACTCCCACCCTCTCCATGACTTTTAGGAATACATAGATTAGGGAGACTGATCCTCGACTTAATTAGGGTTGGTTGGTTGTATCTAGTTTAAGCTATTTCTGTAGAATTGAGAACTCTTACGTGGGCAGTCATTGTCTTTCCCTGCCATTCGTGGATTCATGGTTGGAGTCACATAATTACACCACGGTGGCTTTGGGCTCCTCCACCTTGTAGTGATAGTCTCAAGAGACCAAGTCTTTGTCAGATATGACAAACTGGAAGAGATCCTGGTCTGCAGTTGGACCTTTCTCTTTCTCTAGTCTGGTCTCTGCTGTAGAACATGAACATTCAGAACCTGTTGTAGTTGTTAATGTCACATGGGGATCCATATTCATGTGCTTCCTGATGTAAGAATACTACACAACTGGAGCGTTAGGGGCTGCTTATCTGCATCAAGTAGTTAGAAGCCGTGTTAGTGAGGGAGGAGGAGAAGATTGGAGAAATCTTTGGAGTTCCAGCAGATCTGCTCGACTTCTTTTCTACATAGGGTTCAGTGACCCCAAATGCTTTGAAAACCACTAAACTAAAAAGGTCACACATTTGTCCTTGCCAGTCTAGACAAGGTTCATATGTACTTGAGAATGGACGTCTTTGAACATGGCCTTCACGCATACTGTTTGCCCCAGATAAAGTTTAGAAAAAGGAATAACAACGTTGTAAATCAGGGTAATCATGCTCAGCCCAGCTATTTGGCCAGCTGTCTTCTACTCTGAGTGACCTAATGGGAAATTAGTCATGTAGCCTCCACAGCATGGTGCTCAAAGAGAGTACATAAAGTGAATCCCTAAATTGGGGTTAGCACCTCAGAGCCCTGCCACCAATCTGCTGGCCTACTGTTCTCTTGGCCTCTTTGATTTCCAAATATAGCAAGTATGGGATTTCCCCAGAGTTAGAAAGCTCCTGTGACTCATCCCAGAGAGACCTGGCAGTAGTTCTTGGCCCAGTAGACAGCAGTCAAGCTGCACAGTCCAGAACTTTGGAGGGATACGGTAGCAACCACAAGGCCTTGTAGTAGATCTCAGAAAGAGAACCACTAAGTGGGGCTGAATGGATCAGGAAGAGTCAAAGAGGGGTGGGGCGGGGTGGGGCAGAGTGGAGAGGGGTGGAGTGGAGGCTGTTTTTATAGAAACCTGGAAGTAAAAATATTTAGGGAAAAGAGTAATTGTATACATCTGGCATATCCAAGACTACATTTGCCATTATTTATAAATATTATATCATTTACCACTAAGAAACGTCTTCATGGTTCATTTGTGTGACTATTTCTAGGCAGGGGAAGTATCAAAGATTAAGCTCCTATCATATATAAAGAGGGAATGCATTTGTATAAACTGAAAATTCATCTGTAAGAAAGAGAATGAAGAGATCCTGTTTTAGAAGACTACATGTAGGCTATGCCTTCAGGAGAGGGGGAAAGAGTTTTCTGTGAGTAGGGCCTTACAGAGCTGTGGCTTCAGAAGTGGTCACCACTTGCTACACAGCTCTGGAGAAAACTCAGCAACTGGTGCTTGCTCCCTCACCGAATCTCTGGTGTCCATAAATGTCAAAGAGTCTTCCAAGAAATGAGGTCATTAAGATGTCAGGTGTTCTGTGTTTTTATTTTCCATTTATTAAACAAAAGTAGATTAATTTACAAACTCATGATTTTGTTTATATAAATTAGAGAGTGTACATAGTGTAATTAGTATTGGAGACATTAAATCTGTTTGGAACTCAGAAATATTCATATAACCAACCTTTTCATGTTAAAATAGGGGCTAAAGTTTTAATATTTTATAAGTTTTTACCATATGTTTGAAGTCTGCAGAGCACATTATAGACACAATCTTTAACTTAGAGAAAAATTGGATGAGATAAATTGAAATTATTGTATCTTTCAGAGCATCTCTAATCTTCCACTTAAAGTATGGGGGTACAAGAACCTGAAGACTTTCCTGCTATTATACTCCATATGAGTCTTTTCACTTGCCCTAGTTATAAATAGTTTTTAAGTTAACTCTTATTATTGTAGAAATAGTATTGTGTAAGAAGAAAACATCTTAATTTTAAGAGAACAATCCTAGGGAAAATGTCAGCAACTTAAGAATAACACTTGAGAAGCTGAAATAGTTTTAGTTAATGTTTCTTATATTAATAGATTGAATTTTATATTAGGTTTGTTTAAAGTATATTTAAAAAAATTTGTTCTTTTTTTTTTTTTTTTCAAGGCAAGGTTTTTCTTTGTGTAGTCCTGACTGTTCTGGAACTAGCTCTGTAGACCAGGCTGGCCCAGAATTCCTGCTGCCTCTGCCTCCTGAATGCTGGGATTAAAGGAGTATGCTACCACCACTTAAAATTTTTAAAGAAGAATTTTAGTGATGTTTTGGAAGGAAAAAAAAATGCTCACTAAAACTCTCAACTGTGAACTTTCTTATTTTCTGAAATATCTAGTACACAATAATCCAAATAGAATTGATGTAAATCTTAGAATTCTCACTAGCTATATAACCAGTATCATAGAAAAAAAGAAATGATTTTTTAGCATGTTCCAAACAATATCAGAAATATTGTAAATTAAAAACACAGTCTTAGTCAGTCTTTTCTTCCTTCTTCCTTTCTCCGGCTAAATTCTGTAATTATAAATTACCTCCATGAACCATGGATTTTATTATATTGTAGATACAGTTCAGTGTGTAATGTATATTATGTTCTAGACACATCATCAGATACAGAGAAGCCTTTGAAGTCACAGTAACCCCTCAGTACCACCAGTGTTGGTTCCTAGATCCCCTTGGATACCCAAATTGGAAAACTCTTAAGTCCCTGATATAATATGTTCAGGTCATATGTAAATAAAAAACTAATTTAAATAAATAGTTTTTATATGTGACCTGCATGCACATATGCTTCCCTGTGTGAATCATCTCTAGATAATGTACTTACCTATGCAATGTATGTTCTATATAAACAGTTGACATATTGTTTAAGGATTAATGATGAGAAAGTTTATAAGTTTATATCTGTTTAGTACAGACATCATTTTGTTGTTCTTATTGAGACAGCATCTCACTGTGCAGTCAGTCCTGGCTGTCCTGAAACCCATTCTGTAGACCAGGTTGGCCTTCAACTCACAGAGATCTGCCTGCTCTGCCTCCTGAGTGCTGTACCACTTCCCTCCAATCAGACATATTTTTTTAAAGAACAATGTGGGGTCGCAGTTTGTTTAATCCAAGCATCTGAACCCACTCAGATGGAGAATTGACTGTTCTGTATTGCTCTCTGTTGCCAGGACTATAACAGAACTCCATAAAACTCAAACTGTTCTTTTTAAGAGATTGCTTCATTAAAGATATGCATATCCCTTTTCATCAACACTAGAGTTCCCGTTGCCTTATCAAGCAGAATTCTTCATCAAAAATATGAACGTGGAAGAAATGTTAGCCAGTGAAGTTCTTGGAGACTTTCTCGGGGCTGTAAAAAATGTGTGGCAACCGGAGCGCCTCAACGCTATAAACATCACGTCGGCCCTAGACAGAGGGGGCAGGGTGCCGCTTCCTATTAATGACATGAAGGAGGGGTAAGAGAACTTTGATCTCGTTGCCTTAAATGTGGATTTTTAAGTGTGGTGACTTTATCAAACTTATTATAGATGGAAGATAGCCTATTGCATTTTTCTTTTTAATAAGAAATAGATATTATGAAGATATGGACATATAAGTAATTTTCTATATTGACAAAGATAGTATCAATGGTTCCTTCAATCACAGTACCCAGGTTCTGTGAATCTAATTGTAGATCAGGGTGGACATCATAAATTATAGCACTAAGCCTTTTGTACCTTCAGAGACAAGCTGATTATTTTAGGGCCATGCATTTCAAAGGAAATTGATGCCCAGCTCTCAGCTGGAGGACTCACCGCCTGCTGGAGCTTTATTCTAGGAAACTATTTCTTCGCCTTCACATTCTTTCCACCATGTGTTGGTGGCTGATGGCTGAAGTGGATTTGAAATCCATTCCTGTGACACTAGAGCCAAAAGTCTGGCCTTGTCACTCACAAGCTGGGTGACATTGCACAAATGTGGAACCCCTCTGTGCCTCAACTTCCTTTTCTGTTCCAGTGGGGATGACATTCTCTCTCAAGCTTCTTAAAGTGATTAAATGAGACAGTGCATTTGAGATGGATATGTCAACTCTCCAGCAGTACAGAGTGTGACCTGTGTAAGTAAAAACACTCCTGTTGGGTCAGTTGAAAGCATCGGTGTCAATATCACACCCAGCTTCCATCTTTAACTTCTTATCTGTAGGTTGACGGAGAATTGCTTCTCACTCAAGCCTATGAAAGTGAAGTACGTGGAGTAAATCAGTTTGCACAACATATCCCTCTCGAACTCTCCCTTCTCCCATAATGGTGGTAACACACACTTCTATGCAGGTGCTCTCTAGAATTAACTAGGATAACTGGATTCAGAAGAATCAGATTTCAGGGCAGCTTAATGGAGAACTTGTTTGGAAATAACAGGAAAGCTCACAAATACACATAAATGAAGTCTGTGAGGGTAGGCAGGAGAGGGTGGGGGAAGCAGTGGTCTGGGAAGCTCAACTTAAAATTACAGAATTAAGTTTATCTTGAATGTTATAGCAGTGGATTTTGAAGTCAGTCAAGCACACATAGAAGTACTTTGAGGAAAATGGCGGGCTTATCTCTTCTCGAGTGCTGGTTGGGTTTTTAGATGAAATGTAACTCTGGAGCTTAACTTTTCACTGTGGCGTTCTAATATGGATCTCTTCCCCAGTGAGCAAATTAAAAAGCATAACTGTGGAACAAGTGGAGCAGGGGAGTCCCCTGAAAACACTCTCCCAACTTACCCCTTTTTCAGCAGTTCCCTTAATGTGTTCCAAGATGGTTGTTAAAACAACAGCCAGAAAGAGTTTGGAAGCAACAGCATGAGCCTCCAGGTACCAATGGTTATACTTCTCTGGCTTACACCTTCTCCACTTGGTAGTGTATACCCTGATTTTCAGATGCGAACTGAACTAACGGTTGAATTAAGCCACTCTCTAAACCAGACACCAACCCGAAGCAGAGCTTTCCGACTGTGCCGAGCCTGACAATGACGGGTTAAGTATTATTTAAAATGTAGATATTAGGTTAGTGGCCTCTGATACCCTCTAGAGATTTTGAGGTTTTGAGCAGGGCCTGAGCATGTGACTCTAAATTAAGAACAGAATTTTGCCCCCCCCCCCCCCCCCCAGTCCTTGTTGAGAGTTCAATCATTAGCTAACTGACCCGCAACACCTGCCGGAGGGCAAGACACACTGTCAGCTATTTGAGAGCCCGCCCTGTGGCATTTATTTAGACTCTTGTCTCAGATCCCTGCCCAACTTGAAATGCTTTCCATGAGCTTTAATTTAACGTTAAGCCTTAACCTTTGCAAAGTGTGCACAGAAGAAGTCTTTTAAAATAGTGCTTCTATAAATTGTGCCTGATGCCAGCTCTGTCCCTCTAGAGTCTCCATGGAAGGCCCAGTGAAATAAGACCCTACTTGAGTTACAATTGCAGGAGAAAAGTGTGTCCCTAGGAATGATTTGTATATTTTCTTTAGTTGTTATATAAAGTTCAGATAACAAAAGTTTCTTTACCCACATTGCTGTATGAGGATAAGTAAATTCCACACTTTTCTTAGCTCTATGCCTTTCTTTCTCTTTATTGATATATATATATATATATATATATATATATATATATATATATATATATATATTGTGTGTGTGTGTGTGTGTATTTCACTTAATACACTTTTAAATGATTTATGCGGTGCATGTGTAATTCACTTAATACATTCTAAAATGATACATAGTGTATATATATATATATATATATATAATTCACTTAATATACTTTATGCCTTTGCATTTAAAAAGTCATGCACTCTAAATATATGTAAAATGAAATATTGAAAATATAAACAAGGAAGGGTAGATATAACCAAAGAATTTCAGATATTGCTTTTCTATAATCTTATTTTAAAATAATGTGTATGCTTTCATAATAGTAATTAAGAAACTAATAAATGTGTTCTCTTAATACTTAGTATAAATCGTGCTCCAAGATTTAGAGGGGAAAAAAAATAAAGATCTTCATGAAATTACCATTTTTTTTAAACTCATGGCAACCACAATCTACTGACGACATTTCTTTTTTCTCTGCTTGGCATGTGTAGTGGCATAACCAACAGGGACTTAGAGTGGCTCTTGGTAGTAGACCCTTTCATGCCCTTCTATGGCCAGAGGTGCCATTAAATACCAGGCAGCAGGGCCCCTTCTGCAGCATCCTAGCTCATCCTTCATGACGAGCATCTTCGCATCTCTACAGACCTTGCTGACAGCTTTCAAACTTCTTCTAAATCAAACAGAAAACAATTATAAAGATTTACTTCAAAGTAAGTAAGCTTCTGCAAAGGAAGACTGAGCCCTCTGAAAAGATTAATTTTCACTTGCCAGACTCATAACCCCAAAGCAACTGTGCATGGACTCGGTGTTGCTTTTGCTCCTGACATAGAGCCAAAGGCTAAGGACTCCTAGATGTATTTAGCCTGGGCTAAATCAGGGGGAAGAAGAGCAGGGTCGAATTTCAGGCTAGGCATATTGTAGCTGCCAACCCTGGTGAGTGATGTGGTGTAAATGGTGACTATGAAGGGAATGATAGGGTGTGAGGATTAAAGAATATACTCACTTTTCATAAGAGATTGTCAAACCTATTTCCTCTGGTGACCAAAGCGTGTAGATCTAGCCTCGACCAGTGGCAGAGAAACTATCTTCATTTATTACCTGGACCATTTCATAAAATACTCTTTCTAACTGGCTGGGGCTTGCCTATGTCAAAAGCCTCAGTGAGAAGTGAGGAAGAGAATGTAAGTCAGTGATGGCCAGATACTACGGTGATGGAAAGTCATGATGCTGAGCCAGGGTGCTCAGCTCTGAAATTGTCCTCATCTTTCCCCTTCTCAGTGAGAGAGAGAGAGAGTGTGTGAGCCAAAGATGGTCACCTTCTTCCTTTGAGACAGGGTCACACTGGCACAAGGCTTGCTGATTAGACTGGCCTGGGTGAACAGTAAGCCCCAGGATTTCTCGTCTGTACTTCCTCAACATTGTGACAGTTATGAAGCTTCCAAAGGCTGAACCATGAAAGGCAGCATATTCTATGGAAGCTGGGTGGGTAAAATCCTGAAGCAAAGGGGTCTGCAGAAAATGGTTGATAGGAAAGCTTCTGTGTTAGATGTATCACATACATTGTAGAGGAAAAAGAGACAGAATAAAGGAGTGTGTATCGATGTGCAGATTTTAGATGGCTCATATGTGAACCGTGGGCCTTTGTAAATCCACACAGCATCTCTGCTCCTTCCTCAGTCTCGCTTTAATTTATGCCAATTCTCAGAATTTACAATAATCCTGTTTTCAGGTCTCTGAGAACTAACCATACCCCTCTTTTTATTATTAAGAAGGTAATATATTTTTAACTGTTGGTGTTTTTTTTTTTTTTTTTTTTCTATTTTTTTTTTTTTTTTCTTTTTGGTTTTTCAAGACAGGGTTTCTCTGTGTAGCTTTGCGCCTATCCTGGAACTCAGTTGGTAGCCAAGGCTGGCCTCGAACTCACAGAGATCTGCCTGCCTTTGCCTCCCGAGTGCTGGGATTAAAGACATGCTCTACCACCGTCTGGCTTCTTTTTCTATTTTTAATATGAGGAAGTTTACTACAAACTCAAAGCTCTGGATTAAAATGTAATTATTAATCCCGTTATAATTTTGATTTCTGGGCTTTACTTAGTCATTTGGTTATATATCTTATAAACAGTTTTATAAATCTTAATTTTTACATCTTATTTTTTTAGTTAATTGCAATTACATACAGAAAAAGAAGTGGGGTGAGAAGCACCTCAGAAGACGGTGCTGCCTCTCTGGGGAGCTCACATTCCCGGGTCACATGTAACATGCATGGATATATTCTCAAGTTGGTTTGTTTTTTCTGGGCACAGGTTCAGGAGTCAACTGTATCCCATGAGTAGGACAATTATGGAAAATATGTATTCATTGTAATCACTGTCTTGCTGTTTTGAATACAGTTATTTTCCTGTTTGTTGATTCCTCACATCAAATGTTTAAATGCCTCAACAAGCACATTCTACCTCAAGGGAAATTGAGGTGTTCAAATTGTAATAAAACTGTTTATAAGGAGTTTTATCCAGAGTACAAAAGCTCCTGGCATTTTGAAGCACAATTCTTTATAGTCATCTGGAGTAGCAGTTCTCAGCCTGTGAGGCATAACCCCCACTGGGGTCACGTGTCAGATGTCCTGCATATCAGATATCTTCATCATGATTCATAACACTAGCAAAATCACAGCTATGAAGTAACAGTGAAATAGTTTTATGATTGGGAGTCACCACAACATGAGGCACTGTATTAAAGGGTTGCAGCATTAGGGAGATTGAGAACTACTGACCTAGAGCTTTGTCCTGACAATATGTGCTCATCTCAACTGTTTAGACACATTTGAAAACATATGGTTGGGTTCAAGATAACAATTATCTTCATTTTACTTGATAAGAATTTTTTAATGTATATTCAAAAGATACCTAAAATGGAAACACCATGAGAGACATAATTTTTTCATGTACAGCATCGAGTTGATATTAAGCATGGTCTCATATAAAATTACATATTAGAAAGAGCCAAATGTGTCCAAAGTTGCTTATTTTACAAAAGAAGCAACAAATACACCGTTTGAACTAGGAGACAAGTCCACTGTCTATTACTACTCATCATGGCATTTGTATTCTGTTTGTGTTTTTAACTGATAAATGTTATTCGTCTGTCCATCTGCTCATTTATTCACTCAGCAAGTAGGCCTCCAGAGGACAATGGCACAGATCATGTTTAAGAACATTTACAGGGCTGTTGCTTTGCCCCCATGTAGGGTGTTGGTGACTCACACTAGAATGGTGTCAGTGAGATGGGACCAAGGGACACTTGTGTTTGAGAGTTATTTCAGGGCAACTGTTAGCAACTGATGATGGACTGAGCTGTGAGAGAAGGGGCCCAAGCAAAGATGATGGCCCTGGCGTTCACGTCTTGAGCATCTGCGGTTGCCAATCACTAGCAGAAGGAGATAGAAGGAGGAACAGGTGGAGGTGGGGTGGGGTGAAGATGAGCTCAGTTCAGAACAGATCAAGTTTGAGGAGTTTATGGATCGTCCTAGTAGAGATGAAAGTAACTTGGCACAGTGGCAACTGCCATAAAAATGTTTCCACTTCTAGGCATGTCTTTTAAGACAGCAACATAAGGAAAATACACAGAGATAGGCTTTACGATCTTATTTATAACATCAAAAAATTAGAAGCAACTGCATGTCCAACTCTGAAATAATTGTTGAATAAATCATGTGCACTTAAAAAATTATAGTGCCATAAAACCATAATTACAAAGACTACAATATGGAAAATGCTTATGACGCATTAAGTGCAGAAGCAGGATACAAAATTAAATTTTAGAGATGATTGCAATTAGGTTAAAATATATGCATTTGAAAAATATTCTGCAAGGTACATTGGAAAATGAAAATAGTTATCTTGGTAATATAAATGAGTTCTTTTTTTATATTCCAAGTTTTCTATAATGTTTTTATATTGCTTTTATAATTTAAGAGAAAAACACATTTCAAAGTACCAAAACTTCTTATGCTTATTTATATTAACTTCAGCTGAATTAATCTCAAATCTTACTAATTGTAAATGCAAATCACTTTCATGTTTGAGCAAGAGGGCTCTTAGCAGTTGTGAGAAACATATCCATTTGTCTCTGTTTATGAAAATACTTTGCAGTTATCAAGGAAAAAAATGTACGGTGTTGGGCAGGCAGTTAATAAGGGGATGGAGGTTGGTTTGTGTGAACCAGGAAGGCAGTGATTCATAAACAAAATCTATCATGGAACACTTGACTTTTCCAGTGATTTCTTACATCTGCTTTTGTTCTGAATTTTCCTTTGATCTTTAATTTAGTGCATTTTTTATTCTTTATTCCCCCAAAGGCATATAGTTGGTGTTTTTAGGTTGTCTCTTATGTGAAACTTCAGTCCTAATGAAAATTGATATTAAAAAAAAAATAGATTTGTATAGCCCTGTTGCTGAACAACTGTCATCTCAAATGTGGCCATGACATCATGCTTTCATTGACACAGTTTTGAATTTTTATATTATGTTTTGGTTTATTTCACATTAAAATACAGTAGCATTAAGCTAGGAGCCGTGGCTCGATCAGAACAGGTCAACATCTCTACTATAACCTTGCTACTTGGGTGGTTGAGGCAGAAGGATTGCCATGAGTTTTTAGCCAATCTAGGCCACATAGTGAGTTTATAGAAAGTCCAGATTATAACATTGAGATCCTGTCTCAAAAATTAAGTAAATAACTTCTTTATTAAGGTAGAATTCACATATCACACAGTTAACCCATTCAGAATGGATGACCATTACAATAAACTTTAGGTAAATTTTATCATCTTGGAGTTCTCCACTCCCACCCCTGTCCACATCAGTAGTCACCACCAACAACCTTAGTTCTTGACAAACTCTAGCTTACTTGGCTATTTCTTTGCATTTACCTTTCCTGTGCATTCCACATAAATGAAATGGTGCAGTATGTGGTTGTTGTGATTGGCTTTTTCATCATTTAATATATTGGTTTCCAGTTTTATCCATTGTAGAAAAATGCTTCATTTTGTCTTATTAGTGAGTAAGACAACATTCTGTGGCTGTGGTCATTTGTTTGCTCATAAGTTGACAAGCCTTTGAATTATTTTATGTTTTTACTTTTAGAAATACTACTGCTGTGAAATCCAGCTATACATTTTGCACAGAGATCTACTTTCATTTCTCCTAGGCATATCCATGGGAATAGAATTCCTGAGTCATCTGGTGACCCCGTATGTAACCTTTGGAGGAACTGTTAAGCTGTCTTCCCGAAGCCTTGAGCCGTTTCACATTCCCAGCAGCAGACTAGGAGGGATTTGATTCTTCTACATTCTTCCTAGCACCAGCTTTCATCTTGCTTTCTGATTATCATCATTTTAGCAGGAATTGAGTGGTATCTCCTTGTGGATTTTATTTCTCTCTCACTAGGGTCAATGATGTTGAGTGTTTTTCCATATACTTCTTACGTGCAATGCAACAAAACAATTCTTTTTCAAATTTTCTTTGGAGATACGGTTCTTCAGATCCTTGACCATTTTTTAACTGGGTTGTTTGTCTTTTTAAGATGGGAGATTCCTTTACATATTCTGGATGTAAGTGACTTATCAGACATGCAATTTGTAAATACCCCCCTTTGTAACTTATCTTGACTTTCTTGTTGTTGCTCTTTGAAGCATGAAATGTTTTAATTTTGATAAAGCTCAGCTTATCTGGTTTTTGCTGTCACTGCTGGAACTTTTGATGTCAAAGCTAAAAAAACCATTGCCTAATCCAAGGCCGCAAGGATTTATTCCTATTTTCTTCTTAGGGTTAATAACTGTAATTCTTGCATTTAAGTCACCGTATGCATTTAAACTGCTTCTAGCGAATTTTTAACTTTATAGAAACATTAAAGAGAAAGGACAGAGATGCTGTGTATGCCATTTTTCCCACACACCTGTAGCTCCTCCAGTTATCATCATCTTTTGCCAAAGTGGTCGAGTTGTTACTGTTGATGGACAGGACTAATGTATCACCAGCCACAGTTGGTGGTGGTGTACATTTTATGGATTTGGACAAATTGCATATGGCATCTATACACTACATGGTGTATTACACTGAGTGGTTTCCCTGCCCTGAAAATCATCTGTGTTCACCTCTTCATCTTCCTTTTTTCTCTGCCCCCTAGCAGCTGTCTGTTGAGTCTCCCCAGAGTTTGCATTATCTGGAATGCCGTACAGTTCACATAGTTGGAATAGTACTGCATGTACCCTTTTTATACTCTTTCATTAAGTAACATGCACTTAAGTTTCTTTTGCTTGATAGCTCATTCCTTTTTGTGAGTATGTGTGCTGAATAATATTTCATTTTTCTGGATGTACCACAGTTAACCATTCTCCCCACTGAAAGACATACAGATTGCTTCTGTCCTTGGCAATTATAAATAAAGATTCTTTCTTCTTTATTTAAAAAGTGTTTTGTGTAGGTCTAAGTGCTGGATCCTTTTGTTAGTAGCTGGGCCATTAGGTAAAATATGCTTAATGCTGTAAGAAAACGTCAGGCTGTCTTCACATTGGCTGTGCCACATAGTGTTACTTCCTTCAGGAAAGTTCCAGCTTCTCCTTGTGTTCCAGAGTTTAATTCTGGTCTCTCAATGCTGCTGTAGTCAGCTTTTCTCCAATAATATGTGATATGGGACACCTTTTCATATTTATTTGCTCTCTGTATATTTTCCTTGCTAAATTATCTATTAAGGTTTTTCTTCTTTTGAAATTAATTTTATTTATTTATTTACTTACTTTAATAAAAATTTTTTTGAGACAGTCTCAAATTGGTCTTGCACTTATTAGCTGAGAATGATTTTGGATTCCTGGTCCTCTTGTCTCCACTCCTGGACTCCGGAATTACAGATGTATACTGCCATGTCCAGTTTATGAGGTGCTAGAGACTGAACCCAGGATTTTGTGCATGCTAGGCAAACACTACCAAGTGAGCTATCTCCCCCAACCCTGGGACACTTTTGAGTCAGTTTCATTTTATTATTGGTTTATGTTTGATAGCAGCTTTTATGACATAGGAGGCCTGCAAATGTTCTTACCCAGGCTCTGGAAAGTTTTCCTGAAAGTTTGTTTACTAGGTGAGAAAATTTGAATTTGTGTACTTTATCAATTCCTTTATTTCATGAATTATACCCTTAGTGTTTTGTTCTAGAAAGTCATCTAGTCTTTCTCTGTGTTACTTTCTTAGAATTGTGTGGTTTTGCAGTTTGTACTTAGGTTTGTGACTGATTTGGAGGTAATGCTTGTGACAATTACAAGGTACATATGAAGACTCAATTGTAGTTTTTTCTTTCTTTTTTTAATGTATACATGATTGTTCCAGCACCATCTGTTGAGAAGATTGATTGATGTTAGTATATGTGTTCCCCATTACAGGTCAGTGAACTGTAAGTTATATAGGTCTTCTATAGGTAACTTACAGAGGTCTTCTTAGGCTCTCCTTGGCTCTACTTCCTTGTCTGTCTTTTCTCCACAATTACGTTGTTTTGATTGCTTTGCTTCATTGGAAGTCTTGGGGTGGGTTAGTTCAGTCCTCCACCTTTGCTCTTCTGTTTCAATATTATGTTTAATGTTCTGAGTCTTTTGTTTCTCTGTAAGATTTAGAACCAATTTGTCAATATTCACAAAACAAATCACTGGGCTTTTGATTGGCATTTTGTTGAGATTATGAATTAATTTGGAAAGAACTGTCATTTTCACAATACTGAGTCTTCCTATTGGTAAACAAAATTGCTCTCCATTAATTTTGTTTTCTTATTTCTTTTATCAGGTTTTGTGTTTCTCGTATATAGTTTGAATGTACTTTTAAAGATTTATTTAGTTTATTTTTGTTAAGTTCTAATGTCAAGGGGATGGTGCTTTTGTTTCAAGATCCATCTGTGCTGGTAGGAAAACAATTTTCAGTGCATTTGCCTGTGTGTTCTGCTGTATTCTGTAAACTTACTATAATGAATGTTCTGAGAGACATTTGTTCATTATTTTGGATCTTGTCATCTGTGAACAGATGTTTTTATTTCTTCCAAATCGGTATACCTTGAATTTCTTTTTCCTCTTTGACTACATTAGTTAGAACTTCCAGTACAGTATTGACATGGGAACTCTTGGAGTATTTTTTTTCTATTCTTCATTAGCTGGTTTTGATTCTAAGAGATGATCCATATTGAGATTAGAAAGTTCCCTCCATTCTTTTATCATTCATGAATGTTTGATTTTGTTAAATGATATTTCTTAATCTATTAATGAGATGATTCCCTGTGCAGTTCACTGATGTGATGAATTAATTTATTTTTAATTTTATTTTCATAGCTGGGATAAATTCTACATGGTCACCTTTTATAATTTTATTTATACATTGTTAGATTCAGTTTGCTGGGGTTGGTTTTGTTTTGTTTTCCTTCATTTTGTTTGGGTTTTACATATACTCTGAAACTCACTGTGAGGTGAGTGAGACTTCTCAGACTTCTGGTTCCCCTGCTTCTGCCTTGCAAGTGCTAGGTTATTGGCACCGTCTAGAAAATGCTCTCTTGGCTTTTGTATTCTGAATGACATTGCAGGAAACTAGCATTATTCCATTAAGAGTGTGGGGAAGTCTGTGACTGCAGTGTGGCTCTGCAGTTCCCACACTGAGGGCTGCTGATGACTTCCCTCGGTGGGTGGTGATCTCCCCCAGTTGTTCCCTTTTTCCTAGTTAGGTGAGGCAGGTCTCTCCATAATTATTCATCTGCACAATCAAATTTTGCATAAGGAGATGATTGTGAGATTCCTTTTATAATGTGTACTATTTATTTTTGATATTAACAGCTTGTATACCCCCATTTGCCTGTTTATCGTTTTAAAAAGAATTTCCTTCTTATTTCTTTGATTTTCCTCTTCAGTCTTGTTTCCAACTCATTCATTTCTTCTCTGATTTTTATTGTTGCTTTTTATTTGTGTACTTCAGATTTAATTTGCCTGCTTGCTTTTGTTTCCTAAAGTGGACTGATTTTAAATCTTACTCTTTTCTAATATATGCATTCAGTGCTATATATTTCCCTCTAAGAACTGACTGCCTTGGCTATAGCCCCCAAAATTTGGAAAAATTATGGCATTCTTTATAGTTATCTCAAAATATTTTAAGATTGTTCTTTGAGGGTTTTTTGTTATTGTTTGTTTGTTTGTTTAACTCACATTATATAGACCAGTGTTGCTGGGTCTGGGTCAGACTCTGTTCAGTTTCTTTCAAGCTGTGATGTTTGGACTGATACAGAGTAAAAGGAACTGCTATAAGTTAAGAAGTGGTTAAGATGTGGGACTGGAAGAGGTTTCTTCAGCTTTGTGAGTAGATCTCAGTTTTAAGTGAGCCTCTGCTTTGGAGCTGAGAGCATCTCCCCCTCTCGGGTCTGCTGGGCTCCTCCATTAATCCCAGCGGGTGAGGCTCTGCACAGTTTCTCCTGAAGGCAGGCCTTTTAAAGAACGGAATGGTTCCTTTCCCTCTTTTCTGCCAACAGCACAAACACATTGTGTTTCCTGAAGACATGGACCCAGGTCTGCTAGTGAGAATGCACATAAATGTGGGGTCCTTGATGACCAGACTGCCCTGGAGTCTGTGACTCTCAGGTTTCTCTGCAGTGACCCTCCAGCCAGCCAGTAACTGCAGCTAAGGTCCCCTCTTCCCCCACCTCACGGGACCCTCAGGCTTGCAGACTTTTTTCCAGGAGGTTTTAATTCTCTGTATTCATCTGTGGGTCTCTCCAAGTCCCGGAGCATCAGTTTTCTCTATGGTCTTATTTATCTTGTGGGCCTAACAATTGTTCTTTTTTCAGTTTAAACTTTTTTCTTTTCTTTTTTTTTTATGGTAGAATATGGTAGTGATTGCCAATCTCCTCCTGTGCTAGCTAGATCCAAAACCAGAAGTCTTTTTTGATCAGTTTTGAGTTAACTTGGTTTTTATGGCATGAGATAGTGGTGGCGGTGGGACTTAAATTTTTCATTTTTATGTGGATACCTAATTGTTCTAAGACCATTTATTGTAAATATTATTCATCTTCCATCAGACTTTCATGTAACAACAATCCATTTACAAAATAGGAGAGTTGATTTCTAGATTTTTGCTTCTATTTTATTGATTTGTATGTCTAACTCCATGTAGTATACACTATATCTTTATGTTGTAGCTTTGAGTACATTTGCAAACCTTCATTGTTCCTCTTCCAAATTTATTTGCTCAAAATTTTCCTTTTTTAGTTTTCTTGGACTTTATGAGTCTTGAGATCAGGTTTGTTTGTTCCCCCCCCCCCCAAAAAACGACAGCTGGAGCCTTGGTAGCCTTGTCAGATTTTATAAATAGCTAATTTTTATCTTTTAAGAAAAGGAATTATAGTCCTTTAGCGAATCTTTTCTGTTTTCTCCTTTTCTTTGGAAAATTGATAAAATTCCTCTCTGAGACTGTCCCTGTCACAGCTGTCATTGTGTCTGTTTTATTGTGAAATCCTGTTTCTCAATTTGGTGGACTCCTTTCCTCATAATTCTAAGGGCATTCTTCAAGAAAACATGTTTGCCTACTTTGGTACCCAAACAACAGTTTTCTCTTAGGTGAACTTCTTAGCAGAGGGGTCTGTGTGCTCAAAACCCTGACAGAAATGTCCAGTTGAATAATGGAGTCAAAAGAGAGCTTGGCTACTCACAGGGGTAATGTCATAACTGCATTATGATGAAATCAAATGAAGAGCCATTACTTACAACTTTTATTTTAGTGATAGGGTTATTCTCTTAACAAATTTATCTGAAGGAGAATCTTAATGTAAGTAGTCGACCAAATATAGTAATCAAGGTATATAGCACGTAGCTGGTTTGAATGCAATAAGAGGGATGAAATATAACTTCTAGACATTCACAAAGGATAGAAAGAGTCCTGGGTGCACCTAAGCACTCAGTAAATATTGGTTGAATAAAGGAATGGACAGCAAGCATAAGGCCCCCCCTGAACCACTGCTTTGAAAGCCTGACTCCCACCTCAGAGATGGTTCTGGTTAATCCCTCAATTTAAAAGGATAAGTCTTGTTTTCAGGGGTAAATTGTTTTGTTTTGTTTTGTTTTGTTTTGTTTTGTTTTTTCCAGTGTTTTCAATTTTCTTAAAGGATAACTTGAGATTTCACATTTTTGCAGTGTTTATGTCATGGTTGGTGCCGATGTTGCATTTTCTTCTTGTTTACGAGAAGTTGAAAATCCACAGAATCAGTTGAGATGCAGTCAAGAAATGGAGCCTGTGATTACATGCGATAAAAAGTTTCGAACTCAGTTTTACATTGACTGGTGCAAAATTTCACTGGTGAGTTTTTTTTCTTTTTTTAAATTTTGATTTTGCAAATATAATTAGGAGTCATGTGCCTGGACATAACATCTGACTAGAACCTGAACTGCTATTGGGACTAAATCCGGGCTTTTCTTTGTCAACGGTGTGGACCTTCTTGTTTTTAAGGATTTGGTAAATTAGATGGTGGTGTGCCCACTTAAGAAAGAGTCCCATCACCTTTGTACTCCACACTTGATCCGTTGTTGAGGCTAAGTGAGCTTTGGGTGGCCGGCTGAAGTTCTTTGGAGGAGCAGGAAGCTATTGGCCAGCACACACTAGGAAGCCAGTGAGCTGGGAGGGGAAGGTGCTGCCGCCCTGCTCACTGGGAGGGAAGGAGAAAATAGTGCAGGTGAAGCTGGTCTGCTGTGACCCAGTGCTCTGCAAACTCAGATGGCAGAGCTCAGTAGACCCGGAGCATTTCTGAGGGAAGACAGTATTTTGCCCACAGACTTAAAAATAAATGTATCAACATTCTGTTTCTTTTTTAAGAAACTACCTTAAAATTTTTTATTGATTAAATTTGTTCTATGATAGTTGCAAACATGTTTTGAATTTGAACGCTAAAAAATGTAAGTGGCTTGACACGCTTATGTGTAAGAGATGTATAATGTTCCTGTTTATCCACAGTGCTTGTCTTCTTTGTATTTCTATGCAATATTTTGAGCTTATTTAGATTCTTTAATTCTCCGTGACCTTTAATGCTTTAGTGACCTTTAGGTTTAACTTCTGTCACTTTTTATGATTGATGGCGAGTGATTTAGATCTAAGTTTAAAACTGACGTCTGAACAAAGCTGCTGACACATAAACACAACTGTCATTCCATGTCTTAGAGAGGCAACTGCAGGCAGCCTTCCAGGCCCGGTGCTGGCCAGAAAACACATTACTCACATCGTGGTGCTTGGCATTCCCTGTGGTTTTTTGCCCTGTGTGCTTTTTCTCCTGTCTTTTGTATCTTGGAAAAATTATACCCTTTCTTTGCCTTCTTAAATCACATAAAATTACTTTTCTTTTAAACTGTGGTTTATGTACAATCTTGGGTAAATATTAGCACTGCAGAGCTCAATAATTCAGTCATGGTGCTAATCATCTAAGGCTGTGAGGGAGCAGCTGGGACCATGACTTACACACACTTTTCTCACCAGCCAGGAGACAGCAGGCCCTGCCGGCGACATTCTGTTCGTGGCTATGCTGTTACGTGAATTTATGTTTAGCAGCACTGTCTAACTACCAGAAGTTAAAAATTATTTCCATTTTGAAAGTTTTGAGGGCAAGGCTTTTATAACTGGAAAGTTTGGGAATTTTCGTTTAATTTTACATGTATATATTTATTTCTGTGCCACATCATTCCACAAAAATATTCCTTAAAAATTCTTAGTATTTAAGGAGGCTCAAGTGAAAGAGTTATTGGGCTGGGTGTGGTGGTGCATGCCTGTAATCCCAGCACTCTGTGAGTTTGAGGCCAGCCTGTTCTATATAGGAGTTCCAGGCCAGCTGAAACTACATTCTGCCTAAAAATAAAATAAAGATAAACATAAATAACACAGTCTTACAACAAACATAAAAAATATTTTTAAATGGTAAAAGCAGGTAAATTTAAAAAAAAAAAAAAAAGCATAAGGTTATGTTGGACAACCAGTGTCCTAATACCAAGAATAAAAAGCCAGGAAATTGAGTTATTTAGTTATTGTTTGGAAGAAGGCTGTGCGCCGATCCCTCTGCAGGTACTAAAGGCTATGCTGGCAGGGCAGAGAAACAAGCGCAGCTTTCCAGCAGAGGGTGCTGAATAAAGCCGACAATTATTCTCCCAACATTTTTTTTTTAATCACCAAATGAAACAGATTTCACATGGCTACCTTTTGAATGCCCTTCAATAAAAGCCTCAGTAGAATTAAACGCAGCGCAATGAAGGCAGATCAGTAAATACAAGATGAGCGACCGAGTGCATGCACGCTGTGACCTGGAATAGAATGTAGTAGTGCTACTCCATCGGAGGAGGCTGACTTCTGCTCTTTTTACGAAAATTAATGTCAGCCAAATAGAAGAAAGATTGAGCAGTACATTAGAAATTGTCCTTTCTTTTTCCTGTTCCAGTAACCTTACAAACCATCCGTTTATCAGCCAGTTTGTTAACATTTGCACTAGCAGCTGTCACAAGAAATGTACTTTTAGTGGTCTTAAGGACTTCTGCTTTGCAACAAACAAGCAGATACATATGCACACACGTCTCATGCCTGCATGTGTGTATGTGTTTATGTTGCAAGAAGGATAGGGAAATCTGCTATGATAAAGGCCGTACTGCTTTCATTTGTGCTTGCCCAGCACCGATAAAGAACAACAAACCAGGATGGTAAAGTAATTGGAAAACTAATTGGCTTTTGAAGGTAATTTGTCAAAGACTATTTTGGTGTGTCTGGATCTTAAAATCTCCTGTTTGTAGCTATTAATTTGATGTGCAATTGTCTTCTTTTGCATCAGGTTGATAAAACAAAGCAAGTGTCCACCTATCAGGAAGTGGTTCGTGGTGAGGGGCTCTTGCCCGATGGTGGGGAGTACAAGCCCCCTTCTGACTCTTTGAAAAGCAGAGACTATTACACGGACTTCGTGGTCACACTGGCCGTACCCTCGGCGGTCGCAATGGTGCTCTTCCTAATACTGGCTTATATCATGTGCTGCCGACGGGAAGGAGTGTGAGTACTTCAACACTAGGAACAACTTGACAAGCCTGTTAAGACAACAGCATAGACGATCCCATTAAAAGCAGAGCTGCATCTAGTTCACAAAACACACTGAAAATGAAGTGAAATTTGGTTCCAGTCAAACCAGCAGTACTTTTTCCCTTTCAAATGAATTAAAGTAGTTGTGAGTCTAACAAACCAAATTAGGGGCCAAAATTACTTTATTCAGAAATGATTGAGGCTAGATATAAATTCATGATGGAAAAACAATACCAAGAATAATTGAGACTAGACACTGTGGTTGTGCGAGCCATCTTGTGTGAGCAGAGACAGGAGTCTATTGACATGGTAATTGCATTTAAATAAATAAATTGTCTTAGTCAGTGTGATGAAAAGTGATGGTCAGAATTCTTCTGGAAGTCATTCCGCTGTCAAACAGGGTGACACAATCTAAATGTTTAAAATATATTAAAAAAAATAACCCAGGAGTAAATTAATGAAAATAAGGTATCATTTGAGTAATGAGTCTTCCCTTCATGAATAGTTAGTACTTTCAGGACATCTATGTCAATTAAGATAATCTCCTGAGATTACTTGGAAGTCAGGGTAACAAAGCAAAGGCTCAAAAACTCATAAAGCAGCAAGTAACAAATTCTCCATTCTTCATCTAGCCTGATTTCATTATGTCATAGAGTTTATTTCAATCAAGAGCTTGACTCTTAATCTCCATGTTTTCCATTTTCTGTGTGTTTCTCATCAGTATTCCATCGCTGTCTGTGTACTCACTCATTCTAGCACTATTGAAAACCTGCTGGCAAATGCTGCCTGGTTGTATTTGAGTCACAGCATCAGCATCTCCCCATCACACAAGGTCCCATGAGCATATAGTCTTAATGTTCCGAATATCAATGCTATGATTTAATTCATAAATTTTGTTTTGTTTCTAGGGAAAAGAGAAACATGCAAACCCCAGAGTAAGTGTCTTCTTTCCTGTTATTTTCTTTCTCATTGTCTCCGTCACTTCTCGGTTTCCCATCATGCTCCGTACATGTGTCTCATGCTTTCTTTTCATTCACCATCATTCATAGTTGACTTCAACTTCACAAACGTGAAAGCTGCTTTCTAAATAGAGAAGTGTAGGATGGGCAGACACTAAAAATAAAAAGGGCTCAAAACCTAAGGTCACCTAGATAAAAATTAAACCTAAACTATTTCAGATTCAGAATATTAAGATGTCATTGATACCATGTGATTTCCCAATTTCCATTTCTATAAACCAGAGGACAGATGAAAAGGCCTTTCATACACATTTTCCTGAATCTACCATAATAACCTTTCATAAAATGAAACTCCTGTGAGTATTTATAAATACTGCCCCCACCAGAAGCAATAATATAAAAGCTATCATGGTTTTATCTTAATCCTAGAAAATAAATAGGTAACTAGTTTATGACTTGGGCTGTAATATTAACATAGTAGCTGAGTTTAACTTGAGACTTCCATAGAGGTGTGTGAGATGTATGTTTTTCTGAGCTAGTTTGTAGAACACTTCCAAAGCAATAATGTCTTCTTTTTAAAAAAAGCCTATTTCAAACTGATACTCGTTAGGCTAATACATCATTTTAAATGTGTTTTTATTTCTTCTTTTATGTAGTATCCAACTTGTCCATCACAGTTCTATTCAGAAATCTACCAAGGAGCTTCGTGACATGTCCAAAAACAGAGAGATTGCGTGGCCCCTGTCTACACTCCCCGTGTGTCACCCTGTGACTGGGGAAATCATACCTCCCCTGCACACAGACAGCTACGACAGCACCAACATGCCCTTGATGCAGACACAGCAGTAAGTATCCATGTGGAGGCACCGTTGCCAACATGCGTGGGTATTTTACTAATATCTGTCAAAACCATAGCATTTAGCTGTTGCTGGTTTGGTTGATTTATTATTGGAGGGCACCATACCAAAATATCATGACTTGGCCTGACATAAATTTAAGAGAATCATCTTTCAGATGTTTTTCATTGGTAATAAAAATGTATCAACATTAATATATGAGAAATTGACACTAATAATAATCCATAAGTTTGTCCTAAGATGAACTCATTGTTAAAGATAGGCATAGACTAACGCATGACCATCACATTGTTCCTAAGAGGCAATGGGTTTGATTTTTCTTTTAACTACCACAGAACTATAATCAAAACTTTTTTTTCTATATAAAAGATGTGTGTGTGTGTGTGTGTGTGTGTGTGTGTGTGTGTGTATTTGTACATCAAAACAAGCAGCTCCGATTGGGGCTTTGAACACACAATTATTATTCCTTTTTTTAAAGACAGGGTTTCATGTGGCCCAGGCTGGACTTGAACTTCTGGTTCTGCTTTGGTTTCCTGAGTGCTGGAAGTACAGGCATGTGTCACCATGTCCAGATGAACATGCACTCAGTTACAGCAAATCTCCCACACTTCAGAGACAATGGTCAGGAAGCCCTGAGAGGCCTTAAAGAATAGTTGTGGGGAAGGAAGGTGAGGGATTTTATATACTTAGAAACTAGATTTTGATATATGAAGTGGTAGGTGGTGCATCTGTCTTTTTTGTTTGTTTTTTGTTTTTCGAGACAGGGTTTCTCTGTGTAGTTTTGCGCCTTTCCTGGAACTCACTTGGTAGCCCAGGCTGGCCTCGAATTCACAGAGATCCGCCTGCCTCTGCCTCCCAAGTGCTGGGATTAAAAGCGTGTGCCACCACCACCTGGCTGCATCTGTCATTTATTCCCTTAGAATATAGCACTCTCTTTTTTTTTTTTTTTTTTAACCGTATATTAGAATGGATTAAATTGAGTTGCCCCAAGAACTAGAAGTCACAATTGTATTTTTGTGTTCATTCCTATTTTTAAAGTGAATGGTATGGATATGCAGAAAAATCTCTCTGTCCCTTACTCCTTTACACACACACACACACACACACACACACACACACACACACACACACAGATGTAAAAGTGAAACCTGTTTAAAACTTTACCTGAGAATCATACTGGACACAGATTTTTTTTTTCATTGAAAGTGCTTATTTATCATTATGTAAAATGTATGCGCAAAATAAGATCAAACAGTAATCCTACAGAACAGTGTAAACAGCCTGGCTCCATGCATTTACCCAAAACACTATGAAAATTTAATGTAATTGTAAATATTTTCTTAAATTTCTATCTACTTAGGGTTGGTTGTATAAGCTAACGCTGTGTGTGTGTGTGTGTGTGTGTGTGTGTGTGTGTGTTTGAGAGAGAGAGAGAGACAGACAGACAGACAGACAGACAGACTAATCCAAGCCCTTCAGTGGTGGTCAAACTTTGCACACATTTGAATTCAAGATTTTAGAAATAAATATTATACTAGTGATGTGCATATGCAAGTTTCACAATATTTAATGTAGAGAATGTATGTACATTCATGGTCTCTTTATAAAGCTTAGTAGCCTATTGTTATAGGCTTATCTAAGACCCCATTTCCTTGAATTAGGAACTGATAGAAAAATCAGTAGTTTTAAGAATATTGTAATAATTTATAGCTTATTCATCTATTTAATTTTTAGATGAAAATTGAGAATAATCTTATTCATTCTCAGAATCATATTTGGTACTTAAGTACTCGTTCTTACATTGTGTAGTGGGCCAGAGAAGTGTTCATAGTTCTCAGAACATGAAATTATTACATATTCTTGAAAACAAGATTTTTTTTGTTTTGTTTTTACATGTATTATTTTGGGGAGGGCTGCATGCCATAGTGCTCATGGAGTGGTTAGGGACAACTTCGAGGGGTTGATTCTCTCTTTCCACTGTGTGGGTCCTAGGAATCTATCGCAGGTCATTAGCCTTTGTAGCAAGCTCCTTTACCTGCTGGGCTGTCTCACTGGATACTTCTTGAACCTGTGGGGACCAGTCAGAGAGCACAGGTCTGGGAGTGTTTCTGGTGATGGCGTCACGATATGGAAATCTTTAGACTACAACAGGAGTTACTTGCTATGGTGAGTTTGAGAGCTTGCATATACACCATGCAGTTAGTCTAGTGTTAGTGATGTGTAAGTGAGGAGGGAGAGGCTACTGCACTTTTAAAGATACCCCTTCCAGTCATGTATGTTGAGAATAATAAATATTTCCTAGAAAAATGGTGATTTTCCTGTGCCAGAATTTTTATACTGTTGCTACTGATATATAAATTCCTCTTATATATCAGTATATAAAATTTTCTCTCTAGTTCATAAATGTCTGCTTCTCTCTGGCCTTTCCAGAGCCTGTAAAGACTACCATTATGCTGATCTGCTCTTTGCAAATACAATAGATTATTACACTGAACTTGCAACAATTCCAACATATATGTGTTTTGAAGTCCAGAAACCCTTTGTATTATTCCTATTTCTGCTAATGGAAAAGCTCCATTAACTAGCACTTCTATATAAATAGGGTCCGTAGATAATTGATGATGTTCACAGTGATTGTTCTGAGGCACTGTGGGATCATCAAGTGCGCCTGACTCATCAGAGGAAAATTAAATTACATTCGGTGTCGCTTCGGTGTTGAGTGTATATTATCTGTCTTTTATTCTTGGAAATGGATAATATGTGCACGGTCTCTATGGTAACTCCCTATAAGCCAGAATATGTGATTAACCTCATTTTCTAACTATGCCTGATAATAGGGAATTTATTGTGTTAGATTCATCAACACTTTTTTTATTACAAAAAATCAACTTTTACACTTTAACTGAAAATCATTGCTTTTTTAAAAAAGCTTTATTTTGGTATCAAGTAGACACATAAATATTTTGGTCCTTTGGATGGAGCTGAATTTTGAAGGTGGAAATGAGGCATTTATTGAGGTGTATGGTCCTCCTAGCCAGGTGTGTGCTTGGACACTGCTGTTTCATGATGCGTGTTAGCCTTTTGTGAAAGGGCTAACATTTCAGCCTTACACATCCAAGCGTACTACACTTACCATTGGTAAAGAATTTGATCAGCTACAGGATTTCGTGTTTATTCCTTGGATTTAATAGCAGAAATAGTCAGGCAAAATGATATGACTCGAACACTTATATGAACTTATAAGCACATTCGCAGCTTTCCTTCAAGGCTGCACAGAAATTCATTTGGTATTTTAGACAAGTCAATCCATTTGAGAGGTATAGAGCACTCACAACAGCTGTGTAACCAAAGGCTGCCACTGTTATCACTTACATAGAAATATTTTCTTTTTTGGGCACAATACTTCACAGGGCTCCAGACTAACACCATAAATTATCCAGTAAAAAAAAAAATAAATAAATAAGCATGATCATTTGTGTGTGTGACAAATTTAAGACACCAACAACAGACAAGGATAAATGAGGTCAGTGTGGAGATTAGTTACCAATTCTGATGTCTACTTTGGATAGACAGTGTGTGGTCATTGACCTCAAAGGTATTTCTGAGCCATTGCAGGCACAGGGACATTAAAAGAGGAAGAACAGCAGTAGGCTCAGTAGAAATGGGAGGCATGGCACATGCTTAGAAAAGGGGTGCATTTAGTACACGGTTCCTTTTACTTTTCATATTACAGAGAGAATATGACCAGGTGATGAAATTTTCACGTGATGTAGATAGAGATGGAAGATCAATTTAATTTGATCTTTTCTAATGTATTTATTTATGCTATATATAAGTCTGGAACGATCTTGGAGGTACAAGGAAGTTGCAAAGATAATGGAGAGTCTATCATTCATTACTTTCAGTCAATTTCTCTCATTAAAACCTCGTGGTACTGTGTGTGCCCATGGCCATAGTGAGGTTCTTAACAATGGTGCTTTGCTATTGCCTAGACTGCAGACATTTGTTAGATTTCACTAGTTTTCCAATCATGTCCTTTTTCTCTTCAAACATTTTCTTAAGGGCACAGTAGTCACCATGTTTCCTTAGTGCCCTCTGCTCTGGGCAGTTTCTTAGACCTGTCTGATTGCCTTGATAGTGTGGACAAGCACTAGCTACTTGTGGCTTACTAATCCTTCCCCTCTCCATGCATACATTTCTATTGATTCCCTCCCCCTACCTCCATTGGCAGTTTCCTTAATACAATTGATTTCTATAAATCAAATTTTAAAATAATTCTTAAGTGTGAATTGCCTTGACCCAAAGAGTCATTGAAATTGAGGTGATGTGTTTAACTAGAGGCTTAACCAAAACTCTAGAAGGTATTCTTTATAGCTACAAGATTAAGTTCTGAGTCATAGAATTTTATGTCCTTAAGTTGAAGACAATCTTAACACCATCTCCAAACCATGGTGCTCAGAATCTCTCGGAGCTTTTCCAATGTGGAGCTCAGCCCTGCGTCAGGGCTTTGCAGGCTGGTTGAAGTACACACCATAGAGCAGGACCATCACTGAGAATCCCCATTTAACAGCTTAGAGAATCGCAAAGCCTCTTGGGTCATCCTAACAGGGATGCAGTTAGAGTGTAGGTGGTACATACACTCTTCCACCCAAACTTTTTTCTAATCCCCCAAAGGGCATGTTTGGAAGTACGAAATAGGACTGTATTTTACCTATAAAGTTTGGGTTGTTTGTGAATATATGCAGTTAAACATTTGGACTTTTCATCAAATTCTTCAACTGCTTGAAGGAAATGCTGTGGGGGAAGTGAGCGATTAGTACTGACTTGAAAACAGTGACCAAATGAGAGAGAAAAATGCTGAATCTTGAAAAACTAAAACTAAATAAAGGGACTGTAGTCAGTATATGGTTTTATGCCTTGAGAAGCAGGCATTGACTGGAAGATCCCAAATACTGAATTTTCTAGAGAAACATTGATGTATTTTGAAGTGTCTAGGAGCTATGTTACCCTTTAGGAAGATGATCTACTTCCTTATTCTTTTTGTAGCAAGCTTCATAGCCCCTGACCTTTACTAGGTGAAGCATCTTCCCAGAGGGCCCTTATGTAATGGAGAACATGAGAAAATGCCCCATACACTTTCCTGTAACATTTTTAACTGGCTATGCAAAAAGTAAACCTAACATCTAATCCAGGATAATTGAGTGCCCCTTTAACAGGAGCTAGGCTCTACTCAAATCTTTTTTGCAAATCAACAACTCTTAGAGTGCAATTAAGTCTTATAATTAAAGCTAGTAAACTAATTTTAGCTTATATCTGAGTGTTTTCCATTTGTCTTCTCTTCAGCGTTTTAATGAAAACCAACTTTTCAAGGTAAAATTCCACATATAAAAAATTAAGTTTTAATGAAAGTTAGCTGTCAGTACACAAGAGCACAGTATTCCTCTTGACCAGAGCCATCAGCTGCCTGCCGAGGATATTGCAGAGCCATTTACTTACAAAATTTTTAATTCTGTAAGTATGCACTATAAGTAATGGGCTCATGGTTGCTTGGTGGTTTTAGGTCCTGTTGGTTTCTCTTGTGTCAGGTTAAAGCTATATAATGTTTGCTTCTGGACTTAAACAAGCAAAAGGGAAAAATTGAAAAAAATTGGATGGAGGAGTCTTCCTCCTTTATATACCATATAGAATATAGAGTTGATTTTAGTTAAAATGAAGGTTTTTACACTTAAAACTACAGCAGTGCTTCTAAGTTTGGTGTGTCCTTCCCTTCTGTCCTCTTCAAACTTCCTGATTTCTCAGTAAAAAGAATTGTAGCTCCATCATTTCAAAGGGGAAAATGAAGGTTTGGGGCAGTATCAGTTTTTCTGAAATAATAGGCAAATTTCCCAAATAATACAACTACTGCTTCTTGCTAAGTGTCTCCATGTTATTTTAAAAGACATCTGCACACTGAATGTCATTTTCTTCCCATTCTGGCATAGATTCTGTGCTCTTATGTAAGTCACTTTGTTTTTTGAGTCTTCAAGCAAGTAACAACATAATCGGTTGCTAATCATCCACCTTACTCATAGAATGACTCTACAGGATAGCCAACAATGTAAATTACCTTGAAACCATTGTACAAATAACGAATAATTGTGTTCTCTCTCAAATCACTTATTTACTAATTTGCAAATTATTACCTTTGCTTTCCTAAAGAATGAAGCTTGTGCAATGACTAATTTGCACAATTTTCTATTTAGATGCAGGTAATTAATGACAATAAAATTGGGAAATAATTAATGCTAATAATTTAGAGAATTACAGTTTTTCTTAGCTTTCTACATAATGCTACAGTTTACATATTATAACCTTTCCATAAGTCCATTAATAACTTAATTACTCTAAATACCCTTATGACTTTATAAAGGTCCTTTCTTTGAAGGATTATAGGTTCTCTGTTTGAAGTCGGCCCCGCTCTCCTGTCCAATTGCTTTCAGTGGCCTGTTTTCTGCACAGATGGACATGTTCCCACAGCCCACACTGCTCTGTCTTCATCACGGCTCCAGTAGAGTCAGTGGTAGGCATAGTATTCAGTATGCCTGCTGCAGCGCTTTTGTGAGCACCCTCCTACTCTAGGTGGCACACATGACCTCATAGAGACCAGGTGGGCCAGACTCTGCTGTGTATCCCAGGCTGGCCTCTAATCCAAGATCCAACCGCACCTTGATTTCCTACATGTTCACACACAGGTAAGAATGCTCACAAGTAGCTCAACTTTGTTGGTGTTACTTAACCTCTTTGCACACGAGAGCTTTTTATATGTGTCATCTAAAGTTTCATTTGCAGGTTCAGGAGACCATATACATCATTCAGTCAGATGCAGTGTTGGTTGTCTGAAACCCATAGACTAATTCAACTATAAAATGGCTCTTTCATATACCTTGTCCAAATTTCCTGTAAGTCTATGTGTTCTTTAACCAACAATTTCTCATCAGCCACCCAAGACCATTGTGATTGTAAGTTTGGAAGTATAGCCAAAGAAAAAATTCAGGAAAAACAGGCATTGATTGTCTTTGACCACTGGTTTTTAAATAATATTCCATCGAAGAATGTGCTGAGAGGCCTAACAAGGGTGTGGGGTTACAAGTGGCCTTCTCCAAACACTGATTTTGAATTTAGGGTGTCCTTCAAACACAGCTTATGGGAAATTGCTGTCTTTGACTGTGTGTGTCAGAACACTCAGACCCTGGATTTTCCCCTCTTTGCTCTACGTTTTTTGTCAAAGTGTGTTGGTTTAATTTGTTGTTAGATTAGGTGTGCCTGGAGCCAATGGAGAATGAGGATGTAGGGGAAGTGTAGAGCAGTTTCAAATGTAGAATAGACCCATGTCAGTTATGCCTGAGGATCTGAAATGAAGCTCATCCACGCCTCATCCCAAGGACCCATGTAATTGCATTTTGACTTGTGTAATAAAAGTCTTGGCTTTTCCATTGTTAAATGCACAGCTCATCTCTTCAAGGTTTCTACATCAATTTTTCTACCTTTGTGACCAAATCCAATATAAATACATTGTATGAACTTCTGAAAGAACAAACAAACCAAAAAAAAAAAAAAAATTCCCTAAACCCTATGAGCATAAGTACAGTTAAAATCTAATAGCAAAAGAGGATATAATCATTGGGGTAAATTATCAAATAGTTTCCTTAACTTGAATGAGAATGGATTTTGTTATTTCCTTAGCAATGCATTTTTAAGTGGGACCTGATTTTTTTTTTTTTAGTCACTAAAAGGCATTTAGAAGAGATTAGGAGTTTAGGCTAGGCATACTTTAATCCCAGCACTCAAATGAGGCAAGCAGGTGTCTGTGAGTAGGAGGCTAGCCTGATCTACAAAGCAAATAAGAACCTGTTCAAACAAACAAACAAAACAAAACAAAACAAAAAACACTGGAAGCTTTAAATAGTACTCACCTAGCAGGTGCTGTGTTCACCTCCATCATTATGTATGTTTTTCTTCTTTACTGTGATTTTTGTGTGCTTGTAGATGTACCTCTGTATGTGTGTGTGTGTGTGTGTGTGCGCGCGCGCATGTGCACATGTGTGTTCAGGCTCAAGGTTGACATAGGACATTTTTTTTTTTTTTTTGGAGACAGGGTTCCTCTATGTAGCCTTGGCTGTTGTGGAGCTCACTCTATAGATCAGGCTGACTTCAAACTCACAGAGATCTGCCTGCCTCTGCCTCCCAAGTGCTGGAATAAAAGGTGTGTACAACTACCATCTGGCTGTGACATCTTTTTTTAATTGCTATCAACCTTAGGTTGAGGCAGGATGTTCCTTGGGACTTGGTGCTTATTGTTGGGTAGGCTCTGGATCATGGCTGGCCAATTTGCTTCACACATTCCTGGTCTCCAGCCCCTGCCCTCAGGTCCTGCATTTTAGGAGGACTGACATACTAATCCAGCAATTTATATGGGATTCTGGGGATCCAAACTCTGGTCCTTGTGCTTTTTTGGCAAATACTTGACCCACTAAGCCATCTGTCCAGCCCCTTTATTTGGAACCTAGGACATTCCTGGCAGGAATGATTCGGATCAGTGGTTTTCAAACTCTTGGTTACTAGACACATTTTAGGGCTGCATGTGAGGCAAAGGACGCAAAGCAGGCAGGCTTCCTGCTTCCTTTGTTCACTTTTGGTACATCAGAGTTCTGAGTGTGATTTCAGCACTGCTAAAGAGAAACAAAAAGTTTTGACGGTCCTTACCACATAGAATAGGTTGACTCTGGGCTTTATTCCACCTACAACCTAAATTGTATATTTTCATGAACTAATAACAATATGAAAATTTGCCATACAATTTATACATCTACACATTAATAAATATGTGCATATTACCTAAGTCTTTGTAAGTATCTCACTATCTCATTCAAAAATTTGCGTGTTTCTTTCCTCTTAGAGTTATTAACAAAATAGGATGGTTCTTACTAATAAGGCAATTTGGGGCAACAAAATAGCTTATGCAGAGAATTATAGTGGCAGTCAGCACATGTTTGAATGTGTACTAAATAGCCTGATTATCATCTAATTTAGGGGTGCTTAGAGAGTGAAAACATGTAGAAGAGGTCCTTTTTATTTTTACTTTCTGCATGTATCGGTGTATGGTGCATGTATATGCATGTTCACATATGTGGGTGTATGAAGAATGCATGTGTGCATGTGGAGACTCAAGGTTGATGTCAGAAATCTTCCTTAAGAACTCCCTATCTTTTCCACTGAGGCAGAGTCTCTCAGTTGAAACTACGATTTGCTGATCCCTAGACTAATTACCTCTCTCCTCACCAGGGGGAACCCCTTGTCTCTGTCTCCCTAGTGTTGGAATAATGAGCAAGCTGACACCCACCTGGCATTTATGGGGAAGCTGGGAATTTGAATTTTGATCCTTATGCTTGTCCAGCAAGTGATTAATCTACTGAGCTGTCTCCCAGATCCCAAAGAGGTGGTTCCTAAGATGTTATTTTTTAAATTAAAATAATGGTTCAACATTTAATGCATTCATATGGAATCTTTTACTCATAAGAGTAAAATGTATCTGCTCTGTGTAATATATATATTGAAATGAGCCACTGAGAGAAGATTCCGTGGGTAAAGTACCTGCTGCCTAGCATAAGTGACCTGAATTCAGTCCTTATGGAAGGAGAAACTGACATCTGGAAGCTGACTTCTGACCACACCTGTGCCATGGCACACGTGCAGGGACACAAATACACACAGACACACTTTTTGTAAGTAACATATATCTGCTGTAATTAACTTGGAGTTGGATTTGCAATGACAAATGTGGGCTCATTGAGTATTTTTCTAACAGGTTTTGTTTCAAACAGATGGGGTTCTCGTGTAGGGGAGGGTTTATTCCACTTTTCTTTCTTTCTTTTTTTTTTTTTTTGTGGAGGAACAGATAGTTTTCTGACTGCCTAAGACATATTAAAGAAACCAGAAATTTAATTTGCTGATAGATATAAGGAAATATTGAGGTGCTTGTTATAGATTTGTGTCTTGTGAGATCGTCTGACAGCAGTGAACATAGCAGATTGTAAGGGAGGAATAATAGGAACATGAAATATATCAGACCTGTCAGACACTCCAAAGGAGAAATGAAGGTATAGAAGTAGGGAACAGATTATCCAAGACTGAGAATATCCTGAGATCCCAACTGAATGACTTTGGGAATGGAAGGAAAGAGAATGGTCAAGGGAGACTCCTGCATTCCCACTGGTCCAGATGGGAAAATGGACTTTCTTGGGATGAAGATTAAAAAAACACATTTGGGATAATGAATAAAGATGGTGATATGCTTTAAAAGCTGTTTCAGTGTGCCAGTGGTGATGATGATGATATGTGTACATACATATACACATTTATGTATGCATAGATACCTGTTCTCTGATCTAGACCTAGTTTGGAACTGTTCAGAACAATGATTCAGTTGCTGGAATCACTGTTTTTAGCTGTGAGACTTTGGGACTCTAAGGCTGTTTCCTCATGTAAGAAGATGAATAAAGAAAAGCCCTATGTCTTCGAGTTGTGAGGCAGGTTAGTACAGTGTGGTGAGCATTTCATGAGCTTTGTCAGGGACTGCTATTTATCTTCCTTGGTCTTCAGTCTCCTCGTGTCTGCGCTCCTGAGAGGGAGGCTGAGAACATCGTCTGGGGCCTGTCTCTCCATGCAGGTTTCCATCTCAATGTGACTTTGTTCTCTCTTCAAAAGTGTAAAAACACACTTTTACTCAATAGTGTTAATCATTTCCAGGAACTTGCCACACCAGACTCAGATTCCTCAACAGCAGACTACAGGTGAGTACTAAAACGCTAATTTGATGATTGTGAATGAAGCTAATATGTTAAAAGATAATCATAGTACTATATAATTGATGACACTTTTATCTTCATCAAGGAAGGAAAAACAGTTGTTTCATCCCTAGACTTAGAACCTCAGACTAATAGCTTAGATTATTGCATAAATTGTCATCAGAGTGGCAAAGGGTCTCGAAGCAGTAGCACCCATGGAGAGGTGAATTCAACTCCCCTTCCATAAGGTGGGTGGAGGGACTCCCTATTCTTCTCCTTGAAATAAAAGGTTTTTAGCTTGGATGGATGCAGGATTTGTCTCAGTAAGTGAGCAGGTTGAAACTGACTCTCACAAAGGGAAGCCATTGTGACTAATCACTGAGCCTTCGGGGTGATCAATGAGAATGGTTGTCCTGGTTTTAGAGCCGATTTAAAAGGCCATTTGAACATGACCAGTGACACAAGATGGTGGACAATTCTCCCCGGGGCTGTTATGTTTCCCCAAAACTTGCTTTCTTTAAGTTTATTTCTTTCAAGTGCCCCTCAGAGTTTTCCACAGCCAGTTATTTTATTCATCCCTCACTCATGCACGATTGTCTCCTGATTAGTGGACGATTCCTGGTTCTAATTGTCAGGCAACCAGTAATGTCTTTGTTCCTCTTTTGGAAAAGCAAGAGAAGTTCTAAAAATGTAAGTTGAATGTAGAATTCTAAGTATGAACAGTGGCTTTGTGGTAGGAAAGCCATTAAGTGAGTCTCAAAAAAATGTCAGCCACATGTAGAAATGTGTTGGAAATTTTCATTCAGAATTATCTTCTCTATTACTGCTTTCGGGAATTTAAGGAGATTTTCGTTTGACAACTTTTCAAAGATTTGAGGCAAGTATAAAAAAGTTTTTTTATCAGATTTTAATTATAAGATGATGTATATCAGAATTGTTCCTACGGATTTGATTGCTTGTTTTAATTAAATGCTAATGTGATTCAAGCAGACGTTCAATATATTGATGGGTAGTGCTGCTCGGTAAACATTCAAAAGATTGATGAAGAAACAAACTTAGCTATAAATATGTGTTGCTGAAAGAGGAAAATTTTCGAATTCTTTATCTCTACTAATTCCACGCCTATCTTTTTAAAGAGGAAAAATCTGAAAGGAACATGACAGCTGCAGAAATGGCGCAGCGTCCTCCTCCAACCACCAAGGCCTGCCTCTCCTGAGATGCCTGTTTTCCTTGCCTGTCTGAGGCGTATAATGAGTAAAAGTCAGATCATCTCTAGGAAACTTGTAAATAGTTTTGGAGACTTGTAAAAATCTAGATTCTTATCTATGTGCCGAGTAGGAGAGAGAATAGACGTCTTGAGTAGGTGCTCTTGGGGTGGTGTTAGTAGATGATGGCATTTGTTTGATATGTTGGGGTGCAGCTTTCCCCGTCCCTGATGAAGGGGCATTTAGAGCTGACACGTGATAAGAAAAGGCTTCCCCTTGGATGACTTGGGCTGCCCAACCTCACTTTCAAATCTGTTTTTCTAAAAAGGTTTTGGGGAGCAGGCATTTTTGTTGGGAAAGATTTCGTCCTTCTCGTTAGGACTGACCTTCCCCCTCTTGCTTTCTGCACTTTGGCTTGTGTGTTACTGACTAAAGGGCACTGTCTTAGCTTGTGTGCTCTGTTATTGTCCCCTCAGTGAGCCAGAGGGTCGGGGTGTCAGGGGAGAGAGACCACTCTAGCATTTTGTATAGCTATGAGAGACTGCTGTTTCTGCCTCTCATACATTTAAAACTAAGTGCAGCTCAGCCTTGTGGGTTGGGAGCTAAGGGACAGTTAGATCCTTTATTCTCGTTGTATTCATAAAAATACATAAAAATGTTTTTCTCGGCTTCTAATTTATTCTGTCCCATCTGCAAATGCATGGGTATCAGACCGATTGTGTATTTTCATGAGTACAGTTGAGCTGTTCTGTTCCCTCACCCTGCTTATCCTAGCACCATGTGGAGGGGCTAATCTGTGCATGATTATTATGAAACAGTGCCAGGTTTTTTTCTTTATGAAAGGGAGGCACTCAGGTCGTGTCCTGGAGAGCAGGTAATTTATTTGTGGTTGCCTGTGTGGACTTCATCAGCTGAGAGTAGATTTGCAGCTTGTTTCACGCAGTTAGTTGTTTCTTTTTAAATTCTCATCCCAAGTTTAGCAAGTGGCCTGGCTGGTGAGGCCTTGACCTGGCTGGGCTAGAGCGCTGGCTGTGATAATAGAGCCGTTAAGGGCAGACAATAGCACTGCCTTTGGACTGGGGCCAAGACAGTAGGCTTGGTGTTCATTAGACACTCTCATTCTCTCTGCCCTCCCAATACATGTGGTATTTTTTAAGCCACCATTAAAAGGTACAGTCCTACATCCCGCAGTCAACCCCATTCTGCTTGTTTATTGTGGGAGAAATTTTCAAGCTGTAACTTTTGAGAAAATAAAACACTGCAGCCTGGTTCAGGAAAAGGGGTGCTAATTCAGAATTAATCCCTTCCTTTCTTCCTCCCTTCCTCCCTCCCTTTAAAACCAAACACAGAAAAATAAGGTAATATAATTATTTTAAATTGATAGAAAAAAAATCTCCATGCAATATATGTATGGATGGTATATGTATGTGAGTGTCCTGTATACAATATGAAAGTAGAATTCTGTTGGGGACAAGGAAGGGGATAAGTGATGTGAAGAGAACCTGAAGGAAGAAAGGAGAATATGAAAAAAATGGTGATAAAAAACCAAATGTGAGCAATATACAAGGTATACGTGTGTGGAGGTATAATGAAACTCACCGTGTTTTAGTTAATGTAAGGCATTAACTAGAAAGTTTAATAATAATACAAACATGGTACACATTTTAAAAGACGGGCTTTCTGGTAATAATTTCTTGTGTTCCAAATCTAGTTGGACCATGTCCTGCATACTCATGCTCATATTGTCACCTTGGTTACAGGTAAATGGTATCCCTGAAGAAAGAAAACTAACTGAAGCGATGAGTTTATAATCAGCAACACCACAGCTCTCTCATTGTCTTTCTCTCCAGTAATGCATGAGCTTTTCTGACATCATTTATGCATGTTGACTGTATTAAATATATACCAAATACTACAACCTATGTTTCATTTACTAATGTATTTTTTTTGTACTTAAAGCATTTTTGAAAATTTATAAGACATCAATGACTTTATATTTGTTACAATAAAAAGTGATCTTTAAAATAAATATTAATGAAGCCTAATGTGCAGAAAATTTTCTTCAGAAATATATTTGATTGCCTCCTGTGTAGTAGAAATCTATTTGTTGCTAGGAGCAGGATTATTCAATGAGATTTTTATTAAGTGCTTCTTATGAATTTATAAATTGTGTTCCAAGTGAGCAAGCCATTTAAATAATGCTTCAACTCCCGTGGACTGTAGAGCCTGTGGCTTCATATTGTATTTCATAGAGTACTTTAGAGCAAGTATGATGTTTTGGGATGTAGAATAATAGAACATGCCCATTTTATGTAGGGCAGCCCAGGGTGTATACTTGGCTTTCTAATTGGATGTTTGCAAGCCAGGGTTGTTCCATACAGAGAGAACAGTTGCTAATAGGGCTGTAAATTAGCCCCGCAGTGTCCACTATGGGAAATTTCATGTTCCAGGCTTGGCACTTTCCTCATCCAATTTTGTTATGTTTCATGACCCCAATGCTGTTGGATTATCATACATATCAGCTACGGGCCTTTTCAAATAATGTATTCTTACAGACAACTTTTGGAAATTCAACATTAATAACTAAGTCCTAGTAAAGATAAGGTAAGTTCATATAATATTTTCCAAATAATTCCTTTTTACTTTGGACCGTTAATTTTCAGATCTTGCATCTTTGGGTGTTAAGGCACTTGCTATGGTGTTTAGGGTTAGCTGTTGAGTTGGCATGTATTGTTTTATCTGGCAACCAGATTGAATTTCCTGGAAAAAATATACCAGTTCGTTTTGGGAAACATTTCTCCTACAGGATAAATATTCCTCATTGACTCTGCCTTGTTTCCAGGGATTAGCTGGGAATGAACATTTAATCTGACTGAGTCATAGTGTTTTGTTCCCCTGAATCCATGAGCTAGTCATGTGACACAAGTCAGTCAGAGCCCTCTTGGATTTGGTGAGACCTATCATTGTAAGGTGACTAAGCTGAGAAGCCAGGAGCCAAGAACCAATACAGCTGTAGTCACAGAAGCTACTACAGCTTTTGCTTGGGATGCACTAGCTGTAAAACATTTTGTTTCTCTATTCTGGACCAGTTTCTGGTTATCTAGTAAATAGTCAGATGTCACCTAAATGATATCTAAATACCATTGCAAAATCCAAAGTTCTCCCCTCTTTATTGTGTATGACAAGTTGTCTTTCATGTAGAGGGAATACTCCCGCATGTCATTGAATCACCTCCCTGCTCTCCTCCATCTTTCTAGGACTTAGTACATGAGCCTGTGTTGGTTTCTGTTTCTTTGTTTTTTTGAAATTCCAATGTAGCTGGCCTGGATCTCACATTCCTCTTGCCTTAGCCTCTCAAGGATCAGGATTGCAAGGATGCAGTAATATGCTAGGCTATTTTATTTCTTAAAGATAGATCTCTTCTTCTAAGACAACCAGGGCATTGCCTCTCGCTGTTCCTTGGGAGTCACCAGCTGGATAGTGTAAGAGTATTGTGTTAGGCTCACATCCCGAGGAAAGAATGACTGTCCAGAGGGTGGGATTGTGGCACCAGAGACTGGCTTAAACTGCTAGCCCTGCTGCTGAAATCAAAGGGCTCTGCTCACTAAGTGAGCAAGACTAGGTATAATCAACAGAGAATTGTGGCTTAGGAGTCAGTACAATTACTCATTTGTAAAAAGTTATGGAGGGATTTGGAAAATGCAGCTGGAGATAACATTGATCTTTGCCCTGACCATTGTCCAAAGTCTTACACACTGTTGATAGCCTTAATCTCTAAGAATCCACCTGAAAAAGCAGTCTTCCCTCTGATGTAGAACTTTAAGGGGAGAACTCCAAAAGTTTCCTTTCAGTTGTTAATACCCTAATGACCCTATTTTAGTGTTTTTTTTTTTTTCTTTTTTTAAAGATAGGTATTCTGCCATATACTGGAGATTCCTATGCATCCTTGTAGTGAGAAAATGATTGCATGGTGGGTTTGGAGTTCCAAAAAAAATAAACTTAAAATACCTTTTCAGTTGACTAGAAGGCCTGACCTAAACTGTAGTGTTTTGCATTTGTGGAGAGTCAATTAAACTTGGATTTAGAGTTCAGATGTCCCCAGCCAGTGTGTGTTATCTGTCTTCTGAAGTGCAGTCACTAATACAAGAGATTGATTGTCTTTGAGGAAGGCCATTGATGCAGCGAGATTTCCCACAGTTCCCCATGTCTACCAAACATCTCCTTAAAATGGACTAAAGAAGCGTGACCCTTGAAAACACTGGACCTCCTAACTGTGTTTCCCACTAAGCTTCTGTGTAACACGAATCTTAAAAGGTCTTGTAATTAAAAAAAAAAAAAAAAAAACCAGAGCCAGATATTGGGGTGAAAGCTGAAAGATCAAAGAAGCAGACAGACAGCCACTAGCTTACCTCTACGAAATCCTCAGCCTCAAGAGACTGAGTTCCTGTTTCCTTATGCTTTATATACCTTTCTGTGTCCTGCCATATTACTTCCTGGGATTAAAGGTGTGTGCCACCACTGCCTGGTTCTGTTTCTCTCAAGTAGCTCTGTGTGGCCTTGAACTCGAAGAGATCCAGATGGATGGATCTATGCCTCCAGAGTGATAGGATTAAAGGAGTGTGCTACCACTGCCTGGCCTCTATGTCTAATTTAGTGGCTGGTTCTGTCCTCTGATCCCCAAGTAAGCTTTATTGGGTACACAATATATCACCACTCTTCTGTTTTTGTTTCTGAGCCTATCACCTGTTTTTGGACATTGGAGACTACATAATTAGTAGGATTGGACCATGAGCAACAGGAAATTATTAACAATGGTTAGAGGTACCACATGCATGCACTAAGGAAACTAGACACTCCAACTAGACACATTATGTTAGAATGTTCATTAAAGTTTCACATCTGCAAGTCTGCCTGATGATAATGAAGAATACAGGGGAAATGTTGTAAGACTGAGCTTGAGCTAAGGTAATAATTAGAAAGTTGTATCTAGGCCAGTACCTTCAAGACCAGCAAGTAGAAGCCATGTGACCCTGGGACTCACAGTCCGTGATTTAATCTATCACGTTTATGTTTGACTGTCCCAATGGAGAGGTGGATGAAAATATGTTAAAGCAAGAACCTAAGATGGATATTATGTGAAAGCCTCTATGGAACATGTTTACCATTTGCTTGTTCTTTTTATAAATGGCCAATAAATTAATTTGAGTCAGTCAGGATACAGTGGTGACCCTGTATAGACACCAATACTCCTCATGGTAGTTACATTCTAGTAGGAAAGACAGACAGATGCTAATCAAGTAGTCAGACACGTAGAGGCCAAAGTGCCTTCGTGCTGACAGCTGTGTGTGAAAGTAACTGGGGCTATGAAGCATGCTTAGCTTGGGGATTCCTCAGCTGCTCAGCACGAACAGGGTTGCTTTCATGAAGAAGTTCATGGTGACATCAAAAGGTCTGTAGAACCTCATGATGAAGAGAAGCAAAAAGTGTCTGAAGCATGCAGATGTCCATATCTAATCTATGCCCTTCAAGCAAAAGACATACCAGTGAGTGCTGGGTTTTGTCAGACTCTAGGGTTGCTAGTGTGAGGAACAAGTAAGGGATGTTGGCGAGTTGTCAGGCAGACCCCAGAGGTCTCTAGGACTGAATTTTATGTGAATTTAAAGGCAGAAAAAAATTAAAACCTGAAAGATTTTAAGACTAAAAGGTGATGTCCTATCTTTCGTTCCTATACAAGTAATCTAACAGTGAACAGTGGGCAGAGTGGGTGTGGATAGGAGGGTTAGGTCTATTAGACATACAGTTGGAGAAATAATAGCTTTGACTATGAGAGTGTAAGGGATTCAAGAGCTGCTTAGCAAGTCGAGGGCAGCATCTGTATTTTGGAAAAGGTGTTACAGAACAGGAAGGAGCCAGTTTTGAGAGATGATGGAGGATGGCAAGCAGGGCTGAGAAAATAAGTATGAGTTCTGCCTTGTGCATTTGAATTCAAATTTAAGGTTCTTTTGAGAAAACCAAGAACAGCAGGAAAGAGGATATTTGAATTTAAAGTTTGGAAGAGAGATTAGGACCTGTGCTGTGAATGGTGAGGGATGGCAGATGTAGTCATTGGAGCAGTGGGAGCCCATGAAAACCCCATTCTTTGTATGAACATTGCCCAGGTGTGGTTCAACCAAGGAGTGTTATTTTATTTCTCCAAGAGAATAGGATACACAGTTTGTGAATGCTTTCAAAAACGTAATAACACAGCACCAGTAAAGGCCAGTTAAAGGAAAACTAATTCTTTCTGGTCAAGAGGATGAAATCTTTGGCCTGGGTAGAGACTTAATATTCCAAGCTATCCAAAACATTTAAAAGTTAACCCATTTGGACTTATCAATCATCTAAGGATCACTCCCAGGAAAGCTGGCTCTCCTTAAGCCATGCCGCAGAGATAGAGGGAATAATTAGCCCTCTAACGAGATAAGGTGCTTTCCCTCCCCCCAGTTCCCACCTCCAGCACAGTCTCTCTGAGCCACTTCTGTATGGTTTGGGTGGGGCCTTCCACCTTTCTGAGCCCTCATTCCTAAAGGCTTTTTTGTTCTATTTCTTTATGGTGATGCCAGAGCCTATGTATTTTGCGGGGTGGGGTGGGATAGGGAGATTTCCTTAACCTTCTTCTAAAGTTCTCCTCCCCACCATGCAGCTGTGGCTGTCTGTCCCCTAAGGAGCTGACCTCCATGCTGTCTTAACTCCAGCTGCTTGGCCTTTTCCTTCACTTTTCCATTCTCTTCCTCTGGCCAGCTGCTGAAGCTTGCAGCTTGTCTGCCTTAGGTCATCTTTTAAACTTGGTTTTTGTCCTCTTTGAATAAACTTAAGTTTTGCTTGCTTTTCAAAGTCTTCCTGCCTTTTACTCTTCAATTGGTAGAGAAAAATTAACCCACCCCTCCACCCCTAGATAATATGAATAATACCATTTTACACTCTAAATTGTGCAGAGAAGGATTGAGAGAAATAATACTCTTTCTGTACTTGTTCCAATGAGTCTTTCTTCCTTTCTTTCTTCTTATGCAAGCATATGGGTTGCTTCCTTCCTTTGGCTATGTTGAATGTGAAGCTCCATTTTCAGCATGCCCCATGAAGAGGCAAATGTATCATGTTTGTTAACAATGAACAGTTAGTCACTCTAGGTGTTTCTCAGACTTCGGCATAGTGAAGCAGTGAAGGTGCTGTGGTTTGTGTGCTGAAAATACCTTCCTGGGAATAAACAAGAGGAAATATGATAATAGTAACTTCGAAGGCATGCAATAAAATAACCAGTAGTATCTTTCAAAAGTACCAAGCTCTCAAAGTCCAAGACTGAGGAACTCCAGATTACTGAAAACAATGGGACAAGTCACAGGTAATATGTGATCTCCACCTGAATTCTGGATCAGAAAAGGTACTTTATTGGGACAGTTTATAGAATTGTCCCAATTATAGGCAAATTATAGACCTATCAGATAATAGGATTCTATCAAAACTAAATCCCTGGTTTTGATACCTAAATAGAGATAATGTAATAGAATGTTTTTTAAAGATTTACACTAAAGGATTTAGAAGCAAAGTAAAATCATGTCTGCAGCTTATCCTCAGCTCCCTTACAAACTAAACTAAAGGTAAATGAATGCATGTACAGAAATGAGGAAGCCAGTGTGGTAAAACATCAGCATTTGATAAATCCAAGTATATCTGGATTGTTCACTACATTTAAAGTTTTTGCAACTTTGAAATGATCTCCCAGATAAATTCTTAAAAATAAAAGTGTTGGTGGCTGGCAACATGACTCAGCAAGTGAAGGCACCTGCTCTCAAGCCTGAAGACCTGAATTTGATTTCTGGCACCCACATAATGGAAGGAGAGAACCATTTGCTGAGAGTTGTCCTCTGACTTCCACATGCACACTGTGGCACATTCATACACACATATACAAAGTCACTTTAAAATAGTAAAAATAACATAACCAAAATATGAATACCAAGAGAAAGAGCCAGAAGTTCATGGAAAGACAATCAACTGTTTTTGTGCTGAGGATGCTGTAGGGATAGACATGTGTCATTGAGAAATGGTTTGCACATAAAATTGCTCGAATTTTCTGATCAACTACAAAATGTGAATGTAGGGAAAGGTGACTCAAGATAACTTCCAGTGCATTTTTGGTTTTTTTACTGTATTGGTGAAGGCATAGAGGATAATGCAAGGTTATTTCTGAGCATTTTTAACTCTTGTCACAAATACCAGCTCTTTCTAGGGAAAAGAACATGGCACATGTGCCATCTTGGGAGTTTTCAGTGCCATCTGCCAAATTTTTGTCAGTGTGCTGAAACAAATTTTATGGGCTACATCAGATAGTCAAACATTACCTAGCTATGGTGATGCCTAGGTCAGACGGTACACAGTGTTCAAAGGTTCTACCATGGATAAAGATAGTGAAATCCAGGGGGTCTTGTTCAGGTAAATGTGTAACATATGATGTCTTACAAAGACCTCAAGAGCCGTAAACACATTAGAAAAGTAAATAAGAGTATAACCTAGTTTATCTCTGGCAGTCACTCATTATTATGATCTCTGAAAATTATGGAAATTTGAAATGGCTTAAAGTTGTTTCCTTTTTTGTGTGTGCTGAGATATCTGAATGTTGAGACCAAGAACTTACAGACCACTGTGGCCATTAAGAAAGAATTCTTCATTTGTTGTACATGCAATTCCTCCTGAGACATAACATACACTGGTGCCTCATCTTGATAGATGATAGCCATGGATTATACTCTTAAGAGCGTTCCTAACAAGAAATCAAATCCATCATGTCCGCTCATTACATCAGAATGACTCACAAGCTTGTCGAATCTACTTTGTGAGAAATTCCAAGTACTTAAAATTTAAAATGAAGCGGAAGGTAGGGTATTCTTCAACAGATTATACTGTGTAGCTCATTTCTTCATGGGTACACAGTTATCCACTGCTATAATTCTGATATGTAAAAAGCCACTCTGAAACTTTAGTGGATTTAAATAGCTTTTTAAAGGTCTTTGTGAGCCATCTAGGTTACATTTAGTTAGAAGATACTTCTGATATCAGCTGGATCTCCTCTTAGGCCCTGCATTGACTGACTATTGAGTGCATTGGCATATATAGAAGGGCCTCAGCTGAGATGCTGGGGACACTTAATTTCTTCCTTTCCTGCCTGGACTAGGCTGGCAGATGACAGAGTAGTAAAGTGTACAAAGTATACATCTCTCAAATCGCTCTTTGTGACTCGTTTGCCAGTGTCAGACCAAGTGAGTCAATGAGCTGAGCCCTAAATCTGAGTGAGTAAAGTACTTAAGACTAGAGGGCAAACTGTAGCTATAGAAATGTTATTGAATGACACTATTCTTTACCAGACTATACATTGATGTTAAGTATTTAATTCTTCCCACATGAAAATACATAGAGCTGCTGACAAGACCCCCAAATTCTTTTACAAACATAGCAACAGTATTCAACCATAGAATCTCATACTCTACATGAGGTTCAGATGCTTCTCCTTGGTTGTGTCGCCCTTTGAAGAGACATACTAAATCTATGACTATTCTGCCCTCTCTCACACCCTCGCTCTCTCAAACCCCAACATAAAATGATCAGAAAGGGACAATATCTGTCCTGACAACCCTTTGGTTAGTCAGCAGAGGCATGGAGAACATACAGGCAGACCATGACTAAAAGTAGCCATGTAATCTATTTCTTGTTGAGTGTTCACTAGTGACATCTTTAAAAGCTGAGATTTCTGTTGAGCATCAGATCCAAGAAATGTAAGCCTTCTCTGTCATTTTCTTCATAATTATTCCAACTTGGCAAAAAAAAGCTGTCAGTTCAAAGCTGTGTCTGACAAAACTATCTATTAAACGATGCAGAGAAATTAAGACAGTTCCAGAAAAATAAAAGTTGAGGGAATTTAAATATCGTTAGACCTGACTGATGAGATGCTAAAAAGAGTCTTCCAGGTGAAGACAGAGGACAAGAACCTGGCGCCCTGTGAAGCATTGTCTTCAATGAGGGTGAATCCATGGGTTAATACAAAAGCCAGTTCTTTTGTGATGGGTAAATATGAAAGCCAGGGCTTTGTCATTCTGACTTGTAGTCAAAGACTTAAAGGTAAATGATTTAAAAGATCAATTACTCATCCGGGCTATGGAGAATTGTATCAGTTACTTTAATCATTGCTATGAGAAAACACCTGACTAGAGCCTGTAAAGGAAGGCAGGTTGATTCTGGCTCAAGGTTTGAGGACAGTGTTCATGGTGATGGGAAAGCATTCCTGGCAGTACAGGGTGGCCGGTCACATCGCAAGAAAAGAGTCAGTCGGGAAAAGAGGTGACTGCTGGCTCTCCGATCAGTTTGTCTTTTTAAAAAATAATAATATTTATTTTTATTTCATTTGCATTGATGTTTTGCCTGCCTGTATGTCTGTATGAGGACATCAGATCCCCTGGAGTTACATATAGTTGTGAGCTGCCATGTGGGATCTGGGAATTGAAACTGGGTCCTTTGGAAGAGTAACCAGTGCTCTTAACCACTGAGCCATCTCACCAGCCCCAGTTTGTCTCTTTTATTTAGTCCAGGACCCCAATGGCATGGAGTGGCCCATATTCAGGGTGGGTGTTTAACAGGAGGCTCTGTTAAACTTCCCTGGAAATGCCCCACAGACACAGGTCAGAAGCGTCTTCCTGGTTTTATTCCAAACGCAAGCAAATTGACAATGAAATTAGCACCACATGTTTATAGTGTCTAAAATTTTAAACAATGACATCAACAACATAGAAGACAGAGACATACGTTGGTATCAGCTTGTGTTTAGAGGCTGGGCTGTTCCTGGTAAAGTGCTTTTCTATAGTGCCTATGAAGTCCTGGGTTCAATCTCCAGCATAGAAAAAATACACAGAAGAGAGAAGTTTGTGTGTGTGGTGTGTGTGTGTATGTGTTGTGTGTATGTGTGTGGTTCGTGTGTGGTGTGTGTATGCTGTCATCTGTGTGTGTATATGTGTCGTCTACATATGTGTGTGTTGTCTGTGTGGGTGTGTGGGGACTTGGGGGTATGGTGTCAGTGTGTGTGTGTGTGTGTATGTGTGTGGTGTATGTGTGTGGTGTATGTGTGTGGTGTGTGTGCTGTCTGTGTATGTGTGTGTTGTCTGTGTGGGTGTGTGGGGACTTGGGGGTATGGTGTCAGTGTGTATGTGTATGTGTTGTGTGTATGTGTGTGGTGTGTGTGCTGTCTGTGTATGTGTGTGTTGTCTGTGTAGGAGTGTGGGGATTTTGGGGTACAGTGTCAGTGTGTGTGTGTGTGTGTGTGTGTGTGTGTGTGTGTGTAGAAAGTACCGAACACAAAAGGAAGGACCTCAAACTGTCAGCTGGAAAAAAAAAATAACTAATCCCAAAAGGCAAGAATGAGGAAATGAGGAAGCAAAAACCTTCAGCGTGGAGGACACAGCTAGCAAACAGCAGAAGTGAGTCTTACCTCACCAGAACGCCTTTAAGGCAAATGGGTTAAATAGTCAAAGGACAGATGTGCTTGTTTTTAAAAACAACCCCAAGTGCCCCAGGCTGGTCTTAAAATTACTATGTAAGGAAGAAAACCCTTCATCTTCTGACCCTCTGCCTCCACTCGCCCAGTGCTAGGATCACAGGTGTGCACCACCACACCTGGTCTTTTTGGTGCTTGGAATCAAATCCAGAGCTTGGGCATGCTAGGCAAGCAATATACCCACTAAGCTATTTCCAGAACCTCCTCGGTTCTGGAAAATGATCCAGATATACCTAAAGATCTAATTTCATATCCAAATACACTGTAGATATTCATCTGATTTTTCTTAATTACTGTATATTTGTTATACAAAATAATGGACTTAAAGGGGCATCAAGATCATGATGGGGAAATCTACAGAGACAACCGAACTAAGCTAGTGAGAACTCACGAACTTTAGACCAACAACTGTGGAGCCTCCATGGGACTAGACTAGGTAGGCCCACTGCATAAGCAAGACAGTTGTATAGCTTGGTCTGTTTAAGGGGCCTCTGGCAGTGGAATCAGGATCTCTCCCTAGTGTATGAGCTGGCTTTTTGGAGCCCATTACCTATGGTGGGACACCTTGCACAGACTTGGTGCGAGGGTGAGGTGGAGACGGGCTTCGTCCTGCCTCAACTGAATGTACCAGGCTTTGCTGACTCCCCTTTTCAGAGGAGGGGATGGGAGGTGGGTTTGGGGAGAAGGCTGGAGAGAGCGGAAGGAAGGATGGCAGGGGCATCTGTGGTTGGTATGTAAAATGAATAAAACATTTCTTAATAAGGAAAAAAAAGGGCTTCATTATGACATTTGCTGAGTTTATACAATGCACTTTGCTCATATCCCCTCACAAACACATTATCTTTGCTTCCCCTACAAACTCTGGCCCTCTTCCTCTTATCTACTGATTTTTTTTTTTGAAAAGGTTCCAAGCCATTCAGTGGTGAAAGAATGCCCCTCTATCAAATGATGCTAGGAAGATAAGATAACCACAGGCAAACAATGTGGTTAAAGGCTAGTGTGGTGCAATCACACATGCCGGTCTAGGCACCTGGAAGGCTGAGGCAGGGAGACCAGAAGTCTGAGGGCATCTGGGTTATTGAGTAAGACTTCGTCTCAAAAAAAACCGTAAAAGGGACAGGAATTTAGTTTAGAGGTCGGTCGGACAATAGTATCAATCTTAAATTGAAAAAGGAGGTCGGGGGCTGGGGGAAAAGAAGAGAGAATGAGATTATATTCTATACCATATTTGAAAAAAAAATCATGGATTAATGGATAAAGAAAATGTGGTGGGGTTGGGGATTTAGCTCAGTGGTAGAGCGCTTGCCTAACAAGCGCAAGGTCCTGGGTTTGGTCCTCAGCTCCGGGGTGGGGTGGGGGGCAGAAAATGTAGTATGTGTATATGGAGGAGTTTTGTTCCATCACAAAGGACAGAACTATGTCATTTGCAAGAGAATGGGGGTAAATGAAGATTAACATATTAAGCGAAGTAAGTTAGACTCAGAAAGACAAATGTTCCATGTTTTTCTTATGTGTAGATCCTAGATTTTATACAGACACTTTAAATCACATTTGCACATAGGACATAACGCTGGAAATGAGTGTGGGAGAGAGGCAAGAAAGGGAAGGTGGGGAATGAATGCAGTCAAAGACACGATACAGCTGAGTGAGACTGTCTTTATGAAACCTGTCACATATATGCCAGCAAAATTATTAAAAAACAATTCAAAACGTATCAAAGGCTTCAGTTTAAATCTATAAACTCAGAAATATGGAACAACATTGTTTTGTTAAGATTCACATATCAAAAGCACCATCGAGGAAATGAGGAGCTACTGAAGAATGGGGAAAATACCTGCACCTCCTTTGTCTGATAAGAGATGTGCACTTTGTGCAAAGTACTACTCCAACTCAGCAACACGGCCCACTTCAAAATGAGCAACCTCAATAGACATCTCTCCAAAGGAGATATATAAATGGCCAGAAAGCGTGGAAAGACACAAAGCCTACAATTCAATACATTAATTGACTTATAGTTTAAAATGAAACGGTCATCTCCATTGTTGCTGAAAATCAACAGCAATCTTTACTCTCGTCCCATCAAGTAGAACTCAGTACTTTGAAACAGAACCCAGATGGGAGCTTGCTTAGCGGGACCTGTGCTGTGAGAGGGAATAGCTGAGATGTTCTGACCCAAGCTGATAACATATGAGTCACCAAGATGAGACAACATGATCGTCCCACAATGCAAAGGCATCAGAAGCAGAAAATAAAAGCAAATAAAAAGCGTAGGCTGGACTATCAATAAAGATGAGGAAAATATAAACATGCAAGAGAGCCAACAAAACAATTACAAATGAGTAAAACAAGAATCCTTTTAAAACCGACTAGTACAATGGGATAGAGATTTAATTTAAAGATAACACTATATATAATATATAGAGACAATATATACTATATAATAACTAAATTTGCATATATAATTACTAGTTAGAAGATATGATGGAAATGTCCTCACTTAAAATAGCAGCCCAAACCAAACAATAAACAGACAACAACAAGAAAAACATCTAGTAATGAGTTTGCCTGGAAAAATTTTATGTAAGTAGAAATTTCAAAATGTCACCGCATCGCTGGCACACGCCTTTAATCCCAGCACTCGGGAGGCAGAGGCAGGTGGATCTCTGTGAGTTCAAGGCCAGCCTGGGCTACAGAGAGAGATCCAGGAAAGGCACAAAGCTACACAGAGAAACCCTGTCTCGGAAAAAACAAAGAAAGAAATTTCAAAATGCAACTGTGACTATCACAAAACAGGCTTGCTTGCATAAATAAAAAGGCCCATCATCTCTTAGAATTAAACAAACAAAGAATATTATTTATCCTACATTAGTAAAAATACACAAAAATATGAATATATTGGTATATGCATACATATACATAAATTATGACTAGGATATTTTTGGAAGTAGACAAACTAACTTTGAAATTTTTTTCTTGGTTTTTCAAGTCAGGGTTTCTCTGCAGCTTTGAAGCCTGTCCTGGACTAGCTCTGTAGCCCAGGCTGGCCTCGAACTCACAGAGATCCGCCTGCCTCTGCCTCCCGAGTGCTGGGATTACAGGCGTGTGCCACCACCGCCCAGCTAACTTTGAATTTAATTGGAAAAAACAAGCATAAAAAATATTAGTAGACCTCTCACTTAAAAAAAAAAAAAGAAAAAGAAAAATGGAGAAGGATTCTTTCACCAATAACAGAAACATTTTATAGTATATTGTGAGATAAGGAAACTGGAAGCCTCTGTAATTAAAACTACGGGAAGTTGTTACACAAACGTGAGTGAGACAGTGTGAAAGTATGGCTTCCTATACAATAGAGGTTCACAGTACAAACAACAGAAAGTCACTTATGGAAAAGATAGACTATTTAAAAATTGGTTCTGGCAACACAGTGGTCATCTGAAACAAAACAAAATTGGATTCCTAGCACACACTACACAGGTTTAAATGACTGTCAGTTTTCCTTTATTGTCTTCCTTTGTTAAAGAAGAATAGAAAATCCTATTTATTCAAAAATATTCAAATGCAAAAGTCATAAGATGGCAGATTGACACACTCTATTCTTTGAAACAAAATCTTTTCTTGCAGAACAAAACAATAAACAAAAGGCAGACTGAGAAAAAGTATATTTTGCATCACTGATAATGTGCTAATCTCCCAATTATATAAAGAATTATTAAGAGTTTGTAAGAAAAAGAAGAACAATGGATAAGTAAGTACTTAGGTCTAGATGCCTGTACACCCCACACGAAATTTTATTAATTGAAATTTACCCTGGAAAGCTTTGGTATAAGAAAGTGGGGGACTTTGTGGACTGATAAGGGCATACAGATGGATCCCTCATCAATGGGGTTATCAGACTTACAAGAATCTAGACCTCGGAGACTTACCTTTCCCCTTACACCACGTGAGGGCACAGGGAGGAGACTGCTGTCTCTGAGGCATTTGGATCTCATAGACAAGGTCTGTGAATGTCTTGATCTTAGACATCCCAGTCTCCATAAGTGTTAGGAATCAATTTCTTGCTTATCAACCACTTTGTCTATAGCCTTTTTCCATCTTTTTTTTTTTTTTTTTTAAAGATTTATTTATTATGTATACAGAAGAGGGCACCAGATCTCATTAGAGATGGTTGTGAGCCACCATGTGGTTGCTAGGAATTGAACTCAGGGCCTCTGGAAGAGCAGTTAGTGCTCTTAACCTCTGAGCCATCTCTCCAGCCCATGTCTATAGCCTTTTTGCTAGAGCAGCCTCATGGACTAAGACAGAGGGGAAGTGATAGAAGCAAATTGTTCACATGGAGAGAAATATTAATGCCTTTTAAATACGTAACAGAATATGAGGTGATAATGCAGTGTGTTGAGGGAAAGCTATGGTTCTGGGAGAGGCCAATGCTGCACTGATATTGGAGGTGTACATTCCCGGGATCCCTAAAGAGAGCATTCTCCCAGAATAAAATAAAAAAATGCATATTCCTTAAGACTCTGTAATTCCACATCTGATAATTTCTCTCATACTGGTAAACTGAATAGTGGAAAACAAAATGTAAGAAAAGCTACTTGTGCAGCACTGTTTTAATAGTTGGTTGGAATTGACAGTTTCAATAAGTTGATGGTATGTCACCCATGCCAATGACTTACATCCATACTCTGCAATGATTAAAAAAATGATAAAGAAGGCTGTGGAAGATGGTTCAAAAGCTAAAGTACTTGTCTTTCTGTTGTGAGGACTTGAGTTCAGTTCCAAGAACCAACACAAAATGTTGGGTAGTGACACATGGATGTAAATGATAGTGAGGTGGGATGCAGACAGGCCAGCTAGTCCAACATTAGCCACTGAATGATCTCGTCTCAATAAACGAAAGTAGAGGGCATCTGAGATTTGTCCTTTGACATGCACACACAAACTCTCCTTCTCTCTTTCTCTCTCACACAAACACACATACACACACATACACATACACACACACATACACATATACACACACACATACACACACATACACACACATACACACACACATACACATACACATACACACATACACACACACATACACATACACACACATACACACACACACATACACATACACACACACACATACACATACACACATACACACACATACACATATACACACACACACATACACACACATACACATACACACACACATACACACACATACACATACACACATACACACACATACACATATACACACACATGCACACACATACACACACACATACACACACACATACACACACACATACACATACACACACACATACACACACACACACAATGAAAAGATAACATTTTGATAGAAAAGACACTAAGGAATATTTTTAGGTGAGAATAAGTTCAAAACTCTAGTGTGTTAAAAAGGAAAAATAGCAATTTTCTTATAGTACATGCAACAAATTTATAAGAACACAAAAAACTAGTAGATGGGGCTATGTAGAATTGGAATGTAGAAGTCACAAGAATGGCACAGATGAGGAAAAATGAAACTTTGTACTATTTCTTCTTAGTACTTTTTACTTTTTGAATCATCAAAATCTGTTCCCTTAAAAAATAAATACACAACAAAATGTTTTGTCCTTGAGAGAGGAGAGTGGAGGTCAGGGGCTGGCTCAAGCATGCATTCCCATCTCTGCTGACTTCACTTGGCTCCTCTGGCATTCTAAAGATGACCAGAATGCCGAGACCTGGGGAGGAATGCCAGCCCTCTGGTGCCTCCTTTCTTATTTTACCGTATGACTCCACGGACGGTTTCAAGGCTAGATTCTTACCAGAAATAAAGTGTGCACTTGCTCTATGTGTGAAATGATGAGCATCACTGCAATTCAAATTTTTGTTCCTTAATATGTCTGTTCGTATTCACAGCTCTTCTCCAATAATATAAGAACTGTTGGGAAAGAGAGAGAGGCACTCCCTGGCATGGTGAAAGCAGTATATGGAAGACGCAAGGCAGCAGAAAAGAACTAAAAGCGAGATGATCACAACATATAAGAGAAAAGTAAATCACAACATTACTGAGTAATAGAAATAAATGAATTAAGATAGCAGTAGTAAGACCCAAAATTAAGCTAGCAGAATAAATGTGCAAGTGTAAAAATCTCCTCTGGCCAGTATCTGGAATATGGCTGCTTTGTTTGGTCCACTAGGGCTGCAAATTTAGGCACTAAGTGCTAGGGGATGCAAGGTGACAGGAAGTTTTCCTCTGCATATTAAAAACCTAACCAGAAAGGCCATTGCACTAGCACACTGTGGTGAGTTGAGAAAATCACTAAGGTTTGGTCAAGCGCCTTCAGAATTTGCTCTTAATCATGGATAGATGGGGCTCTGAACTTCCACCTTCTGCTCCACATAGCACAGACTCAGTCAGTTTGTTTCATATGACGTTTGAGGAAGGTGTAATGGAAAGCCCACTATAGCACGTTTAGAGAGGAGAGCAGAAAGAAAAAGACAATCAGGGAAATATTCATAGAATGACCATCTTTGAACAAAGCTGAACAAGGTTCACTGTACCCTCCAAGCTAAACTATTTCTGAAATGGAGACCAAAATGTTAAAATGGAGTGTTGTACTGTTCAATACAAACTTAGATTGAAGCAACCATGAGTTGGAGAATACCCTGTTTGTTTTTTTAAATAAGAATCCTTTATGTAAGGATATTAAAAGTAAGTGCATTAATTTTTCATTTTTTTCTCATTTGCTTTTTAATTTTTTAAAGGCATTTTTCTTCACTAAGAGAAGTATTTCCTTTTTGTGAATATTATGATCATGTGAACTTTATTTGCTTTTGTTTGTATGCTTAAGATATTCTTTCTACACCAGAGATTAAAATTAAATTATACTTTATCTACCTCCGTTCTTTGCTTATTAAAATACTATGTTCTCTGTATTATTAATTTTCACATACATATGACTATTCCAGTTTTTCTTCTGGTTTCTGGATGGAGCATGAGAATTTAATTGTAAATTCTGGATTATCATTATTATTAACTACAAATGCTCCTTTATTGTTTCTTGTGGTTGTCATGGAAGTGTGTTGCTCAGAGATGTCTTTTAAAAAGGCACTATGAGGAAGGCAGTGGATAGATAACCTCTCACTTTGAATCTTGGGATCAGCTTTAGAGTTCATTAGACATCCTGGCTGTCTGTGACTAGTGATCCCTGCCATGACTAGGCACAACAAGGCGGGTAAACCAGCCTATAGCTAGCTGTTCAGTGCTTGGCATTTCTGACAGACAGCCTTGGTTCTAGGGTCCCCATCACCCCTATCATGTTTTCTTGACACTGCTGTGCCATGAGGTCTTTCTTGTGAGTCATTCTTCTTTCTGGAACCTGGCATGCACACTGTTCTGCATGTGAATGTCAGAGCTGCATTGCAGCTGCCTCTGCTCACCCTGCAGTGAGTGTCTTTTCTCCCCTCACACAAGTGCTTTCCTTAGCAGAGCTCTTGACATCTATTTCTGTCTGCTGCTGGGTGACCTAAGCTGGCATAGCTGGCAGCTGGAGCAGTCTAAGAATGTCGGCGGTAAAAATGGAGTAACATAGGAGACCAGAGCACTGTGCTATTGGCAATGAAGAGCCATTACTAAGTCGAATGTGGATGGTGGCTACTTAGCATAAGATGATGGCATAATCACCAAAGCTTTCACTGGTGTTGATGTGATCACGTGCCCTGGCTGAGGTAAGAGTCCCTATAAGTGTAGGAAATGAGACGTTTGAAAGTTTTGAGAAGGATAAAGACAGTAGAGATGTAGATGATGTGAGAAACTGGGGGCAGTTAAGAGTAGGTTGTAAAGCTGCAGTGGCTATTTGGAAACTTCCAGAGAGGGCCTCATATCCTGCAATGGGAAAGCGACACAGCTGAGTAATGACTTCTGGATTTAGCAACTTGAGTGATAGCTCCGGTGATCTTTAAGCACTCAGTCAAGGTAGTTCTGTGACACTAAGTCAGGACCAATGGAGAATATTCGGGACCCTGACATGTGGGTTAGCATCATAGAGAGAGCTGGGCTAGCTATTAACAATGATGGTTATTGGTCTCCAGTAATAGATGCCAGATGGTGGCACAGAGCTCTGAGGAGCTTCTGTAATCCTCAAAGTCTTAGGGATAGCTCTGGGGTCTGGGTGAGAAGGAGCAGGAGGGCAGCTAATAAAACACAGCATTCCTAAGTGAAAAAGCAAACAGGCTAGGAACCACTCTGCTACTGATGAGAAAGCAAGAACAAAGGAACAGAGATTAAGAGCAACAGTTTGGTAGAATGTCACAATGTCTTGTTTAATTTCCAGACCTGGTGTGGGTCAAATCTGGAACCCATTGACCATAAAGATGTCTTAAGTCTTTCCCTCGTACTACTGGTCTATGAACATTAGACACTCATGTAACTGCTGCTGTGAAAAGGGAAAATAATCAGACATTTATTCTGAATCTTTGACATTGATATTTAGAGACCCAAAGTATCATTATAGCCCTGGAGGTGGGGTAGACCATGCAAGGATTAAATAAATAAGGTTCTGGCTAAAGTGAGTTTACTAGCTCCAGGTATCTACCCAGTTCTTATCACCTGAATTGTAGCAGCAGAGTTTAGTTATGTGAATACTGGATGTGGTAGTCTGAATAAAAATGGCCACTATAGGCTCATAATGAGTGGCACTATAGGTGTGGCCTTGTTGGAGTAGATCTGCCTGCAGATCCAGATGAAGGACTCTCAGCTACCTCTCTAGCACCATGTCTGCCTACCTACCACCATGCTTCCTGCCATGATGATAATGGACTAAACCTCTGGAACTGTAAGCCAACCCTAATTAAATGTTTCCTTTATAAGAGTTGTCATGGTCATGGTGCCTCTTCACAGCAATAGGGACCTTAACTATGAAACATTTAACTTTAATTGAATCCTTTGCCCATGTAACAATACACTGACAGTACTCCCTTCAACTGGTTGTGATGTGATGGTAAGTTGTAAACAATTCTTATAACTGGGGGTGATGGTAGATATTAGTTTAGCCACTACAATTCCCCAAGGTTTGGGTACATGGTCCCTGCATTTGACATGTTTCCACACTGTTAAAATACACCCAATCAGCTTGGTTAAATGGCAAAATGATTTGTTTTGGCTCACAGCTTTGGAGTTTCAGCCCATGATTAACTGGATCCATGGCTTGGGGCCTGAGACATAGCAGAATATCACAGTGGTAGGAGTGTAGGGTAGAGGAGGGTGCTCTCAGGATGCAGAGAAACAAAAGTCTGAGGACAAGATACAGGCCTTCAGTACATTCTCAAGTTATCTACTTCCTTCAACCAGGTTTTACCACTGAAAGTTTCCAACACCTTTCCAATAACGCTGTTAAATTAGGAATACACCATTGATTAGGTCAGAGCCCTTGAGATCCAATCAGCTCACAATGATTGCATCTAACCAACAGGGAACCACATCTTCACACATGAGCCTTTTCTAGGGTGAGGCTTTATAAATTGTAATAGCTCATTATTATAACTCTAGTTAACACTGTGGCACAAAAGATATCACATAGATTCTAAGGAATATCAGTACATACAGCAAACTCAACCAGGTAATAACTAAGATCATCTGTGTTGTACTAGACAGGGTTTTGTTATTAGAACAGACTACTAAAGATACATATACATGTCCACTGATTTAGTAAATATGTTCCTTCCATTCAGCCAGAAATAGTTTGTATTCACATAGAATAGACAGTATTCATTTGCCTGGAATGTGATAATGTTCAACCCGTGTTATAAGACAGCCTGAAGAGTTCTGGTTTGTCCATGCATTGCATCCTTGCACTCCCATAATAATATGTTATATTGAGGACAGAGTGTTGAAAAGGTGGCACCCCTGCTCAGACTTTGGGAAGACACACTGCTATGCACTATGGGTTTGCACTTTTCAGCCAAACTTTAGGAGTCCAGAAATGAATATTGTGCCCAGACATGTCCATCAAAACAAAAAAATACATCACCACTTCTAACATCTTCCACCACAAGGAAGGAAGAATTCCTTAGGTTTTTTTTCTTTTTAAATTTTAGAGACAGCACACTCTTCTCCAAAGACTACTGCTCTGGCCATATGCCAAGTGGCAAAAGAGCCAGCCAGCTTTTAGAGCAGCCCTGAATAGGAAAAAGCTTTGCAGAAATAGAAAGTTTAATATGGATTTTATTTTTTCATGTTTTCTTTTTTTTACTTTTATTAAAAATAGATTCATTTCTCACATAATATATCCTGATGGGGTTTTTTTTTTCCTGATATTCTTCCCAGTTCCTTCTCCACCTCCCCTCCCATCCAGATATACTCCCTTTCTCTCTCTTGTTAGAAAAGAACAGGCTTCCAAGAGATAATGATAAAATATAACAAAATAAACTAGAATAAGATAAAACAAAACCATCACATAGAAGTTGGACAAGGCAAACCTACAGAAGGAAAAGAACCTAAGAGAAGGTACAATTGAGACACAGAATTGGAGACACACTGGAGAGAATTTAATTTTTTAAATTAAAATTTATATAAAAATTAAAAGTCAAAAGAGAAAGCAAGTAGAGACTGTGGATGGTATTTTCAAAATTAGAAAAAATGGCTATCATCTTTATTATACAAAAAAACTTACAGATGACTAAGAAAACTTATGTACCTTTAGATCACATAAGGATAAGGGAAATGACTTGACATTTTATGGTGAAAACTGTAAATTGCTAATTGTAGTTTGACTTTCCCGTTGCCCTACCTCTAAAAAGTCATTTTCCTTTAGAGAAGTTTTACGGAGATGTGAGTTTCCCAGAGCTTTGATTATCATCTCCTAGGAAGGTCTTCCCTGGTTCCTGTAAGAAAGCAGCTTCTCTTCAGGATATTTGGGAAGGGCCAAGGAGACCGATAGTCTAACCTCTGTACAGAGCAGCTGTTCAGCATCCCAAGCTCTGTCCTCACTACCATCTTTGTGTTGTTACTCTCTGCCCACTTTGCCATAGGTGACACATTACACATTCATTGACTCAAGCCCCTCTGAGGCTAATAATGTTGGTTCACCAAAGGAAGAGGGGATTCCTTCCAGAGACCATATGTCCTGTGTTTCTGGAGGGGCAAGAAAACTAAGCCACAAGGAAGAGAATTTTCCTGAACTTTCAGGATGCACTAACATACAGGAGCAAGAAGAGAGCAGGCAGTGGCATGAAGATTGTCAGAGAAAAAAGCAAGTAAGTGCACAGGAGGGCCCTGTTCTGCCGTGAGGGTAAGACTGCGCCACCATCTTGAGGCTGTGGCTTGGTACCTAGTCTTCAGGACTGCAATCTCCATAAGGGAAATAGTATTGCAGGTTTGGGAGGAAAATGGGCAGAAATACTACTTGAACTTACGGTAACTCCAAGAGAAAAAGAAAGAAAAATAAGACTATAGATGTATCTGGCTTGTTAAATAAGAAACACAGAACCGATTGCAGAGTTAAAAACCACGAGGTCAGAGCAAGAGCGGAAAACCTTACCCTTCACTGCTTCTGCGGTTCTTCCTCTCCACAAGAGAGCTACTTCTCTGCATCCTGTCTATTTAAAAACTTTCTGTTCTCCTCTCTCATTGGTTGTAAACCCAGCCACATGACCTCCTCGTCACTGCCTGTTTGTACAGACCTCCAGGTCTTCTATGGTTGGTATTGAGATTAAAGGCATGTGTCTGCCATGCTGGCTGTGTCCTTCAACACACAGAGATCCGCCTAGCTCTGCCTCCCAAGTGCTGGGATTAAAGGCATGCCCCACTACTGCTCGGCTTCTGCTCTGGCTTGCTCTGACCTCAAGGCAACTTTATTGACATACAAATAAAATCACATTTCAATACAAATAAAATATCACTATATAAGACTGATTGAGAAAGAGAGCACCATGCAATGAAGAGGTAAGGAGAACTCCGGCGTTGTTGTTAAGAGAGTGGAGAAGGAAGCCACAAAGACTTGCTACAGAGGTATGGCATGAAAGCTTACTGTCCAAGCATGGCCACTAAGGCCAAGAGTGCATATGACTGTGCTCCGTTGCTCATTCTGATTGCTGTTTTCTGCAGAAACTCCCAAACCATAAGACTGCCTTGTTTCCAGAAAGGATGAGGGTAAGGCAAAGCAACATCCTCTGAAATGGACAAGAAAGCACAAGTGGCCAAGACTGAGGGCGATATGAATATTGAACACCAAAGTTCTCTGTTTTTTGGGACAGGCAGCTTTCCTTCTAGTTCTTATTAGCAAAACTTGAAAGCCAAGACACGGTGTCCACAGATGTTAGCAAAGAAACTAGAGTAAGTGCTGCAGTGTGGCTAGAGTGGAGAAGCTGAATGTTCACAAGAAGAGCTCACTGAGACATAACTGGGCTTCTGAGCGATACAAGGGTGATTCCCATGTAGCTGTTTTGCAGGATGAACTATAATGCAGATCATTGGCTTCAAGGTCAAAGAGAGATCCAGGTGCTTGGTTAATTTAATTCTGATGCACTGTATGGGTGAATTTTGTCAATTTGACTGAATTGAGAAATGCCTAGGGCATTAGTGAAGTGCCCCCTTTGAGTATTATCTGTAAAGGATGTGTTGAGAGATTACCTGAGTGGAGAAGACAATCCATTTTTGTTTGTTTGTTTGTTTGTTTGTTTTGAGATGGGGTCAAATTATGCACCGAGTGGCCTTAAACTCACTTTGTAGAACAGTTGTGCCTCAGACTCACAGAGATCGTCCTGTCTCTGCCTCCTTAGTGCTGGTACTAAAGTTATACGCCACCACACTCTACAAAACCCCTCATTTGAATGTGGAAGGCACCTTCCTTGGGCAGGGGCTGGGGACTGGGGGAAGCCAGCTGTTTGTCTGCTTGCTTCCTGGTCCACTGAATTGTGAGCAAGCAGCCCTCTCCATCCTGCTGACAGGGAGCTCTTGCTGCTAGTCCTTCCCCACCATAATGAGCTACACCTCAAAGGTGAGTCAGATGAGTCTTTTCCCTTCTAAGCTGCTTTGTGTCAGATGTTTGATTACAGGGACAAGAAAAGCAAGCAGCACAGACAGATACATTTTAAAGGATGGGAAGAAGTAACAAAATGCATATTCTTAATATCCCATTATAAAACATGTGCTACATCTCAACCAATAAACAATTTGTATTACTATGTGGGATTCCCTGGCATCTTTAGCAAGAGCTCAACTACCCCAGGGTTCCAGAGAAAAGCATCTTATAAGATATTGGGCAGGAGCGACATCTTTTGGGGAAACTTCAAGTTTAATACTCTTGGAGTAGGCCAAGATTCTCCCTAGGAAGAAAAATAATATTGAATCTGTGTTCTCACACAGACAGATGGGCCATTTAGTTTCCAAATTTTTGCTAAATATAATCTAGTCTTAATTAATTTTATTCTGGAAAAGGTTGAAGGAAGCATGAGAAAACATAGCACTATTAAGAAAAATGGCCCCTTCTCGCCAGTTCCCAGAAGGATCCATAGAAAGACTGTATTTAGTATGCTGGTTTCCTGATGTTCTTCCAAGTTAAATTATTTGTGCAATATACATTAAGGCATGTGAATGAAGTGGTCTCCTGTGCAGAATTAGCAACCAACTGGAATCTAGAGACAGCTTGGTATTTCTACACCAACAGAGCCCTCTATATGCTCTGTGCATTAAATTTCTGTCAAATAGTCATGTTCTGCAAATTTACAAGTTGTATTTTTTCTGTTTATGTCTTTTGGCATGTTTTTAGTCTTTCATGTAATGGAATTTAGAATTAAGTTTAAAATTTTCATGTACTGGAACATAGTGATTCTGATTTCAATTTTTGACTTCCCTTCATGGGTCATTTTTCATTTAGAGACAAGATACTCATACTCACGTGTGTGTATGTGTGTGTGTGTGTGTGTGTGTGTGTGTGTGTGTGTGTGTGTGAGTGTTCGATCCATCAGTCAGCTTATATTTGGGCTTGCATAGAAATAGCAATTTAGCACTTTTATCCTCAAAGTTAAACAATTGTTCCAGGATTATACATAGACTCTGTCTTTCCTCAGTAATAGGAAATGATACCCAAGAAGGTTAATTGTCATCACCAACTGGACTGGCTTTGGAATCACCTTGGAAATACACCTCTGCATGTATCTATGAGGGTGTTCTCAGAAAGGATTGATGGAGGTGGGGAAACCCATGCTAATGTAGGTGGCACCATCCCATGGGCTGGGGTCTTCAACCGAATGAAAAAGAGAAAGTGAACTGAGCCCCAGCATTCATCTGTTCCCTGACAGCAGATTCGCTGTAACCAGCTGCGCATGCTTCTGCCACCATGGCTTGTCTGCTATGGACTACTAAACTCTCCAACCATGAGTCAGGATAAATACTTTCTTTAGAAAGCAGCCGCTGTCAAGTATTTTGTCATCTCAATGAGAAGACCACCTAATGTAAACTCATTACTGTATTTGAATGTCCTTTTAATAAAGTCAGCTTTTACATTGATCTTCATATTTTTTCATTTCTTCACACTGACATAATTGTCATTTAATAATATGCTTAAATATCCAATTATGTAAGTCTTATCCTTTCTCATCATTCTATTTAAAGACATTTACTGACCATTCTGGTCCATGTACATACAAACTCTTTACAATTTCAATTTTAAGTGGTGCCCTCTGGAGGAATCTTCCTGCCCTAGGTCTCATACATAGGTAGGCTATTTGCAACTGCTGGACCACGATTTCAACTAAACATTTCTCCATGGCTGTTTCTCTGCAAATGAGTAGGACTTAAGATGAGGAGAGGAAAGGAGGCAAAAAGAAGTGGTGGGTGCTTAGTTCTAGATCACTACAACAAAAACATCCGTCGCAACTTTCTCCTTAATTATTCCCTTGAACATCAGAGAAGGATCAAATCGCATTAGCAGTAAGCCACCAAACAAAAATGGACTTAAGTTTTATGTCTTTGCATGTCCTCATCCACTTCAATCTCACTTCACAAGTCCACACACTCTATAATCATACCAACGTGTTAGGAACTGTTAATATTCACCTATATAAAACATTTAAGAGTCTATTACCAGCTTATTATAAGCAATTGCCTTCCTCTAAGGAACTAGATACTAGAAGGATTTTGAACCACTTGATTACTTGAGAATGCTCACTGAAAACGAGCAGATAAGATGAACCAGCTCATATTGTTGGATGAACTACCAAAGAAAATGGCACAAATTGTTTCATTCACAAAGCTTTCCTGTAAAGTTTCATTCCATCTTACTTTGTTGAGGGATATAACAGTGCTTTCTGTTAACTTTATGTTTTCAAAAACTCATTTTTTAATTTATGTTATAATTAATGTGTAAAATGTTTTGATGTCTTTCACTTGTTATATATGTACATATGGTTTTCACAATGTTAACTACATGTTTTAAAATATTTTTATCTAAAATTAAGACATTTTCAGGCATTTTTAAATAAAGTTCATTGATCTATTTACCTTGCATTTGCATAGGCATTTCCATATTTTGGCCATGTCTTTAGTTTGTTTGTTTGTTTATTTATTTATTTATTTTTCAAGATAGGTTTTTGTTAAGTGTAACCCTGACTGTCCTGGAATTCACTCTGTAGACCAGGCTGGCCTCGAACTCAGAGATCCACTTGCCTCTGCTTCCCAAGTGCTGGCAATAAAGGCATGCGCCAACACCATTCAGCCATAGTGGTCTTTAAAGTAGTATTCCTTTGACAGTCATTTTTCTGATTGAACATTGGAGAATATTTTTGGTTTTCATAAAAATTCAATTTTAAAAAAAATTAATTTTTTTTTTACTTCTGATGGATATTTAAGTTCAAAGAAATAATTTCCTACTGTATGAAGTAAAAATAAAAGGCCATGACAAAATTGGGAATGGTAGCAAGCACAGAGGAAGGGAAGCTGCCCACTGCGGGGAAGCCCGTGCTCAGCTCTTGATGCAGTTTGCCATTGGGAATACAAAGGAACCCATGTAATGCAAACTCCTTACCAGCTCAAAATGTTAGAGCACTGTAATTTACACCATAGAAGCCAACTAAAGTATCACTTCAGCCCTTCGTCTCTCTCCCTAACAGAAACATTTTCTGAACTGCCCTCATGATTTAGGTCTGCTGGCTTCCCTCAAAAATAGGGTGAGTACTTGGTGTGATTTTGCAGTATTGACTGAGCCATGACCTCAGCAAATGATGTGCTAAGAGAAGCAACGGTACAGCTGCTGGACACAGTGAATGAAAAAAAAAATGGCTGTCTTCAGAAACATACGCTCTAAGGGAATCAGCAAGACAATTCAAATCCAGGACCCACACTGCAAAGTTCAGGTGGAGGTGCATGCCCATAACCCTCGAACAGGAGAGGTGGAGACAGGCTAGTCTAGCTTCATTGGTGAACTCCAGACCAGTGAGAAGTTTTGAGTTTCTCTCAAAACAAAGGACAAAAGGCTCTCAAGGACTAGACCAGAGGCTCTATCACTTGTGCATATACATGCACATACCCACTCCATCCTACAAGAAACCTAAAACAGAACAGGGCAAACAAAACCAAACAAGCTATAACCCGACAGTAGTCCAGGAGGGAACTGACTCTATTTTCCAACAGTGGTCATCCTAGAGGTGATGAAAAGTAGCTGAACTATGGGTGTATTTTTAGAGGAAGCTGACAGGCTTTCCTGACTGTAAGACATGGTGTGTATGAGTAAGGTCATCAGAGAAGAATGCCCATTTTTGGTGTTCTGGAGGGAGGTGGTTACCATTTGCCAAGGTGGGGAATGCCTGGGAGGTGTGATTGAAGTGGCCAGTAATAGGGAAGCTTTGCATGTTGTTTTAATGGTTAGATGTCTTTGAAAACAGTTGAATAGAGAAAGCAAATGTTCATGTGAGTTCTAGTTCAGGTAGAATATAAACTTCATAGTCCTCAGCATACAGACGGTGTGTTGAGCGAGTCATGTGATTGGGTAAGGGGCATTGAGGAGTGGGAATAGAGGTCAGAACTGGGTTTTGGGAAATGCAGTTTAGATGTTGAAGGTGTGAAGATGACCCATAAAACAAGACTGGAAGAACGGCTCCTCAGACAGGAAGGAACCAGAACCAGAAGTGGCAGAGGTATTATGAAGCAGGTACATGGGGTCAAGGAGGATGGGGACAGCAGTGACAGTGAGATTTAGCAGGTGGAGGTTCTTGCTTATCTGGAGAAGAATAGGCTGGGCTGTAAGAGAAATGAGAACCCAGCTCTCTTTTTGTACAAGACAAAAAGAAGATTCTTGTTTTAAGATGGGAGAAATAACCCCCAAATTTCTTAGCTGACAGCCGTGGCTTTATCTATTGCACCCCAAGTTTAAAAGAGCATCCCATGTTCACAAGAGATGAAATCTTCACTCTGGAGTTACAACTTTTACTGAATAATGGGGTCTCATAAGACAATGGGATTAGGTGAATGATGTTTAAAGAAAAGAAAGTATTTGGTCTCACAGAGATGTTTAAATTTGACTTTTTAAAAGAATTAGAGGTAGGCAAGTGAGAAGAATGAGAACCAAGCAGCAGGAGGAGAAAGAACAAACATGGCCTTTCAGGTGCTAGAATTCATATTTGGAGACCGTGATATCGTGGGGAGCATGACCATCAGCTAAAGAGGAAAGGCTCAATTTGTCCATGGGAAGTTACGATAATTAATGCATCTGTAACAGTTCTAGAATTTAAAAAATGTTTGTGCATTTTGAATAGTATTTTTATGAGATAAAACTTTTAAACAATTTTCATTATTAGGAAATTCTCTAAAATACAAGTACCATTAGACAATAGTAATTGAAACTGATGAATTTGAAAAATAATTAGCTTTAAAGATTTTGACTGAAATGATATACTTCTAAATAATCACAAAAAATTTCTATTTTTCTTTTAATTATCCTATGTTTAGTGTCTGTGCACCTGCATGCCCCCCCCCCCCACCTACTTTAGCACATACAGAGGTCAGAGGAAAACTTGTGAAAGTTCTATCCTACTGTGTGGGTCCAAGGGATCCTACTCAGGTTCTTAGGCATGGCAACAAGCATCTCTGAGCAACAAGAACCAGCCCCAAGCTTCCTTTTAAAATGGTAATTCATCTCCTTTTTATTCTCCAAGATTTAGGTAGGTTACTTCTAATTAATCTGTTGGGGACTTTATAATAAATAGCCTCACTTCTTTTGAAAAATAGCTTTCTGTCTATACTGTTTCATGGATATTCTAGGAAATTTAATAGTATTTTTAATTCCTGTCATTCACAACACTAGAATAAATTTTATTGAATATAAATATTTACCAGTGCTTTAAAAAATTAATGTCTAAAGTTTCCATCAATCCTTATAAAACTAAGCCAAATATGACCAAACTTAGTATTTACAACTTTTGGAATAATTATCAATATAAAATCTTCAGGTAACTAGCAACCCATTAAGATCCTAAAAACAAACAAACAATCAAAAAACAAAGCTGTTAAGTTGGGCAATAGGAAAGTTATTTCTGTATGTCAAAAATATTAGGGCTTAGCAATTTAATATTGTGCAACACAAAAATGCCAATTTGGCTCTTCTGACATTTGCTTTATTGACAAAAATACTAACTTTCAGAAATAGGGTTCTCTCTGAGGAATCACAAACACTTGTGATAATATTAACTCTCATTTAGTGTCTATTACATGAAGTGCTGTCCTGGGTTCTGTGGAATCTATGCATCTACGCATCTATGTATGTATCTACCTACCTACCTACCTACCTACCTACCTACCTACCTACCTACATACCTACCTACCTACCATCCATCATCTACCTCTAAAATATCTGTAAAAACATTACAAAGAAATACTGATATGCCTATTATTAAAGTTAACTTTATCAAGTTTAAAAGCTTCCTAGCCTTGAGAAAATAAATGATTTGTGGAGGAAAAAATGTATCCATTAAAGACATTGTAGTGTTATGCTATGATGGAATAGTGGCATATCAATATCATTTACTACCATCACAAAAACAAACATGGCCTAACACAGGGAGATAAGTAATGGGCTTGGAATTTCAATGAGTCTTTCTCAAGAGACACGAGGGGAAGGTTTGCCACAGAAGCAGGGCGGGCCATGGGAAAATAGAGTAGCAAAGTAGCTTGGAGGCAGAGGACAGCTTCCTGAATGTGATTCTGACCAGAGACAATCTGCATCTGGGAACTGTGTTCTCTGTTCTTTAGCAGCAGCAGCAGCAGCAGTCAGCATCTATACCACAGTAGAAAGAACAATTCCCAGATGCAGATGCCATCCTCGTGGTAACTTCTGCAATAGCCTCTTGTAGAGGACATGCTAAACCAAGTTAAAGGTGGGATTTCAAGTATAAATACATAACAATCCCACTATGTTTTACTTATATTCTTATGTATAATGCTATCTAAAAAAGTCTTGCAACTTCAATAAAGCATGACATGAAGAAAGAGTGATTTTTACTTAAGTTTTAGGCTTGAGTTCAAATGGAAGAGAAAAACTTATACATTCTCTTGGGCATCATTACTGAAAGACAGAGTTGCCTCCAAACCACAGAGAGAACTGGTCATCTTTCTCTTTCAATTGCTTCATCAGCAAGTCTTCTTCAGGTGATAAAACGTACAAGCTAAATTAAAATGCACTCTGCTCATTGGCAAGTTACATGAGCAAGAATAATGTGAGCACAGTGCTTGGAAGTTTTTGATTTATAACTATACGATTCTCTGCTTACAAGGCTGCTGTCTAGGAGGCAGAGCAATGAATCATTACAATTGTCTATTTGGGAAATGTCAAAAGATTAAGGAAGGGCAGGAGAACAGAGAAACAGAAAAAAGCACATTTCTGTCAAATAAATATTTCTCAGTTAATGGAAATGTTTCAGTAGCATATAAGGTTTGAGAATTAAAAAACTTTTAAATAAAACTACAAATAAACCATAAGTCTTAAATTTCCTGGTTGGAAGACTGATTACCATTACAGGCCCTAATAACTAAATTATTCATTCTCAGCTAGAACTTGGTGATTTACCCCTACATATTTTGTGTTTGATAAAGAGGACAAATAAAAAAAATGAATTAAAACACACACACATAAGGCTTGATATTTTGCCAATACAAAAATAAGCATCCACTGAAGGTTTATTTACTGTTTAAATTACTCCTTATTGTTACACACTGTGAACAGAAAATACATCTTACCACACATGGAATAAAAGCAAATAAGTGCAATCTCTCATACATTAAAATTCATAATCAGATCTGTACAACAGATAAATAAATGTATACCTTTAACAGTTAGCTTATAAAAAAAACCAACCGAACAAGTCATTCATTATCCAAGGTCACCAGTTTACTTAAAATTCTACTATGGTCATACATTTCAATCAAAGGACTTGGAACTTCACTATGCTGTACAGGTTCAGATCGATAAATATTAAAAAAAAAATAGGAGGGAATAATAGGCAATACCAAAATGGCTATAAAGGACTTTCCAAACATTGGAAATAATATACAATACTTAATTAGTGGCCAGCAAACATTAGTGGACCCACAGGGTAGTTTTATTATGCTATTATAACTTAGGAAACAAGGTGACTACTTGGATTAGAAGGAAACTTTGGCCTTTTTAAGAATAATGGTGACACCCACAATGACAAAACCTTGTCACAGAGCTTTAGAACAACTCTGTGAGGGGCAAAATGTACAAAGATTTAGGCATACACACCTGAATCCACAGCTAGGAAGAAAGTCCCATGGGGAACACACAGCAGCTATGGACACATATGAATTAATGACATACTGTTCTTATCCCACATCACTGCACATATGACAGACAAGAACACTGCAAGTCACTTCAGTACAAGTTCTCAGTGAAGTGGGAAGCTCTGTGAGTACAGGTGCAGATGGGGCAATCACTACAAATTTAGGGAATATCAAAACACTCAGTGGCGTCACTAAGCTAATCAAATTACTTATATATGTTTACCAGAAAATCAATCATTTCCCTGCCTTCATATGTTAACTATAATCACTTATGAACAGAGATACAGATCCATTAGAAAAGTCTTTCTTACATGCATTCCTATATGATAGATCCTGGTTCACTGTTTTTATGCATTTCACATTGGATATACACAGTGCTGATATACACAGTCACACGAGTTTAATGGACATCATAAAACTGTCCCCTTGCCAAATGTTTCTATTTACACAGTCATTGATATCTCCAGACAGATGATTTTCCCCTCCAAGCAGATGCAAAGTAAGCCCAGAGAGTTTGTTTTTAAGATTTTAGGAGCCTAGAGTCTTGATTTATCTTGAATGGAGGATAAGATGAGTAGCCCACAAAAGAATGCAACTGTACAGGCCAGCCTTCTGAAGAGAGATGGGTTATCTTTAGGAATAAGGATCTGCGCTAGGTCAGTGGTGATTTGAGAGATTTCATGGGCCACACAAACAAAGATAAAAGTGCTGATGATGATGTTGAGGGTAGGGTTTCCAGGAACGAGGACCAAAACACCCCTCGTGTCTGCAGCCAGCCAAATGTGGTACTGACAGATGAACAGCTAGAAATCAAACAAACAAACAAACACCATTTAAAGTGTGGTGTGCACAGAGCATCAATGCCCAAATCACAAATCATAATTTAAATATGTGATAATGCTTTCCTCTGGGAGGCTTCTCCCACCCACCTGGTTCTCACGCTGGTCCTGAAGCCCGCTGTGTTGTCCTACACAGCCCCTCTTCTAAGCAAGACAACAAGAAATGACAGAAGCTTGACCAGGGAGCTTGGGGAAACAGACCTGCTCTATTTGAGAAGGTAACCCCATAGATCTCATACTCTAAAACTTACCTGTTAGAACTGTAATATGAATGATATGAAAGCATTTTATTTCAAATAACAAAGCTCAGAATCTGCAGAGTGTGCTTCAAACCCCATGGCTAAATTGATTTTGTAGATAATTGTATCTTTTATAGCTCCAACTGTAATGAATTTGACTATCTTCTCACAGTGTCCAGGCATAGAAAAGTTACATTTATTACAATAAACATTAGAGGTATGAATTCCAGCAGTATTTATTTATAGAGAAGAACAAAAGTCCAAATCTCCCTGGTGTGACTTCATTTCTATCTGGTTAATACTGTTCTTCTTACTCAAGCATCTTAGTTGAACTGAAAAGCTTAACGTAATGTGAAGATGCTCTGACAGTTACTGACATCCAGCTATTGTTAAATAAGGTTTATAAGCACCCCAAATGTTTTATGATTGTTCAAAGTTATAATTCTACATAGAACATAGTAACTCTGATCTAAAAGGAGTATGTCATATGTACACATTCACACACACATACATGTACATGCACATGTACTTGGCTGTTTGTGATAAAGCAAAATATTAAGAGTACTAACCTCTAGTGAAATTTTTCCAAACCAAGCAAAAAATGAACTGTAAACTGAACGGGCATATCCAGGGATGTTCCTTATCAGGATGAAGGCTACAATCTATACGAGAAACCCAAAAAAGGAAAATATATTTAACATATTTATTTAAAAGAATTTGAAGTCTAAGTGGTAACTTCGTTGCTTATATTCTTGAATTTGATATAATTTTTTTGAATTGATAAATATTATCAGAGTATTTTGGCTAGAGTGCATCCAAGGTAGGTTTCTCAACACATGAGCTGTATACTGAAGAGTAATGTGGGTTTGAGGTAATGTAAGACTGATATTTTACTTTATGTATAACAGAGAACATATTAACCCTTTGCTCCCCGCCAGACTGTGTAAAGTTGATGTACTTTTGCTCCATTCATAAAGTATCTGCCAGGTTCAAGGCCACTCTTTCTCTTTACACATTTCAAATTCCTTGTTGTGGTTTGGATATGAAGAGTCCCTAAAATGGACTGACCCACTGATCAGTCCATGGCTGGATGGGAGAATACTTGGTGGGACCCGGGTAGAGGAAAAGGTCAATGAAGATTTGACTTTGAAGAGTATACCCTGTCCCTGGATCTTCCTCTCTACTTTTGTTTCTTGGCCACCCTGGTGAACAGCTTTGACAGACCACATTCATGTCAAGGAGCCCAGCCACATCACTGCCCAGAAGCACCAGTGCCCACACACTCCACTGAAACCATTAAGCCATGAATCAAAGTATGTCTTGCCTCCCTGAAGTTGCTTTTCTTGAGTATTTTGTCACAGTGACAGAAATCCAATGAACACAATCCTTCCTGCACAGTCAGGGATGTGTATGTGGGAGCAGCAGGGCCATGAATATCATCAGGTTGCCTCTGCAAAGCCTGATAGGTGACATCTCATACAGCATTCATATGCAGTAGTTTTCTCTCTGGATTGTTACTCTAGAACAGTCTCTAGTTTGGGGGCTTCTAGCTGTCACCTCTCTCCTGTATCCTTTTGTACAAGGGAGAATAGCTGTGCATTTTCAAAACTTCCAATTCATAGTCTCATACCCAATAATCAGTTTATTAAGTACTGTCCTTAGAACTCATCTTCCTTCCAAAGGAGCAGGACATACAGTTTCAAAGAGAGACTGAATTCTCATCATTATCTTTGGGACATCCACTTAAATCTTTGAACAGAACTCAGATTGAGTGCTGTTCACCCTTAGCCTCTCTCAAAGGATGTAGGAATGCCCTGGGGAGTGCAGGGTAAGAAAGTGAACGAAGGAATGTAATAATCTGGCCAGAAGAGATGTTCAGGCAGGGTTTAGCTGAGGGAGTGTGGGGCGATGGCATCAGAGAGCTGTCGGCCTGGCCTGTCTGTGCCGGTTCCGGGGCTTGAGCAGAGGCACTTAGCTGGGTCTGTTTCATCATCAACACAAATGGGGATGAGTTCAACTTTAAAGAGTGGATATGAACATTAATATGAAAACATGTAGGTTTTATTGAGGCACACACTGGAGATCTTTAAAGAAACATACACAGTTAACAGCATAAGCACTTAGAGGTGAAGATCAAAAAGGGAGACCCGTGTCTATTTAATGTGTTATTATAATTAGCAATGTAACACAGCTGTAACATAAAATACTAGAAATATGGCTACATATGCATGCAATCTCTTAGGCTGACCAACCAGATATCCAGGAAAAGCACCAAACAAACCACTTCCTCTATTTCTATCTGGGATCTACCATTCACAAAATGTACTACATCTCTTTGTCATATTGAAGTCTTGTACTTTATCATGTATTTAATAAATAAGGGAAATAGAAAAGTCAAAGAAATAATAACCAAATAATAACCACAGTTGAAGTCTGAGAAGTCATTATTAACTTTAAGTGAATATAATTGGGTTTAAAATTGGGTTAGCATTAAAACTTTCTGGGTACTATTATAATAATTTTCTATACATTCTTTATTGTTAATTACCTGTTCTATAGCTAGTTACAGCTGGAAATTCCTATCAAATCTGACAGGAAAAACTACAAAGCTCATATTCAAAGACTGGCACAGGCTAGGGGTGTACTCCATGGTAATGTGCTTGTCTAGTGCCTGCCAGACCTTGGGTTTGATTCCTAGCCCCACCCCCTCCATGTGTGTGTGTGTGTGTGTGTGTGTGTGTGTGTGTGTGTGTGTGTCTGTCTGTCTGTCTGTCTGTCTTTATCTATCTATCTATCTATCTATCTAAAATATGAGAAGAAGAAGAGAGAGAAAGAGAGAGAGACATGGATAGAGAGAGAGACAGAAAGAGAGGGAGAGAAAATAGTAGAACAGAGGAGAGAGAGAAATGAGGAAAGAAAAACTTCTCATGAATTAGGCTGGGAAATATTTTCAAATGAAGCACCAGGCATTGTTTACATGGTTAAAATCTTACAGGAATTTCCTCAGATATGTGTGTACTCTAATTATATCTATTTATCTGTCTGTCTGTCACTCTTTCAGTTTCTCATGACACACACACACACACACACACACACACACACACATCCTCTTTACATCTAAGAACAAGCATGCAGTATGGTCAGAAGGATATTGCTATAGCATATGAATTTCTTAGATGCTGATGACATTTTTGAGGTAGAACAAATATCCTTAAAAAGAAGTAAACAGCCAATAAAACTAATGTTTGCCTTAATTTATATTCCTCGTCCACTCTTTACAAGGGAGAAACTATGTTCTTACAACAAAAGTAACTTTGGATAAGTGAGCATGTGGAGGTGGATAAGTAGAAAAGAGTTGGTATTATTCTGCTTGCAGCCACTCTCTTCGATTGCTCTTCTTAAACTGTTCTGCCTGGTATATTATGAGTGCTAATGTTCCCTCTCATCCTGTGAGTCACAGCAATGACATTTTATAAGTTGTACAAAGAGCTATTGGTAAGTAGTGCTGTTGTCTACAGAAGCAATAGAAATGTCATTCAAAGACAGCCTTGGAAACTTGATTACCAATCATGTCTAGAGAATCTTTCACCTGTTTGGTGCCAGTACACAGAAGCTGAGAATAAATCCCACAGTCCCTGCACTGAAGAACACTCAGGATCTAGGAGAGGACCCTCCAAAAACTCTCCATGCCCTTCTGTGCTAGACTATTCATCCTTGAGATTTCAAGATACAATTTCTTTCCTCGCTTTTACATCAACAAAGGTTAGGAAGAATGCCCACACTTTCAAAGCAGTCTATACCTACTGTCCCCACACTGATGATCACACCCTATGACCTTTTGCTTTGTAGTTCCGGTTTAAGTCTTCACCAGACTCTGCTCCCTTTCTAGGCACTATCCCTCACTTCTCTACATCTTGGCTTTCTGAGTTCAAGTCCCAATGGGCTGCTTTAAGTTCCTTCAATGTGTGGTGTCCCCTTTCACTATAGGGCTTGCCCAGCTGTTCCTTCCTTCTTTTCTCAGGGAAATGACTATGACCCCTGACCCCATTCCTCTGTCTTCCAGGTAGGACATATACCACCCTTTATTATATTCTCATAAAGTATGAGATACTTCTATTCAAAATTATGTGATAATTATAATAATTTGTTACAAAGTATTGTCTCTTCCATAAGAGTAGAAAATATGTTGAATCTGGTCATCACTGGACTGTCTAAGGTGCAGAATCAAAAGATTATTAAATGAATACAAAACACTCCTAAATAAATGAATCAATGTATACTGACCCACATCTCCATTAAACCATAAATTTCTTGAGTTCAGGTGTCATCTTGTTTAATACTTGGCCTTTTATTATTAACATGGTACTTAGCACAGTAGGTAATTGATAATATTAAATAAATTAAGGTAAATATTAAAAAAACAAATATGAGCAGAGAATTTAAATGTTTTGTGTGTGTGTGTGTGTGTGTGTGTGTGTGTGTGTGTGTGTGTGTGTGCAGGATAAAGGTTGAAATTTGGTGTGTTGCTCAACTGCTCTTCATTTTCTTTTTATGAGAGACATCTCTCACTGAGCATGGAGCTCACCAATTTGAGTAGACAAGCTGGCCAGAAAGCCCCGAGGACCCTCTAGTCTCTGCTGCCCCAGAGTTGGGATTTAGGCACATCTGCTATACATGGCCTTTTACATGATGTCAGCATCATCTTCATGTTTGTACCATAAACATTTTACCCGAGCCTCCGCCCTAGTCCTGGATTAACACTTTCCAAGTTATAAACGCTTGGCTGTATAATTTCCAAACATGAAATATAATAAGCCTTTGAGAGTGACTTTAACATCTCTATTACTATAAAGAAAGACAGGCTTAGAGATTAGGTAACTTCCCAGCGTTTTCTGAGGTTTGAACTTTCTGTCATCTCTTTACTTCTGAAGATTGTATTCTTATAAGAAACTTTGAAGTGAAAAGTTCTCGAAATCAAGGTAATTCTTGGGAGCTGAGTGTGATGGTGAATGCCTTGATTTTATGACCTGGGAGCGTGAGGCAAGAGGATCATAAGTTTGAGGCCAGCACAGGCTATACAGCATGACTCTGTCTAGAGAAAAATCAAGAAAGAATTACCTGTACCACAGAAACAGATGGGTGGAGCTCATTACACTCGGCTTTGTTTTTACAACTGCTAGCCCAGATGGAATAGGTCTAAAATGAGAATGTACAGGTCAGATCACAACACAGCCGACCCTTCACTAGACATGAAACAAGGTTTGGTTATCTTCATCACAGCATGGCAGCTCACTATGCCTTAAAGAGCATCCTTAGACGTTTTCTGTAGCCTTATTCACTTGTTCAGAGGATCAGCTGTCTAAGCATGGGGAAGCAAGGGAGAGGTTTGGGCACTTCTGGGAATCTGGTCATCACAGGATGTGTTGGCTCTTCACATTAGAGAGTACATGGTATAATTGGTCCCAAATTGATTGCAACATTTGAAATTCTTATCTCACTACACTTTCAGCTAGTGTGCATACTTAACATACATGTGCATTCTATTTAGAACTTATATCCAATTAGAAGAAAATTACAGAAAAAGTTTTAAAGTATTTATTTAAATCAGTTAATTCTATTTCCTTGTTTTAAGGCTGATTTTCTCTATCAGTTAAAAATTTAGGTAATTTAGATAACTAGAAACTTACATCTTGAAACTTACCAAGAAAGACACTACGGAAATGAACAGGAGGAAGTTGGAGATTTTGTTTGAAAACAGAGGTTCACCCTTTCCTTCGGAAAGTATTTGACGTCTCTGCAAAGCCAGATAAATGAAAGCAAACAGCATCCCATGGAAGACTACCTGAAAACGAGAGGGAAGTTGTTTGGAAGAGTCGCTTCTCCAACACTAGCGCAATGCTTGCTTATTTAAAACTGTGTGTATGAAAGCGGGTGGGCTAGAAACCCAGGACTTCAGAGTTGCCATGAAGAGCTGAAACCTTAATGCAAACTTTGACAGTCAAATAAAGCCAGTACTGCTAGTGAGGGTGAGCCAAGAGAGCAAGCCCCACAGCAGCAGAGGCTCCTCCTCAAGGTCTTCGGGCAGGGAAGAAAGACAACTGATGTTTTTCAGTGTGGGAATTGAACACAGGTTCTTACACATGAGAAACATAAACTGCTTCACTGAGCTACATCCCTAACCTCAACAACTGAAACATACCAAACTCTTCTAAACATCCTCCAAAACATTAAAACACATTTTATACAGCTCCCTTCAATCACATCCAGCAGCAGTACTGCCAAATCGTAAGCTTAAAAGGAAACTATGCACAAAAAAACAACATGGCGGAGCAGAAAACATATAGCTTTCTCTTTAAAAAAAAAAAAAAAAAAAGTATAGATAAGAATAACATGATTTGTTACTGAAATGGACTGGGTTTTTATATTCCTCAGTTGTTCAGCTCCCCTCCCCTCCAAAAAATAATAAAACCCCCTTGAATATCGAAAACAAATTCCTATGTGGAGTCTGGTGTTTTTTGTTTTTTGCTTTTTTGAGACAGGGTTTCTCTGTGTAGCTTTGCGCCTTTCCTGGAACTCCTTTGTAGCCCAGGCTGGCCTCAAACTCACAGAGATCCGCCTGGCTCTGCCTCCCCAGTGCTGGGATTAAAGGCGTGCATCACCAACGCCCGGCTGGAGTCTGGTGTTTTAAGTAGTATGTGGGAAGCAGCCAAGACACAAGGGTGCAACCTTTTTTTTTTTTTTTTTTTTATCCTTTCTAGAGCTTTATTGGGAGAGAGAGGGAGAGGGAAAGGGAGAGAGAGGGAGAGAGAGAGACAGAGAGGGAGAGTTATCGGAGAGGAAGGTATGGAAGGAGAGAGTGCGGAAAAGGGAAAAGGCAAGGGTGCAACCTTTATGAGTGGGGTTAGTGCCTTGTAAGAGACCCCAGGGAGCATTCCTGGTGAGAACATGGCTGCCCATGGCCCTCACTCAGCACTAAATCTGCCATCACCATGAACTTGGATTTCCCAGTCTCTGGAACTATAAGAAATATGCTTTGTTGTTCAGGAGCCAACTAGGCTATCCTGTTCTGCTTCAGTTGCTCAAACAGACTAAGATAAGCACATCCTAGCAGATGATGTAAGGAGACTTTAGCAGGGACACTGTATCTGTATGTGGCTTAGAGACACAATAAATTACACTGGAAAATACACAGATGTTAGAACCCAGGAATGGCACAGAATGGTTATCAAGAAAGCATATTGAAAGATGGTAAAAGACAGAAAGAAAAAAGCAAAGGGTGAAGTAATTATCATTGGCTGAGTGCTCTGCTAGACAGTTTGCATTTTCTTTGGCAAAGGTATTTCAGGTTAAGTGCATGGGATAAACCACTATGTGTTGCTGCTGCTGCTGCTTTGCATGTCTATCAACAAATCTATATTGCACAGCTTAATACCCCATTGTAATAGCAATCTTAGATTCGAGAGTGGATTGAAAACATTTGGCAGCTCAGGGGTATGTCTTTCTCTAGTATACACTTCCCAACATCAACATCTCATCAAACTCAGGACACATGAAGCTCATGAATACTGTTCTGAATGGTAGATATATGTGAATCATCTATCAATACAATTGTCAGTCAGAGGCCTCTTTACAGACAACACTGAAAATATTTTCCTGCTGATAGACATGCATGTAATGAAAAAGGGTATGTGAGTGGTCTGCTTCAACTTACTCTCAACATGTTTATTCTAAAACTAAGCAGAAATAGACAAAAGTACAAATAATTTTCTAACAGTATAATTTGAGACAGCAAGGTATCACAAAGCAAATACATACGTAACGATCTAACCGCCATCGGAACCACCATTCATACACATTCCCTTTCAGTTCAAAACATTTGGAAAGTGGCCAAAGGGAAAAGATCTTCTCAAATGCACCCTGCGAAAAGGAATCCAGACAGTTAAGACAATACACATCACTGCTTGCTTTGTAATTTTATTTGAATGTATATATTTGTTGAGCTAGAATTATACAAAGGCCATGCACATTTTTAACTTCTGTTCAATTTCTTTTTTAAATATGGCTTCACTTGAAATCCACTTAAGAATAAATTTATTTTAGCTATGGCCAATAAATATTTAATACTTTCCAAATTTATCTGTCCTTCACACAAAAGCTACTAAAACTACAAAATTTTGAAAAAACAAAAAACTAGTAATTAGAAAATCATTTGATTGAGGAGTTATAATCTAATAGATGAAAAATGCTCATATTTACTAGTCAGATACAAAAAAACCAAATGCTTTAGCCAATATGGTATCAATAACCAAAAGAATGGTTAAGGTGAAAATATAATTTATTTTCCTCTAAATGTCCTTAATTATCTATAATTATTAGAATTGAAAGGGCCCTCTGGATTAATTACTCCAATCAGCCATCCCTAAGTGCTATTACTAGCCTTTGAAACACAGTTTCAAGTTTTACTCTGTCCAGTTATTGAATGGCACCCTCTTATTAATCTGACAGCCAGGAAAATGTGGGAATGAAGGGGCAAAAGTCTTGGGTACATTCCTGCACACTAATGAAGCCCTTCAAAGAGAAAAATCCTCAATATCGACGAAAGAAAGCCAGCACACTCCACTAAGGAATGTCCCATTACTGGACCTTCTGCCAAGAGCATAAAAAATAATTACTAAAAAAATAATTACCAAAACCCAAAGGAAAACACCAAGATAATGTTTCAGATACTGCTGAATCTTTATGTCAGAAGAAATTCATTACTTTAACAAAATACAACCATATCCATTTAATCACAACTTTAACTGCACATAAAACAGAGCTGAATCAAAATCTATTGTGCAGACAATGTAGATTCATTCTTACCAAAAATTGCAAAATAAAGCCTTCTGGATTATACATATACACACACATATATAGGTATGAGCAAATGTATAACATAACAGGTATGGATTTACTAAATATAAACATATGATCTTAGAGACCACATATATGAGGAATATCTACATATACATGCATTTATAACTTAAAATTTTACTTCTAGTTGAAATTTATTTATTATGTCACCAATAAAGAAGTTTTATTGAGTACTGGCATTTTGAGAAGACAGTGGGCTGACCTGGGCTGTATGCTTTTTTTCTTTTTTTTCTTGTCCTGGAGACAACGGTGACCCAGAGCTGGGGAAGTTTTCTTATTCTCACTATTTAATAATGGATCAACTTCACTTTCTTTCCATCTGAATGTACTCACAGAATGTCGGGCATTTGTTGGTACCTAGTTCTTTATACATTTGCCAATTGTTTCATTATTTTATTTATCTCACATGAAAAAGAAAACTAGGTGCCAGGCAGAATCAAAAATGTTTTTACTTGTATTTACTTCTAAGTATGACAATAAGTACAAAAGGCCTAACAACCCTCCCCCATGGCCCTGCAGAATTATCTCGCACCCCAATCCACATGTAACAAAACATACCTAGTGGACACTTACACTTGACACAGCATTATGAAAAAAAGAGCACCGTGAGCCCACTGCAGTTTATGTCAAAACTGTAGACATTCAAATTAAACTATGTTATTCTGAGTTTCATGCTGCCCAAGTAAAATGTCTGCCTGATGGATTTAACCAGCAGATAACAGACTGTCATTCTGCGAAATCTACAGAAAATCTCAACCATCAAAATAAAGGATATAAGGTCAGAAGTATAAAACGGCCCAAAATCTTTTAAATTAAACACACAGGACATCACCAACCTTCTGCACTCAAGTTCATTTTATTAACTGTCTCACATTTACTTTGCTCACTTACGGAAAAATCAAGGTAGAGTGTGGTGCAATGAATAATGCACAGACTAAGCTGCGAATCCTGTCAGGAGACTTCTGACCATCGCTTAGAGAATGTCTCATAAAAGTCACTCAATAAACGTTTGATTGGTCAAAGTCAAGTAAAATGGATCTTGAACAATTGCCAGAGGAAGAGCTTAAGATTGTTCTTACAACAACAACAGTAGTAATGAAGTGGGTAGGGTCTCAAAAGAACTGCACCACAGCAGCCAACTGCAGGGTGACACCTTCATTACAGTCATTGAAAAATGGAGCTTCAGAAGACCTGAACTTTAAAATATTATCAACTACAAACTGGAGACTATACAAACCTGAGAATATGCCAAGAAACATATGCACAGCAGCAGAAGAGCTAGTTTCAGCAGTAAGCCAAGCTGCCACAAACAATTTCCTAAAGAGAAAATATGCAATGTAAAAACAATATAAATTTCGGTTAACAAACGCTTTGAGGGCACTCTGCTCAATGTTTTTGTACCCGGAATGTTCCTCAAAATAACCCTTGCGTACAGTATATATAAATGTGTTCGGGGCATAACTCAAAGGTGGAGCGAAAGGAAATCAGTGGAGGGCTATTGTGAGGAATCGGGTTACAGCATATTGCTGACAGCACACACACCCGCTGCCCATCTAGTGTAGATAGACGCTTTAAGGTACCTCTTGGATGCATTCACACTCATTCACTACTGAATGTTTCAACTATATGATCAACACAATGCTCAAACTCAGGTTAAATACTAGCTTAGGTAACACTGCTTAAACATAAAGTTCCAGGAAATGTAAGCTCCCTAATGGACTAGGATTTAGCCATAAGGAACATTTTAACATATGCATACTGCAAAGTACAAGTTCAAGTTTATGCATTTTAATAAATGGCCTAAGTTTTGTAGAGAAATTGTACACTAAATCTATAGATTGTCCAAAGACACTAATGAATTTTAAAAGGGCTGCATTGAAAATTTCCTGGAACTTATTTAACATTTTAATGGCAGTCAATGAGAAAACATGTTGACAAGCAATATTTAAGTTGGAAGCCAGGTACAGATTTAATATTTAAAATATTCTTTATTAAAAGATTTCCTTTAATTATATGATCATGGGGAAATCACACCAAGAAAACAACTGTGGCCTTACTTGAACTTGATCAGTAAAAGACTGAGAAATTTGGAAATGACAACCTTACAGGTAAGTAATTGGGTTCCTTAGATGTAAATAAAGTAGGTTGGTGGTAATTCCAAAACAGTTGTGTAGAAGACAAATTATAAACTATGACATATGAAGGCTTTTACATGCATATGCAGTAACTGTTTGCTCAAACTCTACATATGTAAGAAATCACACAAAACAGAGTTGCCAGTATTGAAGTGCGATGTGGGAAGAGCCTGCAGCCTGTGTGGCTTCTCCTCCTCTTTACTGCTCCCACCACTCTGCTGTCTGAAGACTGCCTCACTAGTGGAGAGGGAGATACGTACTATAAATGTAAACGAGTACTCTGCAGTATTACAGTCTTCCACGAGCTACTTGGCTTTACAAACAGTTTTAAAATAAAAATTCTAAAACCACTCAGAAGTTTCAATTATCTACATCCTTTAATAATTAAAAAAAAGACTTTAACAACTATCAGGGAGTCTAGTACATTGAGAGAATATACTTATTAACGTTAGTAAGACCGTTTATTTACCATTTGCTTTTTTTTGGATTATTTGTGGCCACAAAGCTAAAGTGATATATATGACCATGAACCACACCGTGACCAGGGGGACAAAGTAATAGAATTGATAAGGCCGATCCATTACGATACATAACACCACAACCAGGAAATTGAGACGAAATAAGACCTATGAAAATGGAGAAGAAAATGGTTTTCATTCCCAATATACATGAAAAGCAAAGACAGACTTTCCTGAATACAGTAACACATGTAAGACTCAAGTAACGACTAAACAAGTTTATTTTACCAACCCCTAAAGTTTCATTTGTCCTGAAATCACTGAGAGTTTAATATAAAATATTTATGTATGAGTTCACTAATGACATTCCAGTAAAGAACCAGCCTGATCTAGCCTATAACTACATCTTTTTAAATAGAGGGACGAAATCATACACCAGCCTCTTAGGGATATAGGTAGAGACTCAATTGCCTCAAGAAAAGGTGTCCATTCCATCTCTCGTTTGATGTCGATTTACCCATTTGGTAAGAAATAGACAGGTGTGAGAGATACAAAGTAGTATGATTCAAGTTTTAAAAAGTCTTTGTGACTTTCATTAGAGTCATTTCAGATATCAGTTAAATTTATGAACAAAATATAGCCTATGAGTCGACTTCTCTCAGTCCTATACCGCTGACTCTATGACCCAGGGCAGAGCATTTGAATTCTCTGAGTCTCTGTTCCCATCTATGATCATGAGGACATCTCAGGGCTGCAATAGGGCGTAAGTAATGTTTAGAAACTGCTAAGTACAAGGCAGGAAGTCAGCAAGTATTAATCCTCTTCTTAGGTAGTGGGGAAAAAAGCACAGTCATTTCAGTTAACTGTGCACCTTTCTACCAAACTGAAGAAGACCAACACTGTGACCCTTTGAGAACTGGAGCTATTACATATGCATCTAGGTTGTAATTTCCTTCTATCACTATTAAATTATATCAAATTACTAAACAGTAAACACAAAAACACAACTTTAAAGTGATTTCATAAATCCTTATGATTCAGGGTCTCATACTGACCATATTTTATATTTTCTTAACAGATACACAGAAAAGCACATTGAGTTGAAAGAAAAAGAGAACTGACTACATTCTTACCTGACAAACTCTATGGATTCCAAAGTCTCCTTTAATCCAAAAGTATGAGAAATGCCCATAGCCTGTCTGAAAGAGATATGCAGCGACCAGCACCCGAACATGCATGTACACAGGCAGAAACTGTTAACAGAAACAGACAGGGCGGTGTGTGATGGCAGAACTATGCTTGGAATTACCTTGGATTTCACATTTTCCTAAAATGAAAAACACAACAATCCCCTACTTTTGAAAATGTCCAAAGGACGACTTATAATATTTAGTTTACTTAGCAAAAAAAAAAAAAAAAAAATCACATAGACATATGGAAGCATAATTTCGAGCTATCCCTCTCTACCCTTCTTTGGGAAAGTGTCTCACTTAGAACTCCCTATCACCCTCATCACCTTCTTCATCATGCCCAAGTTCCAGAGGTCCTCACTGTGTTGTTTCTGGAGAACTACGTCTTCACTAAAGCACTGCACATTTTAATCTAACGTAGCAGTCACAGGAGATGTTCCCTTACTTCCAGGCACTAAGGAACCTAACTTTACATTGTCATCCCACCTTTGAGAGTGTAACTACTATCTGGACTATATAACTAGTACATTCCTTTAAAACACTTTTAACACTAAACTTCACTGGCTCCCACTTTACAACCACCTGGTAATTCTGCAACTACCTAGCCTGACATGACTTAGAGGCATTGTAGGATAATGTGAATTCTGTGCAGGATAAAATAACTTGAGTGTATGCCTTAAGCTCTAGAGTGTTTGCATTTTGGAATGCATGCATCTCTTTCCTTTATAAAGGATATTTTACTTGAGGGGGGAAAAGCAAGCAAACCCTGGTTGAACCTTTGAACCGACGATACATCATTACACTCTTCTGCATAGCCTCTACTCTAACCAAACTGAAGACTCTCTCTGAAGGGATCTTTGTTTGCTCCTTTGTCTCCTATCTTCTCTTCACCTGTCAGTGTATCCCTAAGATCTCCTTCTCAATGTGTCTATATTTACTAGAATCCTATCTGCAACCTAGGAGGTGGTGGTGTCTGTAATCTTAGCATTTGTGAGGCTGATGCAGGAAGAGCACAAATTCTAGGCTAGCTTGGGCTACATATAGAGTTCACGTCCAGTGTGGCTTCCATACTAAGTGACTACTTAAAACACCAAGGGCTATTTAAAGTGACTACTTAAAATACTAGGGCTAGCTCTGTGTTAGAGTGCTTCCTAGCATGCTCAGATCCTTGGGATCCACCACAGGCACTGGAAAACTCAAATCCTATTCTCAAAGTCTTAGTCTTCACTTTTCCTCCTGAGTCACTGCAGTGGAAATGATCTGCTTATCAGACAGTTTTCATTAACTGTATTTCATCATTAGTTCTTTCTTCTAAATGGCTTCTGTCAATATTAGATGAGAAATTCTTAATGAAAGTATACCACAGAATTGCAGAATCATAGAGAAGAAAAGTAGAAATTTAGTGTTGAAAAAAGCTCTCAGAAGTTAACAAAGAGAAAAACATCTACATCGACTCCATTCTTGAATGTACTCTACAGTAGCCCACACACGAACCTAAGCTGTTGTTGTTCTTTGGTTGGTTGGTTGCTTTGAGGGATTGTTTTACAACAAGGTTTCTCTGTGTAGCTCTGGCTATCCTTGAACTAGCTCTATACACCAGGCTAGTCTCAAACTCAGATCCGCCTGCCTCCACCTCTCAAGTGCTGGGATTAAAGGTGTGCACCACCATGCTGGCCTTGAGCCTGTCTAAGGTTATATTTGTTCTTTTTGAGACAGAGTTGCACTATGTGGCCTAGGCTGACCTCAAACTTGTCATTGATCTGTTTTGTCTCAGCTTCCCATTTGTGGTGAAGACAATCAAACCCAAGCTTAAGCGTGAGTGTGAGGTCATAACAATAAGTCAGATTGCCTGAAGCTAGAGTTATAGGCAGTTGTGAGCTGCCTGATATGGATGTTAGGAGTGAACGTAGGCCCTATGGAAAAGCAGTACACACTTGTAAGCACTGAGCAATCTCTCCAGACCATAAGTGCTTCTTTACATACTAACTATTAAGGTAATCCATTCCACTGGGAGATGGTCACTAATCACACTAGAGGCCCCTGTCACGAAGGTTGCAAAGCGACTATATTAAAGGCTGCAGACTCTGCTCTCCAGAAGCCTGTCCAATAGAAGTAAAGAGGAAGTCACCTACTGGCTTTCAAAAGTGCCTTCCAAAACCTTTATAGGCTGAAAGAAACAGATGAATCCAATTTTAATAAGTATATTTTAGTTTCTTAACTAAAATATTTTAAAACTATCATTTCAACATGTTACTACAAAGGCAATAAACAGTCTTCATTATTTCTAATTTGAAAAATGTGAACTTAGTGTAAATTTATTATAATTAGTAATACTTAATTTGCTTTTCTCTGAACAGCCCATTTCTGCTCTGCCTAGCTAGTATCTGCGGCTACTTGGCTAACAAGTGGAGCCTGGCTGCAGAGCCAGATACTCAAGGTGAATCTTTCTTCCTCTGACAGCTTTGGAAATATTGGAAAAAAGATGTAAAACCTATGTTAACTATTTTTAAGTACCTTAACCACTCTCTAGAAAGCAACCTTTCAAGTCCCTTCAAGACTAAGGCTGGGACTACAAAGTTGGGCTTGTTTATTTATATTAAGCAATATAATTCTATTATAGAAAATTTCTAAGTTCCTACCAGTGCTAGCCTGTCATAAATCTTACATTTCTCCTAACTTTTTACTGTGCAATATTTCAAACCAATAGAAAAGCTGCAAGACCAATAAAATGTACACAAATAAACGAACTGAGAACTTATAAACAAGAGTACTCTTAATATCTTACAATGTGTCTTCTCAGAAGGAAGGCAGTTCCTTACATGGCTATATTATCATTGTAATAGCCATGAAATTTAATATGAACATAATAGTTTCTACTATATAATCCATAGCTTCTCTGGAAATGTTTCTTTGCTGGGCACTGTGGTTCATATCTGTACTTTTAGAAGTGGAAGCCAGAGAATAAAGAATTTGGAGCCAGGTGGTGGTGGCGCACGCCTTTAATCCCAGCACTTGGGAGGCAGAGGCAGGCAGATCTCTGTGAGTTCAAGGCCAGCCTGGTCTCCAGGAAGGCACAAAGCTACACAGAGAAACCCTGTCTCAAAAAGCCAAAAAAAAAAAAGAAAAAAAAAATTTTGGCCCAGCCTATTTGTATAGAGAGCTCAAGACCAAGCTAGGTTGTCCAGTGAGAGCCTGTTGCAAAGAACCAAGGGCTGGAGAAGTCACTTAGTGGTGGAGTCCTGGCTTAGAATGCACAAAGCTCTGAAGCTGATCCCTGACCCTGCAAACAATGAATCATGCATGCATTTGACTGTCATACTACTTAATATCTTTTAAAAAATCCATATGTCCCTTTTATCTCTCCTATATCAAGATTACAACAAAATTTCAGAGTTGAAATTATATTTGAAAATTCAATTTCATCAAAGAGGTAGGCTGACTTTCTAACCCTAAAAATTTCCCTGTCTTTCATGAAAGTCTCAAAAAAGGAGAAAAACACAGTGAGGCACAAAATCCTTGTCAAGTGCCGATGCCAAACTTGTATCGCTCAGCATTGTAAGCATATTTGATATAAACATTTTTTTTTTGGTTTTTCAAGACAGGGTTTCTCTGTGTAGCTTTGCACCTTTCCTGGAACTCACTCTGTAGACCAGGCTGGCCTGGAACTCACAGAGATCCACCTGCCTCTGTCTCCCGAGTGCTGGGATTAAAGGTGTGCGCCACACCGCCCGGCTAAACCTTACTTTTAAAGAATGTTTATGTCAACAATATGTTTACACCATCTGCCTAGACAATTTAATAATTCTCTGGGATTTTAAAATACTTTCCCTTTTAGCATGAAAACTATGAAACAACCATTCCTTAAAACATGACAATTGGACAATTGAAAATACCATAGCTGTTAGAGTTTTACATAAGGTTAATCTCTCCACTACTCATGAATGGAACCCACAAATATCTTGTAACTTACATGAACAATGCTTTTCAGTGAAGACACAGGTAATTTTTAACACTGAAAATGTGTGTAACAGAACAGGGACACCCAATTAATCATTACAAATGATCTGCTAATGAAAAGTATGTCCTTCCAGAACAGGATTGTTGTTTTTTTAATTGTAAATGAGAATGTATTGGGAGGCAGTCTAAGAAGATGTATTAAATGTTGGGTTGCTAAATGATTATACTAGAATGCCAAATTGCCTTCATCTTTTTACGATCTAATTCCTTTCTGGAATCACTGAATTGAGGAACTTAATCTGCCATTAATTTTTCCTACCTAATTTCTTAGATAGAAATATCACCATTTAATATGTCAGCAATTAATTATGTCTCTAAATGGCACATTCTTAGAACCAGCCCCTCCTCCCCCATTAACTAAGTCCTTATTCATATGCCAGAGGTATTTCCAGGCACTAATATTCACCTCTTTTTATTTCCTAGAGAATTTATGGATTTATGCCAGGAGTCCTAAGCCATCTCCCCTGACTGGATTTCTTCACTAGCTGCACCTCAAACTTACAGACCACAGGAATCTCACTGCTGCTGCCAGCAGACAGCGGAACCATAGAATTCCCAAAAAGAGCACATTTCATTCCTTTGCTCCATGCCTTCAAACAAAACATCCATAAAACTCAGAAGTTCAACAGCTTTCAAAGATACAAGATAAGGAAGACTATGGTTTTCATTTAAAAAAAAAATCAGTAATAATATTTACATTACTAATTGCTGCTATGGAATGTTCAAAAATATTTCTCTCTGAGCACGCTCTTCTTATCTGAATTCATCCTCAATTCAAATACTGAATATTTATAGATGAGTTTTGTGTAAGCAAAGAAGCAATAAAACAGCTTGGTACTTCACAAATTATGAATGAGTTTCTAACTTTAAATTTTAAAACATTTTTCATTGAGTTTGACTCTTCACTATGAAAGCCTATATGCACATTCCTGTCAGGCTCATCCACAAAAGTCTGTTTTCACTGAACTACAGTTGGAATGTTAAAACATAGAAGGGTTATAGTTTTTCTTAACTCTCCCATATCTGAGGCAGTCTAGATCATAAAATTCCTGGGAAGGAAAAAAAGGAGGGCAAAAAAGTTTCAAGTTTTAAGGTTTTTTAAATATAAAATAGTAAGGGCTGGAGAGATGCTCAGTGACTAAGAGCACTTGCTGCTCGTGCAGAGGACCTGAGTTCAGTTCCTAGCACCCACATCAGGTAGCTCACAACTGTCTGTAACCCTAGTTCCTGGGAATCCAATTCCTCTGGTTCCCTCAGGCGCTTGCACTCACGTGCACATACCCAAATGCAAACACACAACTAGATATGACTTAAAATAAATGGTAAAAATTATTTTAAAAATGCAAAACTAGTTAATCTGTCTTAGTGAAGGACAGAATATAAATTTGATTTCTTTTGATAGTAACTGGCCTATTCTAAATCCTTTGCCCTTTACAAAGCCTCCTGATAACTTTCAATTAGTTATTCAACAAGATGATATAAGATAACTGCTATTTCTATAGTATTAAGGACAAATAAATACAAAATCAATTATTGCTTCATCTTTTTCAAAGAAAATTGATTTTTCTTTTAAAATGATATGATTTTTACAAAGACTTGGGGGAAACATGAGAAGGCTAAAGAGCTGGGTAGGAAAGGAGAAGGGCTCTTAAGCAACATTTCTTCCTACATGCTCTGAACGTAGACTGGAAGTACTTACCGCACTTGCTCCTGAGATGTGATAAATCAAGATCACAAGCTGCATCCAGCCTTTCCATTCATCTGTCTGCTCTCTATTCAATACTTTACTCTGCATAAAAGAACCAAAATCCGCTTTAAAGTCCACCGGGAAGCAATTGTTTGGACAGAACATATTAAGAATGCAACATTTTTCTTACAGTATTTAAAGCTCATGTTTCTGTCAAAAAATCATGGGTGGGGTAAATTGTCTCTATTTCTCGCTAAAAGAGACAGTAAAACTACTCTAAATGTAACATAAATTTGAAAGACAACTATAATGATCTTGAGGTGTTCAGGTGGTCCTTCTGGTTCCGTTTAAAATGGCACTGAAACTATGGCAGATGTAGTTTTAGATCTAAAAATGGCATCCGACAATCTTCTCCACAAAATTTTAAAATTTCAGAGTTAAAAAAAGATCTTACGGTTCTCTTACACTTCATTGACAGAAAATGTTCTATTATTAAAATTTATTTTCCTTAGCATACTCTCACAGGAGATGAAGAACTGGTTAACCATTCTCATAGAGGAGCTATCTTTTTTTGCAGGAGAATTTGATAATTCAAATAATATACCCTTGTAGAGAATTTAAACAAATAATCTGAACAATGGGCACACTTCTAAATTAGGAAACTCAGAATATCGTGAGTCAAAGCCAGATCATTACATAAGTTCTAATTTGTGTGGACATGTCTAATTAATACATAAATATAAGATATTTCTCACATATAGAGGCATTCCTTAATATAATTATATTTTTACATTATAATTGACAATAAAATAGTATCTAGTACTTGAAGGAATCAATCTACTTTCTCTAGCTTCAAGCAGGCAAAAATAACATAAGTCATGACATCTTTTCATACATATGTCCATCTGTTAATCTTTTGAATGTTGTAATGGTATTTAAAAGGAGTGGTTAGTAGTCTACTGAGTAAAGTATAACCACGGAGTCCTTCTGCTTCGTCGTCGACCACGTTTGTAAATCTGGGCTTAAGTGACAACAGTTCTTTAATGGAGATTTTGTAACGAGACAGGAGGATAACACGGGCTAATGTAAATGATTCTTACCTCTTTTGTATTTTCATTGTAAAAGACTCCCAAAACCAGTATGTAGATAATTGGAATAAAGAATGATGAGTGTGTATAAAATTTGTTTTCCTTCATGAACAGGTTTGCACGGTCACACATATAGAAATAAGCCATAATCAGGCCAAGTTTGCAGAAAGACTGTAAAAGTATTTCTAATGAAGACACAGGAGTATTGAGAATATTCTTCTTTTCCTCACCACTTTCCAAATCAGTACACGGTTTATTCTTCCGGTGAGCATTACGGTGAATGACATAGAAAATTAAATACCCAATCATGGACAAGGTGAAGAAACAAGCAGCTAGCTTCTGTATGAGCGTGAGGGGAGCCCGAGGCTGACAACAGGAACCGTCCACAGGCTTCACAACCTTATTACAATACACGTTCATGAGGATCATTGCGCTCTGTGAACAGATGGAGTCATCTGGTCATTATCTAGTCAGTGATGCATTTCAGTCCAGTTTCTCCTGAGAATATTGAGGTTTTGACTCTGAAACCAAAATCTCTTGTACTTTCTGCACTCACTCCCTAGACACACAGTCAAGTGATGGTGTTCCTGCACCCACTCCCTAGACACATCAAGTGATGGTGTTCCTGCACCCACTCCCTAGACACATCAAGTGATGGTGTTCCTGCACCCACTCCCTAGACACACAGTCAAGTGATGGTGTTCCTGCACCTACTCCCTAGACACATCAAGTGATGGTGTTCCTGCACCTACTCCCTAGACACATCAAGTGATGGTGTTCCTGCACCTACTCCCTAGACACATCAAGTGATGGTGTTCCTGCACCCACTCCCTAGACACATCAAGTGATGGTGTTCCTGCACCCACTCCCTAGACACATCAAGTGATGGTGTTCCTGCACCTACTCCCTAGACACATCAAGTGATGGTGTTCCTGCACCCACTCCCTAGACACACATCAAGTGATGGTGTTCCTGCACCCACTCCCTAGACACATCAAGTGATGGTGTTCCTGCACCCACTCCCTAGACACACATCAAGTGATGGTGTTCCTGCACCCACTCCCTAGACACATCAAGTGATGGTGTTCCTGCACCCACTCCCTAGACACACATCAAGTGATGGTGTTCCTGCACCCACTCCCTAGACACATCAAGTGATGGTGTTCCTGCACCCACTCCCTAGACACATCAAGTGATGGTGTTCCTGCACCCACTCCCTAGACACACAGTCAAGTGATGGTGTTCCTGCACTCTGTAAGACCTAGCTTGGGTGTCTCAAACTTCTCTGGTTATGGTCATAATAAGAAGTTTGTTTCAGAATGTAACCATGACACACTGCAAGCAATACCACCTTACTACTTAGAATGCACTGATATGGTTCTGTTCTTTTAGAAAGCAACAGCAACACAAATGAATGTAAAATAGCAAAAAGCTCATAGACTCTATGGCTGCTAACATATCAACTAAAAAAAATACTGACAGATGTCAAATACTAAAGAATACTAATTAGCAGACTTCCAAAATCGGAATAGTTGACATGGAGTCCCAGCTTTACATGACAAAAGAATGTAATATAGCTACTACTGAAAAAATTAACAATTCTTAGCTAAAAATATTGACAATATGCCTTTTACTTAATTCACAGCTTAGAGATAATTTATGAGTATAATTTTAAGATATTTATTGCTAGATAAGATGTGGAATGTTCGACATAATTTGATGATAATAAACTTACTGAGGCAAGCTGTCAAGATTCTTTCTAGTAAAGGTTTGGTCAAACTCTAGATTATGAAAACTACAATCTGGGTATCTGAGTTACTCCAATGATATCATGTGAACGTAAGCTTTCAAAGTCCTCAAATGTTTAGAAAATCGTATCACTTAGCCCTTGGATTGAGGAAGTTCTCTAGGTGGCATTCTCAGGAACCCTGGTTCACAGATTCTCACAAGGCCCCTTACCTATCTCCTAGAGTCCTCAAGCCCATCATGTATATAAAGAAATGGTTATGCAAACACAGACAATCTTGGGCAGAAGAGGAAGGCAACCACAGTAATTTACATGAACCCTTTGGATATCTGATAAAAAGTGGCTTTTAATCCTAAGGGGGAAAAAAGACTTGATAGTCACACTACTTCTAGTTCATAGACTAAAACAAGTAACATGAGTTACTTTCCCTTAGAATTTAAGTCCTTCCTTATGAACACATTTAAGTTTATAGAATTCCTTGTTGGGTCTTGCTAAAACAAAACAATCATGCAATGCCAAAACTTTTAATTTCTAAGAGTATGGCAAGATACATATGTGATTAATTCTTCTGTATACACACACACATCCACGCACACACAAGGTCCACTGCTTTTTTTTTTTTTTTTTTTGGAATCTGAAAAGCCCCAAGGGTAGGTCCCCATGGCTGAAGATATCACACACCCAGGGCACAAGACTCAGATGATTCAGCTGAACTGACCTTCAAGTCTCTTTCCTACAGTCTTGCCTCTGTGGTACCAGAAAATACTATGCACACCACCAAGAGAGAAGCACCCAAACAGTTCTACCCACCTGCAACACCTATGAACCATGACAACGACCAGCACGCCAGGATATCCGTAGAGCTGCTGTAAATGACATTCACATGTGGCGCTAAACAACAACTGTCTAATTGGACTTAAGCCCTCTCAACAGAAGGGGCATCATGACTGGTACTGAAACCTAGCCAGCTTCTCAAAGCTAGTGAGGTCATAGACCTGAAAAAAGAATCTACTACGACTACTACTTTGCTATACCAGCATGATTCCTTACTGTATCTAAATCTTTTTTTTTTTTTTTTTTTTTTTTTTGGTTTTTCAAGACAGAGTTTCTCTGTGTAGCTTTGTGCCTTTTCCTGGAACTCACTTGAGATCTGCCTGGTTCTGCCTCCCGAGTGCTGGGATTAAAGGCATGTGCCACCACTGCCCGGCTGTATTCTAAATCTTATCCTTCTACTCACAGATATATATAGCTACCACCCCTCATCAAAGAATCCTTTCTTCACAGCAGATGGAGACCATCAAAGAAACCCACAACTGGACACAGTGCAGAGATGAATGGATAATGGGGAACCCAGTCCCAGTGGACACAGCCTCACCACAGCCCCTACATCTATGGCTCTGGGAACATCATGGAAGAAGGGGTAGAAAGACTGCAAGAGCCAGAATACCAGGAAATCTGCTGGGTAACAGTCTCTTCTAGAAAAGGTTGCATCAACAAGAATGGGACAAATCAATGGACATACTAACATAGAGGGGGACATTTCACGGGGTCCCATTCCTAGACAAAGAACTACAGACAGTAATGATTGCTAGTAAGAGGACAATTAAGTCTGCCCCAGGGATAAGCCCTGAATCCATCATACATACATACACACACACAACAAAACAGATTTAGCAGGTTGTATTTATATATTTGTGCACATGCATGCACATATTTATATATATGCAAATATATATGTAGCAATAATAATAAAAGAGAAAGAGGTTATCAACTTTTAAGTGTTTGGGGAGGTAGGAGAGAGGTTGGAGGTAGGTTCCTGTGAGAAACTGCAGAGAAGAAGGGAAGAGAGTCATGTAATTCTATTTCAATTAAATATATATTTTTTAACAATCCCTCTAAATATTTTGTTCTAGTGTGTAAAGTGTTTACTTATGAAGTTTTCTTTCTTGCTTAATATAAAGTTTTCACATCAGTCAACCTAATCTGTACCTTGAATAATGCAGTATAAGAACCATAAGGTTATAAAAATGATTTTTTATCTCGAAATGTGTGCTCTTCACTGCAGTGGAGTCTTGCATAAGGGATGGAGCCCATAAAGCGGTCCTTTGGGCGCGATAAGAACTTAGAGGTTCTTAACCGTGACTGGCACTCTAGATGAAGTTTCCTTTTCCCTACCACAGCTGCTGCTTCTTGAAGTTTTGGAGTGTAAGAAACTTCTTACTTATTCTAGCTTCATTTAGGTGACAGAAAACAAAATTCTTTCTACATATACATTTAGATAGCATGAGTAATTAGGATTGCAGTCATGTTCTATGACTCATGGCTGTTGGCAATTGAACTCAGTCCCCCCCACTAACATCTAAGAACTCTTACAGTTTCTCTGCTTGATTCAGGAAGGTGTAAGCCATCCAAAGACTCCATGATGGTTTCCTGAGCAATCAGTTTGGAAACACTGAACAGCTTGACATTAGACTTGGCGTTTCTGGTGCTGCTGTTGAGAATGCTGACTGCAGCCTCGTTGTAGGCTTCGATCTTCTCATTAGTGATCATTTTCCTGTTTTCACTCAGAAGCTCCTCATAGACTGGGTCTGCACATTGGAAACAACACATCTCAAAGCTGCTTAATGGGAAAAGCATGACCACACATGTTAGTTAATCCACATTCTATAGTTTGTTATTAAACCTGAGGTGATACCAGGTATTTAATAAATTACTTCTACAGAAAACTGCCCGAAGGTGGCAATGATTTCCTATCTTACACTCCAGTTTTGAGCCGATATCTTGCTCAATTTAAAGAACTTTTATCACTTTCCCATGTATACTGTTTAGGGCAAACATTTTCATGTCACAGCATGCCCCAAGAGTTTAAAATTCTTGATGCAAATTATAAGAAATTAGAACTGGATGATGGAAGAATGTCTAATAAGGAGAAATAACCAATCTGCTTCCCTGTGGTCCCTGTGCAATTCTGGGAAGTCTGTTCAGACAATGTGCAAGTAATACTCCAGACCCAAGTCTGTCCATTTTCATCAACTATTATATGTTAATTCTTTCACATTTTCATAAAAAAGGTTAATAATGAGTCTGTGAGCTGAACAGAGATATTGCAACAGATTCTTACTACCATTTCTTATTCTTTTCAACTTGGAAATAATCATAAGAGTTTTTGACAAACGTATTGAATTGCTAAAATATCCAAGGCATTTCATATTGTGTGGAACATTAAATAATGGGCATTCAATAAATTCCTGAAATGAGCTGACTTAATGTGACTTTCATACCGAGTATAAACTAGATGGTGTCAATTTAAACACAGTGTGTGGTTTCCAAATATATTTACTTCTAATGATTACAATATTATACAAAGAGCGGTTAATATTTTCCCTGCATTTCCTTAGCAGTGAATATATTCTGCAAAAAGTAAAACAGTTGGAGGTAAACCTCATTTGCCTTCAGGGTTTATCTCTTCACTGCATTTTGCAATCATTCTGCTGCTTGGAGGATATTTTTAAAATTTATTTTATGCTTTCTATATTTATTAGTTTATTCCTTAAATTTAAAAAAGAAAGCAAGATCCTCTAGTTTAGTCTAATCTTGCAAACATTATTTCAAAATTTATTCTCATAAAGAAGTAATTTTGTCTCTTGAAACAGGATATAATAAAACCTATCTCTTAAAATATATATAAAATGACATTTTTTCATTATTCATTCCTTACCTTGTAAGACCCAATAAACATCACTAGTCTTTGCCAATTTTTCTAAGAGTGGTGCTATGGAGGTGATGTTCATTTTATATTGAGAAAGAGCTTCATCGCTACCATTGTGAATCTTGATGGACCACTAAGAAGCAGTGAAAGTTAAGCATTAATTCAGCACTTAGCACAGAAAAGTAAAGTATATAATGCACCTATTGTAACAGGGTAATTTTAACACAATTCTCATTTTAGTTAATACTAGAATAAATTTAGTCAAATTATTTAATGAAATACATGCTCACAATTATAAAAAACCACTATAAAATAGACTTTGAATGTATAACACTCAATATAACTCTAGATAGAAAATAATACTAGGATTTAACATTAAATTTACTCAGTTCATTCAGACTTTTTTATTAAAATTCATCAGTCTGGTTAATTATAATTGAAATGGAAATTAAAATATAAATATAATCAAGAATTCTATTTAATATAAATTAGCTTTTTCTTAACATGTCCATAAGAGTAAAACAAAGATCACTCTGTTAGAATGCAGACAAGAACTTACTGTGGCTGCGCCTGCTACAATCACATGGGGCTTTGCAACCGAGTCCTAAAGGAAGAAAAGCTTTATAGCCACGCTACATCCCGTTCATGGATTGACACAAACAATGCCACTCACATTTCTCCTCATCCATCATTGTCCTAGGAATGGACTTTCAGTTCACAGAACCCCTTACTGGACGATGTTACTATATGATAGAGCTTACATGGTTACATGGCTACACTGCATGGAAAGATACTTATGCAGTTAATTCTTCACAGTGTTCTTAGAAATGCACACACACACACACACACACACACACACACACACACACACACACTGCTGAAATTGAACATGACCTACTATTATTCTGAATTCTGAGTAAATTGCTTAGAGCAAAGCTCCAGTGCATTATGTCAGTCAATTAGGAGGTATTCATAGAAGCCTACAGGGTACAAAGTATAAGAGTTAAACAAAATACAGGCTCAGTGTCCTAAGCAAACGCAATCTGTTGGGAAGGCTAAATCTAACATGTATTTAACAAAATATACTGATAATTATTAAAAGGCCACATGTGGGAAAAGAGGAAAAGTCTCTAGAAATGTTCACTAGCTGCAAGGTACACCATTTGTCACACAGTTAAGTCATATATTAATACAACCGAATTTATAACATTTACATAGTACTGAGTTTTTAGTATCTTCTCTTAAAATGTTTCATTTTAAAACATATTCTTAGTGCTTGTATGATAGGCAGGGATGATACTGAACTTGTACAGCAAGGACCCATTTAAAAAAATAGTAGGGTATTTCTCAGCTTGGCAGAAACAGTCAAAATGCCATTTTTCTCAATTTTGAGTTCAATGCATCTTCTACCATACTGAAGACCTGACATTACGATAATGTGAAAAGAAATGAAAATAAGCACTCCATTTTATTTAAAAAAAAAAAAAAAAACTTCATATAACACTTAACTGACAATTGTTACTTCTCATCCTAAGGGTAACACATGTTGAGAGCAGTCCGTTTCTAAGATGCTTCAATTTACAGCACCATACTTCTTAAAATAATTCTTTTCTTTTTCCTCATCCCTAGGCAGCCCCTTTCTCATTCTTCAGAGCAGGGATCCCAAGTCTTACATTCCTTCAGCACATCCCCTTGCCCTCCTCAGCATCCAGTTTGACCCGCCAACTTCATTGAGAAATGAGGACTAAGACAGGACTTGCACTCTGCCCTCCCACATCTGTGCCTCCACCTTCCTCTCCATATTCACCAGAAACAGCCCCATATTCTTCTCTAGACTGACTTCCCTTCTCACTTCTGCAGCTCTGATCCACAAGTCACCTCCTTCAAAGCCCATAATAGCATTCCTGTCCTGTTTCATCTTTCTTCCTTTGACTTGAAAGTACCAAGTCATCTTTCTTCTCCAAAACCGTTCTTCCCGCCCGCCTCACTCCCCCACTGCCTCTAAAGGCACACGCTTGCTTAGAAGAATATTCTTTCCTCTGCATGCTAGTTTCTCTTTCTCTTATCTAAACCCCACATTACTGGGTTTTCAGTTTGGACATCGCCCATCCACTTCCACTCTTTACCTGCCCACAAATGCCGTCTGAGTTGCTGAACCCTGCAGCGTCATCCATCTTATCGAGTTAGAGTCTCACCACAGCTGATCCACCTTTGAAGACTCCTCTCCTTGCACTGAGACAGTTCAGCCCCTTCTCCCTTGCCTGCCTGCCTTCCTTCCTTCCTTCCTTCCTTCCTTCCTTCCTTCCTTCCTTCCACTGCAACTTCTAGATCACTCAATTCCCCACAAACTTTACTCTCTAATCTCTAAATTCCTTACTTATTCAATTTCTTCTATGCAAACACCTTCTGATGGCTCCTTAATCCACACCCAAACTTCCCAAATTTGCCCAAGCAGCTCCAGCTTGATTCTTCACTCTCCTAAGGGACCCAACACAGACAGTTGCTTCACAGTTTAGCCCACGTTCCTATCTTCCTCTGCTAAACCTCAGCATTCCCCTATTTGCCAGTTTCAATACCCTCAAAATACAGACTACATCCAAACCAATGTCCTTACTTTTAGGAAGTGCACTCTACAGTGTTCAGAAGTAGTTTCTTTTAAAGGACAGGTAAATAAAGTTAATGCAGTTTAGACTTCCATTCTTCTAGTATCCACCTATCTGGGTGGTATCAAGTCTCCCCCAAATGAAAAGAACTAACACCAAACACAAATAAACAAGTATTCTGTCCTAAGCTCCAGACACCAGCTGCTGCTTGTCCCCTGAACTGGTTGGTCCCCTAAATTGATACAGGTTCCCTGTAACTGTTCTCAACTATGGTCCATACATTTGAACACCTAGATCAAATAAATGAATTGTAAAATGGTGGCTAGGTCCCAACATGACCCTAAAAATGCTTATCTGTTCCATGATGTGGTTCATTTTAAAACATTTATTATAAAAATGAGGGAGATAAACTGGTGCAAAAAATGTCATTACTGAACATTGTTTTATTTGTGCCAAAGCCTGCTGTAAAGCTTTGTGGAGAATACTGTAGAGAGGTAAGCTGCCTTACAAAGGCGTTCTCTGACATCAAAAACATAGATGCTGTCCTAGTTTATCTCCACAGAGTATATGCTAGAATGTTCCAGTCCTATCTATTAGGTCACAAATGCACTGACACAAGGAAAGAAAGTCCCCTTCAGTACCTGCTCATGAATAAGACACCCCAGAAAAGTATCAAGAGAATGTGTGTTACACTGTAAGAATGTTTGTGTTTACTCACCTTCAAAAAAGGGGCTCACTATACAGCTCAGCCTTATACCAACCAATCAGGCTGAATTTCAATTGATGTCTCTCTCCTTTCCTTCCCCCAGCCCCCCACACACTGAAGTCAGGGCCCAACGCATACTAGGCAAGTTTCTGGCTTATATACCCAGCCTCTGGTCTCACGTTCTTGAATGTTCTTTCTTATGTGTATCACCTCCTGAGTTTGAATTAACCTAAGTGACAGCAACAGAGGATCTTATGGGAGGAGAGTCTAAGTAGTATCTACCTAGTGATAATGGGGCAGAGATACTTAGTAACATTTATTCACGTGGGCCAAGTACAAGAATCAATCCCACACAGCTCAGGAAAAACAATGGTTTCTTATTGGCTTGTTAAATTTGGTTACACACACAAAAGTCTGTTTTCAGATACAGACCTCAGTCCACACCTTGATACACTGTTTCATAGAGCCATTAACTTCCGGATGCCAAAGAAAATCCTGGGAGAAAAGTTAGAAATAAAGAAAAAGTAAAAAACAAAACGAAACAAACTTTTATTTCTACCATTCAAAATAAATATTAACATTTTCCTACAGAGTGCTTAAGTAAAATCTCAGGTTGCCTAAGACACCTTCCTTTGTCATTTCAATTTGGCCAAGAACCTCAGGACAGCTCGCTCTTGTGTCCACTCACCTCTACTCCCCACATTTGAGCAGAAGCATCCTTACTCAAACCCCATAACTGTCCTCACGATAAAATGTGGGATCCTGTGAACTTGCTGAGAAGCCAGAGACTGTGGCCCCTGCCTCTCCCTCTGCTGCTTCACCCCTGTTCTTCAGGAACCGTTTAGTTCAGTCGGCCCCAGAAGGTGCCTGTGGGCTCCGAGTCTGGAGTTTCTGCACATGATGCTCTTTTTCCCTGGGCTTAGCTCATCCTCCAGATCCTTGAGACCTTGACAAAAGCATCATTTGTTCAGAAGGAAAACTACTTTCATTCCTTCCTCCTTTGTTCCTTCTGCCCTGCTTGGTCCTCCCAGGTACCCTAGTCCACTTTCATGGGTGTAACTAGAATGTTCTATAACCTCTTTAGGCTCAGAACAGTTTTTCTCCTGAATCCCCAGTTAATTTTCACTGGATTGAGAATTCAGAAAATGTTTATGTATCTTTTTTAAAGTACGTGATATTAATAAATTCTTATTAATATTAAATTACATAGAAAACACAATAAAGTTAAAGTGATGTCTCCTTCAAGCATTTCTATTTCTTAGAGGCACGGTCTTAGTTCTCAGCCCAGGCTCTCTTGAAATTCCTCCTCTGCAAGTTTGGGATCCTAGGCATGTGCCACTAGCCTGGCTTCCAGAATTTCTTCATACTTATATTTTGAAACAGATACACTTGATTTTCAAAGCTCAGTGTGGCAAAAGACATTTTCCAAATGGCTTCAATAATTTTGGGTACACATTGTCTCCTACAACTTTATTGATGCATGAAGTTGAGCCTCTGGCCATCTCTCTGAAGCTGGGTAGGTCTGACTCTCAACTCTCATGGAGTATGCTAGACACAAAGGTCTGTGACCCCCTCCTCCCCTTTATTTCTTCTTATATAATATATCCTGATTACTTTCTCCTCCCTTTACTGCCCCCCAGTCCCTCCCCACCTCCGTACATAGAATCAATAATGGACATTAATCCTGAACTCGCATTGGTTTCAAATCACTATACAAGATTACTGTTTCCTGGATACAAATTTGAGAGATCAAAATGCCCTATTTCATGACATAAAAATTTCCATAGACATTTATTCTACTACTTTTCTATCCATATGTACTCTAAAGAATACACTGAAATCTATTTACTACAGATAAAATATACAGAGTATTAGTTGATCTCCAAATAAATTTACCTTTGAACATAGCTTCACCATTTGACTCATTAGTAAAATGAACTTACCACTTTAACTGATGAAGTCTTGTCTTCAAAAGGAATGTTTTCATGCTGCCATTGGAAGGAGACAGCAGAGACATTAGTGTCTAAAACTCATCTTGCTATCTCCCCAGTGAGCATTTTGTTTTTAGGTATAGAGCTTTTCCCTACATTGAGTTGATAAAGATATTCTCCTATTATTTTTTTTCCAAAAAGTTTCAACATGTTGACCATTCTAAATTCATCTAGAAATTACCTGATTTGGTGGTATGAGATAGGGATCTAATTTCAGTTTTTCCCATGAACACTAGTGAGTGCTTCAGCAAAGTTAATTAAACAAACCTTCCTTTATCCAGGACTCTTCAGTAATGTATGTGCATGCTACTTACTAGTCTCTTTCTATGCATGTGTTACTGTAGAGCTCTCTATTCTAATCATTTGGTTTCTTTATCTCTACTCCATCATAGCATTATCCTTATCACTACAGTTAAGGTAAATCTTTACAAAAAAAACAGATCCTTATTCTGAAGATTTGCTGAAGTTACTGGTGGTGTGTTGCTCTTCCTTATAAAATGTAAAATCAATCCAGCATTTCCACAACAAATTCCGTTAGGATTTTACTGGAATTATATTGAACCTATGGGTCAATCTGGTTATAATTTGCATCTTTACAATGCTGAGTCATTTTTACCAAGGACATATCTACCACTGAGCCATACCTTTTTTTGTTTTTGTTTTCTGAGACAGGGTTTCTCTGTGTAACAGTCTTGGCTGTCCTGGAACTCATTCTGTAGATCAGGCTGAATTTGAACCCACAGAGATTCGCCTCTCTCTGCCTCCCAAGTGCTGGGATTAAAGGCGTGTGCCATGATGCCAGCCTTTAAACTCTTTCAGCAAAATTGTACACAGTTCTTATGCATACAGATATACCACATTTACTGATTGGCCTTTTTTCTGTTTGACAGTTCATATGGTACCACTTTCAAAGTTTCAGCTCTATGCTGCTGCTATACATAGTCTGTAACTGAATTTTCACACCTTTATTTGAGTTGTGCAAGGACTGTTTGTATGTCCATCTTATCATCAGCTACCCTCTTTTTTCCAAGCACATAATTATACCATATGTACTCCTGAGTTTCCTTCTCTCCAAACCTTACATTTTTACATTTTCTCTCAACTAATGCTTCTAAGAAAACATTGAAGAGAAGCAGCAGTAATGAACATCATTGGTTTTCTCCTGGTTTTAATGAAGATGTGTCTAAGATTTCACCATTAAGAAATTTATTGTAGGCTTCTAAAATTTTTATCAAGTTAAGTTCCAACACAAGTTGCCTAAAAGAGACAGAATGACACCAATTTTCTGACACAACTGAGACATGTGTTTTAGTGGAGTCATATGTGATGGAAAAAACAAAGACATTCCCAGTGTGACCCATCAGGCTCTCCACAGTGACCTTCTACGTTGAAGCTATAAGACTGCAAAGTCAAGACGGACCACATGTCCGCCATGTTTGCTAGCTTCATTGCTCTTGCCTCCTTCATTGAGAGCAATGGGAAAGTTTTCCATTATAATGTGTCCACTTCTTGTTACATTAATCTTTGCTAAATTTAAAGGCTAACTTAATAAACATCACAATATTTAAATCTTCTCAATGATTTCACCATTTGCCATTAGAAAGCAACTTTCTGTGTTGATAATGCTCTTACATTAGTATTAAGTCTTGTTTTAATAGTTCACTTTTCTTCAGCAGGCATTTGCTCACTATGCTTATTCTTCTTGTAATTAAAATCTTCTTGCTTTTTATTTTAGGTATACTTTCCTAAGTAGGAAACTGTTCTTTTCAAAAGATATCTGGAAATCTGTGCTTAGCTTAAATTTTTGGGTTACTTGTATTTATCTTTATTTCAGATAGTTCTACCATCTTGCTTGGTTTCTATCTTCTGTACATGGGAATTTTTTATGTATGCACAATCTTCATAAAAACATATCCTTTTTTTTTTTTTTTTTTTTTTTTTTTTTTTTTAGCTAGGCAGTGGTGGTACATGCCTTTAATCTCAGCACTTGGAAGGCAAAGGCAGGCAGATCTCTGTAAATTCAAGGTCATCTTAATCTACAAAGCGAGTTCCAGGACAGCCTGGGCTGTTACACAGAGAAATGCTGCTTGAGAAACGACAACCCCCAACCATATCTTTTACACATATACAGAAATGATATATTTATGTAATGTTGTATATGGGTATGTATGTACACTTATGTGTATAAAATATATATTTGGCACCAGACTGGGGGGGGTGTTCTTTGCTTAATTATTTCTCTGATGTGTTTGGAATTTATACCTCTTAATTCTATTCAACAACAAAAACAGGATAGGCAATATCTGCCTTCATGGTGTGTGGGAATAGAGAATATATAAAATATAATCTGACAAATATTTGATCAGCAGTTGGAATGAGTTGTTTTCTTTGCATCTGTATCTTTAAAATTGGGACACACTGTCGTTTCTTGTTTCTTTTAAAAATGTATTAAAGTTAAAATGTATCTTGTTTGATAATTTACAGGATGACTGGGTATCCTTAGAAAATGCTGCAAACTTAAGTATTCCACTAAGAATTGTATATCTATCTATCTATCTATTCTAGTAACATACATTGTAGAGTAAGCTACTGTAGTTTTCTCAACTAACAACTGACAAACTCATTATACTAATTTCCAGAAGGAATTCTAAACCTATAAATATTAAACTGTTTCTTTGAAATCAAAACTTTGTGTGTCTACATATTAATGAAATATGTTTACAAACGCCAAACAATACATAGTTAACATCACTGTTTCTATTATTATTATTATTATTATTATTATTATTATTATTATTATTATTATAAGGAACAGTTCCTAAGGATATAGGACCCACTATTGTCACCACTATGTGAACAGCTACTTAGCTGGGAAGCAGCCCATTTCTCAGCTCCATACCACAAGCAAAGTTCATGACAGATCCCCGTCGTAAACATGAGCTACTGCACAGTTCTAACTCGGAGTCTCCATTTTCCTCCCTCTGCCCTTCCCTATCTGTAATCGCATGCTGCTTGAAGAAGACATAAATAGAAGGGTATAATGAGATAGGCCACTTCCCCCAAATTAACTAATTAACATATGGAGAGATAGTAATCCTTGTTAGTTTCCACAGCAAGGTCTATTTTTAGAATGAGAAAGTTCTCACCAAAGAAGCAGAGATTTATACATTGCTGTCTCTGTTCTGAGCTCAACGCCAGCATCAGGAGGGTTGCAGAAGGCAAGAGGCCAGCATACACAACTAACTACAGTATATACTGAAACAACGGAGCAGAAGTAAATTACATTAAATGTTTATAGTCTTTTACTCAATATTTGCATTATAGAAATTCTACACTAAAAAATTTTTAAAGTAGAGTTTTTACTCAACAAAATATAGCCACTTGGTAATATGTGGCCACTATGAAGATACCCATTTATGTCGATTACACAGAAATATGGTGGATTATGATAAACGGGGAAAAGCAAGACATAAAATTATACACACTGTAAGATTACAATATATTTACTTTACGAACAAAAACGGAAAAGAAATATGTCAGGGTACAAAATGGGCTGGGATACTTCCCCTTCTCTTCTTTCTAAGCATTTTCAGTTAGCTTTCCTCCAGAACTGATTCTTGAGAAAGGAATGTTTAACATAATACGGTCTTGACAATACCTAATCCAGCAGGCCTTTTCCCAGGCTCTCTACTACAGCATGCTCCATCCTTCACCTCACTTTTCCCAATGGAAAGGTTCATCTCCTCCTATCAGTTAACACACCTCCTGTGGGGCCCACTTGATTAGTGTCTCTGAACCAGCATGGGGGAAGGGACAGGCGGGGGCAGGGGGTTACCTTATTTCCTTCTTCTTTAAACTGGGGGTTAAGGATTTTTACAAAAGAATAAAATAATTGACGGATCCTGGAATCTCCGATAAATGCAATATGTTTATCTACAAGGCAATTCTTCGCTTCACTGAAAATGAGAAAGAAACATTAATTAAAATAAATAAAATCAACATAACTGAAATTGAAAGAACATGGCTTAATGTAAAATAAGAAACAAATAAAACAGAAAACCAACTGTTAGACAGCCAATCACACGGCTTAAACTAGGTAGCCAGGTGTGTTTAACTTACTAGCCTATGTCCTCATTACCAACTAACTACATAATAGCACCCCATGAGTGCCGGAAGTGCCCTAACTCTACTGGCCTTTATCCCATTATTCAGCGCTTGAGGGGTCAGGGATCTAGGTCACAGAACACGGCTGTTTCTCACACATTCCGTCCTCATTACCTCTTACCTAAGATAAAGGTATTTGGCCAAAGCCCTTCCTCTAAAGCTGGGGGGCAGCAGCCTGCATCTGGAATCAGCTCCAGGCCAGGCCAGCTCAGCTATCAGGAAGTCTCCACCCCAATGCCATTCTGCACAGAAACCTGTTTCTGCATCTGCTTCTCCTCTGCCTCTCACTACATATTAGGAAGTATGCTAGGAAAGAAATGAAGACATTTTACCTCATTTTGTATTTATGCATCATACAACTGTGAGGTTGCCAAACTTTTTCTCCAAGAAATCTGCCACTTGAGAGAAGGTATTCACACGAATCATTACCTATAACAATAAAACACCGTGGGTGTAAACATTTTTTTTTTTTTTTGCTTATCCTGGTCCTCTTTAGTGTCCTTGAAATCAGGAAGTAGTTTTCTAGACTTTCTTATGTCTTCCAGACGCACACAAACATTTCACGAGAAGCGTGGTCCACATCAACATGTTAGCATGCTAGAGGAAAAGAGGCACCTATCCTTTCTTCTTTACCCAGAAAGGGACTTATTATTATTACTTTTATTGAAAATAGATTCTTCTCTCATACGATACATCCCAACCACAGTTTCCCCTCCTCCATTCCTCCTAGCCCCACTCACCACCTCCCTTCTTCCCCAGATCCACTCCCCCTTCCTTTCCTCTTCAGAAAAAAGCAGGCCTCCAAGAGATGACAGCCACATAGGACAAAACAAAACACAAGGAGACAAGGCAGAGCCCTAATATGGAGGCTGGACAGGCAAGCCTACAGGAGGGAGTCTCTGGAGTAGGCAAAAGGGTCAGAGACACATCCGCTCCCACTGTTAAGAGTCCCACAAAAACACCAGGCTAACAGCCACAACACGTATGCAAAGGACCTGGTGTAGACCCATGCAGGCCCCATGCTTGCTACTTCAGTCTCTGTGAGCCCATGTGAGTCCTACTTAGTTGATTTGGTGGGACATGTTCTCCTGGTGTCCTCCATCCCTTCTGACACCTACAATCTTTTCCCCCTCTTCTACTGGGTTCCCTGATTTCCGAGGAGAGGGACCAGATTGAGACCTCCAATTTAGACTCTCTCTGCATGAGATCTGGCTGTGGGGTCTCTGCATCACTCCCCTCTGCTGCAGGACGAAGAAGCTTCTCTGATGGCTGTGAGGGACTTCTAACCCCTAAATGCTGTGGCCATCGTTTTGGTGGCTCCTTCTACTTCCACTTTCTTTCCTCATCATCTAAATCTGAAACAAGCCTTTATGGCATTTTGTCAATCTTGTTTCTGACTGAGAAAAATAAAAGCTAAGGGCTAGAAGAAAGACTTTGGAAATGATTCACTTTACAACTACATGTATGCATTAGCATATCTAGAAACCTGGTTTTAAACCTAGTTTTAGAGTTGCTGGCAAGGAAATCCCTCTGGCTCTGGGGAAATTGGGAGAGACATTCTACATCCGTTGGCCATTTTACTTTACCTTAGCCAAATACACAGGACCAAACAGATGGAAGGGGAGATGTTTACATTAACTCAGGAGTATAGCAAAAGAGACGTTTAAGTTAATCCACAGCTCCTTATTAACAGTTAACAGCCAGCTAAACTTGGTTTATAATGACATTAGATCAGGCTAGGGGGTCTAGTGAAAGGAATACTGCAGAACTGACAAGCATCCAGTACTGACTGAGGCATTCAGGGTAAGACTCCAAGTTGGTTGCAGTTTCTGTTGACTTGGGTGCTGGGTCCAACCCAGGGCTCCCTGCAGGGCACAGGAGCAGTCCACCACTGCACTACAACCCCACCTCACGCCTTGTTTTTCTCAATCCAGCCAATCATTTGTCCGGGCTGGCATAATACACACTAGAAGGGTAAACGGGTCAACCCAAAGGTGCTGTTGCTCAGTGTCCCAAACAAAATAGAGGGAAACGGACGACACTGTACAGTCCTGCTGGTGAGGAACTGTGTAAGGGATGCAGCACACTGAAGATTAAAATTTCATAGTTATCAATGCACCTTAAGCAAGTTGTTTTTTTTTTAATTTCAAAGATTCTAATAAGCTATCTCTAAATATAAATAGTTCATAATTCTTTCCAATTTAAAAAATCTAATTCTAGTTCCAAAAAACAAAATTACATCACACCAATAACCCAAGATGAGTAAAGAAAGGATTACAGAAAACACAATTAAGTTATTTTCCTAAAAGCAGCACTTCCGTAAGTATTCTTCCAGGATGGCCCAGCAGCAAAACTTCTATTATAAATTAGAGTATGTTTCAAAGGAGAATGAAAATTTGATATTTATTGCATTTCTACCTTTTTCAAATACATATAAAGCCAACTTTTTTTTTTTTTAAAGAAACATGAGTTACAAAACTGAGGTATCAAACCTGTGGGGTATTCCTACCCTTTATTTTTTAATAAAAGCCTAAACAAAAGCATTCTTTTTGATCAACTCTTGGTGTCTACATGTGCAGCATTGGAAGCACCATGCCCAGAGCTTCAAGCAGTCATTTCTTCACCAGAAATGCTTGCCATGCCAAGGTATTTTCATTCTTGGTACTCCTGCCCACATTGGGTGCCTCAGGCCATCCACTGAAAAACAACAGGTCTAATGTGCTGAGCCCATTTTAGAAAAATCCTATAGCAACAGGGCCTTGAAGAGGTCAGGGACCCAGCTCCACAAACACGGCATTTTACAGACAACGGTCTCTCAAAGAACAAACTTCCTTCATGCGCCAGTGAAAGCTAGTTGGCGATGACTTTGCTCAATAGTCAGAGTGGCCTTTTCACATTCAGCAAAATAAAAATAACGGGAAGAAGTACTCTTATAATCTAATTACAAATAAATCAACATGATTTACAAAATTCTCTAAAACTCCATATTCTAAAGCACATTCTCTTTTCTTAGGAAGGAAATGCTTCCAGATCAAATCACTAAATGTATATGTAGTTGCTAAAATAAGATAATGTACCACATTGTTTATTATGTATACAATATGTAAACCCTTTTCAACGATATCAAAAACAAAACAAAGGAATCTCTGGTTGCTATTTTCAATTGCCTAATATAAATCTGATAGTTACTTTAATATAACCAACTTGGACTGCAAAGTACTCAGAGAAATCAAAGTAGGAATACAAGACAATTCCAAAAGAGCTGGCTCCAACACTCGAATTATCTGGATGATGGTTGTCTTCTTCCTTATTCTGCTGTATTTGGTATAATCTTTCCGGTTGGAGGGTATATATGCTCCAAGTTTTACGCATGACTCTTTCCAACAATAGAAAAGAAATGAAATTAAGAACAAAGCAAACAAACAAGCCAACCAGGAAACTGGAAACACCAGTAACAACCAAAGAAAACCTCCAATACCCTGCAAAAATTACACGTTGCTTTTCCCTTTGAACAAGGCACCACTAGACACTTATGGCCTTTAGACAGAGTCACCCTACAGTTGCGCTGCCTGCCACTAACCATGAGAGCACCAGATCATACAGCGTACATACATTTTGTTCCATGGAAGAGTATGTCTAGGATTCAGCAAATGTATTCTGTGCTGAAAACATCACTTAAATTTTTCTTTAGAAAGCTGAGCACAGTAATCCTAACATTTGGTAGCAGAGGCAGGGAGATATTTAACATTGACATTTCATATGCTTAGTGAAAAAACTTAAGGCATTTGAAGTAAGTTAACTTTACCACTTTAAAGCCTTTCTTAAGGGTTTAGATACTAGCCTCTAGTCCGAAATCATGTTTTTACTCTAGAACCACACTGTTAATGGAAATGTTTAAGAATGTATACTAAAAGTCATTCTAATGTATTAGATGACATATTAATAATGCCAAAAAAAAAATCTCTTCTTCCTCAGAAAATTGAGCTTAGAGCACCACATTCATTTAGAATCACAACCGAACGGAATGTAGACAGAAAAATAGGAGGAAAGAAACTTTGCACATCTACTCACCCAATAGGTATTTATGGAGTTCCCACTGTGTGTCAGGTGCTGGCTATTGAAAAATAGTTAAGATACACTGGGAAGGCGCGCACGTGTGCGTGCGTGCGTGCGTGTGTGTGTGTGTGTGTGTGTGTGTGTGTGTAAGAGGGCTACATCAGTTCTTACAAGAACAACATGGTTAGTATGGACTGGTTGCTTTGGCAGAAACTGAATTCCTCACTCCAACTTCGATGAAGGTAACATTCTAGTTAAGCATTGAAGAAAAGCTCTGAGGATTTTCATTCAAGGGAAGAGAAGATGTTTTAGGCAGAGAAAGGCAGCAAAAGTGCTTTTACACTGGAAGCTGAAAGCTTAGGGAGAAAGAGGGGACACCAGGCACAAAAGCAAGCCTTCTGAAGTTCGGAAAATTACCACTTGGTCAGAAAAAGAAAAACAACAGGAAAACTCTTTACTGGTATAAATTAGTACTTGTAAATTACCCCACATTAGTATTTTAAATTAACTTCATCTCCCATGTACCTTCCACCAAGCTCTAAGAAAGGCAGACTATAACATAATGGCACCAGGCAAACTAACTGGCCCTAAATCACAGCTCAGCTACTGACTAGTGTATTCTTAGGCAATTTTCTTAACCTCCCTGGCTTCATCTTTAAAATGTAAATAATTCTCTAATTCACTGAATTTAAGACACATCATTATTTTTTCATAGCAGGAAAAAATGTTACCAATTAAACTTTGACATGCAATCAAAGTTTTAAAGACTCTTCTTGATTACAGAAATGTTCAAGAGGGGGAGATGAATACTACACCTCATAGAGGCTGCAGAGACAAAACCAAGTATTTAAAACCTAAAACACTGCCTACATACAGGAAGTGCTCAATTTAACACACAGAATTGGGAAGCTTTACTTTCCAAAATGTGTAATTCTTTTATGTTGAGTAATTTTCAAACCATGAGGTGTTAAGTTTGTGTGCGTGCGTGCATGTGTGTGTGTGTGTGTGTGTGTGTGTGTGTGTTAAAACTCATTCTACCTTGTTTGATGCATATTCATACACACACCCAAGATCCTACTGTGTACTACACTTTCACCATTTATCTAAGACAGAAAGTCCTCTTCTTGCTCTGAAGACTTCCATGTTTATCTGTGACAGGCACTGCACCTGATATGGTTTGACACTGCCAATGTCATAAGGATGGCTAAAATCTTCCTGGTAAGATGTTTATTTTTCCCAAACAGACTCTGGTTCAAGTTCTTGATATTCAATCTGGGCAAGCACACATGCCAGGTGTATGGCTTCACACTTGAGGCCCTGAAGTACCTTTGGAAAGGATGACAGCTTCTGGAGGAGGCTTTACAATCCGAGATTGCTACACTGACTCATAAGGGCCCATCTGACATTCTATTTTCCCTGCCAATGACAGATCTTGATAAGATGCAATATACAATCTAAATTTAAAAATTAGCATTCCAAGTCATCAAAAGACAACAAGCACAAGAAAGTTGTAGGCAGGGCAGATGTTTACACTTAGGACAACAGCATTACAGTTATAAACTTTAGTTCTACTGACATCACAAACACAAAATTGAGCTTGATTTTGGTTATCTCAGACCAAACTACCATAAAATGACTTATCGTATTTAAAAGAAACATGTTCTCCAAATGATCAAAAAGTTAGTGCACCAACACTGCGAATTGTATTTTATATATGAAAATGTAGGCTGTCTTGATGGCGGCTGTAGATGAACCAAAGGCTTTGCCGGGTCATCTGCTATGACGCTGTGGAAAGCTGGAGGAGAGTGGCCACACAGATATATAAGGAATCTATCTTTTTAGCTCAACTTAATATATTTATAAGATAGCATGCAGTTATGGTCCTAAAGTTCAGGATCTGGAAAATGTGGTCAAAACGGCTTCTAGTTTGAGAGACTGCCTGCAATAGGAAGACAGCTCAGCTTCCTAGTACTCTGGTACTGCAGATTTTGCCAAAGTGGTTGCACAGTATAAATGGGTCCAGTGCTAATGTGCACCTACCACACATGACTAATTATCTCAGTCACCAAGAGCTGCTGCCCGGATAATGGCTTTGGTCAAAAATAAAAGATCCTATCATAATAATTTCCCTCCTCCTGTCGGGGTCTGTCCTGTTGTCATTTTTCACAAAGAGCGGGTAAAATCAATGAAAAAGACGAGCAACTATCTCTTGATAACTGAAGGATAATGCCTACCGAGCCGAGGTCACAGTTCCTTTCCAGCTTACCACCAATGTCTAGACCCATATTGAGGGCCCGCTTTCAAAAACGCCCACTACTTGCATCGCCTGCCCACGTCTGTCAACTCCTAACTTCTTAAAACAAGCAACAGACAAAAAACCAAAATCCTTGCCTCAGTGCCTTTATTTGTAAAAAAAAAAGAAAGAAAGAAAGTGTGCAACCCAAACTCTTGAAAAGTGTCTGAAGGGCTGATGGCACCTCCTCCCTGGGAGGGAGGTGGGCCACAGGGCGTCTTTAGCCAGAGTGGCCCTTTTGGCAAGGACAACCAGGGCGGCCCACAGCCAGCTGTCCTGCCGTGGGGGCCTGAAGTGGCCGGGCAGAAGGCCGACCCCTCGGGCGGGCGCACCGGGTGCGACCCCGGCGGCGTCCTGGAGGCGGTGCCGCGCGCGGGCTGGCCCGGGGGGCCTCTGGCCCGACCTCCTGCTCGGGCGCGGCTCCAGGGCCCCAGCCCGAGCAGCAGGAGGAGGCGGAGGCCCCGAGGGCGGGCAGCTGGGGCCGAGGGCCGCACGGCCCAGGCCGCCGGGGTCGGTCGGGGCACGTGGGGCGCCGCGGGGCCCCGGGAGGCCGCGGGCGCGTGGGCGTGCTGCGGCGGCGGGGGGCGGCCTCCCGCGCTCGGGGCCGCGGCGCCGCCTCCCCCCCCGGCCGGGCCCGGGCCGGGGGGAGGGCCCGCTCACCTCGGTAGCGGCGGGACGCGAGGTGGCACGCGGCGAGCAGCAGCACGGCCACCAGCGCCAGCACCTTGGCGCTCCTCACGCTGAAGTAGTGGTTGATCTCCCGCTTGCCCAGGTTGTAGGCCAGAGCCGCCATCTTGGTTCCTCCATGACAACAGTGCGCGGCGGAGCGGGGAAGGGGCGCCGCGCAGGGGCAGCACTGGGGCGGCCGGCGCAGTAGCCAGCCGTGGAGCGGCCGCCAGCTCCCTCGCCCGTCGCCCGCGCCGCCCGCCGGGGTGCCCGAGCCTGCGGCCTCGGCGCCGCCGGCCTTCCCCGGGCCCTCGTCGGCCTCCCCCCAGCCCCGCCGCCGCTGCTCCGCCGTGCCGGTGCCCCAGGCGCCCTGGCCGCCTGTCTCCTCCCCTTCCTCCTCCCCGGTAGTCTCCTGCCTTAATAGCGGCTGCGCCTGTGAGGGGGGTCCGGATGCCCGGGGCTCCGGGGTCACCGGGCCCAGACGGGCCTCCGGGGTCACCGGGTCACGGGCGGCGGCGGCGGGCGGCGGCGGCTGCACAGACATGGGGGTGCGTGCGGGGAGAGGGCCAAGGCCTGCAGCCCGGGCCAGATGTCGGCTCCGGGGTTGTGGACTGGCCACCACCTGAGCCCAGGTTGGGCCAGCAGAACTACTGTTCCGGAATAAAGTACACTCCCTACTTCCCTATCACACCCTTCTCTGAACTTTCTACTCCCTGGGCCCGCCCAGAGCCGTGGGGGCGCAAAGGGAGGCCACCCACGACCAATCTGGCCGGTCCCTCGGAACCCAAGATGCTGCCCAGGTGTTGGGGTCGCAACACTCGACCCAAGAGTAAGGGGCCTCTATACTCTTTGCTACTCAACTGCCTTGGCTAGGTTCTCCTGAAACGCTTCATGCCCTGTTTGCCCAGTGGCGGTGGGCACAGACACTGGGCAGAGGCTTCAGTTCGTGTGCCAGTACAAGAGCCCCATTCTCCTTTGTGTTTACACAAAACCACGGTGGCAGATGGGGTGCCAATGACCATCCTGCCTCCTAAAACTTGGTTAATGTTTCGTGATTGTCAATAAAACCAGTGCTCCGCGTCCTTTGAAAGGCATCGTGTTAGCCCGACTGGATGTATGTCATATATTTTGGTATATTTGGTCTCAAGATGCCTTGCAGACCAGAATGGCTATTGACATTGTGGTTAGCATGAGTCAGTGAAGTTGGAGGCGGTCTCAAGTGTTCTCCACAACTTTTAGCCATTCTCAAGCGTGTGCGTTATAGGCCCCTCTCAACATTCTAGAATATTAGAGAGAGGGACTTCAGATCTTGTCGGGTCATTCCTAGTCTCCATTGAAGGACTTTTTAAAATTATATTTCCAGCCACGAGCGTCATATCTGAAAGATTCTTGTCGCTTAAATGAAATCACATACATCACTGTCATAGGTATAATGCTAATAAGCAATAAAGTTAAATAAGTGTACAAATATTTAGACTCTGTTCCCGGCAAATGGTTGCTTAATTTTGGCTGTCTTTCTTCTGATCTGAGGTTGATCACATGCTGGCAGAATTGAATCAGATACGGTAACAACCAGATAACTGGGCTAACAATATGTGGCTTGCCAATCACAACCTAGACAATTCTATGATGTCATCAACAGCAAATTAGAAAATATGATCCACCTTCAATAACCAATCCCCAGGGTTGGTATAATGCCTGCCAAAAATAAAGAAACCTGGCGTTGTACTTAATTGCAATTTCCAGAAGGCTTTCTGAAATATTGGAAATAGCTGGGAATGAAGCGTTTATCTAATTATTCTTTAGCAATAAAAAATCAGGAGTCGGATATTGGAGGTAAAAACCTGAATGAATCAGAGAAGTTGAGGAGCAGCCACCAGTGACCTCTTCTGTTCCTCCATCCCCAAAAGGCTGAGATCCTCAGGCTGCCCACCTTACTACTTCCTGTCTCCTATCTGTCCTGTCCTCCAAAACCTCTATGGTTAATTTTGGTCAGCCAGTGTAGCTTCTGACACTGTTGACCACTCTGTCTCAGTCCACTATCAACTGAATTATCCAAGCAAGTGTTTGCATTGACCTTAGTGTCCTCTAAATAATTCTCAAGTCTGCTGCCCCATCTCCTTGCTGTGCCTTTAGTTAAATAAGTCTCTTCTTGGTGAGTGCTAAAACCACAGAATTAAGTCTCCTGCTCATTTGCCTAACACTAAGGTATCTAGAACATTCATTAGTCCGTAGCTGGTTTCTTTCTTTCTAATAACATTTAAGGGGGGGGGGGTAGGCGTAGGACTTGACATTTCTAGGTTGTCTTCCTTCCAGACTCATTACTTCATGGTTCCCAGAGATGTGATCAAGCAGCCTCAGAGCCCTGCTGGCACTTCTTTCTCTGTCACATTGGCCTGCATCCCTGAATCCTGACTAAATACTCCCTCCCCTTAGGTTGTGTCTGCCAAGAATTTGGTTATAGCAATTAGAAAAACAACTAGTTCTCTTCCCCTGGCTTGAACTATTTTTTTTTCCTCTCACTAATTCATACAAGCACAAATTAGGATCCTAAAACATGCCTTTAGGATTCAATTGATGACTGCTCGTGCCTTTTCCTATGTGCATGTGGAGGCCACAGGACAGAGTGCTATCCCTTAGGAGCTGTGCATCTTGTTTCTTGAGACAGTGTCTCTCACTGACCTGGAATTCAGCAAGTAGGGCTAAGCTGGCAGTCCAGGAACCCCAGAGACCAACCTGTCTCCATCTTTCCCATGATGTGATAGCATTGGTTGGTATTTAAAAAATTTTTAATGTGTGTTCTGGGTATTCACCCTATATTCACATATTTACTATCTATTTGTCATTAGATTATCACACTTGAGAGTTGCCTATAGGTCTCTGCTTCTTTCAACCTTAATCAGGCATGTTTTCCTTTGTTTTTGTTTTTGTTTTTTTTTTATTTGTTTTGTTTGTTTTGCCTCTTTCTTAGTTTCCTTCTGTTACCACTATGGGAATACCAAATATCTGTGTGTCTCTGAAACTGCATATCTGTCTGGTGGCATGTTTGTCCTAATGGTTTGGACAACATGGGAGTAAAGCAGATGGAAAGAAAGTGGACCGGGGGGGGGGGGGGGGGGGGGGGGACACGACACGGGACAAAGCTTCAGGGAAATTGACAAAATTTGCCTATGGGTTGCATTTGGATGAAAAGGGAGAATCAAGGGCAACTTCTGTGTCTGGCTCGAAAGGTTAGAGTCTTCAGGAAGCACTGATGTGAGAAGGAGCTTAGGAGAACTAACTACAGTATTGCTTTTAAGAATTGTTGTTTAGGGGCTGGAGGGATGGCTCAGTGGTTAGCAGCACTGCTGCTCTTCCAGAGGACCCAGGTTCAATTCCCAGCACCCACAAGGCAACTCACAGATGTCTGTAACTCCTGTTCCAGGGGATCCTAGGCCCTCATACAGACATATCTACAGGCAAAACACCTATGTATGTAAAATAAAAATAGATAAATTATTTTTTTAAAGGAATTTAAACAATTGTTTACATTTAGGCACATCAAAACTGAAGAAAACACCCAGTACTTGGTAAAGATCTATGTATAAAAATCTGCCTGAAACGATTACCCTTTCCCCTTCCAGGACAGAAATCCACAGAGCATCCACTCTGTTTCCAGCTTCCAGACTATTGTTTAGGTGAAATCAGCATCTCCCACCAGTGAGTTTGTTTTGTTTTGTTTTCAAACTGGAAAGAAAGGCCTGATGATCTGACAGTTACTTTCTGCCAATCCTGAAAAATTCTTCTTTCTGAGCAGTAGTTGGTGTCTACTAGCTGGGAATTTACAGTTCACTGCTTCTTTTTTTTTAACATTACATTTTTATTTATTTATTAATTTTAAGAATTTATTTTACATACCAACCACAGTTTCCCTTCCCTCCTCTCCTCCTGTTCCCTCTCCCTACCTCCTACTTCCTTTCTACCTACCCCCACCCCTACCCCCACCACCTACTCCTCAGAAAGAGTAAGGCCTCCCCTGGGAGTCAACAAAGCATGATTTATCAAGTTGAGGCAGTACCAAGCTCCTCACCACTGCATCAAGGCTGAGCAAGGCATCCCACCATAGGGAATAGGTTCCAAAAAGCCAGTTCATGGGACAGATCCTGGTCCCACTGCTAGGGACCCACAAACAGACCAAGCTATACAACTGTCACCCACATGTAGAGAGCTTAGGCTGGTCCCATGCAGGCTTCCTAGCTATCAGTCAGTCTAAAGTCCCTGAGCTCTCAGGAGCTTGGGTCAACTGTCTCTGTGGGTTTCCTGTCATGATCTTGACCCTCTTCGCTTACATAATCCCTCCTTCCTCTTGGGAGCTCAGCTACTGCTTCTTAAGAGGTATGGTATCCCTTGGGGAAGGTGAACAGGACTGTCTACCATTGTTTTTAAGGTAGAGGAAGTATAGTTTAGTGGATTAGATCAGAGTGTAGCTACTGGAATCTGGAAAAGAAAATTTTAGATGACTTGCTTGACTTCACAGCATCTTAGCCAAAATGGTAGTTACATTTTCATTGAGCGGGTTAAGGAGAAGCAATGGTGGTTCATTAACTTAAAGTTGTTGCAGCTGAAATGTCCAACGTGCCCTAGGACTCAGGTAAGTCTAACGCTATTAGCTGCACTCTGGCCTTCCACTGTACAGTGGAATACCTGAAAATATCTGTAAACAAATTATGTCTCTTCCTGTGGGGCTGTATAGCTCACAGGGACACTCGAAAATGTATTAGGTAGTGTCTCTAAAACACTTGAAATGTAGCCACTTTTTCCTCAGGGATACTTTGTCTCACATACTTCCAATTCCAACTAGCACGCTGATAAAGAGAAATAGTCAACTAAACACTTAGTGGGTTGCGCAGGATGACTCAGGGAGCTTTTTACACTGCACCCAGAACTCATGATTACATTTCTCATCATGAAGATCTGCCTTTATAACTTGTGACATTTAGATACCACTTTCAACTTACAGGAGTGGCAGCTGTAACTTTGTGGTCCTTAGGGAAAAACTTTACCATGGAGGTAGAAGAATGTAGTAAAAAGAGCGTGGGTTTTAGAATGAACATTTAGTACCTGACACCTGGCTCTCACATTTATGAGCTAAACAGTCTGGTAAATCACTTTACCTGTTGGACTCCTGATCTCTTATAAAAATGAAGACAATAGCTCCTGTCACTCAACATTGTTTGTATGTCTAGGTGAGTAATGTATAGCTCTTGACAGTTTAATGATACCCAATGAAACCTCCTTCTTCCTTCAAAATTCATTGCAATTATTCAACTCAGGAGCAATTGTTCTTAAATCTTCCCCTTGTCTATGCAGGTCAACATGTATCACAGAGATTGACTCATATTAACAAAAAGTAGCCAAGTCAAACACACATACATTCACTTAGATTGTAAAATAACCCTTGGCTGAACCTTAAAAACACCCCCCCAAAAATACAATATGATATTAAAGCTCTCACTTTTTGATAATTCACTTAAAAACAATCTCATTTTTTTAGTTTTAAGTACTTTTGTTTAACCATACAAATTTGATCATAAATTACCTCTTGAGATTATGTCTTTTGTGTGTGTATGTGCTGGCACTGTGGGATAATGCCCTTGTATACTGGTTTAATCAAATGCTGATTGACCAGTATCCAGGCAGGAAGTATAAGGGGGATAAACAGACAAGGAGAATTCTGGGAACAGGAAGGCTGAGGCAGGAGACGCCAGCTAGACACAGAGGAAGCAAGATGTCAAGCAGAACTAAGAAAAGGTATCAAGCCATGTGGATAAACCTAAGTAAGAATTATGGGTTAATTTAAGTGTAAGAAATAGTAATAAGCCTGAGCTAATGACTGAGCAGTTATAAATAATATTAAGCCTCTGAGTGATTATTTTATAAGTGGCTGAGAGACACAAGTGCGAGAGATTTTTCCAGACCACCAGGAACCAGGTGGGACTGGAGAAACTTTCCAACTACATGCTGGAGTTTGAATCTAGGGCCCTGCACATACTAGACAAGGCTTCTAGAACTGAACTGTACCCCACTTCATAGGGACTGTTCATGATCACACACAGATAGGCACATGGGCAGGGGCACATACAGAGTCTCAATATACTTTGGCTGGTTGTTTACATAGTTCAGCAAGAGGCACTAACTAATGAGATGTGCCTCCTTGAGGAGTCAGTATTGATCAACTATGGAGGCCAAACAATTAAATTCTGGGCAGGTAGTTTCATTAAAGACTATTGGATTTAAATGTCTCCATTATTTTTCCATCTATTCAAAGACCAGGAAAGCAAGCAAGCCTTTGCCAACCAAGATTTTGCCTACATTACTTTTAGATTCTGAAAAAATCTCTTTCACTTGAAGTATCCAAACAATCCATGGTTCCCAGCTGGCCACCAAATAATATTGCTTCCCACTGTGAGGTTTTACCTGTAAAATTCTCAGGTGACATTGGTAGGCATTATCCTATAATGGATAAGCTCTCCAAATCTGATTAAATGTCATTCATTCTCAAATATGACTCTAGGTATAATCTTTTGAAGTTCCTTGTTAGGGCAAAATATATAATTTTAAAATTGTGTGTGTGCATGCATGCACGCATGCCACAATGCACGTGTGAAAGTCACAGAACAACTTGTGGGAGTCAGTTTTTGCCTTCTACCATATGTCCAAGGCATTGGAAGCAAATTCTCAGCTTTGCAGTTAATGCCTTTACCTGTTGAGCCATCTTGCCAGTGTCTATAGCAATATGTATCTATGTATTATCTGTACTTATCTATCACTATATAGATATACCCACTACCAAAACTGAACACAGTAATAATCTCTTTGAGTGTTAAGCACACAAGTTTGGTTGTAACAGGCTTTTTCTTTTGGACCACTAGCCAGTTCTCAAATCATAACATGGAGACTTATTAGTTTTGGATGCTTGGCCTTAGCTTAACTCTTAATGTCTTTCTCTTTATCTATGTTCCACCTCTGTTATGGAGTAATCTTTTTGTATACTGTGACGATGTGTCTTTGCCAGGTGCCTTCTGATTGGATTAATAAAGAGCTAATGTCCAATAGCTAGGCAGGAAGAGGTCAGGTGGGACTTGTGGACAGGAAAAAAGAGAACGGGAAAGGGCAGTCACCAGCCAGATGCAGAGGGAGCAGGAGATGAATATGCAGTGTTGAAAAGAGGTACTACCACATGGTAGAGAGTAGATAAGAAATATGCGTTAATTTAAAATGTAAGAGTTCATTAGTAATAGGCCTAAGCTATAAACTGAGCATTTATAATTAATAATAAGTCTCTGTGTAGTTATTTGGGAGCTGCTGGCGGGACAGAACTGCCTGGTGGTCCCTTGGAGAAACTCCACCAACATGCCTCAGGGCTTTTTACCTTTCATTCTTTCTGTATGTCTTACTTACCTGCTGTCTCCATGTCTGCTAATAGCTACCTGGTTTCTGGACCCAGGCATGTCCCTCTCTTTCTCTCTTTTCTCTCCTTCTCTCCTTCTCTTGACCTATATTTTTCCTCCTACCTGTTCTGTCTGTCAGCAAGCCCCACCTATCCCTTTCCTGCTTAGCTATTAGCTGTTCAGCTTTTTATTAGACCACTCAGGTGCCTTAGGCAGGCAAGTTAAAAGAAATGCAAAACATCTTTACATAATTAAACAAATGAAGCACAAAAAAAGTAACACATTTTACATGTACATGAAAAGCTTACATCATTAACAAAGGCAGCAGAAAAAAATGTAACACACCTTTACATATTAAAGTAATATTCCACAGCATAAACAAATGTAACACATCTTTACATATTAAAGTAATATCCCACAGCATAAACAAATGTAACACATCTTTACATAGTAAAACATTCTACAGCATTTTGTTGTGCCAATCTGGGAGTAAGACTGTATTACAGATAGTGAGGTCCCTCAAAGATTTCTAGTTGGCCTTTTAATGCCATTCTGCATGGGTAGGCTCTGACATGTGCAGATGAAGAGTACTGTGTCTGTGAAACATATCCTATAACTTGACTACTGTTGGTCAGTGCATAACACCATGTTGTCTAGAACAATAATTCTGGGCCTCATTTCTTTCTTTAGGTAAAAGAGTGAACTTTCCAGATTTTTCCAGTGACTTTATGAAAGAAATTTTAAAATCTTTGAAATTTATTTTTCTTACATGAGAATATTATTGAAGAAAAGCAAAATCAAAAAGAGTCACCAGAGTGCTTTAGATCACCTACAAACCAGTATGATTAAGAAACAAGTGTATAGGGCCTAGAGATACATCTTAGAGGTTAAGAGCACTGGCCATTCTTCTAGAGGATTGACCTGGGTTCAATCCCAGCACCCACATGGCATCTCACAGCTGTCTGTCACTCCAGTTCTAGGGGATCTGATACCTTCATGCACATAAAATAAAGATAAATAAATTATTAAAAAAGAAACAAATTACATATTTATCAGAGCAACCATACAATATTCTAAACAACAAAAATGCACAGAAGAAAGAAGTTATAGGTCTTTCAGAAATGGGGAAGTTTGAGGTTTTGTTACCTGATAATCAAAAGCTTGACAAACAGGAGACAGAGGACTGGAAGGGATATGGAATGTATGCCATGTAGGAAGATGACATTAAATGTAAAAGAATAAACTTTACTACCCAGGGTAAACAGTTGGGGAATTTAATATGTAGAAAACCACTTTCTAGTTTCAGATTAAGATGATGATGATGATGATGATGATGATGATGATGATGGTAATAATAATAATAAAGATACACGTTTTTTTCTGCCTTTGCTGTTAAATTAGCTTACAAATAAGCTCATCAGAAATTTTGCCAAAATTTGAATATATTTCCTTGTTTCTTTTACAATTCATTATCTTCAGTAGAAGAAAGTATCTTTTTCTGCACATCTATAATTTTGTATGTTTATTAGGTCTTGTATTACACAATATTTTTTAAAATATATTGCTGTGGATATCGCTCTGTGTAAATAAAGTTCTGATTGGCCAGTGGCCAGGCAGGAAGTATAGGCGGGACAAGAGAGAAGAGAATTCTGGGAAGCAGAAGGCTGGGGAGAGACACCGCCAGCCACCGCCATGAGAAGCAACGTGTAAAGACACTGGTAAGCCACAAACCATGTGGCAAAGAATAGATTAACAGAAATGGGTTAATTTAAGATAGAAGAAGCAGATAACAAGAAGCCTGCCACAGCCATACAGTTTCTAAACAATGTAAGTCTCTGTATGCTTTCTTGGTTGGGTCTGAGCGACTGTGGGACTGGCGGGTAAGAGAGATTTGTCCTGACTGGGCCAGGCAGGAAAACTCTAACTACAATATATCTATAAACCTCACAAAGTTTGCTTCAAGATAACCCCTTACATTTGAGACAGGGTCTTCTTATGTATTTCAGGACTCAAACTTGGAATCCTCCTGTTTGAGCATCCTGAGTTTTACTTTGAGTACTATCATGCCCTGCTATCTTCATTCCTGGGAATATAAAAATAAAATTCATGCCTTTTTATTGATAGTTGCACTATTCTTTTTTCCAAGATTTATTTGTGTGTGTGTGTGTGTGTGTGTGTGTGTGTGTGTGTGTGTGCATCTATGTGAAAGTATATGCACAGGATTATACATGCCAATGGAGGCCAGAAAAGAGTGTTGGGATCTCTGGAACTGGAATTAAGATGGTTCAAGCCAACAGGCATGGGTCTGGAAACCAAACCAGGTCCTATGCAAAAGAAGTCTGCTCTTTTCAGCCCCTACTTGTACTTTGCTACCATGGCTTTAGTATAACTGTTGTTTACTCATGCAGATGACAGCTTTAAGCCAAATTAGTTTCTATTTCTGACAGAAAACTTTGAGTTCAAGAAATGTCTGTTCTATACACTCTGCCAATTTAGTGAAACTCATGAATAAACACATAATTCTTAGAGTCACAAACATCCATTTTTCAACTTTTTAAATGTTTGCAAAGGAAATACACTAATTAATATGTAGCTGAAGTTTTCCTGGTCATGCCTGGCTCCTGCAGCCCTCAGACCCAAATGAACACACAGAGGCTTATATTAATTAAAACTGTATGGCCTAATGGCTCAGGCTTCTTGCTAGCTAGATCTTACATCTTAAATTAACCCATAATTCTTATTTATGTTTAGCCACGTGGCTTGGTACCTTTTCCCAATTCTGCCTTCACATCTTACTTCCTCTGTGTCTGTTATCTCCTGACTCAGCCTTCCCATTCCTAGAATTCTTCTCTCTGCTTGTCCCGCTTATACTACACTTCCTGCCTGGCTACTGGCCAATCAGCATTTTATTTATCAACCAAATCAGAGCAATACATTCACAGTATACAGAAAGACATCCCCAGCATTAACATGGCCAATTACCAACATGAAACAATTGAATATATTTTGAAATTTGCTATTGACCAAATTTTAGATTCTCTTTTGCTTAAAAACAGTGTTCAGGTTCTTTCCTGAATCATTTCATAGTTCAGAGGTCAGTTTTTGGAACATGTGTTCTTCTATGCATCATTAAACATCTTCAGAACTACCCATCTCCTATGTCTTACAGAAAAAATGGCTATAAATATCTCTAAATAATGTTGGGCAAGTAGGTAGCCACCTTCCCATGATACTTTTCCCATGCTGTGCTTTTTCCCCTTTTGTCCATTAGTACATTTATATGCTTTTCTCCTAAAGACAAATAATCAACAACAGAGTAGTCTGAAATTTCATAGTTAAATATAGATCTTGCTTAAATTTCCAAACTTCACTATAGAAAGTCATGTGTCAGTATAGTATCCTCTGTGTTCAGGTAGCTTAATGGTTGGGGCTAAAATTTACATTTTTTTTTGAGCTGAGGATTGAACCCAGGGCCTTGCGCTTGCTAGGCAAGCGCTCTACCACTGAGCTAAATCCCCAACCTACATTCTTTATATAAGTTTTTTTCTCTGTTTTTCTATACTATGTCAATTTGATTTAATTATTCAAGTTTTGACTAGAAATATAAAAGTATACACCAATAAGTAACTTGACATTTCTACGAGAAAATTTTTAAATAGTAATTTCTAGATATAGTTTGTTCATCTGGCCAATGGAACTTCCGTAAGAACAACAGACTGCTTACCTTGCCCAAAAGTTAGCTTTTATTTTAAAATTATCAAAACTAATTGAAAGGAGTAACTATTAAATAAAGCTTGGCTCAACTTTAACACTGACAACAAAGAAAGACTCAAGTCAACAGCATGCATGAACTCACAGCATGTGATAGCATGTACAAGATCTGTGCAAGCCTAGTGCAGACCAAATTCCACCATGGAGAGAGGAGCTGGCTGCGAAGTTGCACCCCCAGCCAAAGAGATATCAGCTACCCTTAGCATTTGGGGAGGAAGGGACAGCTTCCTCTAGAAGTTTAGCTCCTCATAAGTCCATCACACTCCGTGGAAGGCTACCCATCCAGAATATTTAGGCAGCACGACATGGCCTTGATGAAAAAAACAGGAAAAGTAGGGAGGACCCGAAGTTGGATGAGAAAGAAGGGGTCTGAGTCTGGGAATAGTTGTGGGGAGGGAGGGTGACTATGATCAAAAAACATTGTATGAAATTCTTAAAGAACTTAAAAGAAAAAAAGTTACGTGGAGAAGCTGTCTTTCCCTGTCTCTCAGTCCTCAATGACGGTGTCCTAGCCTGTCCTCTAGTTCAGTTAGTATCCTGTCTTGACAAGTCGGCCTTTACCGCTTATCCAGCCTCAGTGCCCAGTGTCACCCTCCTCTTCCTTTCTCCTTTACAGGCTCTCTCAAGATGGAGTTCTCTTTAGTGTATCTAAAACATTGATCTTGGTTCACCAACAGGAACTGGGAGTTAAGAGATGTTTGCTGTGTTGAAAAGTGTATGATAGTTTATGCAGCAACATCACAGGAAGTGAATCAACCATGCAAAGCAGAGAAGAGTTACACAGCTGTTTTCAATCCAAGAGTTATCAGACAAGCCTCATCTATATGAGAGTTGTCATTACCGTGTGAACTTGTGTTTTTCTACATACCCACTTCTCATCTTAAGTCTCCCAAGGACTCTTTAAGTCTAGTTTCATGTGCCTGCTTTATCTAGTTCCTAAGAAACCTGTGAACCCCCATTTACAGAAACACTTTCCTTTGTGAACCAGTAAGAGAACAGTTCTTTACAAGGGATTGTTTATTTCCATACTTCAGAGATAGAAAAATATCAAATTTATATGATGAAAAAGTGAAGATTTTCCACAACTGAAGACAGGCTCACCTACTGAGAATCTGTTGTCCTGGCAGACATACTCATCTAAGTTAACCACTAAGACATCCCTATAAAAACCCCTATGGCAGATGGCAGAGAGATGTGTTACTCTAAGGGAACACAAAATGTTTTATTGGAGTGAGTTGTGCTCACAAATAGAAGGATGGATAAATTGGGTAAAGGCTGACAAACTACATTTTTCATCATCTCTCACCCAACTGAAACTAACGGATATTATTTCCTTGGGAGGCACTACCCAGTACTATACCATAAAACTAGATTCCCAAATATTGCATCACTGATGAGGAATTAGTTGCCCACACCATAGCGAAATGTACATGAGGATCTCTATTGACTATGAAGCTTAGACAGTCCTAGGGCTCTGATATTCCTACCTCTTCTCACTGAATTCTGCTGTGGTACTAGACAATGCAGGAACATTTGAGGAGGCATAGCTTAGAACCAGAGAAAATAAAATTTCCCACAGAATACTGAAAAAAAAAAAAAAGATTTTGACTGTTTAAATATCACTGTAGCCCAAGAGTGGAATAGCCAAAAGGATATGACAATGTGTTGCTGTTTAATATGCTCAAGGTCTGGAAAGTCAAAAGAACTTCTGGGTTTATAGCTCAGTTGTAGAGAATGTGCTCGGTATACATAAAGTCCCAAGTTTTGTCCTCGCATCAAAACAAGGAAAGATGAAAACTTCTATAATCATATGAAAAGGAAATGCATGAGAGATTTTATTTAAAGACTTTATTTAAAAGGTGAAATGTTACTTGTTCAATGAAGGGTCTTTTTAAATTATAAATCAGGAATGTTTAAATAAATGTGCAAATAAAAATAAACTAAATCCCTAAAAGGGCAGGTGGGAAGTTTAAAAAAAAAAAAAAGCCAGCTAGCTTTCATCACACAAGGTTTAGTCATCCATAGATTTTATTGTGCAATTAGTTAACTGTGGTTTACAGTTGTGTGGAGTTTTGTAAGGACGGTGAAGGGAAGGAATCAGACTCCTGAAGGGCTGTGGTGACAATACTTTGTGGTGTTATGTATTTAGCCGTATTTGTTCCCCTGTGTTGAGCTGGACTTGCTTTGATAGGAAGTGGTTAAGCAGATCTGAGTGCTGCTTTGGATAAGAAACTAGACAAAATGGTAAGGTTGTGGATGTAGTAATCATAAAATAGGTGTTAAAGATCACTCAAGGCCAAAGTTGTCAAAGTCTTGGTGGATTGCTTCATAGACTTGCATGATGTTGGAGACAATATGGGAAGAGGTGTGAAATATGTCAAGGATCGTTGGAAAAGAAACTCCTTGATACTGGAACAGAGTCTCTTGGGTGGGTGCTGCCATCCACCCCCAGTATGGGTTCTGTGTTCTGGTGGCCACCACAGCTAATAACGTCATCTCCGCTGCTGTACTGTTGGATAAATATCCTTGCTTTCCCTTCAGAACTGACTGAGAATATACCTCCTGTTCTCTGTGTATAACTAACTATTGCTTATCCTATGAAGTGAATTAGAAGGGACTTAGGGAAGTCTTAAAGTGAACCAAAGGACTCACTGGTATATATTTAACTTGTTAATTCTGAATTTATAAAATTATTTGAAGAGATTGAGGGAACATTAAACTAGTTTTGAAAGTTTTGGAGAAAAGAATATCATGTATCCAAGGATCCTCTTCATATTAAAGATTTAAACGACATCTTATGGTCTCTTTAGAGTAATATTACTGCGTTGTCTACTTTAAGCTCATTTGAAATGGGAACACTAATTTAATACTGTAAACTAGTCCACTTGTGGCTCTAGTTAGGCAACATTTCAATATTTTGACTTAAAATAATCTTTCCTGAGCCAGGCGTAGTGGCACATGCCTTTAATCCCAGCACTCCGGAGGCGGAGGCAGAGGCAGGCAGATCTCTGTGAGTTCAAGGCCAGCCTGGTCTACAGAGTGAGATCCAGGAAAGGCACCAAAACTACACAGAGAAACCCTGTCTCGAAAAACCAAAAAAAAACAAAAACAAAAACAAAAAAACAAAAACAAAACAAACAAACAAACAAACAAAAAACTTTTCTGTTCATATGTGAACACCAGATACTACTTTTTGTCCCACATAAAGAAAGAAAGAAGGGATGGAGGAAGAAAGAGGAAGAGAGAAGGTAAATGAGGAGCAAGAGGGAAAAGAAGGTGAGAGAAGAGAATTATAGATGGTTGAGAAATGGTGGGAGTGGCGGAACAGTAACCAGTTCCCACTTGGACCTCGGTTGGCTCCTCCTGCATCGTGGAAGAGTTACGTTGATCACTCTCAGTCCTGAGGTCCCCCTTCCCTTCCTTCTTTAGTCTTGTCTTGTACATTGAGTCGTAATGCAGTCCTCAGCCCACAGTCTCCCTTCATCTTCTTTATTCTAAGAATGGCAGCCAACAGCTAAGGGTAGCTATCTCCTTGTGATCACTTTGCTGCCAATCTCCAACCTTAGGCCAGCCCTCCTGTCTGTCCCCTTCACTCTCTGTTCTATGTGGCTGAGAAAATGGAGAGAGAAAAAGGAGGAAGCCCCTGTATGGACTGAGTGACTGGTACCTAATTCTCCTCTCTGTGATGTGAGTTGGACAAATGTCTCCTCAGAGTCATGTGAGCATTTGTTAGTGCCCAAAACCAAATGAGGGAAACTGTAAGACAGTCACCCAGAGATTTGGGGCACTTATAGGAAGTGGAAAGGCGTTGTGTTTCCTAGTGTATCATCTGCTTATGCTTTGACCTGTGGAGCTGTCTCTGCCATGGCAGCAGAGGAAGAGTCTTATAGGAATGATACGATAGAAAGAAGCAGGACTCCATCCTTCACCTTGGTATGGCAAGGACGTGAGGATTCCCCAATACTGACAGAAACTGTAGACTATACATAGACTTGAGCTGACCTTCTGTGCCTCACTTGATGAGTAAAGAACTTTGTGTTAGGTACTATTGAAGGTCAGAAGTAATACAGAAAAGTTCTTTATCTGGGGGTTCACATGGTTTTCTGAAGAATTAGCAGTTGGTGGCTGCTGCAAGTCAATGTCAAAGACTGGGTGACTTCACTCCAAGAAGTCTCAGCGACCAGGGAAAACCACTGACAAGAGTTCTGTAAGATCCGGCCCTCTCCCATATTATTTCTTCTTTTTAGAATCTCTAATATTGGTAGGTACAGGAAGAGGTGTGAAGGAGAACATGGGAAAGAAATATCCTGTGAGAGAGGATGCTCCTGAGGTTTAAAAGTGAAGTAAACTGTATTTGTAATAAGTGAAGGTGACTCATCAGTTTTGGTGGCTGTTGGAGTTATTGTTAAGAGGCAGGGAAGGAAAATCATGTCGTTCAAAGATAAAGGCAGTGACTGGGGAAAATGTAAAAACTATCTTGTGTTCGTTCATCCATAAAGACCAAGCTATAATAAACTTATCACAAGTAAGTGGAATTGTTCTGTCTGGTACGAACAATTCCATTTGTACGAAGCAAATGGCATCACGAGTAGAGAGCAGTCCAAGAACAGAGTGAGCAGGAGGATGCTGTGAAGGAGGAGGACGTCCTGCTTAGAAGCACCCATTGGAAAAGCTGCCCATTCCCAATTATAAGCAAAAGTGCAAGAGGCTTTTTACATTAAGACTGAGAAGGAGAGCCGTGAAGATGGAATGTGGTTACCAAGGTGAGGTGTGGGCAGTGAGAGGTGATATTTCTGATTATGTGATCCGAAGCCAGTATTAGAAAGACTTAAAGGCCATGGTCTCAAAATATCTTCTGGCATTTTCTTGGTCCTTGCATCCTTATAGAGGATTCTGAATGTATCAATCTGATTTTTATTTAATGGATCAAACAGATCATAAATGTTAAACAACTGTGGCTCAGGAGTAAGACATTACCAAGAAAGCTCACATTTGTTTCTTTATGATCTCTTAGGTCCTGAGACACCTAAATAGTTATTGCAATCTGTTTATGCTATTCTAACTTTCATTTCAGTACTCCATACTCAAGGATTAAGCCCTTGCCATGATGTGTATGTGCATACACAGGGGCTTGTGATAGGGGCTTGTGATAGGCATCTAGAGCTTGACTGATAGAGTTGTCCCATAAAGATAAAACGATAAGTCCATGTGTTGTCCTAAAGAGCACATATTAATCATGCCAAAAGAGATAACTGATGTGCTGACCTGAGGCAAATGTAGAGAGAGGGATGACAACGATGACAGCACACTGTCTACACGTTCTCCTTTGACATTTTTTTTTTTTTTTTTTTTTTTTTTTTTTTTTTTTTTTTACATATTTGACGTCTCTTTAGGCTTTAAACCCAGAACGGGAAACCTTTTTCCCTTAGGCTGAGCTTTAAACTCCAGAGACAGAAATCTCTGCCAAGGCAGTACTGTCTCTCATTTGAGCACAACAATTCCATAACCACAGTAAAGAATGCACAGACTGCCAGAGATGTGCGCTTAGCTCCCCTGCACCAATGTTCCAGAGTCTTCTCTAATGAGTTACAGACCTCTCAGCACAGTCTCTACGCCTCTGCCTACCACACTTATGCAAATAGTCGCCCTGACTCCAGCATGATACCTTCTAGTTAATCCTGGAACATTAGGTATTGTAGCTATCTGGTGGAGGAAAAAGAGAAAAACGATTCTGCTCAATATGGAAATAACTATAAAGCACATGACAAATGAAGGCTTATGAATATCAGTTATTGCTGCCATCATTATAGCGGTATATTTCTTTGGGTTCTTGTGGGAAATTACTTTCTTTGGCACATTCCTGGGAATTATTTCCTATGTTCCATTAACTCCACAGGATGACATCCCAAAATGACGGATGCGGTTCTTTGTTTTCTTAGGTGACTCTGTAACCACCCTTAGGATTCCTTGTGTGAATGCATATTCTATTCTCTTTGAATATTACCCGAGAACATGATTCAGGGTTTAGTCTTAACTTATTTATTTATTTATTTATTTATTTATTTATTTATTTATATCACAACGGTAAGAAGGAAACCTGCTCTAGAAGGAGGGATGATAAACAGCAGAACAGGTGATCCTTGTTTCCACCCTTAGTCTGCCACTGTCTGGTAAAGTCCTTCGGCTATGGTGTCTTGTTCTGTAACTCACTTTTACATTCCCTTTTCGGTTCATATTCCTCGTAGCATTCCTCAGCAGGTGCTAAATATTAGCCAGGTAACTTCTGTGGGTAAGGCAGAGTAGGTCTAACAGTTTGGGAAAATAAAGCTGCATCCAGGCCACTCGGCTGCTGCCACTTCTGGGTGTGTCAGCCGTAGATTTGCGCTTCTCTGCTTGCTGAAGCTCACAGTGTAGGACAGGAGCATCCAGTGGGTTGTGGGTAGATCAATGCCGTCACCTCCAGGTATCTACAATGACTAGCATCCAGGGGGTTGTGGGGAGATCAATGCAGGCATCTCCAGCTATCTGCAATTACTTCTGTATACAGAGCATATTATTTGCTATGAGTTAGAGTGAAGTAGTTAAAACACTACTGATGAGTATCTGCTGTGGTTAAGCCACTGAAACCAGAGGCACAGCTCACTGTGGAATTACTGAGAGATTTTCTGGAAGGAACTAGAGAGATGTTGAGATAAGATCAATAGAATGAGATTAAAATCCCTATAATGAAGAAAGAAAGAAAAGGAAATCCAAGAAAATGTATTTAAACAACTTAAACTCAGCCTGCGAAGCTTTCTATCCTCCTGCCTCAGCCTCCCAAATGGGCACCATATCTGTGCACTAAGATCTTATTAGTGAATTTGAACAGAGTGGCTGGTACAGGAATGTTTCTTGGAGTTTTCAGCCACAGAAGCAGGCTATTTCTACAGAGCAATATGGGTATAAGTAGCAACAGCAATCTCTTCAATATATGGTTTCAAGGCTATTCATGATCAATGGGACAGCAAGGACTTGAGTGACTGACACATTTGAATAAGCTTTCAGTTGTCATTTACCCATCCCACAGTTAAAACTGAGGCCTGTAGACATTATTTCATAGAGATACTCCAAATATTTTATGGCAGCCACCTAAGGAAACTTCAAATAAATGTTAGTATGCACTTTAAATGCAACATTCTCATGACTATAAACATGAGAGCGCTTATGTACTGAATATGCATGATAACAACTCAATAAATGCAGATGGAGTTCCTTCTGACCGCTGTGAAATCCCATTACTATTGTTTGGGTTTATCCTCCACAGCCCATCTCTCATTTCCCCCAGAAACAGTCAGGAAAAGCAAGTAATCCTCAAGATAACGCCAGTAGACATGAATCAAATATATTTCCAATATTTCACCTTGATGAATTTATAAATCTATTTTCAGATGTTCAAGACACAGAAAAAAAATAAAATGAAAATGCCTGGGGAGAATCATCTGCATTACCAAAGCTGGCAAAATGCCACATAGATAGTAACTGCCCACAGCACGGCAGTCTGGGAAGTTTACAGAAGTACTGTCTCCCGTGCATGAGTTTAGTAAGCTTGGTGGCATGGGGTGGGGGTGGGGGTGTTACAGAAGCACTTCGTGTCCTGTGTGTGAGTTTGGTAAACTTGGTGGCATGGGGAGGCATGGCATTTATAGAAGTTCTTGGTGTCCTGTGTTGAGTTTGGTAAGCTTGGTGGCGTGGGGAGCAGGGGCAGGCGGGGGTGGGGACGGTGATCACTGACTTTCTCAACTTCAACATTTTTCTCACCAAATATGACAATTGACAGAAGGTGAGATGAGAAACCACAAAAAAAAAAATGGATTTTCATCCCAATTAGATGTGAACAATATGTTCTCTGTGTGGTACATTCCTGTACATAAGGCTGACTAGGAAGCCAGCAATTAATGGGGTGCCGTGGTTAACACTGTTCATCAGAAGCAATGGAAATGTCAAGTCAGACCCTGACTGTGAGTGGGATGACATCAGGACCAGGCCAGCAGCTGGCTTTCTTGACACCTCACAGAACCCTGCAAGGGGCCTTTGCTTGGGTGAATTCATCACAGCAAATGATCTGGCTCTGAGCTTGTGGAGACTTGAAACGCTCAAGCCTCTGTCATCTCAGAAGAATAGACGGATTTTAGTGGCATAGTCACGTACACCAAACTCACGAAGTGAATCTCTAAAAGTCAATGCTAATTTATAGATTTTTAATTGGAAATACAATTGCCTCACTACCCAAGGGATTATCATCGATGACCAGCTCATTCTTCCTTTATAGGTAATGAAACATAATATGTCAAATTATTGCTTGAAACTTACCTGATGATCATGAAATGAGAAGAGTTAGATAAACATTCCTAACCTGTTAACGCATCCTAAGACAGTGAGCTATGCTGGTGTGAAACCCTTGCTTCTGCCTCTGTTCCTGTGTCTTGCTAGTCACTGAACCATCTCAAGTCCCTCTTCCGTAGTCTCTCAGTCTTAAGGAAAAATGGCATCTTTCATGCACAAAGTATAGGAGAGTTTTGCTTTTAACTTTTGTTCTAATGAGATATATGCTATAAAGTACAGAATAAAGAAGTACAAGGTTCATAAGTCTAGTTTCATAAATATGTAAATAGGCAGCAATAAAAGCCACAAGTATCCTCAGGAGGTAGAGAGATTAACAATGTTGAGTAATACCAGATATTTGGAAGAAGTTCACTGCCCTCTGCCTACTAACACAGCCGGAGAAGACTGTCCAGTTTTACACAAGGAGAGATGTCCATACATGGACACCTGAAATCATTCTTGTCCTGAGAAGGATCTTGGAGGTAAGGAGATGTCATCATTCCCCCTCTTACCTAGATGAAATGTCCACAAATGCTATCCATACAGTTCTCCTTGGATCTTGCATTCCTTAGCAATAGCGAACTTATTCCCATTAAAAATCAGTGAGTTAGTATCTTGGATTTTGCAGTATGTGGCAGACCAACTGTGTAGGTGAAATTAAACTCCACTGTGACTTATATCTGGCTGATCTCTGAATTGTTAGGAGACTCATATTTAATGTGCAGTTTCACATTTCTTATCCCATGATGATTTTAATTTTTCCCTTGCATGTTTAGTAATGTGAGGCATTTGACAAAGGCCAGTGAAGAAAGTGGAGGAAAGGACTTAGGCTTTGCTCACTGTCCATTTCCACATTTACCATCCCCAGATGGAGCCTAGATTCTTGTTGAGCAATTGCCTCTGAGGATTCCAGAGTGTACGCATTCTAGGCTATGACTGGCACTTGGGTCAGTCCCACTTTGAGGGATGATCTACAATAGGTTGAATCCAAATGGTCCTGATTCCTTTTTTTTTTTTTTTTTTTTTGCCAAGAAACAATGTCCATTCCCTCCATTTAAAAAGCATATTTTAAAGAATGCTGTGCCGTTGTCCTGATTCTGCTCCTTGCCCAGTGCCAAGTGTCCTTTCTAACTTGGCCTTTTTTCGGAGAAAATAGTTGACTGAAGAGGAGCCTTGGGGGGGGGGGTGGGTGGGCATGAACGTTATAGTTTAGAAAACTGCCTGGTTCAGATAAGGAAGAGTCTGGTCATGAGTTATAGTTTTGAGAAGGAAAATAAAAGGGAGGGCCTGTATGCCAGGGAGAGCTTGCCCAAATGTACTGGGAAGAGCATGGGCTCTGAAGAAATGTGGACCGAATCCCAGCTCATCACAACACACATCACCCTTGTGACCACCTCATGGTAGCTTCTTGAACTTTCATCTCCTCAGCCAAATGAGAAAAGCAGACATCCAAGTCAGAGAATTTCTGAGAGCATCAAATAGGAAGCCATGGTGAAGGCGCCATTACCATGCCCTCTACTGTGGCCCTCAATGACAGTTTCCTTCCCTTTGTCCTGCGATGTTTAATTGTAGCCATGTGAAAAGGAAGATTTCTGGCAGAAAAGCCTGTCCTTCTGAGTTGATTGAAAGTTCCCCTTAATGTGATTGCTCTGGTAAAACCCAGAGGAGGGCTCTTTCTCACCCTGTCTGCAGACAGCCCTGAAGGCAATCTCTTCCCCTGATTCACTCAGTCTGACTTACCCTTGCTGTGGTCACCCATACTAGAGGCAGATTGCTGCAGTTCTTCAATGAGGAGAATATTTCACTCTCCCTCTGTAGCAGTAATGGCCCTTTGCCCTCGGGGAGAGAGATAACTGGGGTGACTGAGCGACTGGAAAGTTTCATCTGTACAGTTTTGCCCTTTCTACTTCTATCCATTTGATCTTAAGATACTCGTTTGTTGCTGTCTGTTTCTAATAGTATTTCTTGAGTTCCCAGTATTTCCAAGGCTGGGGGAAGTAGAAATCTTACCGATTTTTATATTCTCATTTATCAGATCATTCTAGATGCATACAGTGAAACCGAGTTTTCCCATGGTTTTATAATGAAATGACTTCAGCCCCTTGATTTCCTTACCACCTTCGGTATACCCCTTGGATATCATACATTCAGTTCTACAGTGATTTAACACTTTTACCAAGGACAGTCAAATCTAATCTCACTAAACTTGTTTTTCAAATGAAAGAGCTGTGATTACCTGAGGGCCTGGAACATTAAGTGAGAATGGAAAAACAAGAGTATAAAATCAGGAAGATTTTCTTTCCCCAGAAGGAACACAGACATATAATTAAAATGATTTTCAGCCCTGTAGACACAACCTAGATTCGACTATACCCAAGGATGGTAAGGGACATAATGAAAACCTTGTTACCTTGACCAAAAGGGAAATTACCTCATTAAAAATATATAAATATATTCAAATATAATGTTTTATACTGTGGAGCCAATTCCTGAACAGAAAATATTCAGACAGAATATGACTGTGATACATCTATAGATAAATCTAAATAGGAAATTCTGATTATTTGATTTTGAGAGAAGAGGTGATTATCTGCTATAGTTACCACCTAAAACTCAAAAGAAGCCATTGTGGATCTATAGTTGAATTTAAGATACAGAAAATTCTGGTAAAGCTTTTCAAGTCATATTCAAAACCTGAGTGAATCAGAGCGAGACATATTCTACATCAATAACCAGAATTCTAAAGTGTCTTTTATGTAAGTCCTCAAGTGGAGGGCCAGGAGGCTCAGTGCCATGTGTCTGTTAGTCAAGCCCAGACGACATGCCATCCTGTCCTCCCCAAGAGAGAGAGAGAGATAGAGGAAAAAATACCCCAAACAAAAAACCGAACACATGGGAGCGAGAAAAGACTACCCGCTTGGGATTCGATTGCTTTTCACATGCTATTTTCCATTCTGCTTGCCTCCTCCACCAATTTCTCACCCCCTGCTATTTCTTTCACTGCCAGCATGGTGGAGAAAAACAATATGGTGATTGGTGCATGTTGGTGGATATTGTACATATTGGGACTTTGTGAGCTTTTCTATTTCTGTTCACTGTGAAAGAGGGCACATGGAGCAGGAGGGCTTTTTTGTAGCTCTATTGGGCCCTTTGGCCAGCTGACGGATACCTGCAGGATTTAGACATTGTTATTTAGGATGACCTTTCAATGTGTTGTATTATAGATAATTAGAACCTAAATTAGATTTCAGAGAGGCAGTATACAGCAAGGTGGCTGAGGAACAAGCCCTGGGCTAGAATCTTGAGAAGGCTTGTGCCTTATTAGACATGCATTTTGGGTAAACCCTTTAAATTCTTTTGCCTCAGTCTCCTCCATATCTGCTTAATGTGATCACCTTGTTGTGGAGCAGAATGTTAATTTGTAAAGTATTAAAATGTGTCAGGCTTATGATAAATGCAATTTAAATGTCTACTATTACAGGTCTGGAATCCTGTATTTGCAATTTAAAAAACCTGAAAATCAAAGAAATAGTTGTTATATTGTGTAGCAAGAGATAAAGTCCGGCTGGAACAGATCCCTGCCAACTTAAAGATTTTACTGATCCTGTTTCCTGGGGATATCCACCTGTATAATTAGGAGTGCATTGACATTATACCTCCACATTTATTACATGAGATAGCTACACCGTTTTTAAACCCGACAGCATTCTGGAATGTCGTCGGGTTTAAGAAGTCAAAAGGAGTCAGGTCCCAAGGCTTTTTCCAAGGAATTGTTGGTCTGTGTTGCTATTGCTTCATAGTTAATAACAATCTTGCTTTTTTATATGCTGGCACAAAACAATCAGTATAGGAATAACTTTCATAACACAGGGGAATTATATAACACAGTGATCTAGTAACTGTGAAAACCAGAAATTGTAATGAGCACGGAATTCATATATGTGGAAAGCATGGATTACCAAGTTTTAAACAGCTCATACTGAGCATTGTCAAATGCAGTACTTCCTTCAGTAAGTGCGACCCACATAAATGAAGCACTCTTTCACAGTGCTGTGATCAGCAATGTCCGTGACTTTCCTCTACTCTTCTCAGCAGCTCTGTGCACTGTTTTATTATAATCTTGCTTAAGTCACAAGCAAATAGAAGAGTCACATACACAATCAGTGAAACTCAGAAACTAACACTTTTTTTTTTTTCAGAAACAAACTAAATTTGCGTTGGTTATCCTTTGATGGTGCAGAAAACATGACCCATGGCAGTGCTGTGTCCCAAAGACACCAGTAAGGATAGACACTGCTACTAATAGATGCATTTTTGACTTTTATATAAAGCATTGTGCTGAGTCTAATGATAATTCAGCTGGGAGCAACATCAATAAAATTAGTTGATTAATAATTTGTTCATAAATATTCTCTTTCTCTAAATATATATGTATACATACATCTGTGTGTGTGTGTTGAAAAATTCTGGATAGAAGATAAACTTCTATTTAGAAGTTTAAAAATGACTTTCTAAAAATTTCTGGGGCTAGAGAGATGGCTCAATGGTTAAGAGCACTGGCTATTCTTCCAGAGGACCTGGGTTCAATTCCCAGCACACATGGCAGCCTACAACTGCTTGTAACTCTACCTCCAGGGGATCTGACACCTTCATAGAACCACACATGCAGGAAAAACACCAATGCACATAAAATAAAAATAAATAAATCATTAAAAAATTCTAGTTCTCGTAAAGTGGTTGCTCTTGTAATTTAATCTTTTACTCTAACTCTAAGGTTAATAACTTGTCAGGTCACAGAAATGTTGCAAATTTGGTATCATATTGGATTACTATCCCCCTACTTTTCTTTATGGGGACAATCATCATATATGTCACATCTACAGAAACTATAAGTCCACAAGTAATTTTATGTATTTTCTGTTTGATTTTTGCTCACTGGTGAAGTGTTTTGTTATATGGCCTGAGCTTTCCTGGAACTCATCATGAAGCCCAGACTGTCTTTGAACTCTTGGACATTCTCCTGCCCTAGCCTCCTGAATACTAGTGTTATAGACATGAGTCATTTGTGACCAATTGAAGATTTCATACTTTTTAAAAAAATCTGAACACTTATATATATTTTAAAAAGATTAAGTGGTGAAATAAAATTTATATTTTATCCAGATATCTACATTTCTAAGTATCTTTATTCCTTAAGAACTCCTGTTTTCATCTGGAATCATTTCTTTTCACCCTGAGGAATTTTGTTCATGATTTTAACAAATCAATTAGAGAATAAATATTTGTAGCTGTACTTAAGCAGCTCGTCACTTCTTTCTCTCTTCTTTGAAACATATGGACATATTGACTGCATATGGAGCTGTACATTGTTGATGCTTTTTCCTTTCAACACTCTGAATTCAGAGTTCTGTCTTCCTCCATTCCAAATGTGAAACCCAATCATCTGAATCGTTGTTCCTTATCCTTGTGTTTGTTAGCTTGCTTGCTTTTCTGTCTTTCTTTAAGATTTCTCCTTCTGCTTCAGCTTTCAGCAGATAGACTATGGAGTGTCAGCCCATAGCTTTTTTTGTATTTATCACTCTTGGGATTTAACAAGCCTCCCTTGACTGTGTGTCTTTTCCTTTATCAAATGTTGGAGATTTATGTCTGTTTTTTTTTCAAATATTTTTCTCTCCACATTCTTTCATCTCATCTTGGGAATCCAATTATACACACCCTAAATTCTGTGATACTGTGGCAGACTTCACACACTTTCTGAGGCTTTGTTTGGCTTATTCCATTTTTTTTTTTTTTTGAGGGGATGCATTTTAGATTAGCAATTTGAGCACATTTTCTCTCTCTCTCTCTCTCTCTCTCTCTCTCTCTCTCTCTCTCTCTCTGTGTGTGTCTCTATCTATCTGTCTGTCTGTCTGTCTCTCTCTCTACACACACACACACACACACACACACACACACACACACACACACACATTTGTGGTCTTGATATCGAGCTCAGGCTAGCCTCAAACTTGTGTCTCTCCTGCATCAGCCCCCTCTCCCCGATTTCTGACATTACAAGAGGCTCAGTTATATGCTGTTTCTTTTGTGTTATCATAGAGTTCACATTTTCCATGTGTACTTCTGTTGTATTATTACACCAATCAATGATATTTTTTCAATTTCAGAGATTTTATTTGAAGCTTTAAAGTGTGCTTGCATGTGCGCACAGGCACACATGTGTGTGCAGGTGAGACCAGCAATAAGTTAACTGTCCTCTGCCTCATTTTTAGACCATGGCCTCTCATTGAACCTGGAGCATGCCAACTGGCTTGACTGGTTGGCCAGAGAGTCCAGATGTCTATCCCCTGCCTCATGGTTTCTCCTACACCCAGGACTACCCTTGCAGGTATGTACCGGCATACTTGGCTTCTTACACAGGTTCTAGAAATGGGAACTCAATTCCTTTACCCACTGAGCCATCTCACAGTCCAAGTTTTAGAATTTTTAGTTTCTCCTTAATAATTTCTGAGTCTCTACTGATATTTGTTATCATGTTGCTGATTACTGATATATTCATCCTTATATTACTGAGCATGATTACACCAACTTAACAATTCTTGTGTTAGTAGTTTCACCTTATTTCATGGAATTCTGTACCCCACAGTTTCAAATGTTTATAGATATGCATGTGTATACACACATATGTTCATACACATTCTTTCCCTTTTAGGAAATTCCACCCCTTTGAATGTTGGTGATTTTTTTATTATTAAAATTAGTTCCATAATTTTTCAAAATATGTTCAGTAATTTACTTGTTGTATCCTGGACATTGTCAGTGTGTGTCGCACATTCTACTGTGGTCTTCCATGTGTTCTATTTTTATTTTTAAAATTTTTCATTAATTTTGTGGTGCAAGGAATTGAACTCAGGGCCCATGTGAGCCAGGAAAGTACTGACCTGCACCTCCAGACTTTGTTCTTCTGGCTCCCACAGATTGCAGACATGTTTGGCTCCCAACTTCAAATTCTATTTCTGATATGAAGCTCAAATCATAGTTTAAGTTCTCTTTATCATTGTCTGAACTTTTATAACACTTTTATAAATCAGCTAGAAGCCAGAAACATACATTGAGATATAAATTTCAATTGTACAAAGTGTCAATTAGTTCCATGTAAGTGTGGAGATGGACAGGTCTTAGTAATTCTGTGCACTTAGGCACCAGCACGGCAACTCTGCTTCAAAATGTCCCACATCCCAGCTGAGACCCACTTGTGAATATTCATTCTCAGCACTGCTCTAGGCAACTGCTGTTCCCTATTCTGAGTGTGTTTAGAATGGATAGAAAGTCTGGGAAAATTAAGAGGACTTGGGGAGGAAATGAACCCCTCACCCTAGGCCTGGCTGAAGTCTCTCACAGCTGAGAATTCCAGTCCAGTTAACAAAATTAGCCACGGACATTGCCTACATAGAGATAGTATTTCTTCCCTGGGGAAATATCTCAAATAAGAATCTTAGGATATCTGAGCCTTGTGATAACTTTTAATCCCAGCATTCAGTCATGGACATAGGAAGAGACAGAGGGATTTCTGTGTGTTTGAGAACAGCTTGGTCTACATGGTGAGGCACTTGTACAAAAATAAAATGAATAAAAGTTAAAGTAGCAATGAAGCATGCTTATGGCGTGAAAGAACATGACCACTGTGGCTTTCTCTCTTCACAACTATAAACCTACAATTTTGTGGTAATCACAGAAGGAAGATTACAAATGCCACTGTCACCAAGAGACATGTCATGGGAGCACATCTCAGTGGTAGAGCACTTGCCCAGCATGTGCTAGAACCTAGGTTCAATCTCTGATGTCCTAACACACACACACACACACACACACACACACACACACACACACACACATATGCACACTCATATGGTCTGTATATGTTTAAGGCCAGAGTTGTATCTCAGTTGGTAGAGTGCTTACCTAACATGCACAAAGTCCTGGGTTCAGTCCCCAGCACCAAATAAAACTGAGTGTAGTAGTCTAAACCATTAATCTCAACACTAAGGGAAGGAGAAATAGAAGGATGAGAAATTAATTGTTGTCTTGGGCTACATAGCAAATTCAATGCTAGCCTGGAACACATGAAATCCTGTCTCAAAAAATAAAACAGCAACAATAACATAAATAGCAACAACAAAAATCATCTATGTACATAACACTGCAATGCAACTCTATTAGTGAGTAATATTTACTTCGATTTATTTATTTATTTTTGTTTTTCAAGACAAGGTTTCTCTGTGTAGTTTTGGTTTCTTTCCTGGAACTCACTCTGTAGACCAGGCTGGCCTCGAACACACAGAGATCCACCAGCCTCTGCCTCTCAAGTGATGAGATTAAAGGCATGTGTCACCACCGCCCAGCTACATTTTTTTTTTTTTTTAAAGAAAGTCATATGTTTGGGCTGAGGCTCTCTGATGAAAGTCCTTGCCACACAGCAAGAGGGCTGGAGCTTGGATCCCCAATCCCATGTCAGTGCCTGGTGGATGTGGCAGCCAGCTTGCTCGTAATTCTGGCTTTGGAAAGTAGAAATGAGGGATTTGTGTAGCAAGCCAGATCCACGAGCTCTGGGTTTAAGGAGAGATCCTGCTTCCAAGAACAAGACAGAGAGGCAAGAGGGTAGATTCCAGATATCAACTTTAAGTTTCCATGATTGTGTGTGCCCGCATACATATGAACATGCACATACACATGAGTTTATTCATGCCATACACATATGAAAAAAGAAAATAAACATTTTGAGAAAAGGTCTCACTATGTAGCTCTGGCTGGCCTGGGACTTGCCGTGCAGACCAGGCTGGCCTTGAACTCACAGAGATCCACCTGCCTCTGCCTCTGGAGTGCTGAGATTAAAAGCATGCACCACCGAACACAGCAAAAGTCATGTACTTTTAGGCTACTTTAATTTTCATGGCAACACTTGGCAACAAATGAGTCCTAGTGGGAGTTCCCTAAAATATCTATCAGTGTTATAAATTATATAGGGACACGAGGACTTAGCTGTCTATAGAGGACATTGGTCTACAGGACATGATGTTCTGTAGACTGAAAACAAAGCCTTCCGTTGCCAATAGTTTGACTTGTAGTTAACATAACAGCTGCCATTGGTGCTGATCACACCGTCATCTCAGATGTAGGAAAACAGAGCTTGGGTGACCTATCTCTTTTAAGAAATCTCTCCACTCAAGTGTGCAATACTTGCCATATTTTTTCTATGTAACTATTTTGAAATTTGATAAACTTTTTCTATTGCCTGTAGCTCTATTCAAGAACATATAAGACACATATAGAATACTTACTGATACAAGTCCTATCAAGATATTTCTTCTGATGAACATTATTTTAAAAGTAATAATTAACAATTTTTTTTGCTGTCTTCATTTTTCCTTATGTTTTGCAAACCGGGAGTATAGCTGCTAAATATCAGAACAGAAAATAATCATTTCTGCCTACTTGTTGTCATTGATACTTTGACAATTACCAAAAATCTTGACATTTTATTACAATTGGCATGAGTGATGAATATCTTTTTTAGTAAAGACCTTCAGCTAGACTTAGAATTGCAGAATTAGCTTTGACAGTTTAAGACTGTACATAAATTATATTTGTAAGAGAAAACGTAAGACTTTATAGTAAGCAAAGAAGATTACCATATATATTCAAAGCAATGCTAGACTTTGGGTGGATTATTGAAGCTCTAAGCTCATGCAGATTTGTCTTTAAGCTGTTTACAACAAGATTCTAGCATAGCATTTTGTTTGGTTTTGGTTTAGACAGATTCTCACTATGTATCCCTGACTGGGCTTGAACTCCCTATGTAGACTGATGTGTCTAGGTAAACACAGAGCTCCACCTGCAACACATGGAAGTCCCCTGCTTCTGCTTCTCAAGTGTCAGACTTAAAGGCTTGCACAGCCACAGTTAGCATCATTCATGGTGTGCTGATGAAATGCGATTAACTAGCTTTCTGCTCTGTCCCTGCTGCCCTCACCATTATGAAATTTAAACCTCTGAAAATATCTTGCATCTGATGCTAGAAAGAAATTTTTGAAATCTCGTAATTATGCAGCTTATGGAAAATGAGATTCAGGGTTTATGTGCTATGGTCATGCAACAGGAGCCAGAGTAGTGTTGACGGAGCTGTGTTCCTAAAGCATGTCATGTCATACTTTCACAGCCTCTGGAGAGCTGAAAGTTGATTTGGCCAAAACACAGTATATGGATGGAATTAACATAGACATTGAAAAAAACGTTAGGTGTGATTCATCTGAGTGTGGCATGGACAGCTTTGGTCAAAGGATCACAAAGTCCTTCCATCTTGACGCTAAGGGTTCACAGGGAACCTTTGATATAATTTGGTCTACAAAGAGCATAGGCAAAAGGTGCTAGAAATTATACTGGAATTGCAGATGCTTGTGATATCTAGTTAGAATGTGTTTCAGTAGGCAATGCTCTCTGCAATCAGATAGTGACTGGATATACAGACTACCTCAAGATGGGCATTAAAACTAGGAAATTCATAATAGGCATATATATATATATATATATAGTTATGATTATGCTTGTCTGAATCTAACAGATCATATTGGCACCATTGCAAAGCCTCCTTTGTTGAGGGGTGGGCTCTTGCATTGAATCCGCAGAATGTCAGGTGTCCTATAAAGTGATCATGAAACAAGTAAGTAATTATGTTTCTAGAAACCAATGAAATAATGATTAGTAAGCTCTTTTTTGTAACTATAAAGATCCTGCTGGCCATTTTCATCATGTGTGGCATGAAAACCCTCAGAGCATTTCATGCATCAAAAACTATGGCTTACAGGGCATTGGCTCATGGAATGCAAATTGCATTCACTACTCAGGAGACTCTCTTGGCAGACAGCAAACCAAAACTCAGACAGCTGAAGTTATGTTGGAGAAGAATATCTTTTGTTAGATTGCTAAGACATACGAATTATCTGCGTAACAGATCTAAAGTTTTGAATGGATAAAATGTATATATTTTTGTCATGTTGCCATAACTTTACTTAATACTATACTAAACAAAGAATAAAAACAGTAAAATCATTAGTAATGAGAACAGCTATGTACATTGAGTTTGTTTATGTATGTGCTTGTACGTGTGCAGCATGGAGGCCATGGGGCAGTGGTTCTTGACCTGTGGGTTGTGACCCCTTTGAGAGATATACTGCATATCAGACATTTACATGATGATTGATAATAGTAACAAAATTACAGTTATGAAGTAACAACAAAAATAATCTTATGGTTGGGGTCACCACAACATAAGGAACTGTATTAAAAGGTGGCAGCATTAGGAAGGTGGAGAACCACTGCCAATAGGGCCAGGTGATGTGTCTTTCTTACTCTCTCTGCAAATTATTTTTTGAGACAGGATTTCTCACCAAATTTGTAGTCCATTAATTGGCTAGCTTGTGTCCTGTGAGCCCCAGGGATCCTCTTGTTTATGCCTCCCCAGAATTGGGGTTCCAGGCCTGTGTTACCATGCCTAGCTTTTCCATATGGGCTGAGGATCAAACAGCAGCAAGCAGATTACCCCCTGAGCAATTCCCTAGCCTCTCACTTTGTATTGCTATGAGAATCAGATCTTTATATTTTTTAAAAGTTAGCATTTATTTTGTGTTTCCTGGGGCTTGGCCTTTTGTGGAAAAACTTAAAAAAGAAAGATTTAGATTCAGATGGACTTTAGACTGATTCAAACAGAATGATATCCCATGAGAAGTAGGAAAAACCAGAGGCCATTTCCTTCCCCAGGCTTGAAGTGTGGTGGAGGCATTCAACAAAAGAAAGCATACTGGCCTAGAGGTAGGGGAGGTTTAGCACCAAGTCATGTTTGTATTAAATCTGCTACATGAGTTTAGAGCCTTTTAACATCCTTTCTTGTTCTACTCATCTGAAGATTTACTGTTTAGCTCATGACCAGAAACTATGGGTACTTCTGTTACTATATATCAATAAAGAAATCATGGAACAGGAGATATGGATTATTTTATTTACAAGTCTCATGAATGTAAGACACATCTCTAGGACACTAACAAATGAAGTCTGTGACTTCTGCCCCCCTTTCCTGTAGCAGGAGTGTAGGGAATGGTTTCCTGGTCACTACCGCTTACATTACACGCTCAGGATATCATCTCTCCTAGTTCAGGTTTAGAGGGTCTGAAGTGTTGAAATGGGACAAAGATTGGGCTTATGTATTATCAAGACAAGACCTAGCCAAAATCCACAAAACATACATACAAAAAAAAAATCCATCAAAATCATACAATGCGAAACACATCATCACTACCCCAAACCAATAGGTAAAGCACTGGGGCTATTTGGTAGTGCCAGATACTAACTAGAAGGTTGAGGCCTGACTTGGCAACTGCACTGCTTCTAAGCTACATCCCCAGCCAAGTACAGGATCTTAATTAAATCCCATCTTCCTGTTACATACAGGATAAACTAGGGCAAACGATCTGATGCCTATGAAAACACCTGCCTCCTCAGCTTCCATTCAGTACCTGGATACTGGGTGGTGCAAGGGTGCCTTGCCTGTGGTTCTTAGGTCCACCTGCTTGTACTATTACATAGCAAGCCCCACAGGCTTTGGGGGGCTAAGTTCCTGGTCAGCTCATAGACCCGTTTCCATCTGTTTGTTCTTCCTAACTTCCTTTTAGCCAAGGATGTGAAAAAGAAGGAAAATCCACTCCTCTCTATTCAGATTGCACTCCTGGTCAGGTTTGGCCCTGTCCTTCAAGCATAGCTCTGTTCTCCCCACAATAAAGCTTGATGGATCATTACCTTGAGAGACTGAATCATTACCAGCCAAAATATTAGTTCTCTTTCTTAATATTCAAAACCTGCCTCTAGGAGAGAGGAAATATGTGTATCCCATTATCCTCTGCAAGAAAGAAAAGGGGAAAAAAAAGCAAAAACAGTTGGAGTTTGCATTATTACAATAGTCACAAAATTGGTGCCCTGACACAGAAATATGCTTGATTAGGAGGTTTGACGCACGAGAAAATTGTATATTGGAGCTAAAAACTTCCCTAAATTATCCTGTTTTTCTTAGGCTCAAAATACAGAGGAAATAGTATTCTGGTCTAGAAGCCCTTACACAAACTGCGTGAGGTCTAATGTGCATTCTGGAGTTAAAATATTTGCAGGTGTTAGACTGGTAACTTAAATTCACACACTGTATAAGAACATACATGACTTCTTGAGCATCCAGGCAGCACTCTTCAGACAAAAGTATATATGTGTGCCTTTGTGTGTGTGTGTGTGTGTGTGTGTGTGTGTGTGTGTGTGTGTTTCTATGAATATTAATATTCACATTTTACAGGACAAAGACTATGCATGTCCTCTTGTTAATTAAGATCAGATTTTATTACTGAATCATTTCAGGTGAGACTTTATTTTGCTACCAAATAAGTTAAAATTATTTCAGATTGCCAGAATTTTCTGTATTTTGAAATTTTGGGTAAATCACCTTGCCTTTTCTTGAATTTTAGGAAATCAGTTAAAAATTCATTGTCTATTTAATAAATAGTTTTGAGACTCAAAATATAGATGTTTCAGAGATCACTCTTATTTTTATTTAACAAATTTTAACTATATCTGAAGTTGTGCTGTGAGTATGATGAGCATAACATCAGGTCTTTAAAATCTATTGAAGCTTCTTTGTAGGTAACATATAGTTGGCTTTTACAAAATTCTTACTTAAGCTGGGTGGTGGTGTTGGATGCTTTTCATCCCAGCACTCAGGAGGCAGAGACAGATGGATCTCTGTTCTACAGAGTAAGTTCCAGGACAGCTAGGACTACACAAGGAAACCTTGTTTCAGACAAACAAACAAAAAGCCACAAAGAAACAAAAACAAAGCAAAGCAAAGCAAAACCAAAACCAAAACCAAAAAACCAACCAACCAAATAACCCCCTCAAATTCTTATTTATATTAAGCTATTTATTCTCAGAGTACAAATCACGTTATCTATACTTATTTGAAATATTACTCTGTTTACAGCTTACTCTGTTTTGTCTAAGACAAGTATCTTAAAGAACCCTCTCTAAACCGCCAGTTTCTTCCTGGAATTCTCAAGTTTATTTTCTCTTTCATTAAGTGTTATATTAATGAATACTTGAAATTTCATGACTTTCATAAGAATGAAATATTTTTCTTTAACTCTTGTTTGTTTTCTTCTCTCTCCTCCTCCCTTCCTCCCTCCCTCCCTCCCTCTCTCCTTTTTACTTCCTTTCTTTGATCTTTTGTAGCTCAGACTGGTCTCCAATTCACTATATAGTCAAAGGCACTTGTCTTAGACAAAACAGAGTAATCTGTAAACAGAGTAAGCTTTCAAATAAGTATAGATGATGTGATTAGTACTCTGAGAATAAATAGCTTAGTATAAATAAGAATTTTGAGGGTGGTTTATTTGGTTGGTTGGTTTTTTGTTTTGCTTTGGAGTTTGGGTTTGGGTTTTGGTTTTGATTCTTTGTGGCCTTTTGTTTGTTTGTCTGTTTTGATCTCCTAATATTTCTGCTTCCACCTTTACATGTTGGAATCAGAGGACTATGTCACCATACCTGGCTTGTGTCACAGTGGGGAGCAAATCACTGCCTCCTGCATGATAGGCAAGTCCTTACTGACTTACCTACAGCTCAGCCCACCTTCTTGCCCTTCTCATGTTCCCTTCCAGTTTTGTACTGTCGCCCCCCCTTTCCCCTTCCCCTTTCCTCCCCATTCTGTCCTTTTCCCATTTCACTTCCTCTTCCTGCTCTTCCTTTCCCTTTCTTTCCCAATCTCGTTTTTCTCTTAGTGACATGATGAGAGAACTATGTTTATGCTATACTCTTTCTGTTTCAAACTCTGCCCTGTGTCCTTTTGTTTAACATACACATTATGCTACTTAACAACACTCAGTGTTTTTCTTTCTGTAAACAGAACTTGATTAATTTAAAAATGACTTGAATATTTTTCTCATTCATATTTATTGTAATTACTGATGTTTAGAATTATTTGTCTTCTCAGTGAAGATTTGAATTTATTATTATCACTTGTCATTAATTATATTGCTTAAAATCTACGTTTTCCTCACTTTTTATTATGTTAATTTTTCCCTTAAACTGGAAATAAGGGGAAATAACCACCTCTCCTCATTACGTCATTCTACTAAATCCTAAGGACACTTCAGAGGTTACCTGGTGACCTGAAGGAAAGCAGCAGGGTTTGAACTTTTCTTTACCACTTGATTAGAGCTGGAAAACCATAAGCTATGTGATTATTAGTAGATATTTTGTTTATTAGAAATGATATTCTCATACACATTTATTTTATTTTATTTCTTTATTCTGGTAAGGCAGTTTGTATTGAAAACAAACTTCTCAAAAATGTAAAATTATGAATCTCATGGAAGTAGTTAAATGATAAGATTTTATTCTAACTACTTATTAATGAAGGAACCAATAAGATGTTCATAAAAGTTCCATCAGCATTCAAGAAAATATATATTTATACCATTTAATAAAATTTTGTTAGAACAAATTCTATTTACTTATTTATTGTTTGTGTGTATGTGTGTGTATACTCATATGTACTTGCATATATACAGGTACATATGCATGTATATGTACTTGTTTATGGAGACTAGGTCAACGACCATGGCAGCCATATTTACTAATAATCATATTTTATTATAATTTTAAAATATAATTTGTATAGTTATGTATAAATAATTATCAAATGAGAATTTCTTTATTGCTATCTTTTGACTTTTATCAAAAGTATTTTCCTAAAGAATAATGTTTCTTTTAAATTTGTTTATGTATGAATATCTGTATTCAGTCCAATTATAATTGACTTCTATCATCATTTCAATATTTAAATTGTTCAGAATTTGCCAACTTGATTCTTATCGAAGCTGGCTGTTGGGATGTTTAGATGTACTTATTTATGGAAGCTTTTTCATACTTTCTGTTATACTGCACTACTCCAGGCTTATTCCACACTTTTCTTTCTCACTCCACACCAGGAATTAGCGATTTTCTCAAATGTCTTTGGTTCCTTTCAATGCAATATATAAGTTTGAAATTCCAACCAGGCTGTTTACTTGTGATCATAATTATTAGAGTCTACATTTTCTAGATTCTTTCAATGGATGAACCTAAGAAATACAGGCTTGTATAAATAGGTGTACACACAGAGATTCCATATACATACATACATATATCTATATATGTGTACATGTATACTCACTTGAGTGTATACAGATGCATTCACACGCACAGTTGTAATGAGTCAATTTAGAACTTTTTCTCCATTCCCCTTTTTGATATTGCTACTCACCCTTCAAATATGGGGAAATCTGGCTCCCTTCATTCATACACTTAGTTCTTTTCTCAACCCTCTAATCTCATGGCCACAGTGGCTTTCCCTTTGGTCACTGGCTGCATCTCCTCTCCATGGCCACCCTCTTCTCTGTTCCCATGTCTACTTGAAACCCCTCTTCGTTGTCCCCGCCTTAAGTCCGTTGCTGATCTCATACCTCCACAGTCCTTGTATCCTGAGTTCTCTCCTGCCTTTTCCAATGGTGCCATCTCTAAAGAAAGTAAGGTAAAAGGAAGAAACGCAATAGAAAAATTTTCTCCATGTTTGGAAATCATACTTTAGCTTTGACCTTTTTCCCAGTGAACATATCATCTGGGTTAAGGAATTGCACCAATTCTTCTTTATCAGGAAAATCTTTGTTGCTATATTTTTTGCTATAGATACTCAGTTTTGTCTTTCCATTTATAGAAATTCTTTAAGTCAGAGAGCAGGGTTGAATTTGCTTACTATATTCTTAAAATTTCTCCGTAGTTGATGCTTCATTAGCTCTGGCTTGAGTTCTGAAAGAATTCATCAGCATTGTATTCCTAGTTCAGAACTTACCCTGCAGCAGCTTTACTGTCCCCTGGACTCCCCACTAAACTATGTACCACAGTGAGCATCTTTGGAATGTCTAAGAAGTTTAGCTTAGTGTTTGTGTCACCTCTTGTTAGCATTTCACAAGCGCTTTGTTCTTGGTTTATGTACTAGATTAAATTCTTTGCTTTATTTTCCCCATAGCAGCCAATGTACTTTGAAATTTTTCCTATTAACTCACTTCATGGGTGTAAGTGCATCCCTATGAGGTGGTGGACTGAGTTTATTGACAATCTTTCATGTTGTTGCCATGGCTCACAAAATCTTATTGGGACGTTTATCTCTGTGACAGAATTCCCCTGCATTTGGCTGGAACTGTGGCTGTTTCGTTCCGGAATCCAATTCGACTCCATGTGGCAGTAATGCAGTTCTTCTCCAACAAGGCGCAGCTGTAACACGGGCAGTATCGTCTTTCAGGATGCCTGTGCTGACTCCATAACATAGTAGCTGCAATGATGACATACTCCAGAGAAAAAGGTCCCAGGAATTTCCTGCTTCTAATGACTTTCAATTATGATGGCTCGTCACAGCGACTCCTAAATTCATGGCTACAGTCTTGGCTAATTGCAGTGGCTGCCAGTCTTTCTTTTAGGGATACCTCACAGGTTCACAGCTTCATATCATGAAGTTTCTTCCCCTCCTGCCCTTTCTGTCTCTTATTTGGTATGGAAAGAAGACGTGTGTGTTTAGTCTGAACCTTAGTGCCTGTGTGTAATGACTTTAAGAAGCAATGACATTTTCTGCCTGTGGCTTTAACACATATACATTTAACTCAGCTTATTTGATGTCTGATTCCAAATCCTTCTCATCCATGGGTAGTCATATATGACACTACGTGAAAGGCATATTTCCTAGAAGACTAACTTTCAGTATGATTACAGTACATTGATTCTATAACATGGGAGAGCCCTGGAATTTTCAGCCTCCTCTCTTATTTGCTTAAAGTATACACTTTCTTTTCATATTTGATTCAATTAAGTATTTCTGGATGTTAAACAGTTTCTCTTGAGAGCCAGCCAACAATTTTTGACAGATATGTATTTAGAAGTCTAACTATGGTTCTTTATAAACATGTATCACTTTTGCTAATCTCTTCCAGCTTTAAGATGTAATCTATTTGTAAAAGTCTGGCAATTCCTAATGCCTCTAGTTGCATTTTCTGGCATCTGGCAGGTAACCCTTAGCTTCTGCTATGACAATAACAACATTTCATCTTAGTGGATCTTAATGGTACAACTCTTTTGAAAGTCTTTTAAGTGAGAATCTGAGTTCTGGATTCAAGTCCCTGGGCAAACACATGATGTGCAGTGCAAGCTAGCACAGGGTAGCCCCACTAGCAAGGCTCATTCTTTACTTGGATATATTTATGCACAGGCAATGACAGCTACACCATGATTTAATCCTCCAAGATTTTTGGGCATGAAGCATGAAAGAAATGCTTTTAGAGTCAAGGAAGCGTGGTGGTGTTGGGTGTCTGATATGCTGACAAAGACATAGTTCTTAGAGGTACTGAAGAGATAAAATTGGGCCACTTCTTTCCAGCCTGCTCTTCCCTGGATTGGCATCAGTCTCAGGCTAGACCTAGAAATAACTTCTTCTAAGGTTCCAACCAGAGGAAAGGGGAGAAAGTGTTTCTTCTCTAAAGTTTCACAGGAATCCTGGGAACAAACTTGGTCCATGTGGTTCCAGATCCAGACTCTTGGTAGATATTGACCCTTATTAGTCAGAATGAGGTGGCACCCAAAAACATAGATTAGAGCAGAGGTGTGGAGAGATAGCTCTCTGGGAAGCTGCTGAGACTTAGTCTCTAAGGAGACTGATAGAGGAAACTAAGGACAGTAAAATGTCTCCGACATGACTGGTTTTGGAAGACACAGAAACCATGCTTTTGGGGCGTGTTCGCTTGTAGCTGTGAACATTAGAAGATGTCTATTTTGTTACAAAAATTGTCAAATTAGAAAGATGTTCCAAAGTCTCAGGTTTTCTGTCTTTACTCTTTTTTGTTCATTTCTGTAAGAACTTTTATTTAGGGTCAAGCAGAAAAAAAGGAAAGAGATGTGAGAAGTAAAGTCGAACAAGTAATTGTTTCCTTAATTGGTTCAAATGCAGCTGAGTGTTTTAATTTATCTTGACGACCTGCAACACTGTAACTACATTGCTCCACTTGACTGATTGGAAGGTAAATAGAAGTTAAAACATCTGGTGTGCCACCATACTAGGCATATGCTAAAGGACATGGGTTTTCCCATAAATCCTGCACATAGAAGACACTTTCTTTACTTTTATTTTATTGTGTGTTTTTTATTTATCAGATCTCTATTACTCTTGTTTACTGATCCACCCAGTGACATAAATGATGTAAAATAGGATTGTAGTGTAACAATCCGGCCTTAACGTTGGCTTGTGACACCTCTTCTCTGAGGTCTTAGCACAAATAATAAAAATAGGATAATTGAGTAAGTTCAAGGATATAAGCAGCTGATGGCTGTCTTAACCAGTAGGGATCTTGGCCTTTGCCTAGCACCCCTCTTCCAGCACATACAGGCTGGAAGTGCATTATCCTAAGGGGGCTGTAATGTTATTTGGGAGTCAAGGCTCCTCTCCAGCCATTGCAATAATAAACAAAAGGTATAGTCTGCCTTAAAGGTATTAAAGGTTCTTAAGGGCATAAATCAGCCCAGAGGGTAGTTTCTGGGATGAGTGGAGAGAAGTTTCTGGAGAGTACATTTTAGATCCATGTTTTCTGGGGAGCAGTGCAGTCCTGGGGGTATTTCTTCACCATGTTTCTACTCATAGATATAACCTATATCTACTTCTGGGCACATGAGTGTGAGAGACCTAAAGACACCAGCATCTTTCTTCCTGTCCTTCTAGGGGGAATAAATAGGGACTTGGCAGCCACCACACAGGCTGCTGACACCTGCTCACAGCAAATTCCAGGCCAAAATGTTTTCTGTCTTCCTTGCATGTTCTGCACGAAGGAACTCAACTTTGTTTATCCTTCATCCAACTGGGCGATCGCATTTCATGGCCAGCTGGTTCTTTTTGAGGCAGAATTTGGCTCCTTAAATATAGCACATGTCCAAAGAAATGTTTAAGTTTGTTTACTGAAGGACATAAAAATCACTTTTTTTGTGATAGTGAAACTAGTGTGATTGGAGCTCACATGCTTGTGGACAAATCTAGTTTTATTTTTCCCACTCTGAGCAATATACAAGGACTGGGTATTTTGTTTCCATAGCTGAAATTCCTTTTGCATTTCTCAGAGAACTTTCTTCTTCAGATTGTGAGCATTAGTTTAACATGTCTAAGGTAAATGGTCTCTAGTTAGCATAAAGATCTCAACTAACTTGGGTGAGACTTTTTCTTGTGATATTATTTCCTTCTGTTGTTCACTGTAGAACTTTGCACGCTTGTCTCTGATTCCTTCTCACTATAAACCCATGTGCTTAGAATTTAAAATTTAAGCATAAAAAAATATCTTAAGTAATATCTCCCCAACTCCTGCTGTGATCAGCCTGGTATTTACCAGAATGCCTTCTGCATAGAATGCTTCCTCTTTTGCCTGTTGTTTGAATGAGAAGGATGCAAATAGCTTTGACTGATCCGCATTACTCTTTCTGAATTAACAAATGCATTGTAATATCACCCCTTTTCAAAATTCTTTAGTTATGGGTTGTTTTGACATTTCCGCTGCTCATTTTCACGGAGCCCTAACCTGTCACCATGAGCTCCAGACTCCTGATTGCAGTGGACTCAGATGTGACAAAGCTTCAGACTGTTTCATTAGGGCCAGTTTGCCTGGTTTCACATAAAAAGGGAGCTGGGAAGTGCCGGTCCCTGCAGATCAGAGAGCAACCACCATGAACCAAGCTAAATGAGGCACCTCTGATTTCTCAGGCATGACTGAGATGGAAGGGGCCGCAGCTGTGCTCTGTGCACACATAGCAGAGATTCTAAAACGCAGAGTTCTGGAGTTAGGCTGCCTGAGTTCATGACCCACACCTCCCCAGTAACTCACTGTGTTCTTTTGAGTAAGTTCTCTTAACATTTCTAAGCCTCAGTTTCCTCCTGTGTGAAGCAGAGATAATAATAGTGTCTAGCTCACAGAGTTGATGTGAGGATGAAGTGAGCTCATGCATTGGAGGATACGGGCCAGGTTTGGCACCAAGGGAACACTCTGTGAATGTTAGCTGCTAAGCCCTCCTGTTGGTCACAACCACTCCTGGGCTCCAAACTCCTAAAGCTGTTGGCATCTGTAAAGCTCATACTGGCGCTCAATCATGTATTAGTTCCTTCATCTGTTTACTGAGGCAATCTTAACTCCCTAGGTTGCTGACTGTGGCTTAAACAGTGTTTGAGAGAGTGAACTGCCCGGTGTTAGTGCAGTTCACAACTAAATTGACTTCTAATCAATATCTACTCAAGTTCCAGGTTAATATTTAAAAAGCTCAAGGAATTAGACCATGTGTGTGTGTGTGTGTGTGTGTGTGTGTGTGTATTTATTTATTTTATTTTGAGACAGTGTCTCTCTATGTAGTCCTAGATGCCTGGAATTTACTCCGTAAACCAGGCTAGCCTCAAACTCAGAGATCTGCCTGCCTTTGCCTCCCAAGTGCTGGGATTAAAGGCACGTGCTACCACTCCAGGTTAGGTGCTCTATAAATGAAGAAAAATTTTCAAGTTATGGAAGTCCTATATGAGTCTTCATTGCTTGAATGCTGTGTTTCGTCCTGAAACTCTCCCGTGTTCGTAATGGCTTTGCTGACAAGAGATTAGCAGAAAAGGGTGGTTCTAATGGGAGGGCTTAGATACCCTGTGAGATGCGACAAACACTAGGAATTCAGGCAGAGTCCCAGTGGACACTGTGTAAACAAGTCTTCCTTCGACCTTTCAGATTTCTGTTTGTAGTTGAGCTCCAGAGACCTGGAGGCTGGCCTGAGGCATTTCCTCCCCAGTGGCCCTCGCTTCTGAGGTACTCCCTGATAGAAAATTACATGTCCACACGGTTGGGCTTGCCCGGCGGACCGCCTAACTATTTCCGGTTCAGAATAGCCATCTCCGGGGACCGGGACTCTGTGGCTTTCCATATTTGCGTAAAGCGTGCGCGCAGCCATGTAATCTACGCGCATGCTTGGAGTACCCACAGGAGTTCCTGTATGCATGGGCGGCCCAACCTTTATAAAGCTGGTGCCATCTTGCATGAGCCCCCTTATCTCCTCACCCACGTGTGTTTCACACAGGCCTGTCACCTCTATCCTCTTTAATAAAACTCTTCTGTGGTCTTGTCGTGTTCGGGACGTGTTCCTAGCGCCTCTTAAATTCTAACACTTCCTACCTAGTGGCCCTTGCTTCTGAGGTACTTCCTACCCAGTGGCCCTTGTTCCTGTAGTTTGGATAGCTTAGTTTCTTCATCCATTTTTATCATCTTTGCCATTGTTTTCTGCCCAAGTCATTTTCTCCTTTGCCTTGAGCTTGAAGGTATGCCCTACCATTAGTTCTACCCAACTTTTGAGCTTTTGCTCTGTTCTCTCAGCCTCAATAGAAACAAGAGGGACTGACAGTTAGCCGTAGGGCCAGCTGCAGAGGACTGGGTACATAAAGTGGACACAAAGCCCTGGGCTTCCAGGGAGATCTGAGGATGAGCTCCATCCTGTCCCTGCTCTCTGCTTTTTAGTCTGCTCTGGCTTTGAGGTTTTAGGTTGATCATTTAGTTCATTTCAAGTGATCCACACTCCCCACCGCCAATGCCCTGTGTCTATTTTATTTGTCTTGGAGACTGAATATATAAATATATAGATCAAATTGTCCCTGAAAATGTCCCACATTGCTGTCTTCATGATCTGATGTTTGGTATTACAGACCTGTGCTCTTAAAAATACAAACAATTCGTTTAATTTTACCTTTGTTTTTGCTTCTAAAATGGATGGAAAGGGCTATTTCACACATTCTTTTTCAGGTATTGCCTGCCCATGAGTCTGCTTCTGTTCCTGCAAGCTCTTGACTACTCCTACTGCCTTGAACCACAATGTTGCTTAACTAAGGGCACTGGAAATTTTCCTGTCAGTTCAAATGTGCTCATCACAATGATCTCCCTCCTCATCATTATAAGCAACAGTCACAATTGCAGGAGACTCGTTGTCAACTTTCTTCCCAGTCTTCCTTGGAAATATGTAACACTGGGTTGAGCAGCATGTGAGACACATGGTCTTTTTCTTTTTCTTTCTCTTCTTTTGAGATTATAATATAATTATACTTCTCCTTTCCCTTCCCTCCTTCCAAAGCCTCCCATGTACCCTTCCTTTATGTCTTTCAAATTCATGACCTACCTTTTCCATTAATTGTTATTGCATTGCACGCGCGCGCGCGCGCGCGCACACACACACACACACACACACACACACACACTCACTCACAGATGTGGTATAGTCATTAAAGGCTAAGCTTGCAACCACATTTAGTGGTGGTAATTTTCTTGTGGAGTGTGATTTCACTGTGATTAGTCCTTCAGGTCTTACCTTTTCAGTTTGTAATCACAACTAAAGGGAAACGAACAGCAGCTGCTGGAGTTGGGGTGTCTGGCATGGCATCTGAAGTCATTTTCTTGGCATGAAGGGGTTCCATTGAAAAGATGGAGCTGTATAAGTTGGGGTTGCCACCCGCTGGTGAACATAGAGCATTTCCACTTAAATGAGTAATTGGGGTTGGGGGGTGTGGGGGTTTTCAGAGTGTGAATTGGCATGTTGAAATTTTTTCAAAGACTGATTTCAAACTTCCTGGAACAATAAAGAATTTCACAGTTAGGAGCTTGGCTGAAAGAATACAACAGTCACTATTAGGAAACCATTTAAAGAGTTGTGTTTGCATCTCCTTGAACCTCTACAAACTTAGTAGTTGCAGAATTAAAGGGGGCACAGTGGTTGCTACTGAGTTCTCAGATGAAAGCAGTTCTGCTGCTTCCTTCTAACTTTGTGACTTGTGTGCCTGCTATGGAAAGCTTGCATCACCTTAAGAGGAGCAAGAGCTGAATGTGTGTATGTCTTACATATCATAATGGTGCTTTATGACATGTAAGAACAAAAGCACACAGCCCTAAGTCACGTTAAGGAGACAGAGGAAAGGAAGAAAGCCCAAGAGTGAACTGCAGATTTTGTCACTCCACTGATACAAATCAAAATTCAAATGCACGCATAAGAATTTGTGATGTGACCGAGATGCCCGCCAACCCACACAAGGATACCTCTGCTTACCTTGTGTCATGTCCCAAACACTTTCCAGATGTGACCAGTTACAAATTAGATAAATAGAAGTGTATGTATGAATGTTTAAGCAAAGCAAAAATGTTAAGGAAAATGCAAAGGAAACTTTCCTTATGTGAACATCACCCATGAAACAAATGAGAAAATAACTTCTGCAGGCCAGCTGATAAGACAAAGAAGACATCTCTGCAAAAGGCCTGACAGCATTTGAAAAACACATCTCACCTCACAGCCAACCAGAGTGTATGACTTTACACACATTCTTTCTCTCTCTCCTCTCTGAACATAGAGACGTTTTCTTTGCTCATTTCTAACTCTATTTAGAAATAATAACATTCATAGCTCTATCAAGATTGTATATGTTAAACACCTGCAGTCTGTTGTGTTAGTTATGTTTCAGTTACGCTGTTAAAACATAGCACTAGCAATGGCATACAGAATAGCTTTTGTCTGCTTTTTCTACAAAGGAAAACATTGGGAAGTACAGTTTACTTTCTACAAGTGATGATCACTTCATCTCATGTGTAGAACACTCCAGATATGTGAACATCTTTCTTAGTGGCGTTTAGTGCAGTAATCAATAGGCAGGCAGACCTGCTCCTGCACGTTTGAATCTGCACATTCCTCAGAGTGGTAGGAGGTGACAGAGTGCTATGAGTATCGGTCCTTGGCGAGATATGTAAATCGCCAACAAGAAATAGATACCACGTTCAGGGAGCCACTGCTTTGTGTGACATCCCATGATCTATTTGTTTTTTTAATCATGAGATTGCAATTTCTCATGAACAAAAAGATAGAGAAAATAAACAATAAGGAATATGTGAGAGTCTCTTATTAACATACCTCATGCTTTAGCAATAATGTTATTGATTATGTGAACTGTTAAATAGTCTATCCATGATGCAAATATAACTGCAGTGGTAATAGAAACATAACCTTATTTCTCTCAAGCCACTCTAAAACTAAATTGAGTAACACCTTTGACTCCAGGGAGCCAGTGTTTTCTGATAAAAGCTTTCAAATATCCGGCATGTTATAAGTGTCGCTAGGGATGTGACAAAGAATGACAGCGTCTCAATCATTTTTAATAAAGGGAAACCTACAGCTCTCTGTGCAGCTGTATCCTGCTTGGCTTGAGCAGTGGGCAACACTAATATGTATTCAGAGATACAGAGATGCGGCTGAGTGGTCTGAAGACTTCTATATTGATGAGCCTGTGTGACAGCTGGGTGCATGGGCTGCTCTGCCTTCCCTGGGAGGCTTAGCCACTGTCTCTAACCAAAGCAGCTAATTTTTAAATACTAATGCACAGCACAGAGCTTAAGAACACATGGGAATAGTCACCCCTGAGGCATGTCAGGAGCTGATTGTGATAAAAATTACTTAATTATTTATTAGTAGTTGCTTTATAAATGGCTCTGGTTTGATTGGAGGGTGTAAACTCTGAGGTGAGGAAGGAAGAGGAGTGAGGGAGGGGTGGTAGGCAGGGCTGTGGTGGGGCTGAAGGCTGTTTTGCTTTGTTTTATCATGCAGAAGTCTTTTGAGATTATCTTGTCTATTTTAAAAGGGGTTTGAAAGATCAGATTTGTGTTTTTGTGTTTTCTCTGGATGAGTAATGGAAGATGGAACTGGAGAGGGTGAGGGTCCTTATGAACATCAAAGCCAGAAAGGAAAGGTGAACAAGACCTGGGAGCTTGGGGAAGGGAGGGAAGCCACCAAATATTTACAACAAAGAAGGTAAGAAAAACAGGAGAGTGTGGGATTTGATGGGATATGAGGGCCAGAAGGAAAGGAAAGAATTGAGTTTTCTGCCTCAGAAAATCACATAGTGCAGCGACCAAACCCTTAGCTGATAATGAGATCACAGGTGTTGATGCCAATTAGGTGGGGGAAACCTAAGTGGCAGATTGACCTACTTTCTTGATGGATACACATTGTCACCCAGAAATTTCATAAGGGCAGATTGTATAGACAAACACATAATAAACAATGACAATAAAATGACAGACAGAGCCCTCCGACGTCATCACAAAAGGCCAGGAAAACATAAGAACCTTTTAGTGGAGCGGATATCAGGGACAGGGACAAAGACGGAAACAATTAGGTTGTATTAATAGTATTTGTCCTGTTGCAATGGGAGAGATTTTCCTTGCTCCACTAATGAGCTCTGGTATAATGACATTCTCCTTTCACCTCACTTATTCATTCTTTCATTAGAAAAAGGTTTATTTTTTTTCCTTTGCAGAGTAAATATGCAATAAGATCAAATAAATTTTGATGATTGCCAACAGATGGTGAGGGGCTCAACTTTGGGACCATCTGATCTTTTGCTGTTCAGTTCTTTCCGGCTGTTCTTTCGACTTAATTACCTTCCCCTCACTTCCTAATCCCTTCCATGTAATTCTACACCAAGATCGGGTCTAGCAGTCTCTATTAATTTCCCACAACGGCCACTATTTTCTGATAAGATATTGTTTCTTTGTAGCTGTGTTGCTAATGGCTCCAAACAGGCTGGTTTCTGCAGAGCCTTTTAATCCTACTTGAACCGTGTCTTTGCTCAATTTGTTAATTCAGTTTACTGCTGATAATTTGAAACTCACTCTTAGAATTTAATCTTCGTTGCACATCTGACACAATGGCTCTGCCACTAGTAATTTTTCACAATCAAGGGAGAATTTTAACTGACCCATCCTTTAAAACCTTTTCATATGAGCATTTGTTCTCTTCAGTCATGGAAATGGACCTACTGGGGTGACTTACGTGTTTCAGCAAGAGATGTCCCCTTATATGAATGCATCTATGTATCTTTTATGAATGGAAGCAAAAGTACTGCAGTGATGCATGTCTTAATGGTATTTAAGGGAAGCACCTCAAGGGTAGGGAAGCCTAGAAAGGCCCCCGAAGCAGTTTTCTATAGTCTCCACAGGTCTATTACATAACCTACACCCAGATTCAATTTTTTTTAGCCTCAACAAGGACACTTTAATGTCCAGTTGCATGAATGGATATTTTCCTGTGTCCTGTTCTATTCTTTCTAAAGCTCTGTCTCACTAAGGTAGAATAATATCATCCCACTAAAACATCCTTATACCACAGACATGTTCTTATATTTTGTCTTTGTTGAGCAGTAAAATTTTAATTATACCATTTTTCTTTTGATAGAGAATTGGTCCCTTAAAAACTACGTATTAAGCATTTATAATAAAATAAAGCTTAATATTAAAGATACCAATGTTTTGTGAATGCTGTTTAAAAACAATCATTTTTCTTTATAATGAAAGTAATATATATTCATTTAATGCTTCTGAAGGCTACAGAAAGATAAAAGAACTCATTGTCTGGCAGTATCCATTGTCATTAGTGATGATGGATATAAATGTTTTTGTACATATGCTTTCTGAGTTTTTATGCATATCTGCATCAAACAGTGTTTTGAACTTACATTGCATATAATGAGTTATACAGATAATCACTACACACCATTCACACATATGCTGTGTACAAGAGACGATTTAAATAAATTTTTAAAATTCTACTTTCATTTAAAAATTCTCCTTTTATTTTGCTACTGAATGCATGCTCTAGAATAAGCATAAGATGGGCTTAGAAATTTGGTATTTTCCAAATCAATTCCACTTTCTGTGTATGTCATAGTATGTGTATTTTATTCCAGTGAATATGATAGGAAACACACAGACACATAAATAAATAAATATAAATATATTTATTTGTAATATTCCTAAGTCCAAACCAAGTGTTTTCTGATGCTCACGCATCACAAAAGCAGCTGTCCAATGTAAGCAGGAGAATCATGTAGAAGTCCTGGCATTTGGGATCTAGCCTGAGATTTTCAAGGGTAACATTGACTGACTGGATAAGATATGTTTTCCTTACTGTGTGCTGGTCTGAAAATGGAGCGTCTGCACATGAAACAGTCCTATTGTACTCTACTTGTGTATTTTAAAACATGGTTATTAATTTTTCCACATCATTAACTATACTTTGAGAACATTCAAAATAACTGTCTTGGCATCCATCATATGGCTTCTCCACATCTACTTTAACCAGTCCACTATTATTAGGCCTTTGGCTAATTTCCAAAAGGCTGGTATAAATAAAGCCATGACAGCTGCCCTGAGCCATGATGCTGGGGTCAGATCTTATTTTTCACACATGCTTGAGGCTGTTGCACAGTTATTCACTGAGACACATTTACTTCTCTATTGCTGGGAACATATAGGAAGGTGAATGGTGACCTATGACAACTCATTAGGGTTTGTCTTTGATGGAAGCAGAGCAAGAAAATGTAAATTAAAAAAATATAATCTTTCGGCTTTCTTCTAATTTTTTTCAGATCCTTTGCCATCATTTTACCTGTTTAGTGTGCTTGACGTGTACTTGGTCGCAGTTTAGAGTGTATTTGCTGGGGTGGGAGTTGGGGTTGAGAGCTGGGGTGTTCTGGCTCTTTTTGTTGGCTTTGTCGCTACAAATAGCCTTGGCATTTCCCAAAGGTAGAAGATGCCTGTGATTCACATGCTGTTTCTGTGGACATGCACGGCTCGCCTTCCAAGTATAGGATGCCCTTGGACAGCTGTGCTGGCCCTCAACTGGGACTGCTCTGGTCTAAGGAGCCGAAGGAAAGCTGAAGTCACACTGCTTCATGCCACACTCTTCATTTGGGCCCTGTGAGCAAAATGCTTTAGGAAACGCAAAGATTTACCCACATAAATGTGTAGGTGTGAAATAGAGCCTGTTAGTAGTATAAACACTTTAAAGGCTCTTTACTGATAATTTTCTTTCCAAAAAATTTATTTTAACAATTGTATACAAAAGCACTTTTTCCTAAATTCTTGTCAGCACTATTTTCTTTAAAAGAAAGATAGCCATATGAACGATGTTTTCTGTCCTTTCTTCCCACCTTTCCTTCCTCCTTCCCTCTCTTCCTCCTTTCCTTGTTCTTCTCTGTCATTCTCTCTGCTTCCTTTTCATATTTTCTTTTTTAAAATGCTATCATTAATGAAGTCAAGCTGGCCTTGAACTGCCATCCTCCTGCCTCATTGTACAAAGTGCTGGAATTACAAGGATTCCCTGCTCTCCTGGCTTGCTCTATTATTTTACTAAAGTAGTACATTTCTGTTTTTATATTTTACATTCCCATTTCTCATGTTGTCCCATAATCTTTGTGCCTGCCTTACTGCAAGCTCTTAAAAAAATTACTGACTTGTCCGTATTTTCAGATTTTATAAGAAGATAGAATGTTCACATCTGTGAAGAGAGATGTGCATTTTTCAGGAGAAGGAAGAGCTGAGAAGAGTGTGAGAAGCGTACAGAGGCAGCAGACAGTCACACATAACACATCTGAATTCACTGGTATTTCCATTTATTTAGAACATTGTGGCTTTTGTAATGGAGCTGGTACTAGTGAGGTCACCTTGGACTTTCATAGCCTCACCTTCCCCATGGCATCTGATGCCCAGGTAGCCATGCTTGGTACCCCGTGGACTTTCATGAAGGAATGTCTACTTAAAATGGCACCAGTCTCGGGGCTCTTGGGGTTTTGTGAGCTGAGACAGAATCCTCTTCACAGGAATTAGAAGAGGGGTAAATTATCAACTAATAGCAAATTGTAAAGAACAAATACACAGAAGGCAGATGAACCAGATTAAAGGTGGAGCTTGTAGAAGAAAGGGCTGAAAGTTGCCGGTTGCTGCTAAGGAGATCTCTGAAGCTCCATTCCATACCTGAAGCAGAGAGCCAGCCATGCCCCAGGCCCAGGCTCAGCAGGATGTCCTCAGCTCATTTCCCTATGCATGTTCTGTCACTTGAAGTCCCTCAAGTGGGTCTCAATTATTTACAGTTCAATAAACCTGATGAAACAGAATGATTCTCAGCAAAAGTTGGATATGGATTTGGATATCAATTCGAATAACTCTATGAGCATACCACTGTACAGTCATTTTCATGACTAGTTCTTTCACTTAACAATAGCTCAACATCAAATCCTTGAACACACTAATGTCTGTATTTAGTTGTTAGGCAGCAAAGATAAATCAAGCAATCTCCTGAAGCATATGGTTGAGTCACACTTTTCGACATGGTTGTCAGTGGCTGCAGATTGTCAGATCAATGGTGACCAGCAAGTTGCTAGGCAACTTGAAAGACAGTAATACAGAGCAGAGGCAGCTTTATTCTGAGCTGAATTCTTCCTGGAAATGTTTGTAAAAACTGTGAAAGGCCTGACATTTTCTGGATTTCTAACACTAAGATATTAGCCTGCCACAGTTTAATAAACGCTGGCATAGACATGCGACTTCAGGGGTCACAGAGATGAAGGACTTGATTTCATGAAGACAAGGAATGTGAGCTTTTTGCTTGCTTTAGGCTTCTTAGCCCCCTTGTCCCATGGGGACAATGCTGAGTAACCCAAGTGGACGTGCCACAGTTGAGTAACACCTCACCTTGGAATCTGCTTTTTACAATGTGCTCTGAGCAGGCCTGTCTGGTGTCTCCTGAAGGGAGACATTATCTTTGATAAACTGGACAGTCACTGTCCTTTGCTCTGGAGATGAGCCCTATCTCTGTCTCCCAAGGCTTTTCTCTATCATTATCTAAACATCTTTGAGCAGATAGTGAGGGACAAATGTCGTCAGTGCTGCCCCTGCTTGCAGTAAATGAAGGAATGACAAACACCCAGGGAGAATTATCTCTGAAAAAATGCTCTTTCTCCGGGTGTTTTTATCTTTGCAACCATTTCAAAGGTCGGTTCTTGTTTCTACTTGCTTGAATATTTCCTTGTAGTGGATATTCCATTTACTTTAAAACTATCTTTGTTTTATTCAACATCGGGGAGCCTTTTCTCACCTCAGCAGACAGGAAAATTCATGGAATGATTCCAAACTAGTCTATAGTTTAAGACATAACCCAAGCCTAATGCCACTCAGGGACTTCGGTGTGGAGTCACCTGTAGAGTGCTGCTACTGGTACACCTTCTTCTCATCAGTGGCCCCTCTATCCGCTGCCATTCTCCTCTCCCAACCTTAAATGATTCAACTTGGTTAAACTTTTCCTCTTGATCTACACTCATACCTGAAAGGGATGGTCACCAACACACAGACTTAGGAAATTTGTCTGTTTCCATTGGTGGGCTGGTTTCATGGGAGCTTGGCGGCCTTCCCAATTGCTTTCTATTATATCTGGATTCATTTTGATTGGTATTTCATTGCTCATACAAGAAATGAGATTACTGTTTTGAGCTTTGTTTCATTTCATTAAAAAAAATCAATTAAGCCCTGACTTGCTTTGTAAGTCATTTTCTTGGCTATCTCCGGGCTTTTCCTCATTTCTTGGAGTCATTTTGTGAGTTGATTTTAGCCATTTCAGGGGTTTTAAGTGAAAAGAAGGGACCTTTGGATTTGGGAGGGAGATAGGAGTCATGCCTTTTCCTGAGGTCTTATTACTGAGTGGTGTGTTACAAGTAGATCAAGATAAGGATGATTATGCTAATTCCAAATAGCTATTAGCTAGCCATGTATTTTCAAGACCATTATGTGAATAAAAAATGTTAATTCTAAATATTTGATGTAAATGAACACATCCTTGGATGTAAATTTCAGTAATTCTTTAAAAACTGCCAAGGTAGCCATCTCTAAAGCTGTGAGTTTCCTAATTTGGATTTTCCCAAGATGACTTAATCAAGCCTGAAGTGAGGGCTAATGTTACCTTATCGTTCACGCGCACGAATATACATGAGACTTCCCAAAGAAGAACTCTGAAAGCAAATCACCAGACAGACAATGTAATAAGCTTAAATTCAGGCACTTAGTCATGCACTCATGCTAATTTTCATACTCCTTTGTAATTAACATTCCTCCTGACTGGATTAATTGGGTTTGCAATAAGTAATCACATTTGTAATACTGCAACTGTTCCAAAATTAATTGCTCACATGTTCAATGAGCTGTTCCATCTCCTTTTTAAAAGCCGCTTAGAGAGTCCACAATTTGAGAGCAGTCCTAAGTGTTTTGGGGAGAGTGACACAGGATCATTTAAGAACCTGGGGACAACAACATGCCAGCATGGATCCCAGCCTTTGATAGTACGTGAGAATTACCTTGGTACATTAATTAACAATGCAGGTACCCTGGGCTCACTCCAGAAATTCTGGTTTGGACAGTATTTGGTGGGGTCTGGAAAAGTGTTGCAAATATTCCATACTGCTGTAGGAAAAGGCATATCTGCAGATGTCTGACTTTGCCGCTGAGTTGAAGGACAATTCCAGAGCCCTGTGGCATCAGACTAATTTTGTCAAGATAGCTTGCAAATTATAACTGACAAAGGGGCTTTTAAAAACAACATTTTGGATCAATTAAATCATAATATTTGTGATATAGGGCAGGAAACCATTTGCATTTTTTCTAACCTGAAAAAGAGACTAGAGATTTTTTAACCACCCCCCAAATCTATCAATCTATTTTACTGAATTAGTCTCAAGTTGCAAATTCCTCACAGCGGTGAGAATGGAGAAAGATCCGGTTACCCTGCAAATCCTACAAAGCACATAGTTTGATTTGTGCATTGGTGAGAAAGCACACCTTTTGGGCATCAATTTGCCTTTCTCTCTTCAAAGCTTCAAAGGATTTAGTGGAGTTAGCACCGTTTGTGATAGATAGCCCTCTCCTGCTCCAGGCAGAAGAATTGAGGTTCCTCTTATAATTTATAGTGTTCAGGTGGCTGTTATTGTGATATCTTAGCTGAAGGAAAATCTAAGAAAGCATGTGGACCTTAAATTTTTAATATATCACTTTAAGCAGTAACTGAGAGTAAATATTCATTGTGAGAAATCTGGAGAAACTTGTAAAATAATAAATTTTGTAGCTATTATCTGAGGCAGCTCTTTTTTTTTTTTTTTTTTTTGAAGGTTCATTTGATTAGGAATAAATCTTATGGTGATGAGCCAAATAGCAAATGGACATTTTAATTTAGTTACATTGATAACAGTTTAGAAATTATTCCAGACCTCTGTATTATAAGGGAAAGTTAGATCTATAATCAGTGATCGAAAAAGCATGATGGAAATAATTATAATCAAATCATCTATGTTTCTTTGAAGTGGATACATTTATAACATTACCCATATAGCCATGCAAAGCACCAGCGATTATAGGTGATTTAATGGTATTTAAAGCCCTTGAGTAAATTCATATATGCCAAGAGAGTTCCCTGAGGACAGGAGTTTAATAATTATGATTATTTCTTGTGCTGATAACACTTGAGTTAGTATCTCCTCTGCCACAGTTTTAGAAAAAAATCAAATTGTAAAGCTTAAGTGCCCATCTTCTGGCAGACATGTGAGTTATAGTTCACTGTGTGCAAGCTAGTCCCCAGTATGCAAGAAAGCTGTGTCTACATTCGGGAACCTTCTTTTCAAAACTGAATGTGCCCAATGGGACGTAGCAGCAGTCAGTTCACAACAAGTCCCTCTTTCTCTCAGAAATTTCACTTAAATTTTTTTTAATTGTGAAGAAGGGATGGCTAGTATATTTTTATATACTTAATATTTGAAACTGTTAATAAAAGTCAAGTATACTTTTATTAGACGTTGGCACAGAACTTAGCAGATTTGGGAGGTCTTAGGAATTAGCAGGTCTCTGTAGTTGGAGAAATTGATGTGTAATTGAAATTCAGACATGTTATCACTTCGTCTCACTATGACCTGAGAGGATGGTACCCATGGAAAGGTGATTACTAGTTTTGATGGTGGAATTGAAGGTCTTTAGGGGAAGATTCAGCTCTTGTGGGGCTGATGGCACAGTGGTACTGATGGTGGAGTACCTAGTCTTTACCAACCTGACAAGCAGCTCTGTGGTGCTCTGTCTTATCCTCACTGTGTGCATCTGCATGCCGGCTCTTTACAGATGAATTTCACAGAGAAGAAGAAAATGCAGACGGCTCTGTCTCAAGCCCTTGGTTTTGTTTTGTTTTTCAACATTCTTTCCTCTTCAGAATAACCTTTGCAGCTTACCCCCACATCCCAGATCCCTTTCCCTTGTTTAAATCTTCAGAGGCTGGTTGCTCACTTCAATTCACCACAACTTGGGGCAACTTCTGCAGAGTTGGTCAGCTCTATACCTAGAAGGCTGTTATCCTTGGGCCTTACCCTTTGTGACTGCTTATCAGTTCCATGGGAGAAATACTGACCATAGATAGAGAAGGCTATTGAAAGAGGGGGTAGGAAAGAGTTAGAAGGGGAAGGAAATGGAAGTAGACCAGAAAGGGAAACTGGACAAAGGAGGTGCATCTGGGACAGGTACTGAAGAAAACTTTTGTTTCCCTTGTAGGAACCAAGTTTCCATTCAAATGGTGTGCATTGGGGTATTCTATGATCCAGCCAGCAGGGGGAGCAGTGGACTTGAAGTGCTGTCCTGTGGGTAAAGTCCCTCAACTCAGTAGTGTCTTTGTCCGTGATTCTTTCTTGCCTCCCGTTAACAGAGTCCATTCGAAAAACATTGCTTCTGTTTTCTTTTCACCTTCTTAATAGTTAATTAAGAGGCTGGTCACCATGAGAAACACTACACTAGAAAACAGCCCTCACTTCAACGATAAGACACATTTTGTATTTATGAATTTAATACTTGGTGACTTTCAGTTTGAAATTTATCTTTCTAGATTCCATCAAGATCATTAATTCTGGCCCAAACTGCCTTTTTATCATGGACTCATAATAATAGCATTGTTTAGGAGCAGTAGGATGAGGAGACTAGGTTACTAGATATTTGAACATCCCTGGGAAGCAATTTTTGTTTTATAAAAACCAGAATGCCCTTGGTGTTCTTGCTTCTTTTTTTCCCTCCTTCCTCTCCTTTCTTTCTTTCTTTCTTTCTTTCTTTCTTTCTTTCTTTCTTTCTTTCTTTCTTTCTTTCTTTCTTTCTTTCTTTCTTTCTTTCTTTCTTCTCCTCCTCCTCCTCTTCCTCCTCCTTGTGTCAGGCATAAACTACCAGCATGGTTATTACAACATTGCAGTCTTTTGTAGATTAAATATGTTTGTTTAAAGTTAAATATTGAACAAATTTTTATTTTACCTAAAAGGGATATAATAATGTTTGACCATTATTCACTTCTATTTACAGAGGTTCTAGAGATAGGTTTATTTTTATGTGACAGAGTCTGAGGCTGGTTTGATCAGGCCTGTCTGGGTTCAGAACAAAGATCTCACTCCAGGGAAGTGAAGGGCAAAAGGGAAACCCTAATTTGGATGGTGCTGGTTGACTACCTCAGACCTTGACCTTAGGCGAAGAAATGCAATCTGTGTAAGACACTGGAAGCCACATGGTTCTGAGTAAAGGAACAGTGCTAATCGAGTTTGAATTCAAGACTCTCCCTAAATTGGAGGTCCAGGAGTAAGAAATTAATTGAAGATGCTCATGTGAGTGACTGGAAGTCAAGTGGCGTCACCTGCACTTTACACAGTACCTCCATGAGTGCTTACTGAGTTTCCCAGGGTTCTGTGACACGGGTAGAGTAGATGTGCCAATGGAAGTGCCAAAAGCCAGAGTGTTTGTTTGTTTATTATGTATACAATGTTCTGTCTGCATGCCAGAAGAGGGTATCAGAACTAATTACAGATGGTTGTGAGACACCATATTGTTGCTGGGAATTGAATTCAGGACCTCTAGCATCCAGTGCTCTCAACCTCTGAGTCACCTCTCCAGGCCTCCAAAAGCCAGAATGTTAACCCCATCTTCTCCTAACTAAAGAGGCTTCCCAAAGGCTTCCAAGCTAGTAAATCTAGGTTCTTGACAACAAATTACCTGCTCATTTTCCTGACCTGCAGGAATAAGCCAGTCTTTGGGGCTGTCTACAGGTCCCATCATTGCTGCAGTTACTGGCGCCCCCTGATGGTACAGAATTGTTGAAAGGTCCCTAGCCAGTCCAGCCACAGGGCTAAAAACATATTTTAGTTACATTATCAGAGGGTCAGGGAGCCAAGCTAGGAACTCAACATTAGCTCTTTCCTATTAGTACTGTAATAACAAAATATTTCAAAACAGAAAGAGGGCTCTGGAATGGTTTAGATACATCTATATACAAAGAAGATTTATACTTGGGTTATTAAACAGGAGTTTTAAGGCTGGTTTCAAGAGATGTGCCAACCATTTTCTCCCAATTTTTTTTTTCTGGTGTCACAGTCACAGGCAAAGCTTTCCCCTAGATCAGCAGTTCTCAACTTGTGGGTTGTGACCCTTTGGGGATTGAATGACCCCTTTCCAGGGGTCACCTAAGACCATAGGAAAACACAGATATTTACATCATGATTCATAACAGTAGCAAAATTACGGTAATGAAATAGCAACAAAAATAATTTTATGGTTGGGGTCACCACAACATGAAGAACTGTATTAAAGGGTCACAGCATTAGGAAGGGTGAGAACCGCTTGTCTAGATGGATTGTTGTTCTGACCCAGATTGACATTTCCAACTTTTCTTATCTGTAATACAATTTCTGAAGTTCTTCTTCAGTGATAATAGGTAGAACAGCATTAAAAAAAGTCTTTCAGCATTATAGATAATGACTGCATCCAGCATTGCTCAGACATCTACTATTTGCCAGTACATTAAGTATATTGATTTTAGAATTTTAAATGACTTGATTAATATCCCCTCCCAGGACCCCCCTCTCATGTGCCATCCTCTTCTCTCACACATTTACATGAGCTAGAGGTGGCTAACCTTCATTTGGCAAAGGGTCAGAAAAAGTCATGCGAAGAATCTGTTAGAGCTGATGATTAGCCTGGAAGAAAGAATTGATCAAGGAAAGGTCAAATCTTCAGGACATAACTCTATGGCTGTTTTCTTAGTCCAAACTATGTGGACCAATTGAGTTGGTAAGTACTCGTAGGTGAATGAAATCTGCAAAAGAGACCAGTTGTCCAAATATCTCTGTTTTCTTTGAGACTGAGATTGTTCTCTTAAGAGACCCTCTAATTTATTAATGGTGTTAATAAATTATCCTGTTATCCTCAAATGGCACCTTGTCTAAAATACTATCCATCCATCCATGCTGAAATACATCTTAGCAACTGGGCTGTACAGGCCTTGAGGACATTGCTGTCGTGTTTCTCAAAGGGACTGGCACATGCCAGAGACCAGGCAAGCACTCCTTGTTCTCTCCAGAAGCTGAGTGCAAAGGTGGGCACTTCATTCCTAGAGATGACCACTCTTCTATCAAGATTGCTATGGTTTGTTGACTACTAATTTCTTTTGAGATAGTTTGTTATACATGATACAGGTCATAAGACTGTATTATAGCAAATTTGGAAAATTTAGGAATTAAAAGCCATGACTGTCCTGAGAGTTTTTTCAAACATGTTTAGTATATCTGTAAAGACAGGCTTTTTAAAGCAGGTTTTCTTTTGTTTAGACATCCTCATAATTGTTATTAGGATATCCAAACTTCAACTACTTATTGTATCATTATCTTGAATATAACATTTTCTCATCATTGTCTATGGTGTTATCTATTTGTTTCCTCCTTTTATGTTGTGATGCATTGGTGACAGAGTGTTTACTCAGAGGCCACAAGCTTGTACATTGTTGGCAGAGGATGCTCAGATGTGATTATTCTAGTACGGTCTTTGAGCCACAGTTGGCACTCATGAAATACTGGTTTTCTTCCTCAGATCACAAACAGAAGCCATAATTATATTCAATACAGAGACTTCTAACAATTTTATCATGCACCTTTGCCCTTGCTATTTCAATTGCTAATTTAAGAGAGTCCTAGTATTTGGATGACAGGGGCTTTATAGTTTTCTTTATATTGTGTGATCGAGTGTATTGACTCATTCTTGTCAGTCATAGTATGTTAGAGACATCAAGGGCATGTAGAGACCTTAGGGAATGGTTTTCTACTTAGCACAGAATCCAAAGTTTACAGGGTAAGTACAAGCACTGACTCCTTAGAAAACCTGGACTTGGTAGATGACGAATGTACACCTGTACCTTAGGTGGCATCCCAGTGCTCAGATTCTTGTGGGTGAAAGGCCTCAGTTTGATGTTCCCATTTGGATAGTAGACCTTGCTAACTTTTTAGAGTTAATGTTAAAATTTTCCTCATATTCAGTCTTTTGCTTTTAAACTAATTGAATCTTGAGATGACTTATAACAGGTGGCAAATATTACAATAACAATTACATTCTGCAACAGGGAATAAGTACTAAATGAATCTTAACATTTTACTTGACACATTACTATGTTTAAGTGTGTTAAAGATGTCACTGAAAGGTGCAGGGGAGGGAAATGAACTTGATTTGGCAGGTAGGTGTTCTTGGTACTATTATCCACAACTGTCTATGATGATTGACAGCACACACATCATCTCTTAATAGGCATTGTACTCAGTTGCATCATATTTAAGTGTGTGGCATTTTTACTGAATATTTGAAACTGTTTTAGTTAATAATATTAATTGTGCATAGACCAACTTTCAACCACGGTTACAAAATGCTTGGTGGATAATAAACCAAAGGTTTCTATGGATCTTTGCTTATGAAAACAGAGATAAACAATATCCTGTTGCTTAGGTACCATATATTTCACATAAGACAAATGCATTACAGTGCAGAAAAGAAATGTTCCCCGTGTTATCAGTCTAGAAGCAGAAACACAGGCACAAAGGCTGAAGGTCATGCAGCTCCAAGGAACACAGCAGAAACTGGAGCTCAGGTCTCCCGAGTCCTTCCTTGTTCTCTGCTCTGTCTACCATTTTGTATAATTTCTTCCTCATGAGGTACCCTTGATCTAATGGCTGGTAGAGATCTACATTCACATTGCAAAGATAATCGAAGCAAGGAATTTTACTCAATATTATTTTCTTTTGGAAAACCAAACATGCTTTATTTCATTTTCACAATTTATTTAAACATCTCACATATACAAAATAGGTACAATTTAATTTTTCTGCTTGTCCAAGAAACAAGACTTCTTTGCAACTATGAAAAAGAATCAAATGAGACTGTCAGAGAATAAGAGCTGAATCTAAAGAGAGAAAGTGTTGGGCAAATGATCTGCGTACCTTTAGTTGGGAATAAGATGGGATATAGGACTGCTAAGTTAAATTTTAAAAACCCACACAATACACCTCAAGATGGAAGAATACTTCTTCTGTAACTCTTCTAGCACCGTTGACATTCTTCAAGTATATGCAATACTATTAGCACCTTTGTATCACAAGCAGAACAAAACTAGTACCTCTGTCCATGTCTGTCTGGGTCGATTCCCACTGAGGTGGTCTACACTCACAGGAAAGTGTCATGAGGTAGTTTAAACCTTTGGAAGTTTGGGTTTTAAACTTCCCTCTGTGGAAGATAGAAGCCAAGACTTGCAAATGTTCATGGTTTTTTTTAATTTTATTTTTCAATTTTTTATTTTGGTTTTCTTACAAAGGTTGACAATTTCCATAACAGGTGTCAGATTAAAAACCAAAACCAAAACCAAAACCACAATTGCAAATATTTTGGAGAAGGGCCAAGGGAGGGGACTTAATTGGATCATATTGCACACTGCTCTGACCAGCCCTTCTCTTTTGCCCACAGTTTAAGATGTAGGTGCAAGAAGACATGGAAGGATTCAGCTTTTAGTTAAAAAGGGGAAGAAATGGCAAAGAGAAAGATTTTCAGGGTTTTTTGGTTGTTTAATTTAGGTTGAGTTCACTCATTTGAAACAGACTGGGCCAACGTCCACACTGAATTCTTGACCAGTGCCACCGATGTCCAAAGGTGCAATGTCCAGGAAGGGCAGGCGAGATGGCTTATTTGTTTTGTATTCAATGATTGTCTTGCCCCACTCATTTGTCTTTTTCTGTTAAAAAAAAATGGAGAAGGAAGAGAATGCATAAGGTGGCATTACCTCTGCCTCTGACTTACATCTAAGTATCAGAGTGTAGGAGAGCCGCTGTTCGGCAGGTCCACACACTTTTCTGAGGATGTGTGCCCCTGATTAACAATGTCACTGTTGACATCATTATAGTGTCAAGGGTGTATTTCAGGGGAGGGTTCCCACTTAGGATCAGTTTCAAATGATCAGTGTTCAATTTTGGACACACATTCTAGTGACATTTCTATAATATTATTTTCAAGGGTGTGTGTGTGTGTGTGTGTGTGTGTGTGTGTGTAAAGAGAGCTAGGTAGGTATATAGTAATTTTACATCTAAAATTTTATTCTACTTACAGCATATTATATAAAATAGGCTACATACTTTTCTTTATAAAGGAAATATTCTACAAAAAAATTGAATGTAGGCCATACTCTAAGGTGTAATAGAAGCCTTTTAAATTTCAAGAAACTTTGAATTCTGGTATATGCTAATCTCTAAACGTTGAAGGCAAAGCAATGACTATGTGGACATAGGAGTCAGCTCAGTATATCAGAGCTGCTCAGAAGGCAGTATCTAATAATAAGTTCTGTATTTATCAGAGAATCGTTGGATGAATTTAAATGTGCTTATAAAAGAAAGGCCAGTAAAGCTAAGTCTCTCATTCATCTGTTCATTTAATAGTCAAACCTGGACCCCTTCACCTCATTTACTAAAATAAATGCTCTCCCTATATTTTCTCATTACTTACGGAGCAGCCGTCTACAAGGACAGTGTAGGTGAACCTGCTGTTGCCCTCAGCAACCAGTTCGACGTCGTTGGAACCCTGTAGAACCACAGCCTTATCCAAGCGGCCAGTTTCCTCATCCAGGTATGCAATGCTGTTCTTGCAGTGGTAGGTGATGTTTTGAGATGCACGGTTGGCTAGCAGGCGCATGAAGGCAAGTTGAGTTGCCATTTCCTTGGAGGTTACCCCTTCCATGTTGTATTCAAACTACAGAGAAGAAGGTAAGAACTCCAGTTGAGTGGAAGACTTGTATTAAAACTCAATAAAGAAAGACTTGTATAAAGCAAAATAATGGAGTCATAGCTGGAACCTAGGAAAGGGCGCTTTTTAAAGACACTCAATGCACTTGTTAAATCTTCATTTGCCTTAGGGTCATAAGATCTACCTGGTGAGGGCAAGGTCATCAGAAAAGAGCACCTGACTCAGTTATGCATTCCTGTGAATGTCCCTTCATTAGAATTAGCGACTGTGAGACGGAGTCAGATCTCATTCTGTTTTCCGTGGTGTACTGAATTTCAGTGTCATTAAGTAACATTGGTGGAAAAGTTTGATTAAAAATTCAGAAAAGCTGCTCACGTTCTGAAATACATATGCATAGCTGGGGGGTATCTGCTGGCCAGGGCACCTTTACATGAAATGACACTAGCCATTTCTCCAATGATTACCCATTAAGTCAAATTTGAATAATAACGTTGAATTAGATGGATGTGTCTATTGTTTGAATGTGCAGTCTAGGATAGAATTGGACCTGTAAAAAGTGCAGTTTCTTTGAATAAGCCCATGTGGGTAAAGGATTAAAGCACAAATAATTAAAAAGCAAATGACCCCAAGAAAATCATATTAGAAGGAGGAGTATTTGGAGAATTTCGTACCTGGCTGCCACCATTGATAGTTTCTCCTAACCAGATGTGCTTGTTCGCCTGGGCACTGCTATATGAGTTCTTGGCTGGGATGTTTACAGGTTGGGCCTGGATGCAGGTTTCACCAGTAGAGAAATCACAGTACACTTTGATGGCATCCATAGTGCATCCTTGGTTAGGGTCAATCCAGTAGTAATCTTTTCAGAAAAGAAAACACAGCAGGTAAACTTCTTACTCCAAAATGTAGATTCTAATAATAATTTGTCATTCATACTGATTCCCTTAAAAACATTTTGATGGTGTTGTTACATCACCCATTCCACATTTAATGGGAAGAAGGGGACTACATTTAAGAATTCCCTTTCCTTCATGAAATATCCAATCAGAATGTTTTCACCAGCTGAGGCAGGGGGATCAAACCTTAAAGGCCTACTGGGCCTAGAGTGAATTCAAGGCCAGCCTAGACAACTTAATGAGACCTTGTCTCAAAACAAAATGTAGCCCTGTGTTAGACACTTGCCTAGCATGTCTAAGACCTTCTTTTTATTTATTTTTTGGTTGTGAGCCTAGCCTTTAATGGCTGAGCTATCCCTCCAGCCCCAAGGCCTTCTTTTTAATCCCTAGAACTGCAAGGAAATAAATGAGTAACTCAACAAACTTAAGGGTGGGTGTGGCCTGGGGAAGAAAATGATGCTTAATTAACCAGGTATGATTTTTGACAGTATAGATTTTTTTTTTAATCTCAAATACACTTTCATTGTAAACACCAACGGAAACTGATTTTTTGGGAGCTCAGCTGTGTGGGGGATCAGTGTGGTTTGACTATTTTGACCCACCGCTGTTCCACTCCGGGTGGCTGAGTCTTAAGTCCCGGCATGTGCGGGCAGGGTTCTTTCTAGAGCCTTCAGGAGTGAGAAGGGTCTCAATCTGGTTATTGAGAGATTTCAGAGTTGCATCAACTTCATAGTCCTTGGGTCGGAGTGAAGGCTGGGAACGAGGCTGGTCAGCCCTGTAGAAGTCTCCATCAAAACCAAAGTCATAGCCACCTCCGCTGACACCAGGAGGACCAGGAGGACCTGGGGGACCAGGAGGACCCTGTGAAAGGAGGAGTGGGAGAGGGGGTTGAACTAGTGATAGCAGCAGAAGCAGCCAGGACAGGAAGCTCTAACATGCACTTCATATAAAAACACCTTCTAATAATGAGAAATAGAAACAAGCTTATGAAAATAAACACCTTGATCTCAGGGACACATAGATGGATTGAAAAACCCCATCACATACAGACAGTTTACAAACTTCTCAAAGAGCAGCTGAGGTGGAGCTACTCCCATGAGCTATCAAAATCTCCACCGTACAGTCTGAAGAAAACATTCCTTTGGTCAGGGGATGCCCTAAGTTATTTCTCCAAATCATACTTACAGAGGGACCTTGGCTACCCTGAGAGCCACGAACGCCAGCAGGCCCAACTGGTCCAGGATGTCCAGATCGACCATCTTTGCCAGCAGGGCCAGAAGGACCAGCAGGACCCTACAAAAGAAGGGTACCAAGTGCTTGTCAATGAGGAAAACTCCACGGTGACAGTAGCCCAGGGCTCATTGCCTGGACAATTCTTTAGTTCAAGAGATGAATTTTAACTTTAGTTTACTTACCCTGGGACCAGCGGGACCCACGGGGCCAGGAGAACCTTGATCACCATGTAGGCCCTTTAAAAAGAGAACAGAGAAAAATCATACTTTCAGAACACATATCAGTAGATAGTTTTTTTTTTTTTTTCTCAAATTGAATGGAAAACTTTAGTTTCAATGGACTCTAGATTGAGAAAATTGAAAATGTAAAGTGGGCTCTTTTCTCCCATTATATCTATTATGTTCAATTATTTTTTTCCACAAGCTATTTCAACAGTGAAGTATTAGTCATCCCTCTAATTATATTTATTTTAAGTGGGGTTGAAGGACATAGTTGCCAGGAGATTTTAATAGATGTATGTTTCTTTCTCCTTTAACCCTTACCTCTTTGTGTTGGGTTATGAAATAGCATCCTCTCTCCTCTTGGAGAGAGGTGGAGTTAGCTAGAGAACTGGAATGGCTATGTGAGCCAGAGTGTTTTAGGATGGTAACAGTGGGTATCTGAGAAGGGGCCTTCTGAGCTGAGGGTCATTCATTCATGTTAGAACTCAGGAAAGATGGTCAGATTGTGCTTACAGAAAGACCAGGAAGACCCTGTAATCCATTGTGTCCCTTTAAGCCAGGGAGACCTCTGGGCCCTTTGTCTCCAGGTTCTCCCTTATCACCTCGAATGCCTTGAGGACCCTGTAAAGAAAGAAAGAGAGATGGGTTCTACCCCTTCAAAACAATAACACTTCTCTTCAAATGGTGTTTAATTCATTTACAAAGGAAAATTAAGGCATGCAAAGGTCTAACTGGGCTGCCATGTTCTCTGGCCATCTCATTTAACTGAGCAGTGCATAAAGGGCTACATCCTTATGACTAACTAATACAAACAAGCAGAATAGACTTAAGATAAATAAAATCATCTGAATCATTTCTCAGCATGGATTCAAATACCAAAGTCTAGCCTGTATATCATCAATTGTCTAAGCAGATAGTTTGGAATTATTCTTCTTAATTCTTAAATGTTAATTATCACCATGTACATACACTAGGACCTCTTGGACCAACAGCACCAACAGGACCAACAGAACCAACAGGACCCTGTGAATTAGAAAAGAAAAACAGAACTCATCAGCTAGGCCCAAGATCTTTCTCCTGATGGCTCCACAGCCTCTAAATGTGGAGTCAGAGAGAAGTCCACAAGGGTAACAACATTTACATACTTACAGGTTCACCACGGTTTCCATGTTTTCCAGCAGGACCCACAGAACCGTGAGGACCAGGCGCACCTGCAGCACCAGTAGGACCAATGTTGCCAGGGTAACCCCGCTCTCCCTACCAGAGGCAAAAGTGAAGCTTAGCATTAATCTGTCAGTATGTTAATCACTCTCAAATTAGAGAAAGATGAAAAAGCACACAGACCTTGTGTCCAGGTTGACCATCACGACCTGGAGCACCATCGCTGCCAGGGTTACCCTATGAAGAAAACCAGGCAAATGAAGACTCCTGGTGAGGTTCTGTGGTCCATTAGCCTCACTGTCTCTTCTACTCTGCTTTATTCCCAGTGTTCAGATAGTTAAAAAAAATAGGAGCAAGAACCTCCCAGTTCAGGTTTTAGAAGTATTGTAAATATGTGGGCCCCAATTTAAACTATGCTAGTTAAATGTCATTTTCAAACCCAAGTAATGCCCATAGTTTTACTCCAAGAAAAATCTATCTGGAGAAGTAGATTATCCAGTTTAGAAACTTAGGGCATGAAGCCTCATCTCAACTAGAAGTTAACACACAATGAATTTCAGCTTGGTTTTATTTACAAACCAAGTGTTGCACTCACATCACGACCAGCTTCACCAGGAGCACCATTAACTCCAGGGCTACCCACAGCACCAGGGGGACCACGAGCCCCAGGAGGGCCGGCGATGCCCAGAGGACCAGGTTCACCCTAGAGTAGCAGAGAAGATAAAATAACATCACTATCATAAGAGAGAATGCTAACCTCACCCTCCCAAAGCAACTCCCAGGGAATTCTAGTTAAGAGAGAAGGTAAATTGAATGTAGATGGGCCACAATATGGTAGTGAGCACCACGGGCATCATACTTGCCCTGTCTCTACACCTAGGGGGTCATTTGTGTCGATGTGGCTGTGTACAAGGGGGGTGGTGGTCTGATGGCATCCAACATCCCAAATAAAATTAATTCATGTAATTGATAGTTTCTGGATAAAAGATGGCTCCTAGCTGCTGTCATGTATAGGGTTAAATGGAATGATTCATGGACTTTCAGAGTCTCATTCTTCTTGCCGGATAAACGATGCCAGCCTTTCACATTGCAGAGGGATAAATGCAATTAGAACTTATATCGTTTTTAAGCGTGTAGAAAGAACAAAAATCATTCTGCATAATGTTAAGCCATGTCTTTATGGTGTGTGTCTAAGTAAGGTGGTATTAAAGCTTCCTAGATAAGTGACATGTGATCTGTATAAAGGAAATGCCATGAATAAAATTCTTAAGTGGAATTATTCAGTGATCAATCTGTCACATTTGAAGTGGCAGCTTTTAAAATCTTTTATTGTGTTAATGAGAACTAGAATGGTGTCAAACACTCACCAGAGCACCGGCAATACCTGGCAGACCACGTTCACCTCTAGAGCCAGGGAGACCCAGGATACCAGGAGGACCAAGAAAACCCTGAGGACCTGCGGTGCCAGGTGGTCCCTAGATGAGAGGAAAAAAAAAACCCTGTTGATTATTACTGTTATGACTCTATCACCTAATACAGATTAGCTCAAGGATTGTGAAAAGGAAGGATCCTGTGTTTAGGAACAGGCCAGTGACTCCATGGATGTCTTTTCTCTGAAAATCACCATAAGTTTACATTTTGGTGTGTGTGTGTGTGTGTGTGTGTGTGTGTGTGTGTGTGTGTGTGTGTGTGTAGTTGAGAGTAAGGGAGCCATTCACAGATTTTTTTTTAAGACAGGGTTTCTCTGTGTAGTTTTGGTGCCTGTCCTGGATCTTGTTCTGTAGACCAGGCTGGCCACAAACTCATAGAGATCCCCCTGCCTCTGCCTCCTGAGGGCTGGGGTTAAAGGCATGCACCACTGCTGGCTGGCTTTAATTTTTATAGACTCTATGCAGGAAAGCACATTTTGACCTTGACTTCTAAGGTCTGACATGGGCACCTTGCAGAGCAGCAGTGACTCTAAACCAGGAATGTTTAAATCAGCAGCTTATAAAGTTTGATTAATCGATAGAAGGATGGCCACAACAATGGGATTCTTTTCTAATTCTTGGGTCCCCTGAGAGGAGAAAAGGCTGATGTAGTGAAGCTGTATTTCCTCATCCTCTGTCATTCTTATTTTGTACTTTCAGGGCATCTGCTAACACCATGACACCTTATTGTGTGCTGGACAGATTTCCGGGCTCAACCGAGCTCAACTTGAGAGCCTGCATTACTCACTAATAGATATATTCCACTTGAGGATTTGTAAAGGAGCTTTATTCAAACTCAACTTAAGTATTGAGAAAAGGGAGTTTGAAATCACTTACTGCAGTACCGGGTTCTCCAGAGGGACCCTTTTCACCAGTAAATCCAGGGGGGCCAGATGCACCTGTTTCTCCAGTTCGACCAACTGGACCTTGGTCACCACGAGGACCACGGATCCCTTCTTTACCAGCAGCACCAGGGGGGCCAGGAGGGCCAGTAATGCCCTGTGATCAAATATACAAAGTTATTTATTTTCTATTTGTGACAGACCTGGAGCAGAGCTGCGCAGCTCCTAGATATTAGGAATCAAACAATGTCACTCAGAAAAATAATATCCCAGCCATTTTTGGAAATTTTAAGACTCTCATAGGTAGAAGCAATTCTTGTCTGTAACAAAACAAATTGATGAGGCAGAGTCAGCAGTGATGAAGGCAATGAATGTTATATCACTGGTACCCTCGTATATTGGAATCAGAACCAAGGAAAGATTTAAGTCTTAGATGTCAATGAAGGGGATTTTGGATTCCTGCAGACTCTGCTCATTTCTTCTTAAGCAAAGCCAACCCTGGCATTCTGTTCATAACTGAGGAAATGCATATGCTCTTGACTAGGTTTAATTAAATGCCTACAAGGAGTGAGGATTTTTCTGTTATGAATCTGTAAAAGATTCCAAGAAATCAACATCTTTGCTATATTTTTCCCCCTGAAACCTTAACTGGAATACTTAATCCTTGATAATTAATTAAATTCTCTTGAGTCCTGACAGGAGGGACTGAATGAGAATTACATTAGAGGCCAAACCACCTTTAAATTCAGGAACAATTACAGCTTGAGAATGGAGGCAGAATGGTAGGGATAAAGGGTAATTAGATACAGAAATATCAGAGATGGGACCAAAGATTCTGTTTTTTTTCTTTTAAAAAGAAATCATGCATTCCAAAGGGCGCAGGCATTTACATGAACAGCAGCTACTAAAATTGATATTTTAAAGTATAATTTGCAATGATTTTGCCTTCATCATTCATCAAAGATAATTTTAAATCAGGAAAGTACTAGCAAATATTAATAATTTGTTTTGATAGTTTTCTCTAATTTCCTACTAGAGGTCAGGTCTTATAGTAAGTGTAAATGAAGATATGTATTTGGAATAATGTACTTACACTGGGTCCAGGGGGACCAGTCCGTCCAGCAGCACCAGGGAAGCCAGTCATACCCTAAGAACCAAGCACATTAAAAGTCCACGGTCAAATCACCTCCAAGAATTAGGATAAGATAAACATTTTCTCTTTGGAAAATCATCATGGGACTAGAGATGGACCACAGAAGAGGAAGCACTTAGCTTCAGGTAGGGGGCCTCTTAACTAGAGTCCTGGTTTATCAATATGCAAATAGTTGTAATGCCCATAGTTTACGTTAAGGTTGATGATACTTGTTGAAATGCTAACAGGTTATCTGATGGTGATAGGGGAGAGCAGAAGATATTTTCATTATAAAACATGAATGTCTATTGACCACTTGGCTGGGTGGAAGGGAAAGGATACTAGAAAAAGCAGTGTTGTTTATAGACAGAAGTATAGAAACAAGCCAGGACAAGGATGGGGAGGGTCAGTCAGAAGAAGTGAGACATTAACAAAAGGATAAAAGTTAGGAAATAAATTATTTATTTCCCAATTAAACTACCTGAGCTTGTGCTCATTCCTTTGAGTGAGACAGTAGCAACATCTGCAGGCCTAAGTTGCTTTGGGAATTGAGTTAATGCCCTTGTAGCTGACTTTGATCTCAGTACTGTTTAACTTCATACTTTTTCTGACTAGAATGAACATGGTTCTCAAGCATCCCCTTATTACAGCTCAGATTTATCAAGATCTTCAAACTTTCAAATTGTCAGTAGTATGTAGATAAGAAAGAAGAGTGATGAGTCAATTCTAAATACTCACCGGGGGCCCTCCATCACCACGACTTCCAATAGGACCAGGTGGGCCATTTGGACCCTAAATGCAAGGAAAAAAGGTGGCATGAAATCATAAAACAAGTAACTCATACAAATGTTGTTCTTGTTTTCAGAGAGATCATTCTCATCTATTTCCTCCATCCTTGAAGAAAATTTAGAACCAAAACACAATTATCTATGTCACATGAAATAAATGTTCTTTTCTTAGTATTAACTATAGATTACTAAGAATGGAAACAAGATATTTACAAAACTTTCAAGTGATGTTTAAATGTGAAGTTTTAAAAATAATGTCTTTTATCTGGAATGCTTAGTAGGCAGTAGGCACCTCATGGGCATGTATTGGATTATAAAAATGCTGGAGTATGTTGGACAGCAGAGAATTTAACTTACAGATGGTCCAGCAGCTCCAACAGGCCCAGTAGGCCCAACGATGCCATTTTCACCCTTAGGCCCTTTGGTTCCCTTCTCTCCTTTAGCACCAGGTTGGCCAGCAGCACCCTGTTGGAAGAAGAGCGGTGAGCACCAGCCTTCTGATTCACTGTGATGTTGTCAGATTAATCTGCTGTAAGTGATACTCACAGCAGGTCCAGCAAATCCATTGGGGCCAGCAGGACCAACCTCACCACGTTCACCCTAGGAGGAAGGGAAAGATGTTGTTACAGTTTCAGTTTCATGAATGTGTGTAAACCATGAAATCTGAGTATCCAGAAAGCTCTGATTTCTACTTACAGGGCTACCCCGAGGACCAGCTGGGCCAGAAGGACCAGCAGCACCGGCTTCACCCTGTAATGGACCAAAGGCCAGAGATTAGTTGTTTAATGTACTTCACATAGATGATGAGAGGAGAGAAGAGCAGCAGACAGGCCATTTTAGAGTTTGCAGTTACCTTGGAAGAGACTAATGCACATTTTAGAGAATAAAATGAGTTGAATTCTTCCTCTGCTTAAGGCTGGATTCATTTTAAAAGGTGGAGTGGTATTGGTTGTTCATTTGCCGAAACACTATAAATCAGTCCCCATAATACCAGGAGGAGGACATTTTAATTTTTAGATGGGCACAGGACTGATCTATTTGCTGCAATCTTCGCAATACAATAAATAAGGTCTATTTTAAATGGACTGTTCGATGTGAAATGGGTACACTATGTATTTTATTGATTTTTTTCCTTTTTACAATTGAAGGCTTTGAGAAGGCTTAGTGCATTAGGATATTGTTAATGGGCAACAGGGAAAGTCTTTAAAACAAATGATAGGGATTATGGTATAGATCAGACAGCTGGCATACCCATAAGCCTGGGAAGCAAGCACCAAACAGCAACATTTGTTTCTTGCTGCTCTCTCACACCAGCTAGGTTTTTTTTTTTTATTTTTATTTTTTTTTAATAAGTGTTCTTTAGACTCAGCTATAAAAATGAATAGCTGAGGCTCTTTGGGACTAGGGCAAGCAGGGGATTTTAGATAGTTCTATCAGCTCAGAGAAGTACAGCTCAGGGAAAATGTATACAACTAAGTTCAAATGCATGCTTACCCGGTCCCCTGTGGCTCCACCAGGACCAGGGGCACCTACAGCACCAGGAGCACCCTAGAAAGAAAAAGGAAGCAAGTCTTACTGAAAACAACACACAGCATCCATACTGAACTCTGCCCTTCTCCTCATGAAGTGTCAAACACCTGCATTGCACACTATGGTAGGACATCAAGAAAGCTCCCAAGGCCCAGCAAGATGATTCAGTAGGTATTTGAAGTGAGGCCGGATGACCCGACTTTGATCCATGGGACCCACATAAGAAGGAGACAAGTAACACTCATCACTTGTCCTCTGATCTCCACATTTAGCTATTATACAGGCACATATCCACTCAATAGGCACAGTCCCTCTCTCTCTCTCTCTCTCTCTCTCTCTCTCTCTCTCTCTCTCTCTCTCTCTCTCTCTCTCTGTCTCTCTCTCTCTGTCTCTGTCTCTCTCTCTCTCTCTCTCACACACACACACACACACACACACACACACACACACACACACACTCACACATTTCTAATAATAACAGAAAAAGAACGCTCTGGATTCATGTTGGTGCTGTTTATCATGGTCCCCCAGAAGTTAGCTCAGGAAGCAAGGCCTACAGAACAGCTGAGGAAAGAGCTGACAAAGGCCACGGAAATGTGAAAGGCCAGAGAGGAGCAGGATTTGGGAGCTCTGAACTCTGTCACTCTTATGACATTCCCTGGAGCAGAGCAAGTAAGTAGCCTTATTTGGAACTGCAGGAACTGTGTGACTCAAGACAAAGAAGACCAGGAATGTGTTACAGTGGGTTATCACCTTGGAGGAAGAGGTGACTGAGGAGGAAGTGCCACAGTGCTGGCAGCTCAGGGAGATAATTAGACTTCCTCAGGGTCATCTGTGACACTGATGGTAGTCACAGCTACTCTCTGAAACTGCCCTTAGATCAAATCTCAGGGCAGACAAGTGAAGCGTAGGGCATGGTTGGGGGTTGTGGCTTTTTAAAATGTAAGAGAATTGTTGCTTCTCTAAAAGCCTTATTATCACTTAAAACAAGCAATCAGTGTTCTTCTGAACCTATAGCTTTTGGTGTACAGCTTGGAGTTAGCATAATGAATGGGAAAGACAGTAGAAAGGAAGTCAGGATGTGATTTTCAAGGCATATCATGTTTAAATTTTCTTTTGGAGTATGTAAAATGATATTATTAGTGACTTAAGAAGTAATGGCTTGCAAGCTTACTAAAATTGAATTATCTTATAGTTCTACCTTGGAAATTTGCCAAATTCAAACTGAGTAAAACATAAAAACAGAATTTAAGAACAAACAAATGTTAAAAACAAAATTCTACTCACACGAGCACCATCTCTGCCAGGATTTCCGATTTCACCTCTGAGACCGGTTTCACCCTGAAAGTACAAAGCAAGGGCCACATTTTTGCTTTGGAGATGAACTGTAAGAGCTTTTACAGACGTTTCTATGTCTGCCATCATTTAAGACTTTTAGTGCTTTTCAATTTCCTACCACCCTATAGAACATTGAATGGGGAAAACAGTATGAAACTCATCTTTTAAGCGCCCTTTCAGATTATTGTTGAAGATTATAAAATAAATATCCCTCCAATTCATAATGAAGCAAGTTTCAAATTGATGAGGCTAGAGTAACTGACAAGGCAACATGGCAGTGGGTGAGGTACCTGGTCACTCTCACAACATAACGAATGCCATAGCACGGCTGACAGCTGTTTAATATAGCTTCCTCCATTAATTAGGGCAGGATGAGGCATTATTGTTAGTGGCATTAAAATGAGCCTCATGTATTACTCAACACCATCTGTTTGCGTGAAATTCCACGGTAGCAAGGAATTTTGCCAGATTAGAGCTTAGACATGAGTGGGTGCTAGGTGGCAGAGGGGAATGCCCACAGATGTCAAGATGCTACAGGACCACCTATAAGGATGGTGAACAACTTGGCATCCCTGCACAGCGTTCTTCCTTGGAGTTCATGGACACTATGTATTAAGGTCCAAAAGCAGTACCTTTTCTCCCTTGCCTCCAGGTACACCAGCAGCACCTCTCTCTCCCGGAAGGCCACCAGGACCAGAGGCCCCAGCAGTGCCTGGAGCACCAACCGCACCAGCTTCACCCTGGAATCAAAACCATGCGAAATCAATTATTTCAGTAGCAAAAGAAGAAAGCCAAGACCCAAACTCTTGAAGAATTCCAATTTAAACATTTAATAGCTGGCATTCTTGGCTGTGTAGAGTCACAAAGGAGAGCCATTGAAAGGAGGAAGTGTGGGACAGGGCCGCTATTAACGACACGGTGACTAAAGAGAAGAGGGCAGAGAGTGGGTGGCTGGTATTCTTCTACAGCCTGCATCTTGTCCTCTTAAGGAAGACAGACAAGGAGAAGAAGAAGACAGGACAATGGAAAGGAGAGATTGAAAACTGTTTGCACACAACCTTTTCAATGATAAGTCTCTTAGCCCAGGCAAGTGGCATGGAAAGAGACCTCATCAACTGAGAGATGATTGTCTCCATAAGAGTGGGACTGTGGGTTTCATTTTTATATTAAGCTTCACAATTCTCTACACATAAAACCTGTTGGCTAGCTACTGAGATGAATAGATCCCTTTGAAAGCACCACTGGATGTCACCATGGCCCTTTCTTCTTCTCCCTCTCACGTTGTTGCCCCTCTATACCCTCCACATAACGAAATAGCTTTTTGAAACTACTCTTTACATCCCCCCCTTGAAGGTAAGAACTGGGAGACATACAAGTTGCCTGGTTTTCAGAGATTTGTGATCTTATCTTTTAAAAACTTAAACTAGAAATTTGCTTTGGAACATAAACTTGTGGACTTGTGCCTTTGGGGTAAAAACTTAAATCATTATAAATTTTAGACTATTTCTTTTAGCAATTTTACTGTACGGGGTTGGATGTTGATAAACCAAAAACTGTTTTCTAGAAAAGTAAAGGATGGCTCTAGATTTAAACAAAAGCATAAGCAGTGTAATTTGCTGACTTCTAGTTTCCTTTTGGAATAAATAATGTTAACTGGAATCATATTGTTAATAGGTGGAAATCACCACACAACTGGAAAAAACAAAAGCTTTCAAAAACAATCACTCTTTTGTTGGATCTACTTATTCTTGAGCATATGGGCCCATTCCATCTATCTGTAGATTATAGCTTTACCTTGTTTCCATCAGGCCCTGGGGCACCAGAGGGACCACGGCTTCCAACAGGACCAGAAGGACCAGCAGCTCCACTCTCACCTGGGGGACCCCGTTCTCCCTGTAAGACAGCAATCAGAAATCATCCGCAGGCCCTTCCTGATACATTCTTATTTGCTCAGAGTTTTTGGTTGAGTTCTGCCACATTTTAGCAAATTAACACTTTTTTTCACTTCTTGTTTTTCTCCTCCTATAATAAAGGGAAGGCGTGAGCTAATCTTTAAGATATCATATACTCTGATGTTCTGGGACTGCGATTCCACAGTTTGTTGCTTTGGAAATGTTATAGTCAACTTTTGGAATCCATTTACTTTTAAGGGGATGGTCTTTTCTGTGCTACATTCACAGGCAAAATCAGATGTCAGTCATGCTTAGTAGTAAAAAGGGAAGGTCATGGAGTTTTAGTTGAATGGCCATTCCATAAACAGATAAGATTATGTTTTCATATTACTGCCTCCTCGACAATCTTGTGTAGTAATGATGTAACAGGGTATTCAACAGAGGTCATATATGTATATGGGTGTTCATTTGTGTCTACTTAGCTGAATATTGCTCTGACTTTGCAAAATAAACATCACCACAACAAAACATTTTCTAGTCCTGAATATTTATCCCATAGTTTCACATTGCAATTACATCAAAGGACCTTGCTCTAACTTTGTTCTATGGTACTATTTTTTTTCATTAACTTCCGGCTTCCTAGGTATGTGGTAACTAACAACACAATGGGATAATTTTGTTAAAAAAATTATTCAATCATTCTAGTTATGCTAATATGCATAGACAAGTAGTTTTTCCTTCATAAAACTGGACTCATGAATTTAGCTTTAGACTCCCAACACCTACACATCCTATAAATATTCACCTGAGATCTTAGGTATTACTTTTCTTTGCTCAAAATCAGCAGCTGTAATAAGTGCATCACATTTGTCTAAGTAGTTTATTATAGCACATATATTTGTTCATTTATGTTTCTTGTAACCATAAGGTCATTGAATAGGAAATACCAGCAACTAATGAGAAATTTTTACTATTAATTTAGAAGCCCAATGGTATCTACAGAAGAGGTTAGGAATGTGCTTTAAGGAAAGTCATCAGTGGTATTAGGGACAAGCACTACTTCTTTTAAAAAACATGTTGTCAAAAGTTAATGAAATTTAAGCAAGTAACACTTACTCTTGGGCCAGCAGGACCAGGGAGACCAAATTCACCTTGAAGACCCTAGGTAAAAACAGGACAGTAAGTAAATCATGAAATCTGTGTGTGGTCCATACAGTCACTTGTGGCTAAAGTATCCAAAATATTCTGAATTACAAAATAAAGCTATATGGGCTCTATTCACATAAACGCTTGGTTTATAGGCTAGATTGTATAACAAAACCTTTGGCTCTATAGAAAACACAAAAAGAGATTGGTGTTGCTATCAAAGATGTGTCCAAGCCAGATGTGCTATCAGAAAACTCCTTTCCCATTATTCAGCCTACTATCTTTTTAAAAAGCGACAAAGCAGGCTGTCGCCTTTGATAATGTGATAAGTAGTAACAAACACAGCCAGGCATTGCACATTTTAGCTATATAACGGACTGCCTTCTTAATAGAAATTATCATATTCTGTACATTACCTAGTTAATTGTATACCCATGTGAATCTCTTTTATTACTGACCAGCTGTCTCTCTAATGTGGCCCACTGTTGACAAAGGAGACCAGGCCACAGAATGTAACTAAATTGAGGCGCATCCATCACAATTAGAGAAAATGACTCGGAACTCATGCTCTGATTGTGGATAGCAGTGTAATGTTTGAATGCCAAGAAAAACATTAAAAGCAATTTTTTCAGGCTCTGGTTTGATGGAAAATCGGTGCATTTACGTTTTCACTATGGAGAAAGAAATAATTTGTATTTTAATATAGCAAAGAACACACAAAAAGTAAGGCTATTACATGGAATAGTCAATAGGTTTTGCTTTCATATTGTGATGTTTCTGTCAATACATAAAACAAGGCAATTTGAACAAAATATAAATAAGTTGTTTCATTCCCTTGTTCAACACCAACAATGTAGACTGCTATAATTAGTGTGCAAAATATAAATTTTTTATATTGTAATTGCATGGCAAAAGGGACTTTAAAAAGAAGGCAATGCTGAGATTTGATCAAGCCATCATCTCCTTGTTGACTCACCCTTTCTCCTGGTTTGCCAGCTTCTCCAGCAGTACCTGAGGGACCAGGCAGACCCTAAATGAAGAGACATGAAAATCTCAATCTTATGGCCATATTAATGCTAATAATTTGGCTTATGAAGGGAATAACATCATGAACATGAACACTATTATGTCTTGTTAAATTACTCCAGAAAAGTTTGCTTTGAATAACCATGGCTTTTGCTTGAGGAAGCCATATTCTGGGTGGTGGTGGTTGGTGGTGGTGATGTTATAGTGAATTAGATGGAACAGTGAGGTTGAAGTCAGAGTCTGGCATGTTTGTTGACTCACCTGGAAGCCTGGAGGACCAGCAGGACCCTGTTCACCTTTGCCACCCTGGACACCCTGAAAGTGACAGAAGAGATAGCATTGATGTTAATGCCTGCCCTATTGGCATCATAAAAATGTGTTGGTGTTGTGAGTCTAAAGCCAAATTCGTGAGTCCAGTTATGTGAAGGAAAAACTACTTAATGGTCTATGCATATTAGCATAACTATAATGATTATGATGTTTTATTTTTAATCAAAGTATCCTATTACATCGTTAGTTACAACATACGCAGGAAGCCAGAGTTAATTTCAAGAAAAAATAGTCCCATAAAACAAAGTTAGATAGCATTGATGTCAGTGATGGAAGAGATAGCTCTGATGTCAATTGCTGCCTTAACTATGGAAAGAATAGCTGCTCTGAAGGACAAGGCTTACTTTGCTTTAGAAAGGAGTAGGGAGAAGTACACACCTGGGGTCCAGGAGGTCCCTGAGCACCATTGTTTCCATCAGGACCTGGAGCACCCTAAATAAAACAGAAAGGCCGCTGGTTACACACAAGTCAGGCAGCTTAATATACTTCAAAGCACTTTGAAAGCTAATTCCTCAAGACAAATTTATCATTTTTAGGATTAAAGCAACCCATTGTAAGTTTCACCAAGTTCTAAATGGTGCCCATTGACTTTTTTGTTGTAGTTTAAGAGAGGTCCACAGATAGGAGGTAGTTTACAAAGAACAGAGAATATCAGCACATGTTCATAACCTCCGAATTCTAATATGAACACAAGAAAGACCGGATGCATCTGTGTCTTTGAAGAACATGCTCTGATCTGTTATAGTTCACTGCCTGTTCCATGTAGTTAAACATAAAGACATTTGCGCATGGTAAAAGGACTTTTAGGTTGCCACTTTGGAAAGTAACAATGATAGCAGAAGGCAGCCTCAAACAAAGCACATTTTGGGAGTGATTTCTCTGTAGAAGTTACTACCTACCCGAGCACCAGCAAGACCAGGATGACCTTTATCACCAGCTTTGCCAGGATCACCCTATTAAAAAATTACATACACACATATATGATTTTATATATATACGAAAAAGAGGCCATGTCTTAAGAGGGGACCAAGTCAGGGGCAGATACAGTGGAGGGGTTGGAGGGATAGAAGGCAAGAGGAAAATGATGGTGCAGTGAGCAGAACATGAAAAGATTATACGTCCAATTTTCCCTGACAATTTTGAAATGTTTGTGTATTTTTCTGACATTTCTCTGTTTTGGATTTATTATCCAAGGCATGCTTCAACACTGTGAAGCTCTGTACAAAAAGGACTCTGTTTGTGGAAGTGTGCAACTCAGGTAGGTTTCTAGCAGGGTATGAGGCCACAGTGTAGGTAATGCTTTCATGGAATGAGTGCTCTACAGCTTTCTTGTGTTGGAAGGATCTGCCTTGAGGTAAACTTCTGAGGACCAGGAGAGAAATGTGAGACTGTGGCTGAGATGTGGTAAAGAGGTATTGAGGGAGGGGAAGTCGTGGTCCTTACAGACGGGCCTTTGGGTCCAGGGAATCCAATGTTGCCAGCTTCACCTCTTGCTCCAGCGGGGCCAATTGGGCCAGGTCTGCCGTCAATACCAGGGAGACCCTGAAACCAGAGTTTAAAGTCTACTTATCATCCCTAAGGTTTCCTGCTACCAAGCTTAGGATGTTTTCACATAATGGAACAGGGTAGTTTGCTGAATGCACGAAACTTCCCCTATAAGGTGTCAATAAATTATGACTCCATTTCCTTGTTCTTAATAGGATGTCAGTGCAGAGACAGGCAGTTCAATCTCATATGTATGCAATTTGCCCCTTCCTTCCCTTCCTATCCCCCTGTCATCTGCTTCAATTTCTCCAGTCATGGTTCCTTATCCCTTCTCTGCTTTTGGGCCTGCATCCATTTAGACTCCTTAATTAGAATCTATTACCTTCTGTTCCCAGCTGATGTAGAGGTGGCTGATATTTATTTTCAATGTATTCATGGATAAATAAGGCACAAGAATAGACTCGATGAGGTTTCAATAAGTGTTCTTGAAAATGTGATGGAAAATGAGCAGTACTCACCACAGGCCCTTCTTTACCAGCTGGGCCAACATTTCCAGGAGACCCCGGAAGACCCTGTAAAATGAACGAGGGTCCTTTCATATTGGTACTTCAACTCCCACACTCAAGGCTCAAATTAATTGAAATCTCACACAGCACTATCTCCTCATTTCTTGTCTGTTGCCAAGAGTGAATCATTATCAATGTTAGCCTTGCTGGAAAGTATGAAAAGAACTCTGAAATCTTTCTTCTATTTTTTTTTTGTGTCTTCCTTTGCATTTTATTTCTGTGCAACTGATCTATTTATGGGTATCAGAAGAAACTGTTAAGCGACATACAGTATGGGCAAAATGTACCATACTATTCACTCCATGATAGGAAGAAAAAAAAAAAAAACAACTAATACTTTCGGTAAATAATTTCTAAGGTGGATTTTTTATTACTATATTTGATGTTCCCTATTACTTGCTTATGGTATGAAATTACAGTTGATATTCACCCATAAGAGATAATGGAGCAAAAAAAAAATGATTCCATTGCTATGGATTTGAGTATATCTGGATCAAAAGGTCACTCTTCTATAGCTGATATGATGCTGAATACATTATTGCATTTTATGATGGCTGGAAAAATGGTTTCACTTATGAATCTAATAAACTAATAATGTATAACCTTAATACATTTCATGAATACCTTATAGAAAAGTCACAAATTAAGATAAAAGATATGTGCTGATAAGAGAACCAAACTAATTTGAATATTTTAAATTAGATCTAGTTTTCCAAAACCTTCATAGTCACTGATTCAGGTAATACACAGGACACCTTTGAACTAGCCAAACACACAGAAACTTCTATGGGGCTTTGATAAAATAAAATAAAAAAGTAAGTATCAACAGGTCTACTAATAAGCTTACTTTAAGATGTTTTTGTTGTTACCATCAGTGTTAAGAAGCCCTTTAAAGAAGGCACCGATTCCAGACAGAACTTTATGAGGATTTATCTGAAACTTACTCTGGGACCCATGAGACCAGGCTCCCCAGGGCGACCAGCATCTCCATTAGGACCTCGGACTCCAGCAGGACCACTTGAACCACGATTGCCAGGAGGGCCCTGTTAATAGGAGAGGGGCTGAATAAGGGGGCTGATAATGTAATGCGGAGGACATCACCTGCACCACACTGTCAAGGTCCTTCCTGGTAAATGAGTAAAGGACAACTTACCATCACACCAGCTCTGCCATCAGCTCCAGGAAGACCACGAGAACCAGGGCTGCCCTGTGGGAAAGGACGTGGGGCATGAGAGAAACCTTTGAGCCCCACAGGGTAGAGTTTATGAACACAGGGCATGATTTCTTCTATGAAGAAGATATCACTGCACACCAAGCCAAGGCGTCTTACCCAAATGCCAAAGGAATGCACAGATGAGCATCTGGCAAAAATAGGTCAACATTGTTTCCAGACCAATTTAATAACATACTAGACTGAGAGTCACTAATTTCATAAAACAGATGGAAGGCAGATGCTCTTTCGTTTAGGAAATACACACAGAAATTCTGACCAATTCCCAGCCAAGGGGAGGCATGACGGACTTGCTGTGTCTGGAGTACTTACTCTCAGCCCTGGAGGCCCTCCAGGGCCTGCAGATCCAGGTTCACCAGGGGACCCTCTCTTTCCTTCTTCACCACTAGGACCAGGAGGACCCTGGGCTCCAGCAGAACCCTATTTAATAAAAAAAGAATAAGAAGAGTACAAAAATGTTTTTATGTCATATCTAGCAACTGAAATTGGTTTGAAAACTAAGGATCAATGAACAAAATTGTGATTATGAAACCACTTACAGGCTCGCCCTTGTTACCAGTCTCTCCTTTGGAGCCAGCTGGACCGGGTTCACCCTAAGATCCGAGAGAAACAGTGGTCAATGACAGAAGTGTGTCAACAGTCTCCAGCAGACAAGTCTCTTGGGACGTTTAAGCTAAAGTCATCTAAAAAATCCATACGTAGGAAAATGGTATTGAATGGTTAAGATTCACACATGGTGTTGACCTCATCTATCTTTTTACAAGCTTCTAAGCTAGCAGAAGGAAGGTGACAGAGAGTGTGTGCAGAGGGACTATGCAGAGACACAATGCAGCTATACAAGAAATACAAACTTTTGTAAAACGTTACAGAAGGAAGACAAAAAAAAAGTCAAGAAACATATAAAGTACTAAAGCTAGTATCTCAGGCTACAAACTTCCTAGTGGTGACCACTTACAACAAGTCCTCTGGCACCAGTAGCACCAGCAGCACCAACGGGGCCAGGAATGCCACGGGGACCAGGGAGACCAGGAGCCCCAGCAACACCAGGGAGGCCCTGTGGGGGAAAAACCAGCATCCATCAGGAGGAAGCAGGCTGCAGAGGCAGCAGTAGGTAAGTGCTTCTAACCCAGAGCAGCAAAGGTCAACTCCCCAGCTGTACTTACAGCAGCACCCTTAGCGCCAGTGAGGCCATTTGCTCCAGGGTTGCCCTGCAGGGAGGTGAGGGGGAAAAGGAAAAGGAAACCAAAAAAAAAAAAAAAAAATCACTGAATTAGAGCATTTCTTACCTTTTTTGAGCCCACCTTCAGTCTTTCTACTCAACGATGTTAATGTCAATGGCTACTTACAGGAGGTCCAACGGGGCCAGAAAGACCTGGAAGACCCACTTCACCACGGGGACCAGCAGGACCAGAAGGGCCAGGGTTACCAACAGGCCCAAGTTCACCCTAAGAATTGAAGTAACAGCAGAAGATTAGCAGTCAATAACAAAACAGCACACCTCTGTTATTTCAGCACCCAATTTGAGGGAATTTCTTCAGGATAGCAACCACTTAGCTTGGCTGGTGTATTATCACCAAGTTTAGGGTTGACTTTCTAATTTGCAAGCTTAGCTCTGACTTTCTGGCATTACCTCCCTCAGCTGTGACTTGGTCTCTATGTGAGTGGTTTCTACTCAGGCCCCCCTTACTTGGGAAGCACATTCTGTCAGTTGCTAGGTTGCTGCTCTGTCTATACACAGTGTGCAAGTACAGAGAAATGTGTTGCAAACTTAGACTGAGAAAACCCTTTTGTACCCATTTAGAGGGCTAGGCTGATGCTATGGAATTTTCTCTCTTCCTGCAAACAATACTGATATTTCACATTATGCTAAAGAATCTATCAAGGTGGTGACAGCAATCAGTGTTTTTACCTTGGGACCAGGAGCACCTGGAAAACCAGGAGGGCCAGCAGATCCAATGGGACCCTGAAATTGAAGCAGAAATTTCCCTGAAGTCGATGAGGAAAACAAGCAGGAAATTCTGTTAAGGAGAGACTTCGAGGTTTCCAAACATAGGATGAGTTTTACTTTAGGCATCATTCAGTAGCTCCAGGAATTTGAAATAGCTTCTGCTACTTATAAACGGAGACTTCCAAAGACCTCAAGGAACATTTGGCAAAAGTGTTCAAAATTATATCACTTCATAAAAGTTAGGGAAGATAGCTCCAGCCCCACACTTTCAAGCCTTTCAACACTCCAGTGTCAGAACTTACCGCAGGGCCAACAGGACCAACACTGCCATCACTCCCACGGGCACCCTATGAAGGAAGTAAAGAGACAGTCAGGCGGGTGTGTGTGTGTGTGTGTGTGTGTGTGTGTGTGTGTGTGTGTGTGTGTGTGTGTGTGAAGCAACTGACATTAGTCAGTGTTGTAAGAAGATTTAAAAATAAGAAAAAATCTGGACCACTTACAGCTGGACCAGGGGCTCCGACTCTTCCTCTCTCTCCAGGAAGCCCACGGGCTCCCTAGAAGCAGAAATATTGTTAGGAAAATCCAGAATCTTAAAAAGTCACAGGCAGCATGTAACTTTGCTCAGTTTCTAACACATACAACAATTCAGTAAAAATACAAGTCTTGTTCTAACACCAGGTAAAAGCTGAATATGCGGAGGGATGTAAGAAAAATATCAAGGATACAATGCCAAGGGAAATGGTAATTAGTAAAAACTTGAAAGACATTTCAAGATCCAAAGAGTGCACATTTGGGTTTCCAATGAACTGGTCAATACTCACTGCTTGACCTGGAGTTCCGTTTTCACCAGGGGCACCAGGTTCACCCTACATGCAGAAGAAAAATTGAGTCTGTGTTCATTATATATACCATTTTTTAGATTGTGCAATTTTTACCCAATTATGTTAGTTTGAGCCTTTTATACATTTTAAAACATCTTTTTATACATATAGATTGTTTCTCAATGATCTCAGACACATGATTTTTTAAAAAAAATATAAGAGCTCTATTTGAATATGCAAAAGGTTGTAATTATTTGTACTCCTCTCCAATTTTCTCTTTACATTCTATACATTTGGAACCAGCTCCAGAGATTAGGAATATTATTTAAAAAGAGAAGACAAAGGATACATTTTCTTTCTTTCTGTACAACCAAATTTATCTTCTTCAAAGATATTTGAATGACATTAGAATGCTCAGCGTTATCATTTTCATTAAGATAGATGGAGAGTCTAAGCACCATACCAGTTTTTAGAGTCATCAGATTTGGTTCTGATTGTGAATGCTAGGCAGTGGTGGGTAGTTTCCTATTTGGGGGGACGAAAACAAACTTTTCTTCAAGATATTCTAGTTTAGAAAGAGATGTTAAGGACTAAAACCAAGGCGTGGCACATGCCAAGCAAGTGCTCTCCCACTGAGCTGCTCCCCAGCTGTAGGTCTAAGATTCCATGGGAAGAACATTCTGTAGGAGTGAGTGGGTTTCTTGAGTTTGTCTTTCTAACCACTAGACGAATGACTCTGGGCAAGTCACCAGCTCTCTCTAACCCCAGTTTTCCCTATCCACAAAATGAGGACACCTACAACATACCTTTCAGCTCTAACATTTCACCTTGCTGTGATTAGTGGTCTGAGCTATAGCACCGGGCTCGTGGGAGAATGGGTTTGACCTTATCCACTTGTGTGGCAGCTGGGAAGCTAGACCAGATTCTCCATGTTCATGTTCGTCTCTGGCCCGCTAGCATTCGTTACTCATTAATTTGTAATTACATTGGTATTCACTTTAATATCACATTATCTCCTTAATAGGAAAGAGAACATTTTATGGTTGGAAACGCTGTCAGAGAAGAGGCTAAGCCAAGAGATAACACTTCTGGGACTTTAATTACCTAATTAAAATTTTTTTGAGTGTGCACAGATAAATCAGAGGAAAGAGGTTGAAAAATGTATTGTGACATGAATGTACATACCTAATTAGTGCAAGGCAAGGGAGGGTTTACACTTTAAAGTAGCACAGTCTGCTCTAATACTTGATTATATGTTTATTTACCTTTGTTTTGGCTACAGAGATCGAGTGACATTGCAAGAGGAGGGAAGGAGATGGGGGAAGAAGACAGTAACACTAATTTTCATTTGGTTACTTAAATAAACATTAAGTTAAATAAGTATTAGTAATTGGTCTTTTGTCATAGGATCTCGGTGTTCTACCCTTGAGGGATTTGGAGGATAGATGAGGAGACAAGGTACTTTTTGAAATGCGGGTTGTTATCAGTAACATCAGTAGCCTTTTTGATAGTCATGACAGATTTAAAGGAACTGCTTACAAACAGTGTCCCAAACTCAGTATTTACCTTCACACCCTGTGCACCAGGCTGTCCCTTCAATCCATCCAGACCATTGTGTCCCTGAAAGACAATGGGCACTTTTTAAATGCTGTCATGCTGTAATTTCCATCTTTGCAATTAGTATGTCTCCTGGACAGATCCTGTGGCTGCTAAACTAGAACAGAGTCCAATGTCGCAGCTCAAGTGAGCTGGTTCCACTACCCTGGGCCAGTCACTTCAGCTGCATGCAGGTAAGCGGGGAAGGATGCTGGAAAGCTTCCCTACATCCTTATCATCCTAACCATTTTATGGTTTTCAGATATTTCTAACTACTTAAAAATAATTCATAATTTACACAGTTTTTCTGCATTAATCTCAGGTTTTGGCTCTGCTTTAATTTCTAGCAGTTTCAAAATTCAGAGATGTGGAAACTAGGCTCTGTTCCCAGGAATGTAAATACAACGGAGTCCTTCCCACCCCCACTCCACCCCCACCCCACAACCATCAGCATTATTTTCTTCTTTAGAAGAGACTGTGCTCACCCGAATGCCTTTGAAGCCAGGAAGCCCAGGAGTTCCAGGGAAGCCACGAGCACCCTGGGAAAAAAAGACAATTCAGAACCAAGTGAATAAGGTTTTTCTTAGAAGTTAAAAGACAATGCTTTCCTCTTTCCAAATCAATTCTCTCCTCAAAGCTCAAGTTTGGAATCAAAGGCTGATGTGTTGTAAGCATGGAGTCACAAAGATGGCGGCATCCATAGAAAACGTAATTTAGCTTTTCAAAGTCTGATTGACTGGCATAAATAAAATGCCTGCATTCTTTCCTTGGTTCTTTCCCTTGCCTTTAATCCATGCCACAAGTTGAGTGGCATCTGTGCCATCAGCAGATGCATGTTCCCTTATAACTGACTCTGGACTACATATTTGTTGTCAATGACCTCACCTGTGGTCCAACAACTCCTCTCTCGCCGGGTCGTCCAGGTTTCCCAGGGTGACCCTAAAACGTGAAAGCAGCATAGGGTCAGCCTTTACTTGGCAAACCGTGAGGAGAGAAAGGTACACCTAAGACTGTGGGCTCAAATACATGTTTAATTAACAATCATATCTCTCAAGTACAAGCAAGTTAATTAGTATTTCATTAAAGTAATATTTCCCATATGGGAAGGCTCATATTAAGTATATTGAGCCTTCAGCATGGAACTTAATTTGGATTTACATGCTTCTGTTGAGATGGGAGTATTTAAAAGTTGTTTTGGAAGAGCTTGAGAATAAACACTTACATCCTCACCAGCCTTGCCAGGAGGACCAGCTGGACCACGAGAACCTGCAGGACCCTAAGGAAATGGAGATGCATTGTGAGGTGAAGATTGTGTTCACAAACCTCCCGGCAAAGACATTTTTTTTTCCCACACAGGGAGAGAATGTTCTCACCGTTTGACCAGGTTCGCCAGGCTCACCAGCAGGTCCTTGGAAACCTTGAGGGCCCTAAGGTAGGGGAGAAGGAACATTTATTTATTTATTTGCAAGTTAGGAAATCAAGCTCAGATGATTGCACATGATAGACAAGTACTTTGTCATTGAGCAGCATCCCTATCTCATGAGAGTAATGCTTACCCTTATATTTTATGTAAGATTTTGGTACTTACAGGGGCTCCAACAGCACCAGGAGGGCCTCTGGGTCCCATTAAGCCCTGCCAAGAGAAAACACATCGTTAGCACTGAGAACTCAGGTCCTTGTTTGGAGTAGCTTTAGCTGAACTGGGAAAACTAGATTTAGAAACAATACTGCTGAGCTGCTGGCTGGTTTTGATGGACAGATGAGCAAAAACATCCTAGTGTTATTTCATAGTTTTTTCTCCCTCCCAAGGAAGCATTTAAGAGCCCAAATTTCCTTTGTCCGCACCCTTTCTTGTCCTTCACTTCTTTTTTTAACAACCAAATCTTCAGGACTCAATGAGAATTGTATGGGGGAAGTCATAATTCTTCAAGCTGTGAGGAACTGGGCATCCAGAGAGTGTTCGGGGCAGTGAGGTGAATTGATCTTTGCACCAGAACAGAAGATATAATGGCTGACAAATCATTTCAGTTAGTTCCCTTCATCCTATGTCATCTCTCCATGTCATACTTAGTTAAGAAATTGATACTTCTATTGCCACAGGGGCATAAATTGAAAAGGATCAAAAGTCCTTCTTAATGATTAAAAGGAGGTTTATTACAACCGTAAAGCTCCTTTCAGGGCTGTTGGTGACTGATGAAAACGTCAAGCAAAAGTGGATGTAATGAGGGATGAAGGAAAAAATCAATTATTATTGGGGCAGCCTATTGGAAGAATCTATCATAGGATATTGAAAACATAACACAAGTGACAGTAGCTCGTTTTCCTTTTTCTCAGGAACACAAATGTAAAGTAAAACAGAATATTATGAGCTTTTGAGCTAAATGTGGTTTTCTTTTGCCTCTGTAGTAATCAATGCCTGTGTATTGTATTGTATCATCTAACTGTAGGACCCATTCCTCATACAGCTGAAAATACCTCCTGCACAAATTTTGAGTAATTTGTTTATAATATATCAACCACGAGGACTCTGCAGTGAGCTTATCCACTTTATTAAATGACTATAGTGAGACAATACATATTTTATTTAAAGAAGCACATTATTTTAATTATGAAAATTATTTATTTTGTTTTAGAATTGCTTCAGTGTTAAAAAGAAGCTGTCTCTTTTCAATAAAAATATTTTTAGGTATCCATTAAGTATAATTTTCTTTGACATCATGAATTTTTAATTGTATTTATTCATCTTTCCCTGTATTTGCAACAACTTCATTTGCATAAAGGATATTTTATTTTGTGGAGGCTGTAAGATGAACTATGATTAATTCAGAAAAGGACCCTATGGGATTTTGTAGTTATTGATTTTCCAACATGGAAAATTATTTTAACACTTTATTGCTGCCTATCATCTCTATTTGTTAAACACATGTCTGTTGATTGCATATGTCTATGGAAGTGTGTAGATGTACAAACTTAAATTATATTTCACTGATACTTTAAAGGGAAATATTTTGCTTGATTCTTGCCAGAAAGAGGCTTTAAAGACAAGAGAATCTGTATTCCATTTTGATTTCTCCCAGCTTTTGTCCACCATTTTAATTTTTAAAACAAAATGACATCTTCTTCTGCTCTATTTCCCACTTTGCCTCTTCTTGAGAAATGGGTTCTACTTTACAGCTGAGTAATGTTCAGCATTAGCAGAAACAACTCATTTCAAATGTCCAATATAAACAAAGCCAAAAGAATGCTTACATTTTTCGTTTCAGATATGAACATTTTAAATTACCGGGAAAATCAGGAAATTGGAAGTCATCAATTAAAGCTACATTATTTCGCAAGTGAGAGTTTTAATTTACAGAAAATATTGTCTTGCCCTTATACTATATTAGTTTTTTTCGGCTCATTAGCTTCAGAAGAATATCTTGTGACGATAGAGCACAGATGTAGGGCCCAGGTAAAAGCTGCATTTTCAAGACCATGATAACTAACAGATAAATGCCTTTGGAAAACATAATTAGAATCACCAAGTTGTGTGCTTGCATATTAAATTCTATGTAGTTAATCAACGTAATGTTTTTATTTCTCGGACATTTTCATTCTTTCTTATAAATTATTATATATTTCTCATGATTATGTCTATTTTTTCCCTATTACATCTCAGTGGTGTTTGGCAGAAGCTTCAATTGTTAGCCAGGTCATAAATCATTATAGAAAGACAGGATGTGTGCTGATGACATCAATGCTACATTCGACTCATTCTCTTCTATATTGGTTTTTAGTAAATAGACAAGAAAAGGAATTTTCATCAGAACGGAAAAAAAAAGAAACACTCCTTATATCATTGAGTCCTTGAGGGTGAGCCAGGGGGTGAGGCCATTTGCTGCTGGCTGAGTAAATCAATTCAGTAGTAAATTAAGAATAGTGTAGTTCTGAACCTGTTGGGGGCACCTCTTAAATACTTGTGATGAAGGACGTGTTCTATTCAAGGACTAACTATAGGAGCCATATGTTGTCTCTCAAGCAGCTTGCCTACAAGTTCAGTCTGTCCTTAACTACCTGAGTGATTTTGGGTAAAAAGGCTCAGACTCTCCAGTCACAAGACGAAAGGGTTGAAACAGAACTTGTTGGACCTTCCCAACAGGTTCCCGGAGCATAGTCAGTCCCTGCTTCTCGGTACTGCTGCTACACGGTTTAAAGAATGTGGAAAGATCCAGAAAAACGTGTACATGTTCATCTTTTGATTGAACTAATCTGCCTGAGCTATGGTAATATGTCCAAAGATTGTTTCTTAGACATACAAAGCTGACCTTTTTATGAGGCATGTTTGTAGAGAAAATTGAAACTCCTAACCTTGACTTGAATTTTGATGTCTAGGTGTAGAAAAGGAAGTTGTTTGCATTTGATCTAATTATGGAGTATTAACTATCACTGTGGAGTCCAACATCAAGTTGCTATACAAGCTTTTTTCCCCTTCTAGGATAAAAAGACACAAGCATACCATTGGTCCAGGGCCAGATGAAACTCCTTTGTCAGAATACTGAGCACCAAAGTTCTGGAGGGAAAAACACACACACAAGTATATATGTCAATGGTCATACACTTCTATTTTCCATTCTGCTTTTAATAAATTTCCTGGTAGCATTAAAAGAGAGCCATGTTTTAGGTAGACATGACTTAGAACTCAGTACTGAGTTTCCTCGATGTCACCCATCTCTAGGGTGAGGAGGGATGGCTTCCTAAACCTTTACAGTCCCCCAGAACCCCCACAACTGAAGCAAAGTTCAGGGGAACAGGCTGTACCAGCAGCTGCTGCCTTAGTCTACAAGCCACTAAGCCACTTCTTTGTTCCGGCTGGAGTTTCAGAAAAGGACACAAAGAGTTTTCAAGTTATAGGAAAATTAAAATGCCTCTTAGAAGATTAAGCTTTTAAAAAATAGTTCACAGTAATAACTTCCCTGTTAAAGATCTCCCTTGGAGTGCTTGCTGTATTAAGGAAGGTGCTTTTTAATACACTCAGTAGATAAGCAATCATAATAAGATCTTTGGGAGAGAAAGGTCTTATTTTACCGGCGTACAGTTGGGTATTAGAATCAGGATTCTGATTCCTAGTGCTAACCAATTAAGCAGCTATGTTTTCCTTCCTGCCGTGAGGCCATTTGGCACTCATACCATTGTCAAAGACATAAAGCTAGAAGAAGATATTAATGAAGAAGGGAAATGTACTTTTCTTAAATTAGTTTCAAGCAAATTAAACCTAAGACCGCTTTGAATGTTGGTTCAGCAGACTCCAAGCCACGGAGAATAAAGAGCGTTGGGCAGTTGTTTGTGAAATTGCTTAAGATCAGAGGCTTCACTTATGTAATTCAGTCTAATCAAACTCTTTAATAATGCAACACCTCTCATTTGTGCCTTACTGATAAAAGATATTAAATCCCCAAATTAAATAATGGTGCTGGTGGCTGCAGCTAACTTCAGTGAACACAAAGACCCAGCCTGTAATTGACAAGGCCTCAAAAAGAGGACAGGCAAAGCAGAACCTTGAGTGAAGAAACTAAAGAAATGAGATAAAATATATGAATTTCCAAGTAGAAGATTTTTTCCTTGGCTGCTAAAAATAAATTTCACAATTAACATTTTTCTAACAGAGCAAGACACTAAAGTCAGAAATAAGTTTTAAAAACTACTTAAGAAACCTTACCCCAGTAAGACCAAAAATACCAGGGAGACCAGGGGGCCCCGGGGGACCAGGGGGGCCAGGGGGGCCATCGGGACCGTCTGCACCATCTCTGCCTCGGGGACCTGCTGGACCCTGTCATAAAACAAGGGAATTAGGGCAGGGTTAGAATCGCCCTGTCAAAACCTGTATAGTGTGTGAAAAGAGACCTAAGAACACATATGTTAAGGTCAGTTGTTCAGACTTGTCGATGTGAATGGGTGAAAATATAATATGCTGTATCTGTCATTGATTGACATTCAACATGGGTTTAATTTAGAAGGACATTTAGTGATTGATGTGTGAAGATAACAAGTAGTGGCTAACACAGAGTAGACACTGAATATTAATTTATTAATGGAACTTATTCTGTGAACGTCACATGTTTCACGGTGTATAAAGAGACACTTTGTAGGTTGATGCTAGGTTCTGACTCTTGTGAAGATCAATTGTTTCAGTATGTGATTTGTGAAGAGTAGCTTAACTGATTAGATCATTTTATCACAGGATAGGAACACTGTTTTAACACTATTCATGTTGTTAGGATAATTAACTAATATAATTATACAACTAATATATTGAGTAGAATGTGTGTAAGTCCACATTTCATGACAGATACAAGATACTGTTATTTGTGTATTGGTAAAAATGTTTTATAATACAAACCATGCAAAACCATGTAGTGACACATATCAAAGAAATGTAGAAAAGAATTAGCAAATAGAATAGCAGCTTGGCTTGTACATGTATGAATAGAGACAGACAAACATGTTGCTGCTGACTGCTTCACAATTAATTCCAATCTATACAAAGATCTTTTTTTTTTTTTTCAAGAGAAACAAAGCATGTTACAAAGAGATTTATGTGGTAGGGGATACATTTTCATTATACATCTATTGGGCAGGTCAAATTAAAATAAGAAAGATAGGCTTACAAAGAATTGGGCTGCCTATAATAGTGTTTCTTTTCATGAAAGGGTAATCTTGACTGAAAAAGGATATTGATTATATATAATAATGTTCATTTACTTCTTCTGTAGGACATTATCTACTTAAAAGGTGGTATAATTATCTGAATACATAATATTCTTACACATTGTCAGTCTTCTGTTGCTTCTAATATATAGCTATTCAAATATGGGTCAAAGCCCTTTAATGGTTCAAAAATTACATACCCTTTCTCCACGTGGTCCTCTAACTCCAGTGGGGCCCTGAAGGAAGACAAAGCAGCGAAAGGACACATGTCTACGTAATTTACGGTGAACCGGCAAACTTACTTTGAAAATAATTAGTTGTTCAAACTGATCTCACTAAAATCTTATTAAACAACAGTCAAAAGACCTGGTATAAAACAATAGATGACAGTGCATTGTTTTTGTTAAAACGGTATGTAATTTTTTTTCCAAACTAGAGGACTAGAGGCTACAATGGTGTAGAGGCTAGTGGTCAAATCAATATTATCCATTGCATTTTTAGTAAAATGATTGTTATAGATAAAACAACCATGTTGTTTTATTTTTTTACTGCACACTTACAGAGTCAGATATTTAAAATAAACTTTGATTTACTATTAATAATTAATATAATATTCATTCTCCCATCAGACTATAAACAAATATTTAGTAGTAGTAGGTAAATCATCAATTTATATAACATAAATATAATTAGAGATGCTTCTGGAAGATAACAAAACTTTATTACATCAAACATTAGCACTATTTTATTTTATAGTTTAGTGAATACATATTTGTATGGGTAAAATCTTAAAGTATTTTATTTCTATAATTCATATTCAAATGTAAATCATTCTGGTAATATCAGGTATTTATGGAGACACATTAGATTCTTATCTTTCTCGCAGATCCCTAGAGAAGGTAAATGACTTTTATGGGAAGAATTATATATATATACACATAGATTAAAGGTGATTAATATTTTGATATTATATACAAATATATCTATAGATGTCACTACATCATTCTCTTTCTATTATCTTAATCTAACATTTTTGAAATAAAATTTAAAATTTTACAAATAAACAAAATGTAATCTACAAAACCAGATATATACATATACACTTATAATTATATTGCAATTTTAATTCATGAGCTAAAAATTTATTCCTAATTCTTTGCAAATAAATCCAAAGAAATTACAAAAAAAGAAAGAAAGAAACTCTTTAGCTTAGTGAGATCTTGTGCTCAGAGTAGCTGATGCTGAAACCCAAGCTTCAACTGGCCCAATTACTCTCTGCTCCCTATGGGTATTTTATGAGACCAGCCTTACTTAGTAGCGCCACCCACTTTGGAAAATGGGGTGGGTATTTCAGTAGAAGCCAGAAAGATTTGGACAACTATACCCCTTCACAATTTCCTTGGGAAGCCAAACTGTCCAATGTCCCTCCCTAGAAAATATACTAACTACTGTCTGTGATCAAGACAATCAAAGTATGAGCATCATATTTTTCTGAAAATAGTTTTACTCACCGCTCGTAAAGCTGTAGAGGAAAGAAGAAAATAAGAAATAGTTGTGATATCATTTCATTATCAGTAGCAGTAATTAACAAATGATACACAGGTTTATAAGATTGAATTACCTGATTAAAATACTCCTTCTATTTCTTCTCAAGAATATCCTAATGACTTCAGAATTATTCAGTTCAAAAACATACCAGGGAGCAGCAGGGTGATTTTTTTTTTTACAGTTTTAATATGTAAATATATTTTGAATTAAATGGTTAATTATTTACTGTTTTATAAATGCTGTGAAATATTAATGTGTCTAGAGGATATTTCTAATGCTCAGCAATTATGGGGGAAGTGGTATAGATGAATCACTGTCTCTCACACCAATTGATTGATGAGGAGATAATTCATGGCTTAGATCACCTTAAATACATAAGAATCCAAGAACACTTAGGAGAGTATGCACCCTAAAGCAGAGTTGGTTCTTCATAAAACATTGAAGTGACTTAGTCCTTTCCCCCAAAGGTATAATTTGCATACGTGAAAGCACATTGATTCAGGAATCTGATCTTTGCTTTAAGTAGCTCACTTAAACTAGGTAAGGTCATTTGATTAACGTGCATCGAGTTTGTTAAGATCATTTTGTATAAAGAGAAAACTTGAAAAGATCTTGAAAAACAATGAAAAAAATACCTTCTTGCTACAATTGCTATAAGACATTTACCTTCCTACAGTATAATAATTATAGATTAATGTGGTCTATAATTGAGGTTGGACTTGCTCCAGGATGATTCACCCCTAAAAATTGCTTGAGTTTGGTGGTCAAGAAGTATGTCATTTGGAATGAGAACATCTGTTGCAATGGTCACCGTTTGGGAGGGTACACTGCCTCCAACATTAACATTTATGGGCAATTGATGAGAATTACTGTTAAATTAGATAAGTGATATGTTTAGTTTATTGTGTCCATCAGAGGAAGAACAGTTTGCTTGAACTGATAAACAGAAGCCTTACAGCCTTACGGCTTTTGGAGATTTGCTTTTTAATTACTCAGTTATGAACCATTTTGAACAATGTGTGTTGGGCAACCTTTTTTTCCACACAGTGGTTGGATGTTGATTAGAAGGTATGTTGACAATCACATCTCCACCTTCCCAAGGTCTATTATATTTTTCTGTGGGAGTCCACTCCTCTACTCTCTGTTTTCATATAAAACTAACTTGTAACATTAACGTGTTCAATGCAATTCCTCCTTCGTATCCTCGGTGGGTATATGAAAGCAGATGGAGGGAACATACATGCATCAGAAGTCAGGCAACGGTAGACACGTGGCATGTGGGTGGGGCTAGCTTTTGAAGTGCTGGGTGTGGTTACACACCTCTCAACCCTCATCAAGCTAACAGCTTTGTCTAATTAAATTAGGCAGCCATTTTCAAGATGAAACCCGACTGATTTTGATCTTGAAGTTGGCACATTTAATTTCCATCTCACATTTTAGAAAAAGGCCCAGTTGGTTTGTTTGAAGCCACACGGCAAATGAGTAAGATACTTATGGGAAGAATTCCAGGCTCTCGAATCTCAGGCCAAGGTTGTTATTTCCCAAATCTGCTGTTTTCATGTCTGAGTACTGGTGGGAACATGTTGAGGGCTAACTAAACAGAGTTGATTTTAGCTAAAAATTACCATTTCTATGAGCATGCAATGAATTGGGAAGCTAATTTAACTAATCAAAAGACAAAAGTAGAAGCCTAGACACCCCACTTCTCCAGATACTCTGACTGAGACCTCCACATATGGCCCAGAAGTGTAAATCACTCTATGGACCAAGGGAGTCTTTAAATGGAAAGTCCATTAGCGTAAGGCCCGGTCCCTGTACTTTCACCTTATCCCTCCAGGGGGCGCCTTTTCATCATTGTCTCCATCAACGTCATCCAGATCAACTCTGACGCCCACAAGAAAATGGAGACGGGTGAGTTTTGTATTGTTACATTAAAGGGCTTTCTAAACTAGGCCTCAAGGTTTACAAGGTGGCCATGAGCACAGTTCTGGGGACTGAAGTGTGGAGTCCTCTGATTCTTTCACTCTGTCAGGAGTGTTTGTCTTATCTTGAGGCAAAATTCTTTGCCTCTTTGTGAGCGTCAACAACCTGAAGATCCAGGCCAGCTGTCTGGTTTTAAGGGAAAACTTTCCCAACTCTTGGCAGCAGTCAAGCCTTCTATGTTTCCATTCTTTTAAAGTACTTTCCTTGTTTCTCTTCGCCCGGGCGTTTCCCCACAGGCCAGAGAGCATCCTCACAAGCTGTATATGGCAATGGGAGAAGTTTCCCCTTGACAGATCAGGGTGCCCATCTACCTAGCCTCTCTCCTTCATCTCCCCCCAACAAGCAGAAGACACTTACATTGGCATGTTGCTAGGCACGAAGTTACTGCAAGCAGCAACAGAATCCGCGTATCCACAAAGCTGAGCATGTCTACCACTTAGACATGCAGACTCCTTGTGTCGCAGAGCCCCTGGGTCACCAGCGGAGGTATCACCTGGCGAGCGCAGGCATGCAATCGTGACTGGTCCCTCCAACTTAGCCGAAACCTCCTGCTGCCGTGGTGCTAAAATAATAAAGCCCAGACCTGCTCTATTTATATGGCAAAAGTTTCTCCGATCGGTGGGTGCCTCCAAAAACGTCTCCACCAATGGGAGGGCTGGGGCCAGGGGCCCCGGCCACAGTACTGGGAGGAGACTGTGGGGGCGCAGGGGAGGGAGCCGAGCGGGGAGGGACGTGGCCACGGGGCTTCTTAAATTGGTTCCATTCTTTTTGAGGACGTGGACACTTTTGAGGCTTTCGAGGGGAAAGTCTGACTCTGTCTGCATACCTCCGCCCTCCCCATCCACCCGCCCTCTCCGGCTCTTGCCAAGTTTGGAACCACTTTAGGACACCTACGTGGGCACTTTGCAGATCTCTGGGCAGCGGGGCAGGTGTCAAGGGACCTGGAGACCTAAGATGAAAAAGCAGGAGCTGTCCAGTCCTGCCTCACCTTGTGCCCTGTGGCCATCTGCACCCTGGAGGGGGCTGGGCGAGAGGGAAGGAGGGCGACAGCGTGGCGCGAACTAGAGCTGAGCTGCCCTCCCGGGCTGACTCCACCCTGCCCCCGCCCCAGCTTTTCTCCAGCCTTGAGGCCTGCTTCTCTCTCTCTCTCTCTCTCTCTCTCTCTCTCTCTCTCTCTCTCTCTCTCTCTCTCCTGTTGATGGAGGGGAGCAGGCACCAGTGGACATTTCCCTCCAGAGGATTTGGTTTGGTCAACTCTCCGGGAAGTCCTTCCCTTCCAAGTTCCTGCCCTGTCCACAGACCTTTTGCAGGATTACCAGCCAGACTCTGAGCCTGGACCAGAACACATCAGTGAAAACTCAGCCCTCCCCCCTTGACCTTGCTGCCCAGTCACGACCTCTTTCACACACCTTTCTGCCTTCATCCTCACACCTGTCCTCTTTCTGTTTAGGAGAAATTGTGGGAATGAGTGCTAAAACTTTTTTATTTGGTACCTAGGGTATACACAGCCTTTTCCTTAACATCCCCACTGCCCTCTCCAGAACAGATGTTAACTCTCCCGAGACTCCCCTCCCACCTCCCTGGACTTTATACATGAGCTCTACTCCTCCACACTGGGATGAGACTTTGATCCTGAAGCACTGGAGTAGGGAACCTTGGGTGTCCAGGATGGGGGCTCTGACAAGCTCAGTGTTCCTTCCTCAAGCCTCTTAGAATGTCTTCCAAGCTCCTGGGGCCCACCGACTGCGTTTGGCCTGTCAAGCATCCCTCATGAGGCAGCAGAGACCTGTTCAGAGTCTCATTCTGTCCCAGAAGTCATGCCCTAAACAGCATCTTTAGGCCAAATTTATCTCCATGAAGCAGAAATGGGTGGGCTCCTCGGAAACCTTCTCCTTTCTCCTCTACCCACTCCTTTTCTGCTTCCTGGTGAGGAAGAATTTCTGCCTAAGTAGGTTGACTCCTCCAGCAGCTGCTATAAACCAGAGGGGCTGGGCAAAGCTAACGGGCTTCTCTTTCTAAATTAAAAAAAAAAAAAAAAAAGATGTTAGAAATAGAAGAAAAGAAGAATTAAAAATTTCAATAAAGTTATTTTAATCCAATTAAAAACACTGATTTGAGAGACAAGTTGGGATGCATTTCTGAAATAATGTGGAGTGAAAGATTTCTGAAAGGATACCAAGGAAAGAAGACTTCCAAACCCCACATCTGATTTTTTCTGCATTAATCAGAAGCACAAGTTATCATCTTTGCCAGTGTGTTGGCTTGTTTCTACATGCCGTCACTTGTGTCTCTGTCTTCTGTTCCTAAAAGTCAGATACTAATTCTGAACAAAAGACTCAGGTAAGAAAATAGGTTTATGAAGGAAACTCCTTAAATGTCCTTCAAGGAGGTTATTGGGTAACTTTCTTTGGGACCCCAAAGTAATTCTTGGCCGAATTGCTTGCTTTCCAATAGCTACCGAAGACCTTAAACACTCCATTTTGCTCTGTGGTTTTCTGTGATTGTCAAAATAGTCTCAAGAGTAGATCCTTTGAAAGTTTGATTATATTTTCCTTTTTAGAAAAAAAATAAAGGAAAGAAAGAAAAAGGTCTTAGGTGGATTTTTGAGAATTAGAGAAACCAAGTTTCAAACACAAGTATATAAATACCTCCACCCAGGGCCGGAGAGTGAGCTGATAACTTGTAAAGCATTCCTGGAAACTGATGCAAATACCAAATGCTGCAGGGCTCCCTCCCTGCTGATGTGGCAGGCCGTGTCAGCACTTGGTGGAAAGCCCTAGACAGAGCAGCCAGAGTGAGGAAAAAGCAGTCTGTCTCTCCCTCCACCTCTCCAGCCCCCACCCGTCTGTGTCTCTGTTTGTCTCTGTCTGTCTTTGTCTCTGTCTCTCTTTCTCTCTCTCATGTGTGTGTGTGACAGGCTAGAATTCCAGCCATTTTGTGGATAATTTGGATGGTCTTCCTCTTAGTGATCATCTTTTGGGGACAGATTATAGTTCATGAAGTCTTTGTCTAAAAGGAGGTACTCTATCTAACATTCTCTAATGCTTGCCTTTAGATATTGTCTAAATATTTTGTGCATTAAAATAACAAATCTTTTAAGTCAGTTCTTTGTTGTTATAGTTGGCAGTTGGGGGTGGGGCTGAGGGCACTGGAAGAGCTGAGGCAAACAGCTGAACTGAACTGACTGTCCAGGTCCAGATAGTATGTAGGGAGAGGGAAGAAAGCAAGAAGGAGTACGTGGGGAAAGGAGCAGGGCATCATCAGAGTCTTCCATGACTTTGCTGCTAGACCACTGATACCTGTATTCATATCCCTGTATCATTTTCAGAGGAGAGAAAAGCTGTCCCAAGCTTTCAGCAACTGGTGGGAGCTGAGTAGGCCTAATGGCTGCCTTCCTCCTGCTGTTACATTTATTTGGAAGGCCTGGAGATTCCTGGTGTATATCATGTCAAGTATGTTCACTTTTCATTGAATATCTAAGTAGAACTGGAGGTGCATTTACTCAAGCAGTGCCTAGGATTGTGCTAGACACTGGACAAGTTGGAAGCACTAGAAAAGGAATGGCCAGACACTGCCCTCAGAGGGCTTATGGGTCTGCTGGAGGACAGAAAACATGCAGGGAATAATAGTTCTGAGTTTATGGGAGCTCCAGATCTGGGTGGTAGAATCAAGTTAGGCTTCTCTGGGGCTGTAATATCTTATCAAGCCTCCATATAAAGACATTTTATAAGGAGGATAGAGAACCAGCATGGAAGTTAACCCCTATGATCTTAGGACTTGAAGGCGAAGGTAAGAGGGTCACACATTCAAGGCCAGTCTGGGATACATAGCAAGGTCCTGCCTGAAAACAAAAGGAGAGGCTACAGAGGCTCTGCAGATGTTGGCCGTCTGAGGCATTTTATTCTGCATGATGAGGCTGTGAGGGCTGAAAGTGAGAGGAGAGGAAGGAGTTAGGACTAAGGATGGCAGATTTCACAGCTGCCATGTTAAAATGGACCTTCAAGCTGTTTGGTTGCCATGTTTTCCTAAGTCTTGTGAGAGCATACGGATGGATGATTTTGAGTGGAGAAAGTATGCCATCAAAGAATGTTTTAAAAGCAAGGACTTTGGCTGCATGCTGGAGGGATGATTAAGAGAACGAAGTAGAGATGGGAAACCAGTGAGGAGTAATTTGAAGGAAATTGGAGGAGCCTGGACTTGGTAGTGCTGTTAGAATTGAGAGTAGATATTGAACTACAGGAATACTTGAAAGGTGGAAGGACAAACTGCTCTGACGTTTGATTGTGGAAATGGAGGTGGAGGGAGGCAGATGCAAGAACCACCAGCAGGTTTCTGGCTATGGAAAGTGCTGAAGTGAGGGTCCATTTAATTGGGAACATTTGAGAAGAGGATGATTAGGGTGAGGGAAAAGAGGACAAACAGGTCAGTTCATATACAGACTCATCCAGCTATGGACTATGCAAATGGCTAGGTCTTACAGATATGTCTGAAGTACACATTTCATGTTGGTCTTGATTTATAGGTCAAGGAGTCATCAGCTTCCTGACATCATGGTAGGAAATCCTGTAGATTGTATTTGCATATGGAAATTGGAGAATAGTGGGGAAAAAGATGCCAAGCTCCAACACTGAAGGAAAGGAATAAAGAGGAAGACGTGCCTGCACTGCATTGGGTGGAGGAAACCCAGGATGTTGCTGTCACAGAGGTTACAGGGTACAGATTGGTGGGGTGGAAAAGAGAAAAAGTTTCCTATTTGTCTGAGAGGCCAGATCAAGGTTACGAAAATATATAAACCATCATCTTGTAGGATATTGGTGAAGGAGCTTTCCTGGAATGGAATTTAGGGTGGAGAAAGGGAGTGAGAGAGAAGTGAGGCAATAAGCCACATGCTATAGAATTTTAGTTACATCAGTGGCTGGAGGGGGCCAGGTGTAGTCTAAGGGTAATGTTGGGTTAAAATGCAAGGGGATCATCCTCATGTAGAATAAGATCACCGGGAGTAGCTGTGTAATTCTGATGCTAAACCCCACTTTAAAGTCTTCCAGGGAAACCTTCAGCTTCTTTGCACAATCTCATTTGCTTTCTGGTGTTGAGGCATGAGACATTTAAGTGCATATAGATTTTTTTCCAAGTTGGTACTGAATGAATAATCAAGTGTTTCTCATGAAATCTCTTTCAAATAAGTAGACAGAAAATTTATCTCACCTCTTATAGATTCCAGTTTCATTTGCAGTGCCTCATTTTTCAAGCTTAGAAATATGGAGTAGACACTACTTCTTTATTTACGCTGATGTCTGAGTGTGCTTGTCTACAGATGATATGGAAATTATTGTTTTGCAGTGTCTTGTTATTGACTATACTCAGCCTCATAACTCAGAAGGATGCACTGGGACTCACAAATTTTAATTTTCAATTAGGCCCACCTCTTTTTTGAGAAGATACTGATTGTCTTTCTTCAGCCAGTTCCTGGGCCATTCTTCAATTGAAGAGTCCCAGAATGCTGATGCATTCTGGATGTCCTCTCTGACTTACAAGAACTTTGGTTGGCTTGATTTCCAGACTCTTAATTTTAAAATTCTTTTCAAGTGTCTGGGGAAAAATGAGACTTTTATTGCAGTTGCAAGAAAGAGTCTAAATGTTAATAATTGATTGATTCAATCATGAATGAGTGAAGATATATATTCTGTGGTTAATATATTATATATAGGAAAAGAGTTATAAGGATTTCATTTCATGTGCTATCACACATTTAGTATTCTTATAATCACATTTTATTGAAAATAACTAGCAAATTAAACGATAGTACCAATGAGCTTGTTAAAATCTAAAATTCCAGTTAATAATGAACAACACAACTGCCTATTATGTTGTATGCTAAGTGCTGTGCGGTGGTAGGAAATTTAAATGATCTGAAACCATCAACAATCATGATCTAAATCTTGGTGGAGTATGTTTTGTTATTTCCAATTTTAGGAGGAAAAGTGCTGAGACTCAAGCTTCCTTGATAGACCAGGACGGGCCAGCTCCCCGCAGCACTGCACACCTCAGGTTCTTCATGCTTCTAATAGGTAGTACCTATTCTCCACCACAAGCCTGCTGGACTGATTAATTGAAAGGATAAATTATTCATTGCTTGGCTTCTTTTATTATACAAAATTGCCCATTTAATTCACTCACTGATTCTTAGATCTAGCAAAATGTCCTCTATGTTAAAAATATTCAACTAACATTTATCCAATAATAAAAAATGACTTGACAGGGCACAACTGGAGAATATAGAGTTAAATATAAATACTAGCTGTTTTCTGTCAGTGATGTTTTTAGTATTTAACTCACACACTATATATGTGTATACACACACACACACACATATATATATATATATATATATATATATATATATATATATATATATCCAGTCAAGCTAGTTCTAAAAAGTAGCATCTAATTATTTCCTAACATGCTATTTACCTTTTATTTTATTAAGACAAATGTATGAAGAATAGATGCTTGAAGGTTGGAGGGTAACTCCAACATCTTCCGGATCACTGTAGATAGAGGATATATAGCTAAGACTTGTTCCTGTTATGTTTCTAACAAGGGTCTGTAAATGCAGAGGTCATTCAATAGTGGTGACTACACAAATTGATACATTTTATAAATGAAAAATCAGGAGAGGGCAAGAGACTAGCCAGTGCATGGTAGACGTGTTAACCAAACGGCTGACCTCTTATCGCACTCAGTCTTTGGCCCTTTCCTTTAAACTAAAATAGCACTGAACATTTGCATAGGATGTTTTGAAATATTCAACCCCCGCAACCACCTGAAGAATATCTATTCTTTTGTAAGGAGAAAAATGAGTCCTGTGAAAGATAAAGCCTCTCTCTACTACTATGATTCTTCAAGTGTGGTCCCTGGACCAGTGTTACTGACATCACCTTAGAATTTGTTAAAACACGAATGTCCATGGCCGTGTCAGACCCAGCAAATGAGGAACTCTGGGTCATCAGTAATCTATGCTCTAACAAAGCCAGCAGGTGATTATGATCAGACAACATGTTGTGAACTGCTAGTACTGAAGAATGACTTTACATTTATACTTGGATCAAGACAAATCACTTCGATAGCATCGTGGAGAGTAGATCTGAACAGTCCAAGAAAGAATGGAGGTGGCCAGTAAAGAGGGCGGTAACTTTTCTCTGTTCCTATAACTCCCCTAATCCCCTCCACACCTAGTTGTTCTCATTTTTTTAAATTTATTGATTTACTTCATGCTTGTTTAAAAAAATTGTTTCTAAAACTTCAAAAAAAATTGAAAATCTAAATATATGTGCTAAGTATGTCTGAGGTCCTAGGTTTCCCAGCATGCCCCACACTGTATGTAATAACGACATGTGATGTTTACAGTATGTTTCAATATATGTGTTTACCATGAAATGATCAAAGCAGGTTAGTTAACATAGCCATCAACTCATTTGTAGCATTTCTTAATGATAAAAACATATAAGAGACTGAGGTGATGGTTCGGTCTATATAGTGTTTGCCTTGCAAAAATGAAGAAAGAATTTGATCTCTAGAACTCACATACAAAACTCAGGGGATGGTGTCACAAGTTTGTAATCCCCGTGCTGGGTGGCAGAGAGGTACCTCCCTGAAGCTCACTGGCCAGCCAACTTAGTCTACTTGGCCAGTTCCAGGTCAATGAGAGACCCTGTCTCCAAAAAAAAAATGTTGTTTGGTACCTAAAGAACAGGTTGTTCTCTGCTCTCACCATGGTTTTACACACACATACATCTGCACACACACATTAGTACATAGACACTATGCACTCACATGTAAAACATTTCAAGTCTTCTCTTTCAGGCATGCTGAAATATATAGCACACTATAAAATATAAATAAATACATAATTACAGCCACCATGCTGATGCATCTTAGTTGAAACTCTCTGCTCTTGGATAATGTTTTTTTCTTCTCCACTCCTCTCCCACCTCTTGATTCTATTCTTGATTTTCTTTGGTTATATTGATTATAAGCGGAATATCTGGAAATGTTACTGGTTGTTCCTTACTGGCAGTTTTTGTAATGTCAAAAGAAGACACTTTCCGTCAATTCATGTTATCATTTGGATAACAAGGCTTACATGGGAAAATGGATGCCTAAAGACATACTTCCTCTCTTCAAGCAGGCTGACTGATGGGAACAAAAACTGAAGCTGGTGCTATTGCCTCAGCAATTCCACATACCTTTTGTCTTACTCCTGGTACAGTACCTCACATTACAGCCCACCACGGACCCTGGATATCAGAACTCCTTAAGGAGATCTGAAAAGGTAAGGAAGACTCCTGATTAACTACAAACTCACCCATTCATTACTCTACAAGATGCCCTCAGGGGCTCAGGTGATATATCACAGACATATGACTTTAATCTGTTATTTCTATGCCATGTTTCAATACTTGAATAAAACTAGCACTTCAGAACCTTGAAAAAGGTGTGTGTGTGTGTGTGTGTGTGTGTGTGTGTGTGTGTGTGTGTGTGTGTTGGGGGGGTCTTTTTTTGTTTTTGGTGATGTGCCTGGTTCCTCTATGTCTGATAAAACCAATCACTCCCTTCTTTTGTCTGTTCTTTCAACCATGTTATTATAGTCTGTGAAAGACACAGTCTGTAATACTGGGCCTGACACATGCTCTTGGCAACTCTGCCAACCTGTCCCTCAGGCTTCGATGTCATGACTGCATGTTTGTGGCCCTGGCTGTTGTGGATGTCCCTGCCTGGGTCACCTACAGCACCTCCCCAGGGTTCTCTGCTCCAGCACATGTTCTAACACCTGCAGCTCTCCTTGCAGGACCCCTGTGATGACAGTCCTGGTGTATTGTCTCTATGCGTTCGTTCCCTGCTTCTAACTGCAGCAGCTAGCTGCAGCTGGTGGTTTCTGTTGTCCCTGATCCCAATCTCCACTCTTCTCTCAGAATCTCCCTGTCCCCCCACCCCCCCATCTTGTTTGAACTGTATGTTCAACAAATAACCGTGGAGGTCTTATTGTGTGGCAGGTGTGGATGTGGAGACAGAGGGATAAGATAGAATTTCCAATCTCAGGAGAATGTCACTAGCACAATAGATTTTCTCCAATTTCGAGGATAAGGAAAATCTTTTTTCAGATCAAGGTACTTAAGATTTTAGGAGGCACATAAAATTAGGAAGAGATTAAATGCAAACCCTTATAATTTTTTCTTGTTTTCTCTCTGAGATAGAATGTTCAGGACAGACAGCACACCAAAGAAAGCATCACTGCCATCCTTCACGTCTTTAATTACTAACAATGGTTGTGGGGCATGTGCTTCCCAGTTACCATTTCTCACTCAATACATATTTCTCTGGGTCTTTCTTCCCCGCCATTTCAACCAAATGCCCATACATTTGCTTTGTTGTGCTGAAGACCGTATCCATGTGAAAACATCTTGGCAGGATCTACCCCCCTCTTCCCCAAGTGTGCAATGTATTTCTGATTGCTTGATTCGGAATTGTTAACTCCTGCACACTCGGTCCCACAGATAAGTCCCCAAAGCTCACGCCATCAGGTCCTTCTTACACAAATACCACTTCCCTCCTTCCTCGCAGCTGTGGGAGTGCCATTTTAAGGTCCTGGTCTCCGTCTCCTCTGATTCCCTTATTTCCTAAAGCCTGGAGGCCAAACCCCCTTCCTCCTACAGTGCCATCTGCTTTACTCTGTGTTTTTATTCCCAACACCCAATTTCCTTTTTCCTAATTATCCCCAACAGGAGTGACTCATAATTCTTATATACTGGAGTGAAATTTCTTGTGGCTTGGAGAAAGCACACAAAAACTAAATTTGCATTTACTGAAATCCCTTGTTCCCTAAAATCTAAAGTGAAGGTAATTCACTAATGGGGACGGATTAATTTACCTAAGCCAAGAAAGCAATGCATTCCTCTTTTAAAACACAGAGACTTTGTATTTATCCAGTGAGCAATGTATCATCAGGCTCAAAGGCATTCATAAGGAGGAAAAGAGAGTGAGAAGTAACTGATGGTGTTGGGGATGTTGAGGAAACTGCTAGGAAGAGGAAATATTGGAAGTGAGTGTTGGAAGACTTCCAGGGGCAGAAGGAAAACCTTTCTAGGGAGATGATACAATGTGTGTGGAAGGAGATGCTGTCTACCGTAAGGCTCACTTAATAACCACTGTTGTAAAGATCTCCCTCTAGAACAGTGGCTCTCAGCTTACGGTGATCTTGTTCCACGGGAAGCTTTTGGCAATCTTTGGAGACATTTTTGATGGTCATAACCAAGAGTAGGAGTGTGTACTCCTGGCATTTAGGGTAAAAGCCGGGTCACTGCTCATCATCCTTCAATACATAGGATGGCCGCCACACAAAGAGTTCTCTCCATCCGTGTCAGCATCGATACAATGAAGTCCATCAAGACTCCTGAGGGCTGAGACCTTTCCTGTTTCATTCTCCACCATGTCTGTATGATCTAGCAGGTTTGGAGTCATCGTTGACACTCATGTGACATTTTTTTTTTTTTTTGAGAGATCAGAGACAATAGATATTTAGAATTAGAAACTGAGGCCTAATTAAAGAGCATTTGGAAAATCAGGCGGTCAGTGGGATAGAGAGAAATCAGGAAGGGCATCTTGTGGCCTATTCAGGAATCCTCCTTCAGTGTCGAGTCCCTGGAAGACCACTGGAGGATTTTATGCAGGAGACTGCTACTATCTGATTTGTGTTTTTTTAAGGAACAAAGATGCAGTGGGAAGAGCCCACTGCTCTTTTCTTAGTACTACTGTTACAATGATCTCCCATGAGAACAGTGGCCCTCTGCTTAAGGTGGTTTTCTTCTATGGGAAGGAAGCATTTACTTAGTAAGGAACTATCATCTTGCAGGCCAGGTAGTCTAGTTATCTCTCTTCCCTCCCCCTCCCTCTCTTATAATTTATTTATTTGTATTTCTGTACATTGGTATTCTGGTGTATGTATGGGTGTGTGAGGGTGTTGGATTCCCTGAAACAGGAGTTATAGACAGTTGTGCTGCCATGTGGGTGCCGGGAATTGAACTTAGGTCCTAGGAAAGAGCAGCCAATGTTCTTAACTGCTGAGCCATCTCTCCAGCCCCCCTTTTTTGTTTTTTTGAGACAGCATCTCTCTATGTAGCCCTCCTTGTCCTGGAACTAGCTCTGTAGACCAGGCTGGCCTCTTAACTCAGAGATCCACCTGCTTCTGTCTCCCAAGTCCTGGGATCAAAGGCTGTGTAACCATTGTCCAGTCTTGTTACTTTTCTTTTGCTGTGACCAAAAACAACTTTGGGAGGAAAGGGTGTATTTGGGTTATGCTTCCAGGTCAGTTTAACAATGAAGGTAATCAAAGCAAGAACCCAAAGCCGAATCTTGAGGCAGAAATTATGGTTGCATGCTGAATCATTTTCTGGGTCCCTCAAATTTACTCTCTTATATAGTTTAGAATCACCTACTTAGAGATGGTACTTCCTACAGTAAATTGGGTCTGTCTACACCAATTAACAAGCAAAACAATCCCTCACAGACATGACCACATACCAACCTGATAAATACAGCTACTCAGTTCAGATTCCTTTTTCAGAAGATTTGGGCTATGGCAAGCTGACAGTTAATGCTAACAAGGACACTGGAAATAGTGGGAAACTAGCCTAAAGCTCAGCAGAGGAGATAGAGAAAAGAGGACAAATGGGACACATGCTAAGGAGTTAGAATTGATAGGACTTGGTGATTGGTTGAGTAGGGGTGATAGGATGAGGTTTTTGACTTGGGTGTTGGTATTATTACATAGGATAAAAAAGACAGGAAGAGAATCAGGGTTTGTATATTTCTATTTATGAGTTTGTCTTTGAACATTTGTCAAAGCATTAATTTAGATCCCCACTTTTAATAGACGTTTGATTAATCCATTACCTAAGCTTTGAGGATATCAACATAAATAATCCTAATTTTTAAAATGTTGCCATGTCCATAGTCTAGTCACAATAGACAAAGATGGGAAGAACTTCTGTTTATTGATAGGTGGATAAACTAAATGTAGTGTATTCATAAAAGAGAGTCTTATGGAATCCTTGGAAAGAATGAAATAAATACATACTATACAATGAACCAAACTTTTGAAAATATGGCAAATGATGAAAATTAGTTACAAAGGTAAGGTAGCTAATGACATACTTACATGAAATATACAGAATAAATAAATCCACAGAGATAGAAACCATTAATGGTGGACAGGAACCAGGGGAAGGAGGACAATGGGGAATGATTGCTTAATGCACATGAGACCTCTTTTGAGGACGATAAAATATTCTGGCTCTAGGTGGTGGTTATGGTAGTGCAGCACTGTGAATGTATTAGAGGACACAGAATTTTACATATTAAAGGAGTTAACTATACTTTAAGATAGTTAATTCACATAACAAAAATCATTTTGGAGTTTCAGTTGAACGCATCTCTCCTTTTATTATTATAGGAAGCACTCAGGCCTATGAGAAAGACAAGTGAAAGCACACTGAGTCAAGGAGGACACTCTATGATTCCCTCTGGTAGTATACAGTGTTCTTCAAACTGAGAAAGTATCTGGATAAAGCCCCAGCAACAATGGAGGCCTATGGCAGGAGCCAGAGAGAGTGAAGTGAGTTAAGAAACCATTTTCTCTATTTTTATGGTCGCGATTGCTACACTTTATGTGAGGCATATTCTTGAGTTATTCTTGAGACTTAAGTGGTTCTGCCAATGTCATGTGACCAGCCAGCGGCAGAGGTCTGAAATAGGCAGGTTCGCCAGGTCTTGGAACTTGAATCTTTTTCCTTTTATAGCCTTCATTCCCAAGATATTGTCATAAAGTAAAGGCAAATGATGCCAGTAATAAGTAGGATTACAGAATTCAAAAATTTGTTTAAAATCAAATAGTGCAATATCACTTAAATTTTATTTAATGTTTCAGATGGTTTCTTGAAGAATATTAAGAATTCTCAAATATCTAACTCGTTTTTTTAAAAAAAGGAATAGGAGGAGGCTCTGGAAATAGCTCCATTGGTAAAGTGTAGTGTAACCTGAACTCAGATCCGCAGCACACATAGTAAATAAATAAATAAATAAAAGAATGGGCAACAAGTTTATGGAGGGAATAGTAAGGAAGGGGCAGAGTGGTTGCCACAACTCATTAAAAACAAATCCCCAATGCAAAAGATGATATTTATACTTTTATTTTCTGTTCTTTTAAAAACAAAAATGTTGATTTTTATATGTTTATAAACCTATTGGATATGGTAACAAAAACCTAGAAGTGCTGAATAGTCAGGATAGCTTCATTAGAAGAAGAATAGATATGTACCTAGTGTTCCAATGAATCATTCTTTCTCCTCCCTAGCAAAGCATGTATCTAAATATAGGCACCAGTAGAACAGGGGATATGTTGATGTGAACTGCCTTAGAGTTGTTCATAGTTAAGTGTGACAATGTAACAAATAAACAATGGGTAGAGATTAGTATTAAAGATCTTTGCATGGGAAAACAGAAATGAGATGTCTAACTTGGCCAGAGAATATTAAGGTCATTCCCCAAGGGATGAGGCCAAGTCTTGATAGGCCAGAATCTGCTGGGTTTGCATTCCAGGAAATAAGCAAGAAAATTAACAAGCACAGTAATATGGTACAATCACGTTATTTCTTCATTTCTTCATTAAGTGTGCCTTTTATGCTTTCTATGTCTCAGATGTTGTGGCAAGCACTGAGAATCTAGTCAGAAGGTTCCTGCCCTCACGATCTTATAAGTCTATCAAACAAACAATCAAATAAACAGCAGACAGACATTAAGCAGCCTGGGCAGTAAATGCTGATGAACTGTCTTTCAGCAAGCATGCAGGGCAGCATGGGACATGTGACACAGGCATGGCACACCAAGAGGGTCTATAAGGAAAGGACAAACTTGGTGGCATCTCAGTTAGCCTGCTAAAACAATAGACCACACACCAGGTAGCTTAAAACAACAGATACTTTTTTCTATTGTTGTTTCTGAGAAATGTAAGATCAAAGTGCCAGCGGAGTTGGTCCATAGTGAAGGTCCTCTTCCTGGCTTGCAGAGTGGGAACTGATGAAGAAAATTGGCGAGCCTTGGGATGTGAGAATCAGAACAGAGAATGGATTACAATTGACTTCTGGGTTTCTGCCTTGTAGTAACATTTTTGAAATAAAGAATCCTAGTGGAAAAGAAAATATGGGAGTTTGAAAAAACTAATGAGTTATCTTGTCTGTTGGTTGTATTTTGTTTGAAATGCTTGCGTGTAATTTCCCATGGCTGGAATGCAGGTCATCAGTGTTGGCCTTATATATATAATTATCTCTGTATACTATTGTTTGGGCTTTATACCACTTTCTTGATTTGACATATTCACACCTTAACTTTCCAAAATTCTTTCATAATGTTCATAGTCCTTGTTATTTTTTCTGGGTCTTGTAATGCATTAATCTTTTTCTAGATGTACACATGTGAAACCTCACTTCTAGCTCTTCTACAGTCTTAGTTCCAATTATAAAGTCATTTTGTTTCCATTTATGAATTCTTGTTTCACCCTTGTTATGTTGCTGGCTCTATTGTTACTAAATAGGAAAGAAAAAAATTATTAAGACATTATAATGTATCAGGTATTCAAAAGTGATCAGAGTAAAGGGTTACCAAAAGGACAAACAAGAAACTGAAATGTACAGTGGCTGTCCTAATGAAAGATCAACCAATTGAAGTCACAAAAGTCAAGGGAAAGTTTACAAGAAAAGCAAAACTCCAGCTAAGTATTAATGATGACTAGGAAGGGGATGGCAGAGAAGAATGAGGAGGAAGAGGCAGAAAGAGGCAAAGGCCCTGCATGGCAACAAAGCCTTCATCCACAGTTACCATAGCTAGAGTAGAAACTGTGTTATGGAAAGTTGCAGAAAATAAGGCTCCATCTGGAGCAGACTGGCACTCCGTGGTAGGAATGCACTGCACCACACAAAAACTGGCACTCCAACATCCTAGCTACTCTCGCCATTTCTATTATTGCTTTGATGTTTGACAAGAATTTACTTTACATAGTGTTTAGAATGATCTTTCAAAGCATGTCCTATACATTATCCATTTAGTGATGACAATGTTCCTCTGGGATATCCTTGACAATTTTGTCAATAACAGCAAGGAGCCAACTTGATGCCCTATGTCTTCCAAATCAAATTACCATGGCCTCATCATTCATCTATCCACTTTATGCATTTCTGCCAAACTATGTTATAGTTATAATTCTTTTGCTCAAAAACTTCCACCAGCAAGAAGAGTCCCTTTGCTTGACATTGTAGAGAGTATCTGTAAAAATTAGAACCGGCATATGTATCTAACCTTATTTTCTACTAAACAAAGTGCTTTGTATTGTTTATTGCTGTGGAGGAAATAATGGGGCTTTCAAAAGCAGCATCATTATATCTTTTGGTTTATGGCCCTGGAATTCAAGTAGGGCTTAGATGGACCATTATTTTGCTTTACCCTGCATTGACTATGGTCACTGGGGATCATCTGGCAGCTGGTCTGGGAGGAAGTCTCCAAGATGCCATGTTTACAGGTCTAATGCAAAGGCTAACTAGAAGGCCAGGTTCAGCTGTTGACTGAAATGCCTGTGTTTGGCTCCGAGACAAATGTGAGCTCCCCCACCTTTAGCATGCAGAGATAATCTTTAAGAGGGGAAAGTGAATATGGCAAGACTTATGTCCTATCGGGGAAGTTAGATACCATCCCTTCCATTTCATCCTGTGATAAGGACACCCATACTGGAAAAGACAGGTAATATGGTGCGATTGCCTGGAGGCATGTTTCATTAAGGAGTGCCCTTTGATGATGAATAAACACACTTGACTGTACTCAGATGAATTTTCATCATGTTCACCCGTACTTCATCTCGAGCTGCAGCTGTTTGTACCTTTCCACCAGATGACATCCTAACACTCAAGGATTAGTCAAGGTTCACACCGCACATTTTAAATCCCTCAGTGGATTCTCTAGTTTTCAAAAACCATTTCCCTCATTTTTGAGAGATAGTACCATTTTTTAATCTGGCAGTTGGAATAGAAAGATAAAGACTGGTATTTGTATGGAAGCATTCTCATCTTCGGGTATCATAGTGAAGGCCAGCAGTATGAACCAGAGATGACATGGTCACTTGGCTCTCCATGGCCACCATTCTTAGGATTAGGAAACATCAAAGGAGCAGTGTGATTGTAGGGAAGACCAAATTCCCTTAGGACATGCTGCTCTGGAGGTGTGGGAAGACACCTAAGGAATCTTGCAAGTAGTAAAGGAAGAGGGATGGGATCTGGAAAGGAGGTGGGAGGAGAGAGATAGAGGCCTGGAGATTGCTAGGGAGGAAATTCTCTTTGAAGCTGTGGAATTGAATAGTCTAGAACAGACTTTGTGAAGATGAATTTAAAATTAGTTAAAGATAAATTTGAGGAGGATTTTTGTAACAGAAGGTAGATGGGGATTTTTGAGAAGAGAGAGAGAGAGGAACAGGGATAGGGATAGTAGGTTTCCATGATCCAAAGGAGGAGGTTTCAAGATAGAAAAGAGCGTCAGCGTTATATGCTGAAGCAGAACAAAGAACTTGAGATTACAAACATTAGGATGTCATTGACTTATTGACTATTGAGAGAAGGGGGGTCATTCGAAGGAAGCCAGATTACATCTTCTGTGATAGCCTGTGGGCTCCGGAAGCAGGAGCACTAGGATCATTGTTTCCACAAGTTTAGCAATAAAAGTAAAACTAGAACATCTCTACAATAGACTTACAAACCAACTACTTGCTTATTTGTTTCTTTGATATTTCTTGTGCCAGAGATTGAAGTCAGGGCATCTTCCATGCTAAGCAAGTCTTCTACCATTGAGCTACCTCTCTAAGGCCTATAAGCAGAACTCTCAGGATTAAATGTTCTTCTCTGATGATGTCATTAAGGGTAGGGATGTGTGTGGGTATGTGTTTATAAAGTGCAAAATCCAGCTCTGCATTAACCTTACTAGAGGGATATTACTTCCTGTTACTTCCCATGACTCCAAAATAGACTTAAAGAATGCATTATTTTTGGGGAATATGTTTATTTATTTTATTTCATGTGTAGGAGGGCTGTTTTGCAGGTATGTTTGTGTAACATGTGTGTTCATGGTGTCCACAAGGCTAAAAAGAGTGTGTCAGACCCTCTGAAACTGGAGTTCTGGATGTCCATGTTCCATTGTGTGGATTCTGGGAACTGAACCTGGGTCTTCGTAAGAGCAGCAAGTGCTCTTAAGTTCTGAGCCCTATCTCTTGGCTCCCACAATGAGGATTTTTAAGGGTGGGCTCCAAGCATGTGCAGGATGAAAAGGGCTTCCGGATCGACTTCCTGATTTATGGATACCTAAGGACCACACTTCACAAAACTCTGTGGGGATAAAATGAAACTAATTGTTGGAGTAGAAAATCATTAAATGAAAGCTTTAGCAAGAATTCAAGATGCAAAGAAACAAAGAGACAACTATCTCTAATTGAAACAGACTGTTTTGAGCCATTGCTTGATACAGCTTTGTCTTCTCTCTCTCCCCCCCTTTTTCTCCGTTGCCTCTCTCACTACCACTGCTCTGTTCTCTCCCTACCCACCTCTCTCCGGCAAGCAACGGCAAGCATCGTGGACAATTTTGTGAGACTCTATCTTTAGAATTTCAAGCTAGTCCCCACCCCCACCCCCCTCTCCCTCTTCCCCCACCCCCTCTGTTCTAGGCTGGGGGAGGAGGGTAAAAAGAATGTGGTCTGTGAGTCTGTATCTCAGGAATCATTTCAAACCAAACAATTTCTAAGTATTTGATGTCTGAAAGACTGGGAATGGGGGCAGGGGAGTGGATAGAACTTTGGCTGAGGGGCCATTTGTCATTTCCTGGAAGGTGCTCCACACTTAACCCTTCAGGGAAGGGCTTTTAAAAAGAGTCTAGGCTTTGGCCAAAGCAGGTCCAAACCTAGGCTACTTCTTTCTGCTTTTTAGAATCTTGTTTTCTTTCCTTACAGTTCTTGAGAAGATGGTTGCGTTCTCTCCAAGGAAGCAGGTAGTGCGGTCATGTAGATGGTGAGGGCCAACTACAGTAATGTTGCTTCTGTGTTCTCACACTTAATTGTGATAAGCCAAGACACATACACAGACAATGACACACTGTACTAATCACTTTCACACATTATTTGCACAGAATTATGCTGCGTGTATGTTTTCATGAGAAAATCTTTACAGAACCAAGTGAGTGCCTAGCTTTTATCTGGAAGGTGCCGGACAAGAAAGAGTTACACAAGACTGTCTCTAGATTTGTAACAGCTGTAAGAAAGTACAGCATCTCCCTCACACTCAGCTCGGAGTTGTACAAAGTAACTCACCCCCATCCCCATCCCCCGCTGCCTCCCTCCGCTTACTAAGATTCCTTGCAAAGTTGAAATCTGGTGTAAACAAAGGCAGCAGCTTTGGGATAGCTAAACATAGGAGTTAAGAAGAGCAGCAGCAGCTCCTTTGCAGTCTTGCAGAAGAGCCATTTGTGTGTTGTTTTCTGAAAGGAAGTATGTAAGGTGAGTAGTGGTGGCCTTACAAAGAGACTGAGGTAGAACTGAAGACCCGAGACCAAAAATCACCTGCAAGCTGGGAAGGTCCACACATTCCATTGTGTGAACAGTACTGGGCAGCCTTTTGCTGTACACAACTCACAGTAGATAACAGCTTCCATTGCCCCTCTAATCAGTGTCTTACAGAACTGAACTTGCTTGCTACAAATAAACAGGAACACAAAGATGAAGTGTTCAGCAAACGGCACACCCTGGGGTCAGCATAATAACCACTTAGGTTGTGGAGAAATCCACAAGATTCACGAGGTCCTTAACTAAACACACTGAGCAACTATAGATGACATTTCTCCAGGTCGGAAACAGTGCTTTAAATAGTACTGTGGGAGAGAGGCTAGAATGGCGAATCCTGCTTGCTCTTCCCTCTCCTCTCCCCCTCCCCTGCTCTCCCCTCTCCTTCTCCCCCTCCCCTGCTCTCCCCTCTCCTTCTCCCCCTCCCCTGCTTCCCCTCCCCTGCTCTGCTCTCCTCTACTTTCCCCTCCCCTGCTCTCCCCTCTCCTTCTCCCCCTCCCCTGCTCCCCCCTCTCCTTCTCCCCCTCCCCTGCTCTTCCCTCTCCTTCTCCCCCTCCCCTGCTCTCCCCTCTCCTTCTCCCCCTCCCCTGCTCTCCTCTACTTTCCCCTCCCCTGCTCTCCCCTCTCCTGCTCCCCCTCTCCTGCTCCCCCTCTTCTGCTCCCCCTCTCCTGCTCTGCCCTCCCCTGCTCTCCCCTCCCCTGCTCTCCCCTTTCTCCTCTGCCCCTCACTGCACCTCCTGCTCTCCTCACCTCCTCCCTTCTCCATCTCCTCCCCTGCCTCCTGAAGATAGTGTAAGAGTATCATTTGAGTAACATAATTAAATGGCCATGGATAACATGAGTGGAGCCGACTTGCTTCTCTGGTGAAGCGGGGGAGAAGGAGGGAAGGAGGAGATACAGGAAGAGGAGTTGGGGACGAAGGCAGGGAGGGGATGAAGGGAGATCATAAAGTTTTCAGACACATGCAAGAAATGTCCTGGGCTGGAGGCTGAGCACCAGCTTCCCCTGGGAGGAGCCTTCTGAGCCACGCTGGCTTCTTTTTGAAAGGAAGGTCTGAGGAGCTCTGGCCAGGCAGGGTTCCAGCTGCTCAGCTATGTGGCACTGCTGCTATTGTTGAACAGAATTCTTTCCCCATGACACATCTGTCTTCTCAATTTAATAGAAACTCCAGTTCTTAGGACTTTTCTTGCCATGAACTTGAAGGAAATCAGAAAAGAGAAACGTCTTTTCCTCTCATTTTGTAAGGAACTATTTGCTAAGTGTGTGGTGTGAGGCTACTGTGTATAAGGAGAATTCGAAGAACACAGGAAAAGAAGCATGTTTGATCACTCCCATCAGATAGATATTCAAAAAGAACCCATCATTTATCATGGAGAACAGTCTGTTAGTGTTGATCAGCTGTGTTTAACTGACTCTGTGTGGTGCCTTGCTTTAAACTGGTTGTGTGAATGTAACGATCAGTGTCGGATTTCTCCTATTCTGTGAGTTAAGTGGTAGCTTCTGCTGCTAGGTTATTAATCTTTTGGTAAATTACTAAAATCCTGGCAAGAACAGATCTGAGAGAAGGGTAAGACCCCCTCTTAGCACTGCCTGCATCATCTGTGGATTAGGAGTAATGTTTATTCAGCCTACATACAGAGTGACAAGCAGAAACATCATTTGTGAATTTGTCAATGCTTTTAAAAATCAAGTTGAGAGGCTTTGCAAATTATAAATTGGTGCTTCTCAATAGGAGGAACAAGACAGATGTCACTTAGACTTTGAAGTAAAGATGGTAGCCATATATGAGGACACTGGTTCATGGTCTTTGCCTTGGGGTTTGGATCTGAGGCCTCAATTTCTGGTTAATAAAAATCCCCCAATAAGACAGAACTTTGTGTGGTTGTTTATCATCAAGGTGGTATTCTTACACATTCTGAACCTTATCTAAGAAACATCAAAATGAGATTTCAGGGTTAGCCTCAATGACCTGTGTTTTCACATCTTCCAGTGGGTTCTGATTCTAACTCATGCTTATGAAGCTCTGGGCCAGTAATCCCACTGGCTACTAGGTCATTTCACTTGATTCAGTTGTTACAGTAATTGTCACCTCTCAACTTCCCCCTTTCCCTTCTTCTCATCCTGTTTTGGATTGCTACTAACAATTTATATTGAGCACCATTCACCATGTCGTTTCTTCTCCACAATGTCTCAGAACACCCCCCCCCCCCCCCCCGCGGCTGACCTCATCCATATGGATAGCTATTCTACCTAAAAGGGGTGCAGCTAGTATGCACAGCCACAGAGAAGAATATACTGGGGGAAGAGGGGTACCAGAGAAACATGGACAAGCAAGACTTAAGTTTTCTTCATAAAATGTTCCTATTTGTCTATAGTTAAAATATGCTGTATGCTGCTTTGGGAGACTTGGGCAGAGGAATCACAGAGTAGAAGCATACAGCCTGGGCTTTGTATTTAGAGATGCAGTGAATCCAGGATTCAATCCCCTGCTTTGTAGTATTTGGTATAGATAAAGCTCATCCAGGCCACCACCTACCCCATCTTCCTTGAAACTAACTTATGGAGTATGTCAGCTTGCTAGGGCTGCCCTAACCAAGTATCATAGATCTGGAGGCTTAAACAAGACAAATGCATGGTCCCACCCTTGTAGAGGGTGGACTTCTAAGTTCCAGGTGTTCTTACTGTACTTCTAAGTACAGCTATTCTTTCCCTGGGCAGTCTACTGGGGGTTGGTGGGGGAGGGTAGGGCTATTCTTGGGCTCTCAAACTGGACAGGGCATCCATCTTCTGTGTCCCCCATTATCTTCACAGCCCCCACTCACATCAGTCTGTACACAAGCTTCCTTGTTTTACAAAGACACTATTATTGCCCATCCAAATCACCCAATGTGAAATTTATGAGGTCTTTGGAAACCCTACCTTCAAGTAAGATTAAACTTTGAAGTACTGAGTATGAGGGTTCAACATGGGCTCACATTCTCCTCAGATGATCCCCCAAAATAGCATGGAGAGTGGAATGGGTGACATTCAGGACACTAAAAAACCCTTTTATCTGGGATTCAATTCTGGGCTTTACTGTAATTCTAGAAACAAAGATGCTAGATTCCTTTGGCTGAAGACACCATTTTGGCAAAAGGGCCCACCTCTACTAGGAACTTCAGCAAAACCAACAACCTGAAGAGACTTCACTTTCAACCCAGAGCTGTTTAGTAAGCCATATCTTTTAGAGGTGATGGACTGACTTCCGGGACTAACTCCTTCTTCAGAAACTCTCAGCCATTTCAGGTTCCCGTGTCGTGTGGAAGTGTCATCCATTCTTCTGAGAACTGTAAGCCTTATTATTGCCTGCTGAAGGGGCCAATAACCTTGCCACCCAAGACAACCAGGTCACTATGCATTGCTAGTGATTTCAAATTATTTAAAGTTTCTTTCGGCCGTATATATACATGTATGATGCAGGGCTGTATTTTCTTTACAGTATTACTCTAACATCCCATTGATTGGACTCTTGTAATTGGCAACACAGAAATGGAGATTGAACTTCTGGGTTAGTCCTGGTCAAAAGGCATCCATTTCACTCAGGTTGTCAAAGGAAAAGAACACAGGTTTAGACAGCTTCTTGTCTTCAGTGCACACCTGCAGAAAAAGAGAAGAGTTGCTGATCAGTTTCTGCCCTTGAAAAGAAGTAAATAAAGGCTCATTAATTCAGATTTAATTGTGAGTTTGTGATTATGTGAACACACTGAATATTATAAATGGGATCATAAGGGGAAAGATTAATGAGAGGAAAAGTATTTCCGAGTAGACAAAAAACAGGTAGGTGAAGAAGTAATTCTGTCTGGTTAACAGTAATACCCTGGGCATCGAGCATACTGCCTACTAAATAATACCTGTTCAACAAGTTTATGTTGAGGGAATGAACGGGACAGATGAATAAAGAAATACCACGTACAATATTCACCGATGTTGGCAGCTTTTGTGCTGGTACCCAGCTATGATATTCTAATTGCAAATCTTCCCTTGTTATTTATGAAATCTGAATCTCAATGAAGCAGTTTTCAGGCAAGTTTTAATTACCATTGGTTCTTTAAAGCAATAAACCCGAATTTCATTTAAAGAATTACATTACCCAAATTTCATTAATGCATAGTCTTTCTCTCCCCCATCCTTCATTTAGAATGGCATGGTAAGGTCTAATTTCATTGAAATGACCCAGAGGGAAGAAAGTGATACCAAATAGGAGACATGAAAACCGATTAAAGGAAAGACTCCAGTGTTTGTCCGAAGCTGTCTTCCTTTATGAAAGTCAACCTTACCTGAGAGAGTTGGAAGGCCTAAAACGTAGTTGTAAGGAATGCAGATTGATGGCTGACTGTCGTTCAGATACCCGAGACATTGGTAGGAAGTACAGGAAAAAAGTTGCAGCTCTGGAGATAAGAATCCTCCCCTCCTGGGAGAAAAGGAGCGCTGTCGCCCACATGAATGAAGCAAACTTGTAATGTGGCTGGTGAAGTCAAGTCTATCAAAACAGCACAGTACTTCATTCAGCTGCACTGGATTCCACAAATGAATTAAACAGCTCATTGCCTTTTACACTGTGTTCACATTCTTTCTTTCATTTTAATGCCTGTGCCTTCACAATTACGAATGAACTAGAAGCAGGTAGGTACGTTCTCTTGCTTGCTCTTAGTCCTTGAAAGGCAAAGCCAGAATTGACATTCTCAGCAAACCCACTCATTACCACAAATGGCTAACAAAGACCAGTACCTGGGTTTCCTTAGCTGCAGCCTTCATTCCCTCGTCCCAGGGAGAATCAAAGCTGACTATAATCAAGAGAATGAAGGAGAGAGCTGGTCACTGGTTTCCTGTGGTCAATCTCAACATCCACTTCATTTGGGCCTACGGTCCAATCTTCCTTAGCTAGCCACAGTGCCCCAGTTCTTGGTATTCAGATTTCTTTTCTATGTTTACCAGGAATGCATTTTCTGTGCTGTGTTCCATGCACTGCAGCTTTTACAGGAATTTGTTTCGCTTTCCTCTGAATGTGTGTTGTCCATAGACATATTCTCTCACACTAAGCAAATCAAACCTCTGCCTCAGCAAGCTTTGCATCCTTGATGATTGTCAGGGACAGTCGATTGGGCAGCATGGAAACACCACTACAATAATAATTAGACTTCATAAAGGTGATAATCAATACTTTTTTTTTTTTTAATTGTGGGGTATGACCAGAATGGAACATTTTGCTGCCATAGAATACCAAGAAGAGCAGCCGTTTATTGACAGCACTTTTTTTTCCAGGCATGTAGCATGCAACATGCCTTTATGGTTAATCTCTGCTATGGCCTAAAGATATTTGATTCCTTTCATTAGCTAAAAAAGACTGGAGAAATTCTGGGTATTCAGACAGCCAACCCAATGGCAGGCCTAGAAGAGAATTCACTCTGCTTAACTCAGAGCCCCACAGATTCTTGGTCAAGAGTGGCCCCTCAATCATCAGCAGTTCAGTGGCGAAAACCAATTTCCTAAGTGTTTAGATCACTTGAAGCTGCCCCTTCAAAATGTCATTTTTTCAAGACTGTAAACAAAAACTTCTTCTCCATGGGATCACTTCTAATTTGGTGAAGAATAAAATTGAAGTAGACCTGTGCGTTCGTCAGAGTTTCTTCCATCACACATCTCTGGGGCACTTCACAAGCCTGCCGTTCCGTTTCCTCCTCTGCTGAGGGGAGTGGGGTGACCAAAATGAAAGCAGAAACAGGTGTGCACAAGTCTTGGTGACTTGCCAAGAGGCTGATAGTGTTTTATGCGGATGCCCACACAAGTACAGCAGACAGACTCTCCACAAATCCATAGCTGTCTCCCCTCACCAGACTGCAAGCAATGCTGAAGTGCGCATCATTCATGGGGGACTCTGGAAGTCTAGGCTCTAAGTAAGTCTTGGCATGCAGAACTTCATTTCCCTTCCAAATTATCTTCAACTTCTTTTGCTAAGCATTCTGGGACTCACTTCTTAACTGATTGCAAATGTTTCTGAGGCAAAGTTTTCCATGGGAGTCACCAAGTGGATTCAGTAGTGCTTATTCTCCTGAGGTACAATCTGAAAAGACAGTGTGGGTAACAATGAGATTCCCACCCCCCACCCCCATCCCCACCCCAAATGTTGTCAATGCGTTTGTTTTCTGTTTATGGAAGTGCAGGGTGGGTGCTTGTAGAGAGCAGGTAAAGTCATATAAAAGTACTGGGAGGCTGACTCTGGCTCGGCCAGCCGACTTCCTGTGGTTTAGGAATACAGCCCGAAAGAGAAGGAGCGGTTTCCAGAGAAAACAGTGTAGGCCGCCAAGGCAAGCAATCTGTTTAAAGTGGGTAAAAGCAGGGCTGGGAGCCTGCAGGTTGGAAGCAAGAAACCTTCCTTGCTTCCTCGCCTGCCCTCATGGACCTGAACACTTGGATTTTTAATAAGGCAGCAAAATTGAATTGCCAGGAAGAACGAGCTGTCACTGCTGTGTATCTTCATTAAGAATTGAAATTCTTCAAAATAAGCTTTCCCATTAGGATTAAAAGACAGAAAATCTATTGTCACAATTTCTCGATGTTTGTTCTTATATTTCCCAAGGGTCAAAATTCGTCATTAAAACATAGAGTTCTCAAATTGGACTTCCTTGAAAAGAGTGTTATTTTTAAAGGTATCTTAAGTAGAGAGAACACAGTTTGCCTTTCCAAAGCAAAATGGCAAAATAGTAGGTAGTCGATTAGTACATTTGCCTAAAACACTCATGGTTTTGTTTACTTTTAAGCAAAGGAGGACAGTGAAATTATTGGTTATTTGAAGTCTCTTTTCTTTGCTCTTTGGATAATGCCAGGGATGATTAATTTCCCACAGCTCAGCCTTTAGCATGACATATAGGTTCAGACCCTTTTTAAATCAGGGTCTTACTAAGATGTCCAGTCTGGCCTTGAACTTTGTGACCCAAGCCTTCTTTGAATTTGTGATCCTCCTGCTTCAGCCTCCTGAGAGCTAGGCTAGGGCTGGGTGTCACCATTCCCAGGTGAAGCTTTTGTTGTTATTTTTAAACCTTATCATTTAGGGAAGAAACCAATGTGTCTTGGGTCTTCTGGTGGCAGCGTGGTCTAACCAGGAATGGAGAAAGCTCTCCGGGCTTGCCATATTCTTTGTAGGACAAAGCAGTGGTGGGCTGGATCAGACTCCTATGACTTTGGCTCTTAACTGTATCACGTTGCTTGTCTCTGCGTGTAGAATGTACGACTGCTGACCTTTATATATAGGCTTAGTCTGTACACAAATCCCCTCGTCTTTAGACATGACATCAACACTGAGGTAGTTTCAAGAACTAGGAGAGACAGAACTGAGACCCTATTTTCCACAGCTTTCAAAACATCACCAGACGTGTGTCATCCATTTTCTGAGCTATGCATTTAGATTCTGTTGTTCCATGTAGATTCCTGTGAGAAAGCTTTGTGAGGGGTTTTCTTGGTGTTCCTTGAATTAGAACCTTGTCCCAACCAATGAATAGCCATGGATATCACAGATCTGTGGTCCTGGTCACTACTGCCTTTGTGGCTTGTTTGTGGGTTTTAGGTTAACAGGCAGGGGACACATCTGAAGAGATGCAAAGGCAAGCCAGGAACAGTTTACAAAGGACAACAACTTTGGCACAATGAAAGCTTCATAGAGTTATCACATTTTCCATGGAGGCCTCCTTTGCCCCTGGTCCCATTTGAATCCAAGCTGCACTGTTCTCACAAAACTTCCACATCCATGAAGCCAAATCCACACTCATTCTACCAAATGTTCAGTTTTCCTTTAATGTTAGATTTAAATTTAAACTCTCACCTCTTACTCTACAAGTCCAGAATGTATAAAAAGGCAAGTAAGGTCAGCTCAGCATCCTTCCTGCTGAACATTATCCCATTGGTACACCCTCTCAGTTGCAGTAACAATACATTGAACACATTGATCTAAAACTGTCCAGTGATGAAGAACTTTCCAGTACAGTTGTGTGCTGCAACTAAATCAGGGCCTATACTCCAGAAAAACTCACTTTCTGGCTAACTCCAGCCTTGGCTTGAAGTACCTGGTAGAGAGTAGGCATTGAGGAGTCTAGGGATGTGGGAGCCCATTTTCACATTTCCTAGTGGCTTTACTGAGCAGCTCTGCATAGAGAGGATGATTGGACCACAGGCCTGAGTGCAGGAGTCTGTGATGGTCTGCACTTGGCTGTGCTGGTGGGAGATCTTTTGCTCCAACCCTTGGCATTTCTATAAACAACCTAAGGCAGAGACAGTCCAGGCCGTCGGAATACATTCCAGGCCCTCTAGAGGCTATGCTGTATCTTCTATCTTTATATCCCCCCACCTCTATTCCTTCTAACTAATATTTCCTGTTTCTACTCAAGAGCACTCTGGGGAAATGTAGGGGTGTTGGGTAGCCCCTCCCCCACAAAGGAAGATGGCTCAGCTGGTAAAGTGCTTGCCACACAAGCATGAAGACATGAGTTTGAATCTTTAGAACCATGGGTTTAGCACAGCAGCACATGCAGATAAACCCAGGGCCAGAGAGATGGAGATAGAGGATCCTTGGATCTTACCGGCCAGTCTATCCAAGTCAGTGAACTCCAGGTTTAGTGAAAGATCTCATCCCAAAAAATAAGGGTGGTTGAAGAAGGCACCCAAAGTCAACTTTTCCCCAAGTGTATATATTCATATGCATTTAGAGGTAAAGTTTGTGTGTCTGTCCACACATTCTGACTTGACTCTTTCAAGTGCTATGAGGTTCTCAAGACTTTACTTTTCATGTAAGTTAAGGATCCTGTCCGTTTCCTGCATCCTGGCAGGGACAAACACCCAAAGCAAAAACAATATTCTTATATAAAAGACAATGGATTGTTTGTTATTGGTAGGGATTAATGATAGAATTTTTGCATATTTATACTGATTCTCTAAGCCTCACAGGGTTAGGAAACCCAAATGTTTTATTATGGGCAGTAATGGTTTCTGTGTTTGATTGCAGGCATGGCTTATATTCATTTTGGTGAATGATAACAATTTTGTTACTGTAGGACAGAGCTAGTAGAAATTATTTTTCAATAAAGGACTATTAAATCATTGCCACTCAGGGTTCTGATTCCATTTTAAGTAACCCAACTTTTTGTTTCCTCCCTCCCTCCCTCCCTCTGTAGCTAGAGTTTTCCTGACTGGCCCATAGTCAGGACAAATCTCTCTTACCTGCCAGTCCCATAGTTGCTCAGACCCAAACAAGAAAACACACAGAAACTTATGTTGCTTACAAACTGTATGGCCATGGCAGGCTTCTTGTTATCTACTTTTTCTATCTTAAATTAACCCATTTCTGTTAGTCTATACTTTGCCACGTGGCTTGTGGCTTACCGGTGTCTTTACATGTTGCTTCTCATGGCAGCGGCTGGCGGTGTCTCTCCGCCTTCGCCTTCCACTTTCCAGAATTCTCTTTTCTCTTGTCCTGCCTATACTTCCTGCCTGGCCACTGGCCAATCAGAACTTTATTTACACAGAGCAATATCCACAGCATCCCTCCCTCCCTCCCTCCCTCCCTCCCTCCCTCCCTCCCTCCCTCCCTTTCTTTCCTCCCTTTTTCCTTCCCTCCCTCTATCCCTCCCTTCCTTTCCCTCTTTTTAAAATTTTTTTCAGGGTTTTCCTGAGCAGCTCTAGCTGTCCCTGAACTTACTCTTGAACTCAGAGATCCACCTGCCTCTGCCTCCCAAGTGATGCCACCACTGCCCAACCTCTATTTTCTTGTTGTTGTTGCTGTTGCTGTTTACTTCTTTTGTAGTATTGAAGATAAAACTAAAGGCCTCATGGATGCCAGGCAAGAATTATACCAATGTAGCTGTATTCCCAGCCCTAAACTATAGTATCTTTCTTTAGGGTTGTTATACTAATCTGAAGATTAAAGAAAAGAAAAAAGAGATACCATATTAGTTACTTGTCTTGCTTCTGCAGTAAGAAGTATAAAAAGGAAGAAAGCATTTATTTTGGCTCACTGTTCAAGGATATAGTCAACCTTGATGGGGTCAGCATGGCATCAGGACCTTGAGGTGACTGGGCACATTGTAACTGCAGTTGGATAGCAGAGGAAGAGAAATTTTGACATTCAACATCCTTTATCCTTAAGTATTTTTACTTATTTTTTATGTGTATGGTATTTTACCTAACATATGTATGTATAACATGTGCATGTGGAGGCCCTAAGAAGATACTGGATCCTTTGGAACTGGAGCTACAAACAGCTGTTGGTCACCATATGAGTGCTGGCTACTAAATATGGGTCCTCTGCAAAAGCATCAAGTGCTTTTAACTTCAGAACTATCTCTCCAGTCCCACCCCCTTTCTCCTTTTATATGACCTCAGCAAATAGAAAGATGCTTCCACATTTAGGGTGTGTCTTCCCAATTAATATAATCTAGAAAATCCCTCACAGAAATACCCAGAGATGTTTCCAGGGCAATTCTAAAGCCCATCAAGTTGACCATCCAGACCAACCATTATTGATCCAAAGCTTTGTCCTTGTATGATGAATATACAAATGGCCAGACAGCTTCTCAGTGTTCAGTAAGTGCTAAGCAGCAGGAGTGAATGATTCTTCATCAAGTAATGAGCTTTCTTCTTAGGTTATTCTTCCCAAGTCCTTGTCATACTAAACTGCCAATGAGTAGTATTCTTTGGGTGACATCTTTCCAATATTCAGGCATTAATAAACCACCATAAGATTATTAAATCTATGATATTTTATTATCTTCCAAACTACAGAATTAACCGTAACCCTACTGATAGCAGATGGGTTCAAGCTCTGGAAATCGTTCTTATCATTGTCCTTGACTAAACCTCTAATAGTTGAGAAACAAATTGCTATTTTGATAGTTTAGTTGTTTATAAAATTAGGCTTTTCACTAATTAGAAATGATGAGTTGTAAACTTTAGCAGACTGAAAATACAAAAGAGTGAGGTTTTTCAAATGGAACCATTGGAGATGGCTCACTTGAGGAGTGAAGAGAGAGGTATAATTAAAATGATGCCACCAGTTCAAAGGGCTTTAGATCAGGTTGTGCTCTCAATAAAACCATTTTCCCACTTCAGGGGAATATAGGCCTTGTGAGCAATGACTTTTAAACCAAAGTTGTTTATGCTCTGGGAAACTGTCTGTCTCTCTCTTTTCATCTTTTCTTCTGTCCATAGCGGATTAAATGGTGGAGTTTAGAATTCATGCTGAGTTTTCTCTGCTAACCAAGAAGACTTGCCTGATGCACAGTGGTGGAAGGCACAGATTTTGCCAAAAAAATGGGAGAGAAATGACTCTACTGAAGTCAGGTGTGGAGAATCTTCCCCAGGAGTGAAGGACAAAGTCAGTCTTCTATTTCATATGCTTTCAGCCTTCTGTTACTCTTCCTCTGGACTTCTACTGTGAAGTATGTAATTCTCGGTTGCTTTCATTTTGGAACAAAGAAAACACTCAGAGAAACTTTACAGACCATATTGTCATATTGATGCTCACCAGAGATGCCCAACATTACAAAGGAAATTGGCAAGCTTTTTTTTTTTTTTTTTAGCTTTTTAAAATGTGATTACCAGAGAATTTCAAACTCATTATATCTCTGCCACATTGAATTTCTTCATAGTAAATGTTACTAGTTTTACTTCCCTTGTCACATTTTCACATTTATAGAAAAACTGCTTTGTATTTGCTAAAATAAATGTACTTGATTTTTTTTTCAAATATGAGATATGCAGCATTCTTTTCCATGAACATCCAATTGACTGGCTTTTCAAGAGTTATTTAAAGTGAAGGGTAAAAGAGGTTCAGGTTTTGGGGATCTGTCCATAATGCCTTGAATTCTCAGTGTGTCATTTTTCCTTTCTATATGCCCCTCCAGGTCATGAGTCTGTTGCTGTGGGATGTTCTGTATGTTAAGTGTGTTGTTCTGATTGGTTAATAAATAAAACACTTATTGGCCAGTAGCCAGGCAAGAAGTACAGGTGGGATAAGGAGAGAGGAGAATTCTGGGAAGTGGAAGGCCGAGGCAGAGAGACAAGCAAGGTGTAAGGTACCAGTAAGCCACAAACTACGTGGCAACTTATAGATTAATAGAAATGGGTTAATTTAAGATATAAGGACAGTTAGTAAGAAGCCTGCCAAACTATACAGTTTGTAAGTAATATAAGTCTCTCTGTGTTTGTTTGGTTGGGTCTGAGTGGCTGTGGGACTGGTGGGTGAGAGAGATTTTTCCTGACTGTGGGCCAGGCAGGACCAAAAAAATGCCAGCTACAAATGGCGCCGATCCGGTTGGCAAGAGTTTCCACCTAAAACTTCAGTGGCACTATGGTTATATCACTAATTTGTTCTTTCTGGGTTGTTTATTCTGATCATCTGGCATAGAGTCAGTCTCAGGTTATCTCAAACACTTCCCTTCCTGTGCCAGCCTACAGCACCTAGAAAGTTACATAGCATCGCTGCTCTACAGGCCTGTTCCAATTGTGTAGTCAACAAGAAGCGACGTGCCTTTTAACTTGTGCTTTGATCATTTCCTTTCGAAATTTTCAAAACTGTTTTTCAAACTTTGTTGTCCATAATCCTTCCATTCTTTCTCCTTGCTTATTGCTTACAGTGGTATATTTTTAAAAATAGGACTGAATACTTAGATGAGATTTGGACCTCTCCTCTTTCCATTTCCAGACATGTTTATCTCTGCCTACATCTGCAGCTAACCATTCTCCTTTCCCCCTGTGTTCTGGCTGCTTGGGTTTAGATTGTGCACTATGTCTGTCTCTGTAAGAGGTAGTGGCCTATGCTCAGCACTGACCAGTAGCCATCCCTGTTAAGGTTACAACAGAAATATCTCTAAATCCAGTGGGTGTTCCATGCCTCTTCCTGTTCAACTTTCCCTCGCATCTGTCATGGCTGAACACTCCTAACTTCTTTTAACTGTCTGCACCGTTGTTTTCTGCTTCCTGTGTACTTATCTTTCCAGTTTAATTCCTTTGTCTCCTGATCTTAAATATCAGAACTTTTCAGCACTTGAAGACCTTTTCTCTTTGATGCTCTTTTCCCATGCTCTCTCATTATGCCTCTGACTTCAACTGCAGCCTATATATAGATGACTCACAAACACAACCTTAGCATACCTCAGACTCATATTTCCTTGTGACATCTTGCAATTGATGTCTGAAAACACCTCAAACTCATTATATCAAAGTTAGATTCATTATTTCTCCTTCTCCTCAAACCTGGTTTCTTTTAAACAGGCTATTTTGATGAGCCCTGCCCTTTCACCTTCAGAAAGTTCACACTTGCTTTGCAGTCTGACATCTCTCCCAGCTGCCTTGGATGCTTTCCCCAATAAATCTATTTCACATTTAATTTCATCTTGCTGTCTGTGTTTTTGGACGAACACACAGTCAAAAAAAAATCTTAATTAGAGGATAAGGTAACAAAGAACAAAAGCATTACAATAAGACCTCACAAAGCTCAAGCCTTTTGTTTTTATAGGAAAGAATGTGGAGCTTTAGAGAGGTTTAATTGGGATGAAAATGAACAAGACCCATCACATTCAAAGCCCACAGGTACAACCTCTGCCATTCTGCCCCATTTATATCATTGCTGGTGATATAAACAGTTTTCTCAGAGGTACAGAATGGGCTTATTTTAAACATATGTTAGACATTTTAAAGGTTAATTTTGAACAAAAACTATAATGATATGTAACATACATACAGAATCTGTACAATGTTCATGTTCAACATATTTTTTGCAAAGCAAATATATCTATGTAACATCCTTCTATAATATGGCATGAGTACTGCCTACACTGAGAAATACTCTTTGGACATTCTTCTAGGTCACAGCAACTCCTTACTCTATAGGAAGCCCCATCCTGAGTTCCAACACCGCAAACTCACTCATGAAGTAAATAAAGTCCATTAAAAAAAAGCCACAGTGCCCTAACAAACAGATTTGTTTACTATGGTAACATACCAAGAAGACCCCTGAACTGTTTTAATCATGTTTCAGTGCTGGAGTTAGCCTAATTATGACCTGATAGCATTTTATAAGAAAGACATTGACCTCTTTGCCAGAAATTGGGAATGCTCATTCTGCTGTGCCTACTTTGAAAAAGATGCTTACATCTCTAAGATACTTCATCATCTATAAAATGAGACTAATAATATTAGCATCATTGCATGATTATAATATATACATCCAATATTAATGTATTAACATTAACGTATATACTAACACACTATCACAATATATACATTCCTATGTTAATCTATTATAGTATATTTCCTTTATTAATATGTTTATATATTAATGTGAATATGCATAATGTTAGTGTATAATGTACATGTGTAGATCATATGTGTACATATGATCTATAATAAGATATATAATATATACATGTACAAAAATAATCTAATTATACATAAATACAGAGAACAAAGCTAACAAATATAAAGTTACATTATGATGTGTAAAACAGAACACAATTTTAATGAATGCTAGATTTGTGGAAATTATTATTCATAGCACTCTCTACACAACATACTGAACCCTTTCAGGGCATTGTGTGTTAGTGACCTATGCGAGCTTGGAACAATTGACAGCTTTTGAACATTTGTGTTGTCCTCTCTTCTATGGAGAGGTAGGGAAGAATTAATGAGTTGTTTCTTAAAGCACTGAGCTCTCCAGATGAAAAGATTAAATGTGCCTTTTAAATATACAAAATAGATATTTTTGTTTGTTTCAAAACATAGCAGTGAAAAGACAATCTTCTATTCTTTTAAGAAATGGTCCTCTTGAAAGAATAAATGTTATACTAATTTTTGAAATCCCTCAAGAGTATTTAGATTTAATTCTGATGTGAAAACTGCTATTTCTACCTTATAAAGAGATGTTTAGGTAAAATATATTGGACAAAAATCAAAAGCAGATTCTTGTAAGAAAATGAGAGACTGAAGTTAACAAGATATGCTTGCCTTTCTCTGTTTCTTTATCTTTGTGTTGTTGTCTCTGTCTCTCGATTTCTGCATCTCTGTCTGTCTACATCTCTGTCTCTATCTCTCCTGGTAATATATTGGTAATTGAAAATGAGAACTGTGTGTTTCAGAAGAGCCTAGAATCCTGGGATCTAGTTCATCTCCTCTGCTGTCTAGGTAGCTGTAAGACCCTGGCTAAGTATTGTTACGTTTTTAGGCTCAATTTCCTTCCTCATAAAATGAAGGTATTAGCTCAATGATTTTGTGATGCTGTTGAGCACATCACTTTTGGTAAGACCTTCCAATGAAACAACTAAAACATATAGACATATATATTAATGAATAATGAGATAGGTTTTTGGAGAATGTGACTGATAGTAAGAAAAAGTCCAAAAGATAAAAACCTGCTTCATCAGTCTTCCTCCCTCCCTCTCTTTCTCTGAGGATAGATTTTCAAATACAATAGAGAAAGAGATTTGGAAAAAGGGACTATGGATACTTACAAAACAAGAAAATAATTGTTTATAATGCTAAATTATCTTTTCTAAATACACTTTGGACATAAGAGTTCTCAATTAGGAGCCAGGACAGGCAGCATAAAACAGCCAGGAATGAGATTTGAATTGCTGTTCTATATAGTTAGATATGTGGTATTTGATGTGCCATTTTACCCCTTAGATGGTCTGGAAGATAGAAGAGACTGGGCATAGCCATTAATCTCCCTTCAATTTTTTTTTAAACTCTATGTATTTTTAAGAAAGTCTGGACCAAAATCACAATTGGGATGTATAGTGTGGTTGGAGCAGGAGCAGCTTCATGATACCTTGAAAGCAATCTGATACTTGTAATTAATTAGAGAAGAGTCCAGACAGAACATAGAACCTTATTTAGAAAGAAGACTTGAAAGTTTTCTAAATCATATTATGTCACAGTCAACTTTATTCACAATAAGGCTATAAAATGTAACTATTGAATCAATAGCTTTTAATGAAAGTGTTATTGGCTTCTCAGTACAATTGTGCATTGGCTGAAGCAGGTTAACGTATCCAGACATCTCTCCAGGCTGCAGTTAGCTGTGGTGTGTAGAGGGACCACTGAACAGTCCTGGGTGCATGAGTTAACTCAAGGAGATGTATGCATGCAGAGCTGCCAAGTCCAATTGCTCAGGCCACTTCCAGCTTTTCTGTCCAGATTCTCTCTGCTAATGTCCAGTTGACCAAAGTCAATCACATGGCCGAGTCCACCATTAAGGTTCTCAGAAGCATACTCGATTCATCTTAAGACCATGATAATTAATGTTGTGAATATGCAGTATTGCAATAGTAGAGTAAAAAAGACAGGTTAACAGTTTTCTTTAGGAGAGTTTGACCTCTATGTGTAAGAATATAGAGGACAACAAGGGCAAGGTGGGTTTCTTAGTGGGTTGGGTAAGAGAAGCAGAGCTTTGAGACAGTCTATACTTTATTTCTGTTATCACTACTGAAGTAATTCCTTGCACTCCAAATTACCAAGACAATAACACGTCTAACAAAATTTCACAGGCAAATTCTTAACCACCATCAACAACAACTTTGATGTTACTACATCTCATAATAAATTCTTCCCTATGTGACCTAACAACAGCATCTGAGACTGTTGGACACTATCTTTGGAAACCTATCACATGACTCCATCCAAGTCCAAGCAACAGGAAAAGCCAGACACCCATGGCTCTACAGGGATGATCTATGGCTTCTACAAAAGGTTCTTAAGGATGATCTGGAGATGCTCAGTTTCATAATTATGGGGTGGGCATCCCTGTGTCTTCACTAAACTGATGCTGTTCTTTAAAGGTGAGAAGTTGTTAAAATATTGGACGGCACTGAAGAGACCACAGGAAGAAAGGAAAACAAGCCATGGCCATCCATATGATGGCCTGTAATTAGGATGCTCTGCGGTGTTGGCCCCATTTGTGCTCCAGTGAGCTGCAAAGACAGGAGTCATAAGAAGAGCACCCACCTCGTACGATTGTTTTGAAGACAAAATTAATATGTATGAGGTACTGAGAACAGAGCTTGGCACATGGAAAGCTCAGTAAGTGTCAGTCATTATTATTTCATGAATGGAACACTTAAATTCTAAATAATATAGAACAGAAAATAAAAGTGATAGTAAATCTATAAAATTTTAAAGCATCTCTCATATAAACCCCGGCACAATGAGGGAGATCTTCCTCTTAATGTGTTTTATTACCAATATTACAGAAACAAATAAGCATCAAACAAATGAAAAGTAAAAACAGAAATGTGTGCCTTCCTTGCACATGTGGCCCTTTGGCTAGAGGTGAAAATTTGTTTTGAAAAGCAGAACAAGAGAAAGGGAGCAGAGCCGTGGAGTGGGTGCAGTTAGGACTCATTTGGAACTGCACACTGCGTTGCTTTCTTGAAACTGGTACCAAGGGCAGTGCTGAGGGTCCTGAAGCCTACAAGCTAGAAGCCTTCCTCTAACCCAGGCCCACTGCTGCCCTGTGCCTCTGTCATAGCTTTTCTTCCTGTCGTCAGTAGGAAGTAAATGATGCCTCCTCTGTCTCTGTATTTCCAACAAGGAAGAACAGCCAGTACAACCAACTGAACAAGGATAGCTTTCCAATGATATGGTGCATTACCTTTCAGCCCCTGTCTGCGACAAACTGTGATACTGTGTGATGCAGTGGTGCTTTGAAAAGATTGGGGTAGTGTAGGGGTCCACTGGTAAATTTCTAGGTTATTTGGGTGAAATGGCATAGAAGGTTAATTGTCTGATTTATGGAAAGGCTTTTAGCTGCTATAGAGGAGAAATTACTACCTAAACACAGGCCCAAATTACTCTCAGATAAAATCAGAATTGTGTCACAGCTGCCTGGCTTTTCAGAGAACAATCATTTCCAGGGGGAGAGGTCAGAGCTTTTAGAGCAGAGGTGAGTGAGTTGTGACATTTAGCTGCCAACTCTGACTTTGAGTCAGGATATTACAAGGATTGACCCTTGTAAATGTTTCTGAGGAAGAGACCAACTTGAAGAGTACCTCCCGTTGAACTAAGTAAAACATCAGCCAGATCCACTTGGGTGAAACACAGCTCTGAACAGGCATTTCTCAGACTTGTGTCCCCATCTCTCCCTCCCCCAACCTTACCAATGGCTTCCTCCTCCTTTGCTCTCCCCTGGGTGAATTCCTTTGTCTTGATCTTTCCTTTTTACTTGTTCATTTGTCTCAAAAATCCTTTGATAGCCCACAGTGAAGCAGCTCCCTGGCAGGGAAAGGGTGGTAGACAGACAGGCATCATAGTTGATCCCAGAGTAAACACACGGCATAGTTTCTGCTGCATGGCTTTCCACAGGGCTCACAATTAGGAGTATGAAACCACAGTGCCAAGCCCTGCTACTTATTATTGCGGTGATTTGGGATAAATTACTTAAATTCTTGTCACCTTACTTTTCTAATCTGTAAATCTGGCATAATGCTTGGTTGGGTTGAAGGAACTTACATGCTAGGAGAGAGAGTCAGAAGACTGTTTTAATAGCAATAGCAAGACCTAGGTTATGCAGGCAGAGGAGTTTTTGCAGGAAGGAAAGACAAATTATACTAACGAAGATGAAGAAACACAAAATTGCTAAAATTGGGGGGATGTGGGTACCAGTTGGATGTGAGGGGGCCACAGAGAAGCCAGTGGAGAACTATGTTATGAATTGTGCTCTGACTTAAAGCCACACACTGAGCCTGCCTTTAATCCCAGCACTTGGGAGGCAGAGCCAGGTGGATCTCTGTGAGTTCAAGGCCAGCCTGGTCTCCAAAGCGAGTTCCAGGAAAGCTACACAGAGAAACCCTGTCTCGAAAACCAAAAAAAAAAAAAAAAAAAAAAAGAATTATGTTCATGTGGGAAACCCCCGGCTAATGCAGAGAACCATGCTGTCATGCTGGACAGATGCAGTGGAGGGCAGGCAGGCAACCCATTCCATGTGGGCATGGCGGCAGGGTGGCCGGTGGACATTCATAACCTAGATGCTACATCTGCGTGGAAATGGTTTATTATAATAGAAATGGAGAGAGGATAGGAAAGAGGGAGAGAAGAGAAAAGGAGAGATAAAGAGAGAGAGAGGGGTCAAGGGATGCACACTTTGTGGGAGTGGAAGGAGAGAGAGAGAGGAAGGGGGCAAGTTTTTCCTTAAGAAGAGGCTTCTACATCAGGACACAGGGCGTTGCCAAGGGGTGGCATGTCAACGGGTGGATCAGAATATTAACAACCTAGGGGTTTCTGATTTTGGTCTCCAATGCAGCTGTTAGCTGAGAGTGATAATTCAGAGCAAATATGATTGCCTCATTGTTTTCTAGTGGGAGACATCCTTTAAAATCAACGGACACATTATATAACCGCATAAGCTCTGGTAAGGTCAATCAGGGGATGTGGTGAGATTATTGAGGAGGATGTGTTCATTTAAACCAGTGTTTGGGGAAGGGTGTCATAGTGTAGCTGTGACTGGTAGTGAATTAGAGTTAGATTATGTATTTTACTTCCTGAGTGTCACTGCTACTGAACTGGAACCTTTCTGCTTGCCTATTAATCCCCATTTCTATGGTGTCTGCCACCTGCAGCTGCAGAATAACTTAATGTAAGAACAACAGAGACAGATGCATTGTGACTGTCCATAGACAACACCGAGACCACAGAAACCTGGTCTTTAAGGAATAGGGAGAAAAAACCCATCAAATTTCTGCAGAGAATAAATGTTCAGAAGATAAGAAAGATAATGTGTGTTAATTAGGAATGTGTTTGGCTGCAAGTAATAGGAAAACCTAGTGGAGGTAGCTTACGCAAATAGGTGTTTTGTTTTGTTCTTTGACCTTTTTTGGAGACAGGCTCTCTGTATGTAACCCAAGTTGTTCTCAAACTTATCCTCTGTTGGCCTTTTGAGTGCTGGGATGGGACTTAGGACACCACACTGAGCAGAAGATTTTGTTGTTGTTACTTCCTCCCCCGCCCACCCCCTGCATGAAACAAGAGGTTTTGAAATGGATAGTGAGCTGAGCCCTAAGCCTGATGTGCAATGACATCCAGTTTTCCCTTTCTGTTGACCTTTCCCCATGGCCTTGGAGGGGAGGCTCTAGTCATTATTTCAAATTCAGCAAAAGTAATGAGAACAAGGAAGCAATAATATCTATACCTTGTAGAAATACGATAGACTTATTTTATATGGAATCACTAAGAACTGTGTCATATGGCTACCAATGGCAGGGTGGTAGTTTAGGAGAAAGGGATGGCGCACTTGGCTGATAGTATCCATCTGCTACATTAAATAAGAATCATGTCTTTGTGTGGATGGCTACAGAGAGAAGAGTCACTTTATTTAGGTGAGAGTATTGGTGGGTTGCCCATGCCCTGAGGGATGACTCTACACATATACATATATGGGATGCACTAATTGGACTTAGTTATAAAACCAAGAAAAAAAAGGAAGAAGAAAAAGAAGAAGGAGAAAAAGAAAAGAAGAAGAAAGAGGAAGAGGAGGAGGAGAAGAAGGAGAAGGCCTTCAGATTTGAGAGAGAGGAAAGTTTTGAGGAGGAAAATTGCCAAGCAAATCAAACATCACAGAAGTTGAGAAAGATGAGCTCTGAAAGGAGACTATGGATTTGACATTTTGAAGGGCAGAGACCTTGCCCATTATGCTCTCAGCTGTATTCCAGGCACCTGCTCCAGCACCAGGGACAGAGTAGGCAATTAATCACTGACTAGGGAAATTAATCTGGCTGCGGTGTATTAGATGTATTGCATGCATAAAGGTCTTTATTGATCATCCAGTATAAATTAAATTCTAATTTTCTCTAAGTAAATACTTTCTTGAAAGAGTGAGCATCTAGAGAGTTATCCTTCATATGCACATTAGAATCCAGTTAAGAGGAATAGACTACAACTTATAAAATATTTCCCCAAAGCCCAATGAAGCAAAACATTGGAACTTTCTGCAAGAATTTATCTTTAAGGTTATGGTAGCTGCTCTTAGTAGGTATTATAAGCAGTGTTTACTCATAAGGAAGCTCTTTATGTAGCAGGTATTATTATTAATTTATATGCTCTCTTATAAGAAACATTCTTAAAATTCCATCTTTAACATGATAGAAAATTCCTATTAGATACATTTAGTTTAGCAAATGTGTTCAACAAATATGTTTGCAGAGTCCTTTAGAGTTTAAAAAACTCATTTAAAATTTCTCCCATATTATTGGATTTTCTCAACAGCAATGGAGGTGACTATAGAAAGTGTTATTGACTTTCCCCCAGCCCTTCATAGTATCATTGAAAAAACTCAACAGATTTAAAAAGATTTATTCAACATCACACATGTAGTAATAGACTGAGCCAGGGTTGGACACAAATTTTGTTCTGAGTTCTTTACCAAATAAAGTTTGCATCTAAATACAAGGAACTAGTTCTGTGTACTTGAGAAACAATGACCTAAAATCTCAAAACTAGTGGCTACTTCTTCCATCTGTCAAGTGGGGAACACATATTTTATCTTGGTGGGTAAATTGATTTAAATATTTTACATTTGTTTGTTTGTCTATTTTTTTGAGGGAGGCAAGGATACTATGGTGGTGCACATCACAGTATGTGTGGTGAGATCAAGGGACAACCCGAAGGGGTCAGGAATTGGCTCTCTCTTTCCAGGGATTGAGTCTGGGTCATCGGGCTTGATGGCAAGCTCCTTTACTGCGGAGCCATCTCTCTGGGTCTCGGTTAATTGACTTTTCTCATGCCCTCTTCTCTTTGCAGGGATTAGTAAGGTGAGAGCAGAAAGTCCACCTTTGTTAATGAGACCAGTAATTACCAAATTTAACCTGTCCAGGAACACTGTGTTTGAAGTAGTGTGAAAGCAGAGTGACCACAGTAACTTATTTTGTTTTCCACTGCGGAGTCTGAAAGTTTAACTTCCATTCAGTTTATGGCATGCACCCTCTGAATGTGGCTGAGCATTGTCTATGAATTATTTTTCTCGAAAACAAGAACAAATTTTATCCATTCAGTAAGCTATGACATATAAGGTGATCTGATTAGAACCTGATTGGAATTTGAAAGCTACTTGGACAACATGTTTTCCTTATGGATTGTGTGTGTGTGTGTGTGTGTGTGTGTGTGTGTGTGTGTGTGTGTGTAGTTTTCTACACAGAATCTTACTGTGTAGCCTGGGGTGTTCTTGAACTCATTATCCTCTTTCCACAGCCTAGAGAGTGTTGGAGTCTTGCCACTCTGGGCCTATACCTTGATTTCAAGTTTGAACTTTCCCTGACCTTTATTTGCAGTCTTCTGCCCATTGCCACGGGTAACTAACATGTGTCCCCTGAGACTTTTGTTTTTGGTGGTGGTGGTGGTGGGAGAGTCTTGAGCTATTTCCTTGGATCTTTCAAGTACCTTATCTTCGAATGACCTGTGACATGGTAACACACATATCTTCTCAAGAAAAACAACTTAGCATAAATCTAGACTGAGCTTATAATTCTAGAGTTTTAGTCTGTGAGAAAAAAAGACAAAGAAGAGAAATAACTCACTACTCTATAACAGACACTTACACTGTAAATTATTACCCACTTGATTTGATGGAGTCTAACTTTGCAGGCCTTGAGGCTGGGAACAGTTCTGAGATGTGGAGTAGATAAATGAGGACTGCTGATCCAGGTGAACAATGGAGCCCAGGGACTCACTTGTCACTAGGTGACTTTGGAGATTATGACTCTGTGTGCTTTGAGAAGCTTTGCAGGTGGACATGTGCAATAAATCAAAACTAATCATATCCCAGGGAGAAACACAGCTGTGTTTACACCCTATGGGCTTAGCTTGTCCCTTCTTAGTAGACATTCCAGAAGTGTTAGTCTTGAGAACTTGTTAATAGTTTATCTGAAACTATTTATTAATGTTTTCTAGATTTTTTTATACCTTTCTTTCAGGGTGTAAGGTTGAGTGTTTTTATTCATTCAACAAGCTGTTCTTAATGTTGTCTATGTATGAGCTGCTGGCCTTCAGGATGGAGAAATGTATAAGACACTACCTTTGTAATTAAGAAACTTATAATCTGAAAAGCAGGTAAGACACATAAACCATTGAAGGGAAAGAAGTATGGTATAGGAATATTTATTAGTAATATTTTATGTATGAATTTATTTAATGAAAAATAAGATGAAGAAAGCATTAAGAGGATTAAGAATACATTAAAATGGTGGCCAAGCAGAAGAAACTCTCAGTAGAATATAGTCCCCTCACATTCTGCATTGTTGACACATTATATTTGCAGAATTCTTATTTTGGAAATGAACAATTGCATGGCTAGCATTCTGCTGGAATGGTATCAGAAAGACATAGAGAATTATTCAAAAGCAAGCATAATTCCTGGAGTTTACCAGTTGGCAAAATCCAGCCATTGTAAACTGATGGATCTGTTTGTTTTTTAGCTCACGGTCCCTCATGTTTGAGAACCTCTTCGTGAATTTTTGATAGTAAACTTGGGAATCATGCAGATAACTTGGACATACTGAAAATACAAACTAAAATCCTGAAAAAACCATAACAGGGAGAAATTCAAGTGTCTTAGGGAGATTTAACCCCTGAATCTCTGAAGGAAAGATGCATCTCAAGACTGTGCTTGACATTTGAATGTAACTCAAGGACAAGAATTGGCTCTCTCTCCAGCCAACAGCATGATGATAGTCTTCAGATTCTTTTTTCTTTCTTTCTTTCTTTTTTTTTTGTAAAATAGACATTATGTTATGGAGCCTAAATTCTGAAAAGTAAGATGTAGGATGAAAATCTACTAGAGTTTCAATATCTCTTGTGCCCAATATTCTTAAAAAATTGTTATAATGAAAGTAGATAAGTATTGGATGTGTCTCCAAGACTGACTTGGCTTTTATTTCTTGTACCTCTGAGAATTTAAATACAGCTCTTTTATTAATTTGTTAAAAATTTCCCACTCTCAAGGACTCAGTATTAAACACTCAGCATTAACAAAGGACCTGAGATAGCTTATAGGTAGCATTTTCTTACTGACCTAGTTGGTAAAAAGTAGTAAGGTTAATTTTCAATAATTTTTCAAAAGGTGAATAGGGTTTTCAGATGTCTGAGATAATTTTTAGTAGAGAAATCTGAAGACCCACCAAAGTTATTCTCTATATATCCTACAAATAAAAATGTGCAACTTATCTCTAATTGAGAATGTATTGCCGCCTGAGAACACTATGGATGCCTGGGATCACAGGAGGAAATTCATCGACAGGCAATGTTGTCTTCTGTGTCCTTCTTGACGGGTCATCCCCAACAGCTTTCCTTTCTCCAACAGGTCTTCATAGAAGACCAACCTAAAGTGTGAGGTAACTACAAGAGGTTGTGGGGAAGGCAGAGAACCCCAAGAGGTGGTGATTGTTGCTTTTAGAAAGTATGATATCCTACTTGGAAGAAAATTAAGATTCGAAAAGGATTTGAAACCCCAGCTCATGATTTATAATAGACTTTCTTATTCAGAGAGCATGGATGGCATGAATGAGGCCTTGGATTCAAGCCCCAGTGTCATTTAAAAAAAACAAAAAAAAAAAACAAAACAGAAGAGAGACCTGCATGAATAAAATGTTAATATCTCATCTCCTATAAAATTATTCTCCATATTTTTATTGTTCTCTGCTCATTCCCCTATGCCAAGAAAGAGATGACTCAGCTGCAGGCTATTCAGTACAATTTTGGCTGTAAATACTTCCACATTGTGATGGAGAGGGAGAGAGAAGGGGGAAGCATTTAAATTTTAACACTATTTGGAAGCACCCTGTTGTATCTTAATTCTGAGCAATCTCTTCACTTCAGATCTTAGGAATACGCTGAAGTAAAAGCGACCTTTGGCTTCTACAAGAGAGGGCGTGAGCTCCTAGGTTTGCAATTTTTCCTCTGTGCCTCCTGTGGAATAACTGCAAAAAGCAGAGACTGGCTTCTGGCTCCGCCCTCCCCTTCCCCCACCCCTTCCACCTCATCACATTCTTATATAATCCAATCCAAGAAAAAAATCTGCTTTTGGTTAGAGTGCAGTGGAAGGCAAAGAAACCTCCCCCCCATCCCCCATGTTAAGTGTTCCAAGTTTGTAGGAAAGTTCTGTCAAAGCAGCTAGCTAAAGGCAGGCAGCTGGAAGTCATTAGGGAAACTTGCCCTGGACGGTGATTAAAGCTGGGTGGAATTTGCACTCTCTTCCTTTTTTTTTTTTTTTTTTTTTTTTTTTTTTTTAGTACCCTAAGCAAGTTAGAGTTCCTTTTGAAATTCGAATTAGTTTTCCGACTATGAGGGAAAAGTATTTTACTCCTTTACACCTGGATACCACTCCACTGATTTCCGAGGCCTCTAGTGCAAATGAATAAACGAACACATTTGGAACTAACTGGTGTGCCGCGGGGCAGGCCTCCTATCACATGATTACTCTTGCGTCTTCCTGCTCCTGGTCTGATTTGAAATGATAACGGCCGAGTAACATTACGAACACTCTGTGGTTACTGCCCTAGTCCGACCTAAGAACGGCAGCCTGGTTTTTAAGAGCCCAATTTTCCTCTCTGCTTCTCCAGACAGGAAAGAGTTACAAAGGAGTTCCTTTAAATCCCAGGGCTTTGTTGTTGCAACTTTCTGTGGGTTCAGGCTCCAGACATACTGAGACCTGAGCCACTAAACTTTGGGTAGAGGCTGAAGTCACAGCTCCTTGGAGGGCTAGGACTACCCTTATGGGTGTGGCGAGCACAGGCCAGCCTCCTGAAAGAAGCTGAGTCCCTGGAAAAGGAAACAAAGATGGTTGACAAGCCAAGAGCTTGTGAGGTAGTGTCCCTTTGGGGAGGAGTCTGTTGGGAGGGGAGGGTGAGGGGTCAGGGAGACTAGGTTTCTCTGGGGTGTATTTCCAGCAGAAGAATACTAACGAATCAGTTATTGTGGGCAATGGAAGTTGTGGTGGGCGGAGGAGCGCAGAGCCAAATACCAAGATCTGGACTCCCAGCAAAATGAATTTACACTATTGTTTGACTGCCTGAGTCAGAGTTAATGAGAAACTGGGATTGGGGAGATGCAGTAGGGGCTGGAGGCACCGGACAGAGTCTGTCTCAACTTCTCTTAGCTTACAGAGCAACATAGAAAGCAGACAATCAAATGCAACCTATTCTTCACACTTCTTTGGAATCCCTGCTTAACGACGAGGAAACAGAAGGTTCTGGAATCTAGATGTTGGAACATATCCTTGTTGTAAAAAACAAGTGAAGTCTCTACAGGGGGGCTCAAAAGGTCATTTTCATACCCCTAGTGACCTCTCACCCATTCCATCTGACAAACTCTTTTCTGTCCCTAGATGAATTCCTGAAACACAGTAGCTCTTTTGGTTACCTCAGATAATGAGGCATCTTTGTGTCCTTCTAGCCTAGATGGGTGGGATATTTGGCCATTAGAGTCTGTACTTTCCCTGATAGTCTCAAGGCTAGTTGAAGATGAGGCTTCTCACTGTCGCCTTACCCAGGTCTGTAGGAGGTGGTGGCCTGGAGGACTGCAAAGAGATGGTCTGCAGTTCCCTAACCCCTGCCTCTTCCCTTCCACACTTCCTCCTGAGCCAGCTAACTGCAGCTGAAGGAAGGGGTGTGAGGGTGTGGGGGTGGGTTGTTGGAGAATTCAAAGGAAAATAATGGCTTTAATCCATCCCTCCTGGAATTAATAGATAGCTGCTCTCCCAGGGCTTGGTAGATCGTTAGGACTGACACTTTTTTTTTTTCCTGGCAAATTGTAATGCTTTGTTTGAAAGATTTCCAACCTCCAACCCCCAAATCCCTGAGGAATCTAATCTTTAGGCCTTTGATTGATAGAGAAATCCTTCCTGTAGGCTGTGGTTGTAGCTGGCCACTTATATGAGGATCTCCCTGTACTTGGTGAGACACTACTTGGTTAAGGCTGCGTATCCCTCACAGTTACTTTGGATAGTATTTAAAAAACTTCAAGGTTGACTTTTATTCTTTTCTATTTTACAATTTCATATGTGAGTACTACATTTACATCATTTCCACCCCTACACTGTACCCTTTCTAACTCATCTAGCATCTTCCCATTTCAACTCAAAATCACGACCTCTTTGTACTATTACTTGTGTTTATATCTATACATGTGTATCGATAAGTAAACCTGCTGAGTCCACTTAGAGCTGTGGATATATATATATATATGTGTGTGTGTGTGTGTGTGTGTGTGTGTGTGTGTGTGTGTTTAGGGCTTACCCCTTGGGATCAGAACACCTTAATCACAACACACATTGTTTGTACAAGAAACAGTTGCAACCTTTCCATTGTCAACTTCCCTGGTCTTCCATAAGAAGGAAGTCAATTTGAGACTGCCGTGCCCCACCAGCTTCTGTCAGGACTTGGCACACAGCAGAAACCCTCTCTGGTGCCATGGGAGCTGCTTTGTCTGGTCTTGAGACTAAAGCACTTACCAGCCCTGTCCTCTCCAGTAGGTAGGGACATAATGCTCCTCGACACCATGCCCACAGATTCCAAGTTAAAAATCCCAGCTCACCATTCAACCTCCAACTTTTGTACCCTGGAAGTGGGTGGTCAAATCACAGTAAATTTTTTTTCTACCTCGTTGTTATCTCTTTGTAAATGTTGCCAAACTTCTCAATGGGCTGAAGACATGTTTAGGAATCAAGTTCTTGAGGCCTATGAAAAAGCTAGAGAAAGAATCAATTAAAAAGAATCCTGTTAAAGCTTGACTTATTCTTTTTCTCTTAGGCAAAATCATTAGAAAAGAACAAGAATTTCCTTTTCCTTTTAAGCTTTATTACCATCAAAAGGCTTTAAAAATAATATGTAGTCCATATTTTTTATAAAAGTGCTAAACTAAACATACATAAATATATAATGTGTCCATGCATATAATAAATACATTATTAAGACATGACTCTTGTTAAGGCTAACAAAACAAAACAACAATTTGGCAGCAGACAAAGTCTATAGTTGAGCAGACAAACTATTAGATTGATTAAAGAGATTTTCACACAAGGACAGTCTACTAATTTGCTGAGAATTGTATCTCAAGGTTAAAAAATTCTGGCTACATTTTAAAGCAGGGGAGATCAATTAGAACATTCATTAGATTCCTATTTACACTTTAATTGTCAACTCTGCTCATTTGTTGGAAGGCTTTTTTAGTCATTAGTGTCTGTCAGTAAGAAATATGTCTTAATTTCACGTACATTCATTTATTCATCCTTTCATTCAATCAACAAACATTAATAATGTGCCAAGCACTTTGCCAGCTTTAAAAGTCTACTGATGAGCAAAGACAAAGCTTTACCCTCAAGGACATACTCACCTAAGATTCTCATGGAATCAAAATTAGTATAGAGGCATCCAGTTTTTCTAAAGTTATAAAAATAATTGCCTGGAACAATAGAAACCCAGAAAAGGACCCTAATAAAACTACACACTTATTGTTCTTTTTTGTATGTGGTAATTAGCCCGTTTGCTTTTCAGATTTAATACATCTTGGTAGACCTTATTTTGACCCCCATTGGTTCTGTTTCTGCTATGGATTGTATGGTTCTTGACCGGGGCATTATGTGTCTCCATTTGAACTCTGTAGGACCCTGCAGAGTCAGAACATCTCCCACTTTCTGTCCAGGAAAAGGAAACAACTTCAGACTGTAATGAAGAGAAGAGAGACAGTTGCATTATTTAGATTCTGGGCAAAGGGGGTTTCTGAGCATAACTTCCAGGTTGGGGTGGGGGATCTCTTAGATATACAAATGGTGGAGGAAGGTGGCAAGTTCTCTGTAATCACTGATATATTACAGGTATACTTTAATTGCCTTTGGGGTGATCACCTTTATGTCTCTCAATCCTTTTCCCATGCTTTTGCATAAACTTTGGGCCAGGAATTAGGCCTTAGGCCTGCAATTCTGCTTCCTGTTAACCCATGCACCTCTGTACGCTCAGTCATCAAGCTACAGCCAGAGGACTCTTCTTTTCAAGATAGCTCCTGTGAGAATATAAATTCACATTAGAATATCGATTCTAATTATTCAGTTTTACAGGATACACTAATTGCTTTCTTTCACCTACCACAGCCAAAATCCTTTCAAAGACCCATGAACTGTTGCTTCTAACTCGACAGACACACAGAACAGAGGCAGCATAAAGTGGTGGCCTAAAGCTACTGGGCCAGTGCAGGAGTTCACATTTGGTCTGCCAAGAAAGTCATCTACTGAATATCTTTGAATCTCAGTTTATTTATTTAGTTGTTAACAAATATTTTTTTCAAGGCTGCCAAGATAGCTCAGCAGCCAAAGATGCTTTCCAGTGTCTGCCCTAAGACTTGAGTTCAATTCCTGGAACCCACATCAAAGTGACTACCTAACTCCACAAAGTTGTCCTCAGACCTCTACATTCCTGCTCTGACAATTCCAAATCCATGTCACCCAACCTACAACATACTCACAAATTCACTCACAAATAAATACAATAAAAATATATATTTTTTATTTCATTTGAAAAGATGGAAACATTTCAAACACATAGAAAGCACAGAGACTGCTATGGTACATGCCCATACAGCCTTTGTTACAATTTAATGTTATTGCCTTTAAAATTAAGCAAATGATGTCATACTGTTTGATTATTTTTGAAACCTCTTTTGTTTATTTAACATTTTATCTGTTGTCTTTTTACCACTAAGTAAATATATTTCAGATTTCTTTTTCCCTGTGTTTCTGCATTTTATTTCTTTTGATTTTCTATTATTTCAAGTTATTCTGTAGAGGACCCAGTCTGAGGGTCTCAAAGTGTCAACTGAAGAGATGGCACTGAGTCCTCAGCTAAGATTTCTGATTCTATTAAAGACAAGAACAGATTTGAGACCTCAGAAAATAAATACCAAGATAGAATTGGATATCTAAGCAACTTCCTTTGGAAATGCCTCAGCTAGATGGAGGGGGAAGGTGTGTGATGTGACAGAATCTTCAGTCCTGTGAACTTGACATCTGTGAAAGAACAGAGGCCAGAGTGGCTTGCCTTGAAAGAGTCTCAGGTTGCAACACAGTTCTGAGGAAATGTCCACCAGTTTGATGAAGATTCCTCAGTTAGAAGCTGTTAGGTGGAAAAGCAAAGTTTTTAAGTAGAAATGGGTCACCTCTCACCCAGACCACATTTTAGCATGGACTGGAGACATGAGAGATAATTAGCCAGGGCTAGCATCACCTAAGTGCTGAAATAGTACTCTTGAAGGAGATCTCAGCAAGCCCTTCTGTGACTACCTGTGTGTGTTGGTGTGTGTGTGGGTGGGGGGGATGGTTACCTCAGTCCCCACAAATTGGCAAAAGGCAGCAGAACCAGACATCTGACTTCTGCATCCCAGAAACCCTTAGAACTGTGGCGGTTTCTGAGAGCTCATTTTTCCTGCTAGAATGAACTTGCCCTCTCTCATTCGCTCTAGGGTTTCCATTTTATTTCTTTTGAGGCATGCTGTGTATTGAACAATTACTTCAGTTTATTCTGTTTTATGATATATTTCTGCTTGACTTAAGAGGAATGAGTTTCTATTTCCTCCATTCTCTGTGTTATCAGAATCAGAAAAATTGCATTTTCTTCATCGACAAAATGAATGGATAGAATCGATGATCTTCCTGCTTTATCAGTTTAATTCTAATAAACAAAACAAAACAATGATGCAGGACAATAATGTCCTGTGGAGTGATGTGTTCAGAGATCACCCAAGAGATAAGCTAAAAGAAGGGGTATGGAAAGATGATGGAGACAATCTGTATCAACATGCCAACTGCGTCCCACAAAGTGTAGTTGCTGACGATGCTACTCTAGCAACATCTCTCAAGGCTCAGTCATCTCTGTGTCTGGCCCAGTGTACTTGGCTTAGTCATTGCAGTGTATCTGACCAAATGCACTACTTAGGTGTAGAATAAAAAAAGTTAATGTGTATTGGTTGAACTGAACTTTTTAGAAAAGTAAGAACTAACGTGTTTTTTTTTTTTTAATCAGAGAAAGGGAGTTTAGTTCAATATTTAGAGATTTAAAATTTACATTTTACTGGTCCATGTATGAATGAAGAGTAGAATTTAAGTTGCGTGCAATTTACCTTAATATATATCTGCATTAGGCAGACAGTCGAGGCTAAAAAGGGGTGGAAAGATAAGCTTGGACCAGGAATTGGGGATGATTTAACTTTAACTTCATTTGAAATGGCTAGTGCATAATATTTCTTCTGGAAACTCATGTTGTCTCTACTGAGATCAAGAGTCTTTCTACATGGCTGTTCAAATCATTTTCTGGCAACCATTACCACTGCAGAAAAGGAGGCAAGTGGTACCATTTCTCATGGATTCCTGATTTGAAAACCCCATCACTACCTTGCAGAGGCTGCAGAGGCCCATTTAGACTTTTCTCACCATTACACTTCCTTCTTACTAAAGAGATTTGCTTGTAAAGCTTAGCTTCCTTTGTTGCGTGGAATCATGAATTGCCTCCATCAATATTGAACATTAATGTGTAGCTCTTGTGTTTTCCCACCAAGTCCTGTGGTAGTGTAGCTGATGGTGGTACATATTTGGCCACTAGAACAGAAGAAGGCTCAGCCACAGTTGTTTTCACTGGAAGATGAGTCTGTTGATTCAGGGTTCCGGGATTTCCTATTCCTCTCTAGCATTTATGAATTCAACTTCCAGTTCCAAATTTGCAAAGACCACTTGAGGGTTTAAGTAATGCCTTTAATTACAACGTAAAGTATAGGCAATTGCATTTCATGAAGCTAACAATTATCCAGAGTATGTTATTAGAGTGAGTTATTGAAGTCTGCATAGTTTGTGAGACACCCATCAAAATAACCGGTGAGAAAAGAGATAAACTGGATGGAACAGTGAAGCTTGAAAACAACTTTGATGATGTCTGGGGTTTATATAGTAATGAGTCCTAATTCTTGGGCATTGGGGTTCTTTGTGAAACATTCTTACAGTCTCTTTTGCTTGTCCTTATTTGAAGTAGAGATACAGATGGTGTTTTCACCAACTTAAAAAAATACAAACACAGTGTGCTAATGTGGCAGCTTACTAAATTTTTGCAGACTTCGTGTAATTTTCAAAATTTCCCTGAGACATAGGTGATAACACTCCCTTGAGATGGAGTCTAGGAGGAGATCAGTAATTTGCTTGAAATCACATACTTTACAAATAGTAATAGTGAATTGCACCCTGGCTCTTCTGCTGGAGATTCTAAACTAAAAAGCCCATTATATGATCAAGTGACTAGAAGGTTGAAACAATTCTTCAGCATTTCAATGGTGATTTTAAAAAATGAGGAAGTAAATACTCATAAGAATGACACTAGAAGATAAATACAGTTATTCAAAAATACATACAATATGCTTTTGTTCTCTGGGGCGCCCCCCTTTCTCTCTCACCAGTCTGATCTATTTTTCCCTATTCATCTTTGTGAATTTTTATACCCTAACGATGATGAACAGTCTGAGATAAAGACAAAAAGGTCTATTTGTAGTCAGATAAACTTCAAATTGTTTTATTAGCATGACCTCTGGCAAGCTCTTCAGCTTACTTATTTGTAAAGTGGGAAAAAAATAAGTAACCTAACTGGAGTTTTAAGAATAAACAAAGAAGACAGGATTTGTCAAGTGCCTGCCACTGTGGGCACAGAATAAATGATGCCTGCTTTATTTACAGTGGCACCAAGTACGGCACTATTTCAAGTAGGGCATTTTAAAGGTAGAGTAAAAAAAAAAAAATCATGCTAGGTTTGAAATAATCTTAGTGACTTTAGTTGGCTACATTTATCCAGATTTCAAATACACTGGTCTTCTGTCTATATTTTCATTTAAAGTTCTAAAATATGAGCTGGAAGATGCAGTCTCTCTGATAGAATGTTCCATGTGTCATTAGGCCCTCTCAGTCTGTCTTTGGTATTAACGCTTGAGCCTAATGTGCACAGCTGATGCTGAATGAAAGCAGCAGCATGTCTCCCACATCAAAGGATTTCTATAGGTCAATGATATTTTTACTAAAATCGCCACCTGAGATGCTAGTCTCCTTTGCTAATCAGAATTTTCCTGCCTTGAATAGCATGACAGAACACTAGAGGGCCTTAGGAATGGCTCACATCATCTTCTCCTCAGTGAAGGTTACCAATGGGCACCAGGAAGGTGGTAGAGGTGGAAACTCATTTTAAAAATATTTAGTTTTACTTTTTTAAGTGTGTGTGGGTGTGTGTCTGTGCACGAGCACACTCTTGGGCATGTGCCTGTGTGTGGGTATGTGCATGTGACTGTATGTACCTATAGAGGCCTGAAGAGGGCACTGGAGCACTCAGACCTAGAGTTCCAGGCTGTAATAACCTCCTGATCTGGGCGCTTGGGATTGAAATTGGGTTTTCTGCAAGAGCAAAGCATTCTCTTAACCATTGAACTCCCTCTGGAGCCACCTCAGATGGTAATTCCATTTTTTTTTTTTTTAAACTCAGTGCAGACTTGTGAATGTGTAGCAAGAAGGAAGGTTGCAGGATGTGCTTTTCATAACTTGGCAAATTTTTATTTTTTTTTTTATGACTGTTTTTGTGTGTATAGGATATATAGGGGTTGGGTGGGCATGTACCACAGAATATGTGTGAAGGTCAGAAGTCAATTCCATTTAGTTAGTTCTTTGCTTCTGCTTCCACCTTTTGTGGGTTCCAGGAACCAGAGTGGGGTTTCAGATTTGCACAGCAAGCTTCCCTGATGAGCCATCTGGTCAACTCATCACCTATATTTTATAGCAAACTTATTGAAGATTGATCTGTTACCCCATCCAACCCCAGTTCAGGCTACATTCGTAACTCCTGATGGGCCTGAATTTGGAGATGGAGCATTGAAAAGAAAGCTAGGGAAAGTCACATGTGGACATAAGGGTAGAGTCATGGGTTAGTATTGTTGTAAGAAGATACATAAAGGCTGCTCAGGGATAGAGTGCTGACTTAGCATGAATGAGGTTATGGGATTGGCCCTCAGCATGAGATTGGGGCACAGAAACTCACTCTCCACTCTGTGAGATCACCACAGGAAAGTGACCACCTGCATGCCAGGAAGTAAGCCCTTTATAAGAGACTGATCCTGCAGTAACTTCAAAGCTGCCAGGACTATGAGAAAAGTTTCTGTCACTTACACCACTCAGTTAATGGTAGTTTGTAATAGCAGTGGGGGAGGGAGGAGGGGTAATATGAGCCTTAATAGACCCTTTACATACAAATGAGGGAACCAAAGTATGTGATACGGAGTTGAAGACTTCTGAAGTCCATCCCTGTTTTAACCCTTTTGTCTTTTCCAGGTCAGGATGAGATGGGGCTCAGGGGAGGGATATGACATTTCCTAGTAAACATGTTTGTGTCTTTTCCCTTTATTTTCTCCTAACATTATTGTCATGTGTTCTTTTTAGTCTCTTCAAAATGTTTTCAGAGGATGACCTCACTCTACCTCAAGACTTTCCTCCCCCAATCCAGGTGTCTTCCCCATCACTGTCTTGCTTCTTCAGCATTTCTACACAGTTGGAATTTCCCTGAAGGACATTTTCTTTTTCAACTTTGTGAAGTTCTGTGTAATCTAAAGGTGAGAAGCAATGAGAAACAACAGCAGAGAATTTGTCATCTTTCTGAGTCATGATTTAGTGATTCAATTCCACATACAATCCAGTCCTTAAAGAATTTAAGGATGATTGATTTTAGGCTATTTTTTGTAATAGCATCTAGCCTGCTTTCCGGTATTTTAATTACAAAGTAGTTCTTTCAAATTTCAAATTCTCTGACTGTGGGGGTGCAAGTGTCCCCATAGCTTACCAGATTGTCAATATCAAGATGCAAGGCAATGAACAATGGACACATCTTCAATCTTGAATACCCAGAGCCTCTGCTGTTTACATTACTCATCCCTCTGATGTAAAAGAGAAAAATAAAGCTATTCCCCATAGAAGAACCATGTTACCAATTTTCTGAGTCATCTTGCTCTTTGACTTCCTTGCCTCTACCTGTAATAAATCATCAAGTCTTAGAGACACAACTTTTTAAATACTGCATCTCTTGCAATCAGTCTTCTAGTCTCTAGTCCCCTGCTGTGACTCCAGCCCCTCTTAGCACCAATGTGCTGCTTCCCTCTTTCTTTGTGTGACTTCTGGGACAGAGGATAACAAATGTGTACAGCAGGGCACATGTGGTAGTGCAGGGATTCATTTTTATACATAGATTTGATGGATTGTAATCTCTTTGACTTCCCATTCTCTAGCCCCGTGTTATGCTTGGCAATCATGGCCAGTTGAAGCGCTATGTATGCCCTGTTAACTGTGTATCAGACCTTCTACCAGGCACTAGAAATCCAGTCATGATTAAAATGAGGTCTAGTTCTTCTGACACACACAATCTGTAGAAAATATAGGCAAGTCCAATAAAGGTTCTACTAGTTCATTAAGCTCTAAGAAAGAGTGATAGGATGTGCTACTAGGAAACAAAGAACAACCACCTGACACAGAGAAGATATATTTTATCTAAATTCAGACCTCCAAGTTGAGAAGGTGCTTTTCAGGTCTAACCAAGGCTTTAAAGCTGCTGTTGAGGAACAGTGGCTTCAGGCAGAAAAGATGTAACTTGCAAGGGGGAGACAGCATGATTCAACATCAGAATGTAGTGCGTTGTTCATCATGTCTGAAGGAGTTATGTTGACAAGGGAAGCTGAGAGGACACTCCCTGGGCCTGAGCTGTGGCTCTGTATGCAGGGGCCCATCACATCTCCAGCTTCACGAGCTTCTAGTGCAGATGGCTTTAGGGTAGATGCCTAGGAGTTGGTACCAAGGCAGCTTCTACCGAAGGATTTCACACACACCAGAGAGAATAAGACCTGTAGAAGGAGAGGCTTCCTGATCATCTTTTAAATCAAAATTCAAGTTTTTGGTTCTTTGGGCATGCTTTGTGAAACCAAGGGAGTGAAACCTGGACTCAGTGGCTCAACTGTACTGCCTATACGAACCCAAAAGTACCCCAGGCAAGTGAGGAATAAGGCAGAGATAAAGAATAAGGCAAACAAAGACAGAACAAGATCTCTCAAGCCAGTGGTTCACAGATAGTAGCAGCATGACTACTGGGTCTTAACAAAAACTCCAGATGTTTTTTTTCTGTATCTCTTCCTCCTCCTCTTTCTTTTCTTTTCTTGCCTCCTTTCCCCACTCCAACACACCCCAACTTCTTCCATTTCTCTCCTTTTGCCAGAAAGAATATATTTCAATGTTTTGGTCTCTACAGCATCTTCCTAACAGCTTTTTGCTAGGGCAGACTGCCACTAGCCCTAATGCTTTCTTTCCTTTGAATGTATGGGCTTGACTCAAAGAAGAGGGGTAAGTGTAAGGCTTCATTTCTATACATTTAGGCTGGTTTGGTGACCAGAGTGGCCTATTTTCCACATTAATAACACCTGCTTCCAGCACACAGCACAGAGGAGAGTTCCAGCCATAAGCATTGTGCAGCTGGCTGATGGTATAGTCATCATTGTGCAGCTGCAAAAGCCCCATTCTTCTCTGGACAGTGACTGTGGCTGAGAGCATAACCTTAAGAATTTCATTAGTTTAGATGATACATAAACCTTTCCATTCTCTGTCTGATGCCTACCTCCAAGACTGATCCTTCTAAAGGCATAACAGTATAGTTATAGGCCAGCATAAAGTTATGTTCAGTGCAGAAACAGTTTGGGGTCCATTTTAATTGAAGATTTGTATGTGTTTGGAGTAATGGGAAGGAGACTAGCAAAGGGATTTCTTTTTTTCTCAATATGCCTTCAAAGCAAATCAATACTTGAAGCTTATATACCTCTGGATGTTATATTCATAAATGGTCTCTTTTTCTTTGAGATTCACATAGCTTTGCTAACTGCATTGGTTACATATTACTAAGTAAACTTGCCCTCAAGTCCTGAAGTTTTAAAATATTTACCATTTTAATTATCACGAGACACCAGTCTGGACATAGCTTAACTGGGTTTTCTGCTCAGAATCTGATCATACAGCAAAAATATTGGCTCCAGCTCCTGTCCTTTCAAGGCTGAATTCTCCTCCAAGCTTCCTCACATGTTTGCAAATGTTCTTATGGTAGTTTTTGGCCAGAGGCTCTTGTTCCTTGCCTCGTCCTGTTTGCAATACGGTTGCCTGCTTCCTCCAGATTAAAAGCTCTGAGAGATTGTGCTGCCAAGCAACATGGAAGCCAGAGTCTTCTATTAGCCAAGCCAAGGAGCGAGAGCTTATCATTTCCCTCATGTTCTTTTAATTAAAATACAGTCACTAGCTCAGCCTATAGTCCAATGAGGAGGAAGACACAAGATCATAAATGTGAATTTCAGGAGGTGAGGGTCATAGGAAGTGTTATAGAATCTCCTAACCATTCAATTTTTTTAATTCCTAAAAGCTTTTGTTAAAGTACACGGGGAAAACCCTCTCTACAAACTGAAGTTTTAAAAGATGCCCCTCCCCATGCAAAGAATATGCTTTGTTCCCCCAACTGTTTATAGTATTAAAATATACCCTGTAAGGATCAATACCTTCCAAGTGCTCAGAGACCTACTAAGAGAACCCACTATGGAGAGGGCTTGGGAACTGTGTCCCACTGAAAAGAGCATCATATTACACAGTTGCTATGCATAAGAGGTAGTTAAAGGAAGATGGCCTCAGACCTACTGGGAGCCAAACTGTGGAATTCTTATTTGAAGATATTGCAGGATCTTGTAAGCGCCTTGTCCTCACTATTTTCATACCTCCATTTCCCTACATCCAGACCAAGACTTGCAATTCTTATGATATGCCTCTCTCCTTCCCTCTCTTATTTTTGTTTCTGAAACTTTCTGTGGCAATATGTTCCAGGGCCTTTCTTTCTTTCTTTCTTTCTTTCTTTCTTTCTTTCTTTCTTTCTTTCTTTCTTTCTTTCTTTCTTCCTTCCTTCCTTCCTTCCTTCCTTCCTTCCTTCCTTCCTTCCCTGTTTATGGCTGGAAAGTAAACAGCAAGTGTAATTGCAATGTTTTTCTTTTGGAGAGTTCTGCCAGGGTAGCCTCTCATTTAGTTAACAAGTAAACAAGGTCCCAGAAGTTTAAGGTCTTTCCCATGTTCAGGCAGATTAGGAAGATCAGGAGTTTCCCAGTTCCCATACCCCTACCTTTTCTATGATGTCCTGCAGCCTTAGCTCATGTGCCAACACAAGAGATGTTGTTTGGCTTCTTGTCCACTACATCAGGCTTCATGTGATTTGTGTGAGGCCTGTGTCAAGCATTGTCCTATATGAGGTGCCCAGACAATTTGGGCAATAACCATTTTATTTGCTCATATCAAATGGTTCTAGTTCAATTTTCTGGTAGCATAATGCATACACAATACAATTTATTTCACCAAGATTTAGTCTCCTTTTAAAATGGGGAGAAAGGCAATGGAACACATTTTAGTAATATCTATTTACCACTAGAGAAAGAAGAAAGCATGAGAAGGATATGAAATTGAACTCCTGTTTTAACAGAAGTTGAAAAACTAGTCTACACTGAGCCACAATAGATGCTTCCAAGACATCCTGACAGGGGCCACACTCACAGAGTTTGTGTGTTTCTGAGAAGTTCAGTATAGCATAATGCTTCTGTAGGGGGAACAGTGCCCCAACTTCTAAGTTGGATACTTAATAACTAGAGCATGTATTGAATCTAGATTACTAGTCTGTGTTGACTTATGAACTAAAAACAATAAGTTTCTTATCTCAGTTTCTGAACTTCTTTGTTTTGCAGGCAACCTCTTCCAGCCATGGAGAGGAAATGAAAGAGCATTACCGCCTAGCCACTCCTTTATCCTCCCTCACTTCCTCTTCCTCCTCCTTAATTTTAAGAATTTATGGGAGCTATGCTGAACTTTCATAAACTGTAATATTTCTGCAGGAAGCAATAACAGCCATGTTAGATGTTGTGTCTTTTTTTTTTTTTTTTTAATAAAAGTGATATACCATCTCTCCCTAACAGGAACCTCACACCAAAAATTAAAATGCAGTTAAGTATTGCAGATGATGCTGATATGTGTGTCAGTCCTTTGTGAAAATGGAACCTTTTCTGAAGTGTCACGGCAGCGGATTCAATTTCGCCATGATAAAGTGATCTATGGTGGAGTGGTCAAGTCGCAGATCTTGTTTGAACTTAAAGACTTTTGGCTGTAATTTGACTGTCTTCCTGGCACCTACTAGGTCCCAGGAAGGGTACCTCCAGAAATCCTATAGTGTTTGTGATGTGGAACATTGTGGGCAGCATTGTAATAGGTTGTTCACAGGCTCTCGTAAGATAGAATTAACTCCTCCATTTCATAAGAGGAAGAGCAAATCTGGTATCAGAAGGAAAGCATGACACTGGGATTAGAGCTTAACTTTTCTGAGTACTAGGGTAGTGCTCCCCCAGTGTGTATTTGTGTGTGTATGTGTGTGTGTGTGTGTGTGTGTGTGCGCGCGCGCGCGTGCTCACGTGTGCATGTGCATACCTGTGCAGGGATGTGTGCATGTGTAAGCCAGAGGACAATGTCACTGTCAAGTGTAGTCCCTTAGATACTGTTCATCTTGTTTGTTTGTTTTTTATTGTGTTGTGAGACAGGTCTCTAGCTGGCCTGGAGCTCACCGAGTTGGGTAGGTTAGCTGACTTGGGAGTTGGGAGCTCCAGGGAACCATTAGTCTTTCCCTCCCAATGCTGGAATTATAATCATTGACCACTATGCCTGCCTTATTTATTTTTAAAGGAGGACAAGGCAAGCACTTTACAGCTGGAACTATCTCCCCACCCCCTAGTATTTCATCATTGAAATAGTTTCAGAAAGTGATAGAGGTGGCGACATTCAGAAAATACATTTTTAAAAGCAGTCACCAGCAAAGAGACAGACAGGGTAAAATGTTCCTTCCATGCCCCAGCTCTTCCGGGGTCCTTGCCATGCCTCCACTCTCCTGTTTTGTATCTGTGAGTTTGCTGTCCTTTCCCTCCAGATTGCATTGCCCTTTATTGTCTTCTCTGCTTGTTGAAATTCTGAGTGCTGCAATAGTCTGTCTCAGATTCCATTCATTTATGTTGCAGTCCTTTTGTTTGTATTGAATGCTTCCTCCCTTCACCTTGGGTTGTTCAAACAATGCCATTTAGACATCACTTTGGGGATGTGCTATTTGGTGGTGATATATTTGAGAATTATTCATGTTCATATCTGAGCCTACTCAGGAGGTCAGCTTCATAATAATAGACAACATGGTTTCTTCTTTTCCAGTAGCTTGAACACGGGAGCAGTCATATACGTGGGATGAATTTCTCTGAGTGAGCAGTTTATGAAGGCACACACCAAGAAGTGAGGAACTTGTCATCACCTGCCAAGACAGTAGGATTCTGAATACCATGAAATGGTCAAGTAGCTAGCAATGCTTAGAGGGGCAATGGCAGACATTAGCAACAGAGCCAATTGTGATTAGGCAGTGACAGCTAGAGTTATGAAAGAAGTTCCAGGTTCCCTTGGGGGAGGCCTTAGCCTTCTCCAGAGGGCCTTTTTATTATGTATGCCGTCTACTGGGCTGAAAGCCCTGAGATGGTTCTCTACCAGATCTGTACGGTTCCTAGCACAGACAGGGCCAGAGAAGGAGCCTAGGGGGCTTTGTTAATTGAATGACTAATGCATTGCAGTTGAGTCTGTCACACTGAGAACAGGAAAGGGGAACACATGTCGTCTACAGATTGCTTATTCATTAATGAAGGTCTCTGCTTAAAGTGTTTTGATTTCTGGTGTGTATATTTGGATGGCTCATGTGTTTGTAAATCTTGTTTGTTTTTTCTTCCTCCTCCCACACACCTTTCTGTTTTTTGTTACCTTTTCTGCCAAACAAAATAAGTACAACAGTTGCCTCCATTTGGGTTGCCATTAGTATTATGTTATAACCTCCTCTCTCTCCAGGTTTATTGAAAACATTATAGAACAGCAGGGAAGACTCAAATGGCTCTGAGTGGCATTTTGAAATCCACCCCACCTCCAGGTTGAGTCACCTGCAGGTTACAGAGACCACCCACGTAGAAGCAGGCTTAGGATCTACTTCAGTGATGTCCTGATCCAGGACTGAGATGTCCGCAATATCATTACATGTCTTCACCCTCTCTTTCTCTTCAACATTATGGAGATACCTCTCAGAGGGACTCTCTCAATCAGCTCATCAACACAACAGAGACACATCTCTCAGGGACTCCCTGAATCAGCTCACCAATATGATGGAGACACTTCTTACAGGAACTCTCAGCTCATGGATATATGGCATATCCTGCTATTTTGTTCAGAGATTCTTGCTGGGGATACTGGCCATCTCCTCAAACTACATTTGCTGGTGTGGAAGTCATTGCCAGATGCCTATTGTACTTCTCAGTGATGACCCAGTCTTCATGATTTTGGTGAGAACATGGCCAATCTTGGCAGGTTCTGGTAAAAAGCCTTCTAGTTCCTTTAACTATAACTTTAACTATAAGGTTTTAGTGGGTTGAGAAGCAGAATTTTCAAAGAAAGCAAAAGTCAATCAATTTAACATAGAAATTAACTTTCAGTGGTTTCTAAGTAAAACTAATGGACTTCGGTTCTTTTAAAGTGATTCTTGGCATGCTTAATGTCTCTTCCAATGTCATTATAATTTTTCATAAGTTTTTCAGTTTAGAATAGAAGCATTGGGGTTGAAGAGATGGCTTAGCAATTAAGGGCACAGGCTGTTCTTCCAGAGGACATGGGCTTAATTCCTAGCACCCACAGGGCAACTTACAACTGCCTGTAACTCTGCCTCTGGGGAATCCAACACCTTCACACAGACATATATGCAGGTAAAATACCAATCACATCAAATAGAAATAAATAAGTTATTAAAAAGGAACAGAAGCATCAAGAGGATTGTCCTTCTCGGATATTAACTGTATTAAATTCTTAAGATAAAAAAGAGTATGGTCCCTGGACCTAAGTGGAGATTTGTAGTTGGAGAGCTTCTCTCCAGGTTCCACCAAGCCCCTGCGGTCCCACAACCCACATATAAAATAATCATATAGACACTTATATTATTTAAACTGCTTGGCCATTAGCTCAGGCTTACCATTGTCTAGCTCTTTCTCTTATATTTAGCCCATTTCTGTTAGTCTATACTTTGCCATATGGCTTGTGGCTTACCTGTGTCTTTGCATGTTGCTTCTCGTGGCAGCGGCTGGTAGTGTCTCTTCACAGCATATCCCCTTTTTATCTTTAGAAAGAGATTACATTTATAATCAACCTGTTTTAAATAAAATATTGGTTGTTCTCTGTTCCACACCAGAGGGCTCTTCTGATTTGGGACACAAGAATCTCTTAACCTTTTCTTTTAACAATATGCCTGGGTTTAGAGAAGAAGTGAGCCAATTCCATCTCCAAAGCCAGCTTGATAATTTTGGGAAATTGGGCATAGTTTTTCTTACTACTTCCTGCTGGAGGGGGGCGCTGTATCTTATGGGGAAACAAAGAAAATTTTAGGATTATGGAGTAGTCCGTGAGGGTGAACCTCTGAGCCAGTTGCCTTGAAAACATTCTGGAAGTTGGATCATCTGGGCCATGGTGTCATCGGAGACCTTTCAGGTGGTCTTGGCTGATCAAACCTGATGTATCTTAATCTGGAACATACCCATAGCCTCTGGCTTTCTGTGGAAACAAAAGCAGAGACTCTTTTCCAAAGCAACATATCCTTATATTTAAATTTTGAAGTCAAGGTACCTTTAAAATTTATATATTTGTTTATCTCAATAGCTTTTACAATCAAATCTTTTTCTGTAGTTAAAAATCCCAAAGACAGCACAAACCAGATTTTCTGTGTAATATGCATCTTTGTAAGACTGAAACACCTCTGTGGCTGCTGGCTCCGCCCACCTCAACTTCCCAACATGGCGGTGGTACAGTTTACTGCCAGCTCTGGGTCTGGAGCCATGTGTACCATCAACTATCAGAAGCAGTTCTATCAAAGCAGCACATAGCCCAGAAACTTTTTTTTTTTTTTTTTTTAAATTAGCAAAGGCTAAATCCACCATGCAGCAGAGTAGAGTGCCGCTTGTAGACTCCTCATTCCCGCCACACTGCAGGTCAGACTCACACGCCAGGAACCCGCCATAGAAGCTCAAACCGGCAGGCTGCCACTAACTTGAGAGAGACAACTAGGAAGCTGTTTTGAGCTCCGTTTTAGAATCTTTTTTTCTCAGGTTTTAGGTGGAAACTCTTGCAAACACGTTGGACACCATTTGTAGTTGGAGAGCTTCTCTCCAGGTTCCACCAAGCCCCTGCGGTCCCACAACCCACATATAAAATAATCATACAGACACTTATATTATTTAAACTGCTTGGCCATTAGCTCAGGCCTACCATTGTCTAGCTCTTTCTCTTATATTTAGCCCATTTCTGTTAGTCTATACTTTGCCATATGGCTTGTGGCTTACTGGTGTCTTTACATGATGCTTCTCGTGGCAGCAGCTGGTAGTGTCTCTTCACAGCATAGGCTTAGCAATTAAGGGCACAGGCTGTTCTTCCAGAGGACATGGGCTTAATTCCTAGCACCCACAGGGCAGCTTACAACTGCCTGTAACTCTGCCTCTGGGGAATCCAACACCTTCACACAGACATATATGCAGGCAAAATACCAATCACATCAAATAGAAATAAATAAGTCATTAAAAAGGAACAGAAGCATCAAGAGGATTGTCCTTCTCGGATATTAACTGTATTAAATTCTTAAGATAAAAAAGAGTATGGTCCCTGGACCTAAGTGGAGATTATTATTTAAAATATTCTATAAGTAAGAGATCTAAATATATTTACAGGGAGCTCATTATGGATTTAGTATATACTCTTTTGAAGGAGATGAAACCATAGAAAATGTGACTTTCATCAGTGACTATCATGGAGATATAAGCCAAAATAATCAGTGGGGAAATTTTCATGATTAATTAATTTTTACTTACATTTTTCTTGTTAGCAGATATTACATATTCATGAAATATATCTCAGATGTTTCCTGAAATGCTCTTTTAGGGAAAAGGCATGATGTTCTATATGGACAGTTAGTTAAATCATGCCAACTATTGGCAAAGCACTCAGTCTCACTACGTGTATATTTTCTTCTACATCTCTTGATTTTGTCAGATCATGAAATGTGAAGAAAATTGTAATTAAGTGTCAAACTAAAACAGCATTTTAGAAAGGGATTCAGCATGGTCTCATATTTGACATAATGACTACAGTCATGTATGTAACAATCTAACGAATATACAAGAAAATGAGTTGAAGCATGACTGGTTGTATTTTCAATCAGAAAAAAAATCTGTGTTTCTTGATATTTAGGATGATTAAAACAGCTGACCCCAAACTGAATCTAAACTTTGATTCCTTCTGTCATTATAACCAAATGCAATTCATGTATCATATATTTTAATTTCTTTACGTTAAGAACTGGGATTCCAGTCATCTCTGTATCAAATGCAGACTGGAGATACCCAGATTTCTGTGTCTGGTTTGGACTTTCTCCTGTTTCAGGCTTGTGCATCTACTTGTATACCAGTCATCTCAAACATTACACATCCAAAATGCAGCCGCTCTTGACAAACACACACCTCCATGGCTTTCCCACTTCCATCAACCACTACATCCTTCTGGTCTCTCAGGCTGGAAACCTGGGGCTGCCTTTGACCTCGCTGTTCTCTTCCTTCTTTCCTGTAAGAAGTGTGGTGTGAACAGTGTCTAACTTCTTTCTCTCTCTGCCTCGTTCACTACTTCAGTCTGAGCCTCTCCAGTTTTTTGGCTTGGACTCACTACAAGAGTCCTGAGGGCCTCTGCTTCAGCCCTTGTCCTCTGTGCTCCACTGTAAAAGAAACCATAAGACTGGCCCAATGAGAAGAAGTAAAAGTTCTCTGTCCCTGCTCAGAACCTGAAGAGACTGTGGATTCCAGTAAGTGCAAATGTGAAGGTCTTTCTGACGGCATCAAAGCTCCACATGACCCAGCTTTGCATCAGCTGCCTGATATTCCTCTCATCTGCTCCATCTGTTCCCCAGCACTGGGTTCACTGCTCTTCCTGTTAATTCAAGAAAATGCAGCTGCCTCCCATATTCTCCCCTTGACACCTACATGGCTCACTCTCCTGCTTCAAGCCAACTTTCATCTTCTAAACTAGGCTCTTCTGCTACCCTTTTGATTGACTCTCTGTTCATCTTGAGTAGATACAGCATATTTTGGGTTCATGTCTGCAGGGTTTATTCAATAGAAAACTTATTTATTTTCTATTTATCACTTTCCCCATTACAAATTTTGCAAGCTAGACAAAAATGCCCCTTGACCTATAAAACAAAACAAAATCACATCAGACCACTTTAACTCTACTAGATTATAGTAGTTAAGTTTGAATGTGAGAGGTTGTTATTGGAGAATGGGATGAAGACCCATTTTCCCAGAAGCCCCCAGATCCTGTATCAAGTACCAACTCACAGCACAGGCTAGATGTGAAGCAAATGTTATGATTCCGAAATAAGTCTAATTTAAAAGTCTGTTCAATTTGCCAGTTGGCAGACTGAATCATTGGAAAGCCTTGAAAGCAGATAGTGAACTCTCTAGATGTTAGTTTCCTCTTCTGCAAAATGAGGAAGCTGTGACAGAGGACTTCTGTATCCTTTACCATCTTTCCTATGGCAGAAGAATCATGAATATTTCCTTATATTCGTAGGTCTCCAACTATTTTTATGAAATATTTACATGGGGGTTAATGAGGCACACACTTCAGGCTTAGTGAAGGACAGCTCCCATTTCTGTTGAGTCTCTGTGTGGCAATCTTTGTACTGTAGTTTGGTTCATAGAAATAACTATCCCACTGAGACTTTTGAGTTCAAAGTGTGCCTTTAGGACACATCTCACTCCCTTATTTTAATTATTACATGATTACACCAAATGGTAAAGCAGAATGAATGAATGTAGCAGCTAATATGTTTCTAGTCATTAGAAAGTGTTGTGAGAGCCCATGGAAACTGATTATGGTTGATTATGAGAGTCACAATGTTAATACCTCCAATGTGTTTGGAGGATAGCTGTGTCTATTCTAACATGATCCATACTTTTAATTTGGGAATGACCAATCCTTTAATTTCCTTAGCCAAGGATATTGGTAAATAATAGCCAACTTGAATTATACATTACTTTTAGGTTGGGTATTATTCATGAAAAATCATTATTAACCTCAGCTAATGAATCATTTTTTTCTTTGTGAACTCTCCTGAAATGTAATTATCAAACTATAACTTTAATCGTCACTTGAAGACAATCTCTGCATAGAATTGGAACAAATGGTGTTTTGTAAGCAGCATCCTTGAGACACTGACACTTCTGACTTCTAGGGTCTGATTACATGACTAACCAAACAGATTGTAGACAATTTTCTGTTTTTATTCTTTATGGAAGTAATGTGGCACCAGGTGGAAGCTTAGTATTTATAGGATAGTATCTTTAAATTTTCATCTCTCATATTTAAAATATTTTAGGGTATTCTACCCAACAAATTTCTCACAAAGGTCTTTGAAGAATACAAAAGGAGTGAGATTAGGATCACCATTATCCACAAGACAAAACCTTGACACCCAGAAAATGAAGCCAAGGTTTCCAGAATGCAACCATTCACTGTCTGATTTTCTGTTGAGCCTTGACAGGTGTTAGATATTCCCTCATTTAGACATCCATTTGTCAGTCTGATATTGCCTTGACAAAGGTCAGATATGAGTCTCACTGAGGTTTAGGGGATGGATGTTGTTATTGGGGATCAAAATGTATTGAAATGTTCATAGATAAATCAAAGCCTCCTTAGTGAGCTTTCCTAACTCTCTCCCCATCTTGCAGGGAGAATATTGTGTGGAACTGTTGGCCTAATTGAAATCGTATGTCATTACACTTGGCATCTCCAGACAGGCAGGCCAGCATCAGCTGCACTGTAGAAACTCAACGCTCTTAATGTCTTTCTCTTTATTACCAGGGAGAGTTTAAAGAAGACTAAAAGGCTCATAAGCAGTGGGAGAGTCTAAGAAACACTTTTGGCTTTGAATTTGAATTTCCGGGATTTTGAGTATGATTTCTGTTTTTTTTTTCCCCCAGAATTCAACTGTATTCCATTTATAATCAATTTTTTTCTCTTGTGAAAATTATTTCCCTCCAGCACATATTAAAACAACACATAATCATTGAATTATGAAGTTTCTTCTTTGTGTTAACCTGTTACTCCATGCTAAATTCTTGTCTTCTTCCTTCAATCCTTTGTGAGGCCATACTGAAAATCTTGGGGTGCTTGATTTGTTTGGATAGAATCCAATGCTTTATTCTTGACAGTTCAGTCTCCCATGGGTGTGGGTACTGTTTCTCGACCCCGTGTGTCTTGCTTCTAACTACGAAGTGCATGTCTTCTAGATCAATGGCAATAGGAACTTAGTTCCTCCTTCTCCCCTCCCCTCCCTGCTGACTTGGCATTTGATGTGTAACTCAGGCTGCTTTCTGACTTAGGATCCATTTGCTTCAGCCTATGAGTTCTGGGATCACAGGCATATCCCACCAGGACCAGCTCAGCTATCTACATCTTTATCACCTTAAGGCCAGTTGTCAGGGAAAAGTCCTCAAGGTTGAATTTGTCCAGTGAGATCTGATTGCTACTATTTATTTTTTAAAGTTCTCTAAGCACAGGCTATGCACAATATAAATTCCAGAAGGTGAAATTCAAACTCCTGGAAGAAAGGAAACGAAATGTTCACAGAAATAAGAGAAAGGAAGAGAGAAGGCGACGTGGCTGCTGAAAGCATTTAGCTATGAAACCAGCAGAAATACAGCGTGTCTCTCCGCTTCTGCATCATGGATAAAAATTTTCCAAATGATATAGGGTTGGTTCCAAGAGGGAGGAAGCCACGTTTGCACTCCCTCCTTTATAACCACAATATTGCAGACTCTGTGATTCCACTGCTGCACTCCTCGTCCTCCCAAAGTGGAAGGAGGTGGAGTTGCATTTAATTATTAACTATCAAAATAGCCTCTTCATTATTTGTGCTCACGAAAAAAGGAAAAGTTATATCTGTAGGTGACCTCAGCTCTGAGTTTAGTCCATTCCCTGCTAAAACTCCTACCTGAACAGAACCCAAAATTTTGCAGACTTCATAACAACTGAACCAGAGAGAGAGAAGGTCAAAGGGGTCACAGCCTGTATGAGCCCCACCCCTGCTGAACCCAGAGAGAAAGCTTAGGAATCCTGTCTTATACCTGGCTCTGAAATAACTCTAATTGGTTGTAGGAGAGGAGTCAAAGGACTCGAATGATGGTATTTTGATTCAATAGTTCCAAGGAGGCAGAAGGAAGTTTATTTCTGTTTCAGAGACTTCTGTCCTTACTGAGCACTTCACATAGCTTAACTGAGGATTCTTTAGCCAAATCTAAAATGCATGTTACGGAGTTAGTAGTGGTAGCTCTTGAGAAGGCAAACAAAATTAGTTGAACTTTATTTGGGTTCTTTAACGCCTAATTTCTTCGTGGATTAATTTTTTTACTCTGTGGGTCTCTGGATTTTTCTGAAACTTAACAGTGTGACTTCAAGTTGTGATGATGATGGCACATACTGTGCTCTACAGATGAGCCGTACTAAATGTAAACAGATGATGCTACAGCATCAGATCACAGGGGAAGAAAATACTTCCTAGCATTTCTTTAAGCAAATATTACATTTATTTAACTTTTCAGTGGGGAAGAACATGTAGAGGCCAGAGCACCATGTCAAATAGTCAGTAGTCCTCTCCTGGCATGTACATTTGGGGGATTGAATTCAGGTCCTCAAGCTTTTTGACAGGCACCTTTACCTGCTGAGCCATCTCTGTAGCCCAACAATTCTTGTTAGTGGTGAAATAGAGTATTGACTTTAAGAGTTCAAGGTCCACTATTTGTATATGAAAATCAGTATTCATTCTTGTCCTCAAACATACTAGCATCCAGTGTGTGTTTATTGGATGGATGCCAACCAGCATGACAGAGAACAGAAAATCAAAGGAGTGTGTGAGAAAGCATTTGCCAGCTAGTTCACAGGTGTCCATCTTGATAAACACCAAGAAAAACAATATAGTTTATTCTTCTCTTGGAGATTCAAATTCACACATGTTTGAAATGGTCATTATTTTGACACCTGGGGTATAAACAGTCTCCTGCTCCAAGTGATTGGGTTAGTGGCTACTTCCTATTTATTTATTCATTTATTTTCCTGTAACAGCAGGGCAACGAGAATAAAGACTCTTATCAAGATTCAGATCTTGAAACTTTTTTTTTTTTGCTTTATTTTGTTTTACAGACAGCTACAACTAGGGATAGTTTACAAGATACTTCAACATGTCTTGACATAAACATATTCTGGACACATTAGGCTTAGCATACATTAGGTCTATAATTGAAAGCTAGTAATAGTTTTAGGATAGTGAAGAAATGAAATGTTTGATGAAACACCATGTTTTGTTCAAACAATATGACATTCTTCTCTTTCCTGATAATAGTACTTCCATACCTGCTCTTTCTATAGGATCTCATTATGTTGCTCAGGTTGGTCTTAAACATGTGGTTTTCTTGTGTCAACCTATCAAGGCAGAGATAATAGGAGTGTGCTACTCCCTTTGGCTCCACATCTTAGCACCAATTCTAGTAAAGTCATCTATGGTTCTCCTGGCACAGAGTCTATGATCATGCTTATGATTGATTAATCACAGTGGTTCTCTTTCTTGGCAATAATGATTAGTTCTAGAGTTAGCCCAACCCCACGGTATTGGCTGATATCTAGTGTTCTGCTGTCAGCTTTTACAGGTGGATGCCAGGAGAGATGCACTTTTTCCTCTGTGATCATTGAGATGAAGTCATTTGTAGCTGTTTAAAGTCTAACCTAAGTTGAGCTTCTCTCTTCACACTTACAGGAAGGTCCTGCTAAGAAAAATGTACAGAGAAGTACACATGAATATTCAGGAGCTAGAGATGAAAAGATGACAGAGAATACAGAAGAGAAGAGGAGAGGAGGAGAGAAAATTAGCACATGGACAGAAGCACAGGTGAGAAACAAGAGATGCAGAAGAGGAAAGATAGGTTGGTTAACTTTGGATAAGCATCTAGAGTGCTTTGATGCACAACCAACAAATTTATTTTTAGCCTGAGTAAGTCTTAGTAAGCTTTCAGTGATATAGCATGAAGAAGACAAGAGCAATCTCAAGAAGACCCAACATTATAAGGAAGACCTGGAGCTGGGGAGACAGGGCCAAGAAAGGGAGGTATGCTGTGGATGATTAATTGGTAAATAAAACACTGATTGGTCAGTAGCCAGGCAGGAAGTATAGGCAGGACTAAGAGAGAGGAGAATTGGGAGAACAGGAAGGCAGGAGGAGATACTGCCAGTGGCTGCCAGGACAAGGAAGATGTAAGGTATCAGCAAGCCACAAGCCATGTGACAAAGTATAGATTAATAGAAATGGGCTAAATATAAGAGTAAGAGCTAGACAATGATAGGCCTAAGCTAATGGCCAAACAGTTTAAATAATACAAGTGTCTGTGTGTTTCTTTTATAAGTGGGCTGTCAGACTAACAGGGCTTGGTGGGGGCTGGAGAGAAGGTCTCCAGCTACAGAGGTATGTAAAGAGGCAGAGAGTATAGTGGCTGGGAATGTGTAGACAGTGAGGCTGTTTATGCCATGGAAGAATTCTCAAGGGAATGTGATATTTACACCTAAACTGGACCGTGCACAGTGATGGTAGAAAGCCGAGGAGGGATCTGTAGATAGTAGAAATTGCATGGTGAACTTTTGAAAAGGTTATTATTGCTTGGAATATGTCAGAAAAGGAGGAATGTACAAAGTCACTAAAGAGATAAGCCAAGGGCCCATCTGGAGAGACATTGGAAGCCAGGTTAAGAATGCACACACTACAAGCCCTACTCATTCATTCTCTTATTTGACTTATATCAAGCACTAGCTATACTCCAGACTTGGTGCTAGGAATTCAAGAGTGAACACAAGTCCAGAGACCATGAAAAAGAAGACCAGTATAAGGCATGGGATGTCTTCCTTTGAGTTGCTGGTTAAGGGGTTCCAAGAGGCAATACAGGGCATAGGCATTCCTCTTGGTTGCCTGCCATAACTTGAACATAAGACCTTAAAGTACATTTTGGTCATAGGACTTGGAAAATCAAACTGGTGCTGTGCTGAAAGCCTAATGTATAATGGCCAGCCTCCTTATGTTTGAAATTCCTGTGCATGTTGCCAGTAAGGTAAAAATTTTCAATAGTTATTCCATGCTTTGAATCCTTCAGACCACAATAACAATTGGCCCAGAAACACATGCCCAACAGTCCATTAGTGTCACTAATATTTGGGGTAGCCACTTTCTGTCTGATTGAACTTAAGGCCTACTCAATAGGAGGGAACTCATGGCTGGTACTGTACATCTATCCAAGAACTCATGGTTGGAGAGGTTTTGCTAGATTATAGTGTCCAGATGCCTTCTAAATATTTATTCTAATAGACTAGCACAGCTCTTACCCCTCATCATCATAGCTGGCAGCTGATACTACAGAGAACCACAACTGTGCCTAGTGAAGACAATAATTGATTGTAGAATGCCCACCCCAAATGGGACATCTATAACACTATCCTTAAGAAGAGATAGAAAGAGTGTAAAAGCCAGAGAGTGCGGAGGACTGCTGTGAATCTTATTTTCTGGACTTGACAGAGATGATGTACCCATCGAGCCTTACCAAGTCCTCCATCTGAGGAACTACAGGTGTCAATAGCTGCTGAGGGAGGAAATGTCACTGTCCTGCAGGGACAAGGACCCTGACAGATGCCCAGGGCCGAGTGGTTAGCCCTACACCCGGGTATAAATGGACAACACTGATTGGACTCGGTAGGTTTATATACAAGTGGAAAATAATAGTAATTATAGAAGGGCATTTTACAGAAGAGTACTTTGAGAGAGTGATGTGAGGAGTAGACATGGGAAGAGCTGGAGAGAAGGGCGGGAGGTGAATATGATCAAAATTGTACTCATGTATGAAACAAGTTTTCTGATAAATTTACGTTAAACAAGAGAGAACACAAGTTTGTCTTTGAAGGTTCTACAATGCAATGATTTTTATTTGATTTAAGTATCAAAATAATTATTATTTATTTTTTCTGTCATTTATTTTGCTCCTCAGTGCACATTCATTCTTTAAGAAAATTATAGTCAGATGATCAAAATATATTGGAGCTTCATCAGTGTTTGTTCACCTGAAAATGGGTTGAAGTGGTTTTGGAAATGTGTGGATCTGGAAGGAGGGCCTTCTGTTAGTAGAAGCTTTTTCTTTCTCATTTTTAGTTTTTGCTGAATATTCCAGGTCACTTACTCAACAATAGGCCATCAAGTCCAACAGTTAGTCCTACAAAGTAATACAAACATCCATTCTCAATAGACCCTAATCCATCTGGAAACACACATAATTTCCTTTCCATTATGTTAAAAGCTATCCAAGAAATTGGTCTGTCCAGTTATTGGGCTTTGAAGAACTTGCAGATTAATCAGGAGTATTGACTGAGGTGATTAAAAGCAATGTCCTGAATTAGTGACTTTTGTAAGGTGAACATAACCAAAAGAATTGTTTGTGTGCATAAATTCACATAGTTAGCATGGATTTCATTTTTTTTTTAAATCTATATACCCTGGAGCAAAGGATTGCGGCTGGTAAATTAATCAGTGGTGAAGAGTAAAATTACACAGTCTAAAGAATTCTCCTTAACAACCTCCTCCCCTTATTGCCTCTTTGGCCTAATGGCAATAATGCTAAGGACTGGGATGGTTGCTGTCACACCTCGTGACAAGTGCTGCTTGGGCCTTGATTAGATGATGGCCGGTCCTACTATTCATTGTCTGAGACACTCATCTACTGAAGTGGTAAAATAATGACCACTGTGCTGTCATTAATCTAAAAATTGAGAGAGAGAGAGAGAGAGAGAGAGAGAGAGAGAGAGAGAGAGAGAGAAAGCTATAGAACTAGAAAGGGCTGAGACGGGCCAGTTAATTCATCTGAGAAACTACTGATGCTGTTTGAAGAGTTTGCAGAGGACAGACGTCTCTATGTTTTTACTGTAAAAAATTTCTTAGAATTCAGTGCTTGGTGCTGCCAAGAGTGGTGATGTTTCTTCATTCAGTACCACATTCTCTTTTTCAATAGTTATTCATGCAGGGCCCCGTATGAAATAGGAAATAAAGCAGATATGATGACTGGAATTTTAATAGCCAGTAAAGAAGGGTGAGGAAATATGAGCGTGTGATCAAAGATAATACATGTTGTAATAAGCCAAGTATAAGGGCTAGAGGAGCCTGGCCTAGGGGATCAGGCAAAGATTGATAGGGCAAATGAATTATAAGCTGAGCATGAATCAAAAACAGGAGTTTTCCAGTGAAGTCAGTATTGGGTGAGGGGAGGTGAGGCAAAATGACCATGTAGCTAGGCACAGCCAATCAAAGCTGTAATCTCATTGCTTGGATAATAGATAAAGGACAGGGTGATGAATATGAGGCCATTCCACAGGACAGGGTTCCACTGCCCTGAGCACCTGCTAAGAATTGCATTTCCTAGGAGAAGCAGTATTGCTGCTTGCTCATTTTCTGATTAATGCCTGGTCGACACTGCAAACCTTTATAGTATAGATGTTTTCCCTTCTGTATAGCTTGGCTATTGAGACCCAATTAGGTGTATGTGTCTGGGATGGATCTAGCTTGGAGGAAGAGGTGTGAGCAAAGCCTTGCATGAGGGTTGGGGATCTGTCAGGATGAAGTTCTTGTGAAGAAAAGGCATTGATGATGAATACAAGTGTTGACACAAAAAGTCCCAATCTACATCCTCCCACTTCCAAAGCCTATAAGTTCGGGCAAGTTAACACAACTCTGTAATTCACATTACACAGATCTCTGACATGAATACAGTAACATAAAAATACTTTTTTATAGATTTGTTCCAATAATTGGAGGAATTAGTGAAAGAACAGCACATTCTCAGTAATGTTGTCATTGTTATTATTTCCCTTTTCTTTTGCCCCATCTGATTCCACAGGGCAGGAGAAAGCGACGTCAAAATCTCACCCCCAGGCTTAGGTTTTGCCGCTATAGTGGTAGACAGTCCCTGAATTGCCACATGCACAGCCCTAGCTCAACACTCTTGGGTGTGTGTTGGTCACTAATTTGAGGGAATGCTGAAAACTCCAAATCTAATTAGTGCCTCACAATGTACGTGTTTCTGAAAGCATAAGGCTGTAATATGACTTTTCCCTGAGTGTGAGAGAAGGTGGGGAGAGTGTCATCAAAGTCCTTTGTGGGAGACACAATGGCTTCTGCTTTCAGACCAGAGCCTGTTTTCTCACGACCATAGTTAATGCATTATGTTTTACTCTTTCTGAGCAAGCACAGCGAGCGCAGACCTAAGCATCGCATAATCATGAAGTGCTGATTGTTTAAGAGGCAGAAAGGTCAGGAAGATTCAGGAAGAGAGAACCACAGGCTAGGATGACTAATTCTGAGTCCTCCTGGAAGATGAATAGGCTCTTATTTACTGGCCTCAACTCAGTGACTACCCAAGATAAGAGGCGTCAAGGTCCCCATTTCAAATGACCAGGCATCTATGGCTAATGACTGTATTCAGTTATAGTGCATGGGGCAGGTGTATGTTCCTCTCTCAGGATGCTTCCTGCTATTATCCAGATAGCCACTCTTGTTTTCCTTGCCTTTTTTTCCCTGCTAAAATCACAGAGCCTCAGAAAGTGGTAGCAGGCCATCGAGATCTGCTAATCAGATCTGAGAGACCTGAGCACCAATCTTAGCTCATCAGATGACTTAAGAGGCCTCATTTAGGCAGGATCTGGAAAGTCCCCTTCTAAAGCTTTTGCAAAGGGAGAATAATCGTCATTAAGTGCTACGGATTTCATGGGGAAAAATGGATTAGGGGCTTGTCACAGGAAAGATAATTAATGTGCTAGAGAGCAGTATAGGCGATAGAAAGAAAAATTTCTTTATAATAAGAAAAGAAAAAAAATTACAACAGCCAGGGAGGATAATGATTAAATGTTAAGAAGCAATTCCTGCTGGCTTGATTTTTACAGTATAATTAAGTGACAGAGAGAGAGGTGGGGTGGGAAAGGGACTCACGCATACACACAAAAGAAAATAACTAACACATCCAGAGGATAATCTCAGGAGAAAGGTACATCAATGGCTTTTTGTTGTTTATGAATATTTATTCTTCTCTCTGTGATCCAAAACTATGACATCTTTTACTAAGTTAAATGTCTTTTATAGCACCTCGCCAAGGTGCCTCTCGATATATTCTTGTCCAGAATGTTGTCTTGGGTTGGGGAATTATTTGAAGTTGTTTCCTAAGTTCTGTTGTAGATAAAGACCTCATGGACAGTCCTTTCTCTCTTCTGTTGAGTTGTGCTGCCGTGCTGCTTGGAGCTGTTGCTGAAACTGCTGTGGTTTCAGGCTCTGAAGCAAATGGTCCTTTGCCCCTTTGCCAGCTTCCTCCTTTGCAGACAGTGGATTTGGCCTTCTGTCAAGGAATCAAATGCCCACCCTTTGGGTCTGTTAGGATTTTTTCCAACCCAAACACATTTCATTCCTGTGAGCATGTGTAATGACTTGAGAGTGAATACACAGTTGAACGTCTGCTGAAAGAACATGCTGAAAGAGACAATTCATTTTCTGTGGTGCTAGATGCATCTTGGACAAAAAATGATTAATAATTAGACTTCCTATTTATTTAATTATAATTACAACAGAAACTAGGAGCTAGGATGGAAGGAAATCTTGCCCTTCCTTAAGTAGGCATGGTGTTGGTAATGTTTGCCCCATGGTAGGAATGCACTGGATTCAGGATGGAGCTCTAGATTTAATTCTGATTGCATTCTGTCTAATTGAAATTAGAGTGATGGCTATGAAGTGCATGGTTCTATGTTAGGCTCTCTCTCTCTCTCCAAGTGAGTCCAATAATATTGTTTTATGATTTATTTGAGGTGATAAATACAAAGGAATAAGATGGCCATATTCCAGGATGTGTCAAATGCACTGGTGTGCCCAGGAGTTGCTGTTTGGGGCTGTAGATCAGTTTGAATTTTATGGAGAAGGTGTGCTGAGGTTGCTGCTTTAAGACTTGCTGATGAGATAGCTCAGTCAATAAAGTACTTGTTGTGAAAACGTGAGGACCCATGTTTAAATCCCAGAACCCACAAACAGCAACAACAAAACAAAGCAAAACAAGCAAGACCAGTCTTGGTGGAGTGTGCTTATAACCCTGAGGCAGGGTGGCGGAGACATCTACTATCTTACTGCTGGCCTCTGAGACAGTAGGAGCCTTATCTCAAAAAACAAGAAGGTTGGCATCTGAGGAACAGCATCTGAAGATGTCCACTGGCTTCCATATGTGCACCCTCATGTAAACATAGGCTCTATCTCTTTCTCAATCTCTCTCTCTCTCTCTCTCTCTCTCTCTCTCTCTCTCTCTCTCTCTCTCTCTCTCCCAAACACACACACACACACACACACACACACACACACACACACACACACACACACACACACTTTCTCTCATAAACATACACACATACACACTGTCTCACATACTCTCTCTCTCTCTCTCACACACACACACACACATTCTCTCTCACATACACACATTCTCTCACTCTCTCTTTCACACACATTCTCTCACACACATTTTCTCTGTCTCTGTCTCTGTTTCTCTGTCTCTCTCTCTCTCTCTCTCTCTCTCTCTCTCTCTCTCTCTCTCACACACACACACACACACACACACAAGAAGAATCTTTTATGCCCTTCAGAATCTCTTAGAGAAACCCAAATATTCCCATGGTATTTTCTGACTCTAAACCTTGGATTTTTAAATTACTATTTAACTTATTGCAGGTATATCTTAATTTTTCCCTTAGTCTTTTACATTCAATTTAGAAATCTTATTACTGCATTAAAACACAGTATTTTAGCAATCAGTTTCAAGCAATTCTTTGAAACATAATTAATTACAATTATTAAATATTTTAAGCTGAATATATAAATTTAAAGTGGATAAGTTTCTGAAAATCCCAAGCTATCTAATTAGTAAATAATGTCATTTTAATTACTTAAGTTACATTAAATTAAACTTTCAAATATGTTGCATCTCAAGATTTTTGTAAATGCCTTGATACTGTTTATAAACTTTCTAAAAGTCTCTTCTGCATTTGAATTAAAATAAGTTATTTAATTATATAATTTAAATGGAGATTGCAGAAAGAATTCATTGGTTATTCCTATGTACCAAATTCTATTATGTGCCAGAATATAAATGTGCTAAAATATATATGCTCCTGTATATAATTCCAAAATTAATAATATGACTTAAATAGACTTATTCATCTGTAAACTTGTTTCTAATTCTCTAGGGCTACCAGATGCCATATAGGATTCTAGTGATAGGTTCTTGTCCATATTTAGTGGAGCAGTAGGTCAGATGAGTGACATTTCCTAAGTTTTAGGGTAATTAGAACTGTCTGTGAGATCAATATCCAGCCAGGAAAATGGAAGTAATATGTGTATCTAACTTTCAAGAGAACTACATGACATGAATGACTCTGTGAGAACAGTATTTGTTCCCAATCTTTCGGTCTTTTCTCTTTCTGGTAGGTGTCAGGCTGGACCACGAGCTGACCTGGAAGATCAAGGCCAAGTTCCAGGATGGTGAAGTGGGAGGAGCGGGGATCCTTGGTCATCGTAGATGTAGACTGAATGCCTGACTGCCATATTTTCTCAGAAAAAAATGAATTTTATTTATTTATTATATATAATCAATTCCACACATAATTAATTCTATTCTGAGATGATCTACTTACCAAAGGGACTTTGGTAAATTTTATATTTTTAAATTTTGGAGATACACTTAGGAGTTCTTGGTTTGAGTTTTGATAAGATATTTTTTATTTGGTTGTTTTCATTTATTTCTATTTTGTTTGCTTCTTTGTTTTGAAACGATTTTCCTACAGAGCCTAGCAAGCTTTGAATTTTATATTATTATATTTTTATATTTTTAAACAATGTTGTTGCCTATTTCTGTGTACTGGTCTGACTTACATGTCAAATATGTGAATGATTTAAACAATTTTGTTCACTTACCTCTTACGTTTCTACTAAATGGTTAAGCTTGACTGATATGGAGAGGATATGATGAATTCTACTTATTTTCAGTCTAAATAGAGTTCCTATTTTCCAAAGGTCCCTAGATTAAAGTTACCACAAGATTTAATTTTAATATGTAATTTGAAGCTACAATCTCTTACCCAAGTGCTTCACTGCCTGGTAATATTCAAATAACATATTTATTGACTCATTCTACTAAAAATTCTTCTGTTCCTCATCATAATTCTTTATGATAATTAAATGATATTTCATTGTATTCTGAAGATTTCTTTTTACAGATTCCTTGATTTATTTCAAATGTAGACCTAGTTTTCTGGATGACCTCTTAATTTCCTTTTTGATTCACTATGCTTTGACTTTGGGTTTCCCAAAGGTACAAAACATAGTAGTAAGACCTTAGAGATACTCTGTAAAGAAAAATGAGTCAAGGACTCATATATGTTGAGGAAATTGTGTGGCTTTTTTGAAATCCTCATAAATATTTTCACGTTAAAGCCCCTGAAAATCCTGCAGTAAGGAGATGCATTTAGCTTTAGGCTGCTATTAATGAAATTTGAACTCAAATTTAATTTTAGAATTGTTATAGATTTTCCAGAAACATCTGGAGAATGTACTTCCAGCTCTAGGAATTTCCTTAAAGAGCTGGCTGCCCTGGGACACACCGGAAATCACACAACTTGGAAGACTGAGACCGGAAGATCATAAATTCAAGGCTTGCTTAGGCCTTGTAGGAAAGTTGTTTCAAAGCAAAGAAACAAACAAAGCAAACAGAATAGAAATAAATGAAAACAACTAAACAAAAATTACCTTAGCAAAACTCAAACCAAGAACTCCTAGGTGTATCCCCAAACCAGTGTATAGTTCCATCAGTCTGTGCTGCCTGGATTTCTCTCTGTTAAGGAATAGCTGCTTTCCTCTGTGTTGTTTGTACCCTAATATCTGTGACAATGCCATTCTAACTGGATTGAGACTTATTATAGCATCCTATTTTTACCTTGTTTCCTCTTTGAAAGCTACTTCTCCAAACATCGTCACATTCAGATGTAGTAGGAGGCCAGGGATTGCTTCAAAAGAGAAGTGATGAATAAATGGAGATGTGAAGGCTAGAAATTAAGAAATGAAGAGAAAGGGTAGATAGAGGTATGATCCAGGGAGAGGAAATAGTGAGCTCAAAGCCATGTAGTAAGTGAAGAGCATGTAACTAAGTTATAGGATTATGGGTGCCCAAGGATGACTAAGAGGATAGCAAGAGGAAGCCAGACATGGTTAGGCACCTTAGGCACCTTTGACTTCCCCCAAAGCAATCAGATGTTTGAAATAATGGCAGGTGGTTAGATTTTCTTTTTGCAAAGGTCACACTGCCTGCAGTTTGCAAGGGAGACTGGAGGAGTACCAGAATTAATTGGGGAGGCGCATATAGAAAGATGAAGAGGAAGGGCAAAGAACAAGGCCTGGAGGTGTGCCATTGTTGATGGCTGTGAAAAGAAGGATGAACCAATAGACAATGTGTCCTAAGAAGCTGTCTTGAGAAAGACTAAGAGGCAATAATCTGGAGGAGGGCATGGGATTCAGACTTTTTGGTGGTTCTTCAAAGAGTTAAATGCAGGATTACTATATGATTCACCAGTTCTACTCGTAAGAATGTGCTCCAAAAAGTGAAACGCAGGTGCTAAATAACAATGACAGTCTTCACCATAACGGAAAAAAAAAAAGAAACAAAAAGAAACAGAACACTAAGATCTATCAGCTGATGAATGGATGAACTGGCATACTGATCATGAGATGAATTCATCTTGAGGTTAATATTATTCCACCACAGATGTAATGAAATATTAGTACATCAGTGTGAATGGGCCTGGAAAATACTTGAAAGAAAAGAAGCCAGGTACATAGGTCTCAGAATATATGATTCTCTTACAGTGGCATATTTAGAACAAGTAAATCCCTAGAGAGAAAAAGCAAAAGAGTGTCTTTTAGAAGCTGGGGGGGTGGGGAGGGGAGCAGTTCCAGACAATGACTGCTTAATGAGAATTAGGCTTTTGAGGAGGATGGGAATGATGTTAAACTATAGGAGAGGTTTGTTCAATTATATTGTGAATATTAAAAATCTACTGAATAACTAATTTTACATTTATTTATTTTACATGTATGTGTGTGTGCCTGCATAAATTTATATGCACCATGCATGTGCAGTAACTTGCTGAGGCCAGAAGAAGGCATCACATCCCCTGAAACTGGAGTTACTGGAAGTTGTGAGTATTAATTGTACTGATTTTTTTTTTAAGGCTAAAATCACTGGAAAGACTAAGTGAAAAATAGAAGTCCAATGAAGGGCAAATAAGTGGTGGCTGACGGAGCAAAGCAAATGTTGAGAGACTTGCCTAAAAATAAATCTCTGAAATAGCCTTTCACTATAAAAAGAAGGAGGAAAGATGGTAGATGTAGTTTGTGCATTTGATGTCAAGAAGTTGAAGAAAGCCTGTATAGAGCATCTATTTTCTGTAATTAACAGATAAGATCACCATGTGCTGAATGGGGGTGGTGGTCTTCAAAGGATAGAGTAAGGATTGAGGCAGCATTTTTAATAAAACATTTAGCTGGTTGTGGTGCCAGTTGGATTTGCTGAAGGAGGCAGAAGCAGGAGGATCAGGAGTTCAAGGCCAGCCTGGGCTACACATTTGGGGAGGAAGAGTGCAGAGGGGGAGGTGGGAGGAGCAGGAGGAGGGATGAGAGGGGGATCTGTGGTTGGTAAAAAAAAAAAACAACAAAAACAAACCTAGCCAAATTCATTGGAGAAAGTGAGAGTGTAGACCAGACATAAATATAGTGATAGCTGGAGCCAGCTAAGTTTAGTTGCTATTGTGCTTTTGAACTCACAAAGCAACTAATCATTGTAATCTGTGGCTGTGAGTGTCATCTTTTCAGCCCAGCTATGTTTGGCTATTCAGTTGCAGGGAAAGAAAAAGAGTTGGATCATCTAGAAGTTAGGTTTTGCACGATTTAGACAATAAAATGCAAGGAAGTTAAGATATTGACAAGTGTGCAATTGAAACAATAAATAATGAAATGAAGAGATCTCAGGAGGGAAATGAGGAAAGACAGTTGATTAAATGGGAGCGAACAGGGAGATCGATGTACTGGAAGTGCAGATGGAGTTGAGTAAATGCCGAAGGATACCTAATCCAGTTTACAGTGCACAGGAGCATTGGCGGAGGGCGCTGGGAGAATTACTGATTTTTCTGTGGAATTAGTAAAGGAAGTAATGACAAAAATGAAGGACTGAACTGAAAGGCAGGAGGAGGTTGAGAAAGTGAATGGTAGGTATGTTGGACATGCGAGTGTGAGGTCTATATGACTACTAAGAGCTGTCAAGCTTTCAACAGGACCAGAGTGACAACCACGTGGGTCAAGATGTCTAGGCCTTTGATTAGAGAAAAGGGGTGACTGAGTGCAGATGAGATGGTTAAAGAATGGCAATCCAAATGGAGTGGTTCTGATGAGCAGGATTTGAGAAAGCGGTTGGGAAGATATTGGTCTGAAGGAGATAGTGGGGTGGGCAGGGCATTAGGAGTGAGAGTGTTAACTGTACAGGTAGACAAGTCAGAACATGAGATAAACGGTGGTGCATGGTTGTGTTGCAGGAAAAGTAACGTGGAAGGAAGAGATACAATTTAATAAGGCAGGAGGAAGAAGAAATCCTTGTAACAGAGGCCAAGTGTATCGAGAGTACATCAGACAGAAATGATCAACAGCAAAGGAACTTTGCTGAGTTTCCCATACTTTGTGGGATGAACTCAAGGCATTGATTCCAGAGATCTTAGAAAGAAAAGAGATGGAGTGGTTGAAGGATTATAAAGAGAGAGATGGGTTCTCAGAAATCAGAAGTTGCTGGCTCCCCATAAACCAGTCTTGGATTGTTTTAAAAATCATCACAGCAGGTAGAGCCTACGAATGGAGCTCGGAGGTCCAGTACTTGCTTGGATATTTAAGACCCCGCCCCAGTTTGAATTCCTGTTCATGCCACTGCTCTGTTCAATACCATCCAAAACTTCCCCTCATTATCCCAAGTCCACTCAGGTACGTGTAGCTTCTGTGTTTGTGTCTGTCTGTACCCTGGGGACTGAATTGAGGGCTTTGTTCATGCTGTGCCAGTGCTTTGCCACTGAGCTATGCTCTGTCTCAACCTTCTGACTTTCCTTACCTCATAACACAGTTCCCTTCACTTACTGTGGTAGTGACTTGCTGTTCCTAAAACATAGGTCGATGCCCAGCACTGACAGTTTGTCATCAGACAGGCTTCCTCCAGCAGCTTAGGGGAACAGATAGGCATGCACTCTTTCTTCTCAGGTCTTTGCTGTGACTGGTCTTCTCTGAGCAACACACCTAGAGTAGCATTGCTTTCTCACTTAGTCCTTGCCACTGTCTGCCAATCCTATTTGTTTATTTTTCCATTGTCTGTCTTCCCTATAGTAGGCAAAGCAAGAGAGTAGGGATTGTCTTCATTCTTTGCCAACACCTCCATCCCCTGAAGTACTGGTATTTTAGAAGAACAGAGACTGCTGAATTAGATGACTATATAAAGTACTTAGGATCACTGGATGCACAGCTAGGCTGCCATCCATGAGGGTGACACCATTCCATGCTCTGTTTCTGAACTTTGATACTTACTCTACTCATCCTTTGCTTTCTACAGCCAGTGACACCTACGAATCCTCAAGGGTCATCAATATTGCCTTGTTCTGGCACTGTACATTTGTATCTTAAACTGAATATGATCATCGGCCTTTCTAGATGACATCTTTTTAAAAGGTTGAGGGTCGTGGAAGGACATAAAAAGTTAATAAGGACAAAAGACAATCTTTTAATACAGAGGATGCTCTGGGTTAAAGCAAATTTTTCTTGGAGTTGGTAGCTATTTGGGATATAAATAGAAAACTGCACTCTAGATACTGGATTTTATGCAGGGAAATCTTTACTTCTGAGCAAGGTGATTTTTCTATCTGGCAGAAAGTCCTAAGACATATGCTCTTTCCCATCCAGAGTCCTCTTCTTCTAATCTCAAAAGAGCAAGGGGATTTGTGTGTCATTTTGAGTTGTTTGGAAATTGTATTTTTATGTTTCCTTTTGTATTATCTTTGGTTGCTTCTGAGAACTGGTGAATTCTCCTGTCTGTTGAGAAACGGAGTGTGTGCCAAAGGGTCTGAGCTTGCATCCCTATTTTGGGAGTAAAGAGTCAAGAATAGGAGGGTGCAGTTAGAAAAAAGTAAGAAAGCATGAACAGAGTCGGAAAGTCTGCCTAAGGTGGGAGAGAGCCTGGGAAAGAGACCCTGCACTTGGCGAGACGCTAGCGCTGCATGCAGACTGCTTTCCTATGAACCCTCCAAAGCCTCACAAAAGCCATGAACCTTCATGAAGACATGGGTCTTCTATCTTCTGAAAAGCACACTGAAAAGAGTGTTTAATTAAGGGGAAAACAGTTCTGTTCTTGTGAGTGAATTGTTTTACACTTTTAGGAAACTTGATGGGGTGTTTCTTAAGCCAATAGAAGAGTCTAGAGAAGAATGACTTCCAGTAGATGCTCTGATAAAAATAGATTAAGGTCTAAGATTTTTAGAGGAATGGACAAGAACATTTTGGGTCTTTGTGGGAAACCTATTTTATATTGATTAGGCAAACCAAATCAGACAAACAGATATACTTGGTAAATTTAATTTTCAGGGCACATCACCACAGTTATAAGGTGGTGGTTCAGTGACCAAGGGGGACGAGACTTTCTGGGAATCTGGCTTGATCTGATTATTGAAGTTGTTCTTTGCAGTTGACAGATCTGTCTAGTCCAGGACTAACATTTGCTTTGTTTGTACTGTAATGTTACCTGTGCAAACTAAGGAAACTTCTGCTAAATGGCCGGAACAGGCATCTGAAGTAATACAGCATAAAGATGACCAGTGTTTTCCATTTTGCTGATTTGGGGGGGGGGACATTAAGGAATTATATACTTTTTATGATAAGCAAGTTGGGAGATATGATAATGAAAAGGATGTAGGACATAGTACCAACTTTGGGGAACGGGATAGATACACGACCATACTGGGGTCCAGCTTACACATCTGTATAAACAAAGGCCCCAGGAAGAACTCAGGCAGCTTTGCAGGCCTTTGAAGAAAGGCTAACATTGAAATGGGAAGAGGGTGGAGGTAGAAAACACATCACTTCAGAAAAGGAAACAGCAAGTAGATGGATTCAATTGGTTCCCAGTTTACACACACACACACACACACACACACACACACACACACACACAAATAGGAGGGAGCAAGATAAGATTTACTCATATTAGTAAAGATCTGAATTCCAGGTTAAAGACTGGCATGGAGAAAGGATGGCATAGAAATATCTTTTAGAGGGTAACAAGATCAAGAGCCCATCATAATGAGCCCTGGATTCTCCCATAGTGTTGCAGAATAGATTTAGCAGTGTACAAGTGTGTCCACAGGTTGATAGGACTGTAACTACAGAAGATAACATTGTTCCATGAACAACACTTACACTTTTCCACCTTAGATTGCTTCTTTCAATTAAGAATCAAACATGAGCAGATTTTTACCATTTTAATAGTTTAACCTCAAGTCAAAATAAAGCAGAATAAGAAACAACTCATATCAACACAAGTTTAAGAGTTAGTACTGCATAAAATATCTGTGTTGCAAAACTTAATTAAACTTTAACTTCTGTTTTTAGAAAACTTTTTATTTATGCAATCAACCTGTCTTATTTACTCAGTTTGGAGGCACAAAATAAGGGCATCATTTACACACAGTGATTTGGTTTAACCCAGGTTATTTCCTCGTATTTGAGAGTTATGTTTCTTTCTGTGAACAAACAAGACAGAAACAATGAAGACCCAAGGAGGGAGGAGAGGGACAACATCAAGGCCTCAGAGTCATATACACATAGGGATGTAATTCATGGCCCCTTCCCCTCCTGTCTTTAACCCACTCCTCCTCTCCCTCCCTCCTCTATATCTTCCTCTCCACTTCCTCCTCCTGTCCCACTACCTTTCCCTCCTCCTGTCTCTCCTCCTCTTCCCTCGCTTGCACACTCTCTTCCTCCTTGGTCCAGTTTTAGAGCTCTGTTCTGTTCTTTTTAAATTTTTTTTTGAGACAGGGTTTCTCTGTGTAGCTTTGTGCCTGTCCTGGATCTTGCTCTGTAGACTAGGCTGGCCTCGAACTCACAGAGATCTGCCTGGCTCTGCCTCCCGAGTGCTGGGATTAAAGCCTGGCTAGTGCTCTGTTCCTGATGCAACTGGTAACTGCTATCTTAGAGTCTTTCAGTGTATTCATGTTGAATTTTACTGGTCTTTTGAATACTTCTTCAGAATTTGACCATGAAAATGTTAGAAGCTGCCCCCAGTAGTCTACAGTGGAGGTATCTTTGTGGATTTCTGGGGACCTATCTAGCACTTTGCTTCTTCCTATTCTCGTGTGGTCTTCATTTATCATGGTCTGTTATTCCTTGTTCTCTCTCTCTGTTCTTGATCCAGCTGGGATCTCCCACTCCCCTAAGCTCTCTTTCCCTCAAAACTTGCTCTTCATTACCCCGACTCACGTCTAGGTTGTTCATGTAGATCTCATCCATTTTTCTGTCATTGGGCTATCCCTGTGTCTTTCTTAGGGTCCTGTTTTCTAGGTAGCCTCCCTGGAGTTATGAGTAGCAGTATAGTCATCTTTGTTTTACATCTAGCATCCTCCTATGAGTGAGTACATACCATGTTTGTCTTTCTGAGTCTGGGTTACCTCACTCAGGATGATTTTTTCTAGATCCATCCATTTGCCTGCAAACCTCATGATGTCATTGTTGTTTTCTGCTGAGTAGTACTCCATTGTGTAATGTACCATATTTTCTTTATCCATTCTTCAGTTGAAGGGCATCTAGGTTGTTTCCAGGTTCTGGCTATTGCAAACAATGCTGATATGAACATAGCTGAGAAAGTGTCCTTGTGTTATGATTGAGCATTCCTTGGGTATATGCCCAAGAGTGGTATACCTGGGTCTTGGGGGAGATGGATTCCCAATTTTCTAAAGAAATCTCCATATTGATTTCCAAAGTGGCTGAACAAGATTTCATTCCCACCAGCAATGGAGCAGAGTTCCCCTTGCTCCACATCCTCTCCAGCATAAACTGTCTTCAGTGTTTTTGATCTTAGCCATTCTGACAGGTATAAGGTGGTATCTCAGAGTCATTTTGATTTGCATTTCCCAGATAATTAGGGATGTTGAACAATTCCTTAAATGTCCTTCAGCCATTTGAGCTTCCTCTGTTGAGAATTCTCTGTTTAGTTCTATAGCCCATTTCTTAATTGGACTGTTGAGCATTTTGATGTCTAATTTCTTGAGTTCTTTATATATTCTGGATATCAGCCCTCTGTCAGATGTGGGGTTGAGAGAAAGCCCGAACTGACCTAGTCTGGTGATTGGATGGCCAAACACCCTAACTGTCGTGCTAGAAATCTCATCCAATGACTGAAGGAAGTGGATGCAAAGATCCACATCCAGGCCCCAGGTGGAGCTCCAGGAGTCCAGTTGACGAGAAAAAGGAGGGATTGTATGAGCAAGAATTGTTGAGACCAAGATTGGAAAAAGCACAGGGACAAATAGCCAAACTAATGGAAACACATGAACTATGAACCAAAAGCTGTGGAGCCCCCAACTGGATCAGGCCCTCTGGATAAGTGAGACAGTTGATTAGCTTGAACTGTTTGGGAAGCACCCAGGCTGTGGAACCTGGACCTGTCCTTAGTGCATGAGCTGGCTGTTTGGAACTTGGGGCCTATGCAGGGACACTTTGCTCAGCCTGGAAGGTGGGGACCTGACCTACCTAGACTGAATCTACCAGGTTGAGCTGAATCCCCAGGGGAGTCTTTGCCCTGGAGGAGATGGGAATGGGGATGGGCAGGGGAGGACAGGGGAATCCATGGCTGATATGTAAAATTAAATTAAATTATAAAATTAAAAAGTAAAGAAGGTGCCCCCTAAAGTCTGGATGTAGGAGAGGAGGAGAAACTTTGTTTTGTCTGCTCCTCTTCCCTCCCCCTCCTTTCTCTTCTCTCCCCTCCCCCTTCCTCCCCTCCCCTCCTCTTGCTGCCTCTCTCCCTGTTCTCTTTTTTCCTCTTTTTTATTTTCATGTTGGGGAAAAGGTATAGTTTCTTACACATTTTCATCCTGCCACCGGTGTTGGAATTTTGTTCCCCTCGAAGCTTACCGCATTAGAGGTTCTGAGCAGTAGAGAGGCCATAGAGGATTGACAGCCGCTGGGTCCTATTCCCCTCAGGTGATTCTAGATGACGACAGAAGAACCAGCTTTTCTTCTGTCCTGAATTACGCTTTTAATGTTAGAACGTGGTGGCCGTTACTGTTAAGGAATACTGTGGCCTGTGTGCTTAAGAGATGGGGGCTGTAGGCTCTGGGCTCTATAGTGAGAGATTCTATTGTCTGAGCTTCCCAGTCTGACTCACCGCCCTGGGAAGGCAGAGTTCAACCTCAAGGATCTAGGGATCCTCACTGCCTTAAAGACACAACATCCACATTCAACTCAAGGCTGGGAGGGCTACATTGGACTGGTCTTTGTCATATCCAGCTGCGTTGTTTATGATAAACATCAATTTCTGTGAACATGCAATCCTTCCTTCACAGATCCTTGGGAACAGAGAAAATCACAAACTGGATTTTACAAGCTTTGGTGAAACAAAGGTCACCTGCCTCTTCCACAGGAAGAATAAGAATATTTATTGTGTGATTAAAGTTCTGATCCATAGGGGGAGGAAAAATCATTTGTGTGTCACGATTTTCCTCCTCCTTAATTTTCAGCCCACTCACATCAAAAATTAACAACAGGCAGCATCAATCTCTTCTCAAAATACGACATTCACATGTAACCTGAGGGGTCTCAGGTCTAAACAGCTGGTAAAGACAGGTGTTGTTGGTAGCTTGAACATCCACATCTTAAAGCCAATGACCCAGCTTGCAGGCTGCCAAAATGCAATGCTTCAGAGCAGCCTACTGTAGCCAGAGTTCCAGGGAGTGTGTCTGTACCAACCCCTGCCTTTTCTTGACCATTCAGCTTCCCATGAGCTGAATGCCTTCAGCGATCTGGAAGTATCTTTTGTACCTAGCTCATCTTTAACTCTGTCACCTGTAGCTGGACATGCTTTAGTCAGGACACCATTGGTACTAAATGGGCTAAACCTCAGTGAAACTCCCACAACAGCTGGAACTACAGCTACCCCTGTTCCCAAGGCCACTCCCAGATATGGAAAGACACTCTTGACTTCTGTGATCTGTTCAGTTAATGGGTGGGGGTGGAACCGATTATTTTCCCCTGTGCTTGACAGATTTTAGATATGTATAAAGAAGTAACTTATATTTAACATTTTTATTTGAGCAACTTTGATGTGTACTTCAATTTACTAGCTATCACCTTTGAAACTCTTTGACATGCAGAAATTATCTGGTTGATTTATCATTGTCTTCCACAGGGTGATTCATCTCAAAATGACATGGCATTTGCCTTGGAAATCAGTACTGTATTTATTTCATTGTTCTGAGCCTTCCCAAATAAATCTGTATTTTTTGATAGAATAATTGTGAAAAAATAATAATGTAGCAACTATTTTGTAGCATGTGGGTCATCCACAGTTCACTACTCCTTCAGCTTTGGTCTCACAAATTCTTCTAAGTAGCAAAATGACCACATTTTGCCAAAGAAAATGTGTGTCTTAGCATTGTGGTCATGGCCAGATAGAGATCTGTGACTGAAAATGGGGAGAATTAGCAGTAACATTTTGCTGATGTCTCTTCCCTCCTGACTCCTTTGATGAGGGAAAATAATAAAACTAACCTGTCATGTGGGGAAATAAAAATCTCCTCTGTGTTGTGTGTATAACTGTGAGGTCAGAAAGAGCTGTGACTGGTTGAAATCCTTCAATTTGTGGTTTTGGGTTTTAAGAAAATATGATTAGTAACATTCTTAAATACTATGGACAATTCAAACGATACATATTTTGTTATTCTAATTCTTTTTTTATACTTGGTTAGATGTTAGATGGCTATAGGTATACTACCATTGATTTAAAACAGAATAGTTTGAATTAAAAATTAGAATGGTATTTCAAATCCCAGTGGCAGCCACTGCTACTTACCTAAGCTCAAAATATAGGAAGAAAAGACATAAACTTTCACTGAGTGTCCGCTATTGATGTGTGCATCTCTGATTCTTGACATAAACAGAGTCACTTATCCATCCCAACTGTTCCTTACAGTTGGACCATTATTATCATCTCGATTTTATGGTTAAGGGAAGTCTAATTTGATAATACATTAGGATGTTAAGTCAATACCAGTATTAAAATACTAGAAAATGGTGCAGGCTTTGGGGAAGGAGAGAGGTTGAATATCTGTTCTATCCTATTTTATAGAAGAAATTACTAAGGTTCCATGGCATGAAATGGCATGTATGATTCATAAGCATTAGACCCAAGCAAGATTCAAGCTGCAATTTTTCCTCCATGGTGTGTAAGTGTGTGTGTATGTGTGTGAGTGTGTATGTGTGTATGTGTGTGTGTGTGTGTGTGTGTGTGTATGTGTGTGTGTGTGTGTGTGTGTGTGTGTGTGCAGCTCTCTCTAGGTGTTAGCAGAGCTGGTTGGATCCACACATTAGTCTGTATGTCAAACTGTCTGAAATGAGAGATTTATTTTCTTGTTGAAGACAGAACTCAGTCTCCAAAGCTTCACTTTTTCTTGCTCCTATTACATTGGGCAGTTTTTCTCACTGGCTTACTGTCATGGAACTCACCAAGGCCGGCTGGCCATAAGCCCAAGATATCTGTTTCCCAATACTGAGATCCCAAGTGTACTGTACTAGGCCTAAGTTCAGGGGACTGAGCTCAGGTACTTATGCTTGTGAAACAAGGCACTTCACCGGGGAGTTGACTCCTCTCCATCTTTTTCTTCTTCAGGAACTTGAGCCCACTGAGAAGGACCTGATCTCAGTTTTTCTCTCTGGTTGGAGGAGCCTGTGATGATGGTAAGCAGAACCTACCATGCTGGCATCTACAGACCAGCTGACCAGAGCTGTGGACAAGCATGCCCCTGTCAAAAGGAAAGAAAAAAAGTGACCGGATTCAGATGTGTGAAGACTCAGTTTCCTTTGGAAGGCCAAGGCAGGTCTGAGATACCTGCAGCTTCTTGGAGACAATCAGAAAAGGGGAGCTCCCCATACCTGACAGAGGCTGATGTCCAGAATACATAGAGAACTCAAGCAACTAGACATCAAAACGTCCAAAAGTCCAATTAAAAATAGGCTGTAGAGCTAAACAGAGAATTCTCAACAGAAGAAGCTCAAATGGCTGAAAGACATTTAAGGAATTGCTCAACATCCTTAGTCATCAGGGAAATGCAAATCAAAACGACTCTGAGATACCACCTTACACCTGTTAGAATGGCTAAGATCAAAAACACAGAAGACAGTTTATGCTGGAGAGGATGTAGAGCAAGGGGGAACACTCCTCCACTGCTGGTGGGAATGCAAACTTGTACAACCACTTTGGAAATCAATATGGAGCTTTCTTTAGAAAATTGGGAATCCATCTCCCCCAAGACCCAGGTATACCACTCTTGGGCATATACCCAAGGAATGCTCAATCATACCACAAGGGCATTTTTTCAGCTATGTTCATATCAGCATTGTTTGTAATAGCCAGAACCTGGAAACAACCTAGATGCCCTTCAACTGAAGAATGGATAAATAAAATGTAGTACATATACACAATGGAGTACTACTCAGCAGAGAAAAACAATGACATCATGAAGTTTTTAGGCAAATGGTTGGAACTAGAAAAAAAAAATCATGCTGAGTGAGGTAACCCAGACTCAGAAGGACAAACATGGTATGCACTCACTCATATGTGGATTCTAGATGTAAAGCAAAGGATAACCAGTCTGCAACTCACAACTCCAGGGAGGCTACCTAGTAGAGAGGACCCTAAGAAAGACACAGGGATCACCCAATGACAGAGAAATGGATGAGATCTACATGCGCAAGCTGGACATTGTGTGTGTGTGTGGGGGTAATGGAGGGCAAGGATTGGGGGAAAGAGAGCTTAGGAGAGTGGGAGATCCTAGCTGGATCAGGGACAGAGAGGGAGAACAAGGAAAGAGATACCATGATAAATGAAGACCCCATGGGAACAGGAAGAAGCAAAGTGCTAGAGAGGTCCCCAGAAATCCACAAAGATACCTCCACAATAGACTACTGGCAATAATCGAGAGAAAGCCCGAGCTGACCTACTCTGATGATCTGATGGCCGAACACCTAACTGTCATGATAGAACTTTCATCCAGTGACTGATGGAAGCAGATGCAGAGATCCATGGCCAGGCCCCAGGTGAAGCTCCGGGAGTCCAGTTGGCAAGAGAGAGGGGGGGTTGTGTGAATGGGAGATGTTGAGACCATGATTGGAAGAAGCACAGGGACAAATAGCCAAACTAGCGGAAACTCATTAACTGTGAACCAATGGCTGAGGAGCCACCATGGAACTGGACCAGGCCCTCTGGATAAGTGAAACAGTTGATTGGCTTGAACTGTTTTGGGGGCCCCCAGCCAGTGGGACCGGGACCTATCCTTCGTGCATGAGCCAGCTTTCTGGAGCCTGGAGCCTATGCTGAGACATTTTACTCAGCCTTGGTGTAGGGAGGAGGGGACTAGACCTGCTTCAACTAAATCTACCAGGCCAAGCTGAATCCCCAGGGTAGACCTTGCTTTGGAGGAGATGGGAATGGGGAGGAGCATTAGGGGAGAGGGCTGGGGGGTGGGAGGAGGGAGGACAGGGGAATCTGTGGCTGATAAGTGAAATTAAATTAATTACAAAAAAAAAAAAAAAAGATCCAGCATACTGGGAAAAAAAAAAAAAGAAAAAAAGAAAAGGGGAACTCCATGAGGTTCAGTGACTGACAGAAGGAGCTTGTGTCTGGCGAACTTTGTGAAACATCTTCCTCCTCAGGCCTCCCGTTTGGTGGCTGACAGCCCTGTGTATACAGAAGCATTCCTGAGTGGTTGAGTAGATGGCGAGGCTGCAGCCTGTCTTCTTAGAGCCCTGCTTACAGCTAAGAGTGAATGCAGACTCACCCTTTGCTTTTCTGCAGTTGTGAGTGGGAATTAGAAGATGTGCTGCTTTTTGTGGGAATTCCTGCAGATCTCAAGGGAAGGTTTCATAGCAAGGGAGACCCTATTCTGAACCCACAGCTCCCCCACATTACTTTAAGCTAACGTGGCAGAGGTGGCTACTGGCTCAGGGCCCTGAAACACTGAGTAATTCGGAGGATGGCCGGGACTGCAGGCACCATTCCAGACACTTCCACGTTGTCTTAACGTTTAAAAAAAAAGAGGAAGAAGAAAAAAATATCCCTCCACTATCCAGGCCAAATAGTGGGAGGCAGATCCTTGGCTCTGAAACAAGGCCCATCCCTTTTATGGAAAGACGTTGCTGGAAAGTTCCACCACAGAGAAAAGCCGGGGTAGCTCTGTGTATTTTATAGAAGAGGGGAGGACCAAGTTAGGAGGTGACTGATGCTGGTGGAAGGGGCTGAAGAGATCCCCACTTATCTTCCTCAAGTTTCTCTATCTATGTCATTCTTGACAATTGAGCTCATTGTCTCATCTCCTCCAATGAAACAGTTTTTATGGTGCCCCTAGAGTTGTGTTAGTGACTGTGGACTTACGGAGAAATGGGAAAAAAATGGAGTTTAGAAGGAACAAGACAAGATCTATTGCACACCAAATCCTATATATAATGACCCAGCATAGCCAACAAAAACCAGGCCACTGTTACTGTCTTCTGGGTGTGTTTATTTATCAGAGAAGAGGAAGGTACAATTAACAGAGCGCGTGGTGGGGGGAGCTCGTGTCTGTCAAGATGTTATTGGAGTCAAGCAGATTGACTGCCTGAAGTGACAGGTCTGGCTGTGGAGCAGAGAGGCCAGGGTTGGGGTCAGAGGCTCAAGAACATTTGAAGCACAGACTCAGAGCCTGGGTATCATTTTTAAATTGAATTCCAGGTTTTAGCTCAATTAAAAGCTACTGTGAAGATTTGAAGAGAGAATTGGTATGATCAAATTATTAGAGCAGCATGGTTTTTATATTAATTAGGGCAGACCACAGGGACCAGAGGGATGAGAGGATCAGCAAGAGAGGTAATTCACTAACCGAAGAAGCTCAGGAGCCCAGAAGGTCTTTGTGAAATCGACAAATTAAAGCTACTATGTTGCCTGACTTTATAGACAAGAGAGGGCTTTCCCCCTTCATTAATTTTATCTGATTCACTTACCTTGTTAGTTCTGACAGACTTGGGTCACCAGCTTGATTAGTTCCCTTTCATCTGTTATAAACGCCAGCATGACACCCTTTATGTTTATGTCCACAGGCTAAGCAAAAATGAAGAGCAGAATGTCCAGACTAAGAGTTACTAAATGATTTTTCCACCCTAGTTTGAAAAGGAGGAATTTTTGTTTTTCTTTTTTTTCCCTCATCATCAGCCCTGGTCCTGGAGGTTTTTAGTCTGAAATCTGAATGTGCCTACCAGCTGGGAAAAAGTCTGAAATTTGCTTGCTTTTGTCCTTTAGAAATAAGAGAAAGAGAGAGAGAGAGAGAAGAGAAGAGGAGAGGAGAGGAGAGAGAGAGTTGGCAGCATTATTAAGCAACAAGCTTGCTTATTTATTTCTTCATTCCCCTCAACCCCCCAACCCTGGTTGCTGGCTTTCTCCAGAGCTCCGAGAGACTTCTGGTCGGTTTTTAAAAGACAATTTCCCCAAGTTCTGCCTCTTGCAGTAGAAAACGCCACGTAGGTTTTCTGGGTTATAAAGACTGAGAAAACCATGTTGGTTACATTTGCAGCCTTTTCATTTTGTGGTTCTGGGTGGTACAGCCTGGTTGCCAACATTATCCATTCCTTCTTCTGGGAATAGCCTTAATTGTACTTGGCCTGGTTGACAAAAAGACCTCTGAAAAATATGAGGCTGATCCCTCTAGTGTTCTCTTCTGAAGACTACAGTACAAAGTGCTGGATGGCGGGACACAGCAAAGGAGTGTAGAGAGTGGCTGCAACATCAATCTGCTTTAAGATGACGTTATTAAAATGACTTTCTACAAAATGGCTTGTCCTAGACGGGATTGCTAACCAAAGATAATGCAGGCACTTTCCTATAGTTGTTGTATATATTGGAGGTATGCAACTGGTTAAGGGGGGAGCATGTGGCATTGAGACTTACCAGAACAAACAGTATACAATTGAAATAATATTTACCAGAATTAGCAGAGGGGCAGGAGCACTGTGAACTTGCCATGTTTTCAGAAATGAGTTCACAATGCTGGTTAGGGCTGTTTGGTTGTATTCATAGGATTCTATAGTCATAGAAAGGGGAGACAAGATTTCATATGCTTTTACATTCCTTCCCTGATGGCTCCTGATATTCAGTAAGAAGGAGTATGCTATCTTCTTCGTGTTTTTCTTTGACATTTTCTTCTACATTCTGACATTTGTTAAACAGCTATTCTATTCCAGACACCGAATATATAAAAATGATAAGATAGAGTCACTTCCCTTGACAGACTACATCGTCCCACTGGAAGACAGTCTCTTAGTGACAGTAGAGATTTATATATACTGACTAGGACACAGAGGGAAATGATATTAATTATTAATGTTAGTTATCAAGGGAGATGAGCTATTTAAGCTGTGGTTTGAAGTATAAGAGGAAGTTAGACTTCTCATTAGAGGCAATTCATAGTTTGACATCTTTGAATGATCCTTAGTCAATACCAGTTTGGTCAGGTCCAGTTTCTGGGGAAATCTACAGCATGTAAAATGGGCAACTAGGATTTGTTTTTGTTTGTTTGTTGATGATGGAGTGCAGCTTTTGTTTTGCCTGCAGGGCAATTCTGTGTTAATCCAGTGTCCCTGATGTTCCCACGGGAAACAAAAAGAGCCACATGGCAGAAAGGCCAGCTTTCCCTTCAGTGAATGTGCAACCAAACTGGGAAGGACCTTAGCGGTAGGTGTTTGCAGCAGGTCTGGGTTCCAGCAAAGGATGGGTGATAGTGTCACAAGTGTGTGTGTGTGGGGTGGGGGGGGGGGGCTGTTCCTTTGTAGGGATAGACGTGGGCTTTGTTGGAGGGAGTCAAGTTATTAGAGATGATTTTTTAAAAGATCTCTTTCAGTTCTGAGAGCCTATAAGCAAATTTTCATATTTATGTTAAAAAAGGACTGATTATCCCAGAGAGTCAAACACCAAAGCCACCTGATAGACCAGCACACTGCTATTTCAAGCAGACATTTCCTTACAAGTCCATTAGAACCTTCCTCCTCAACCCAAAGTCATGATGTTGTTGATAGTGAGGTTGATAGGGAAATTCACTTACTGAAACCATGCAGGCAGTTTTTAAAGGCTCTCGGGTTGTAGCTAAATACACTGAGCTCATTTGGTTCATTATATAAGATTTATTATCAACATTTGCTATATTTACATGTGTACATGTATAGTCAAAACCAAATAACAGTCATGAAGTCTAGGATCATATTAAGGATCTTAAGAAAATGTAGAATGCAAAATTAGGCTGTGATTCAATGTGAATATCAATACAGTATTCAAACTATATTTTATGGGCAGTTAATGTAATATTATTATTATTATTTTGTGAAGACTTAACTCTAGTATTTTGGTAGCTCCCTGTGATTATAACAACAATATAGTTTAATAGCCAAGGTACCAGAATATTCACATAGAGAAATTACTGAAGTGGAAAATGCTCTGGGAGGTAGTATTGAACCACACAGCTGAGAACCAGGAATGTAGTCGATCTTACTTGTTTCTGGTTCTAGTATCCTTTGGACACAAGAGTCTCCCTCTTCTCTCTTCTATTCTGAGTTGATATTGGAACACTGGAATCACTCTGGTGCCTTCAGGATTTTTATCCCTGGGTTAAATCAGGGTGCACATTGATGTATTTATCCTTCCCACTTAAGATAATACCTCTCTATGATCTCAGCACAGATGGGATCCTAAATTAATTCTGAAATCATAACTTAAAAAATTTGAAAGGAAATATACATTTTGTAGGGGACCATGTGGTGATATTGTGTTCCCCCAAATGTTGTGCACCCTAATAAACTTATCTGGGGTCAGAGAACAGAACAGCCACTAGATATAGAGGCCAGAATATGGTGGCACACACATTAATCCTATCACTTGGGAGGCAGAGATCCACCTGGATCTCTATGACTTTAAGGCCACACTGGAAATAGCTAGGCATGGTGACTCATGCCTTTAATCCCAGGAAGTGAGCCTTTAATCCCAGGAAGTGATGGCAGCAAGCAGAAAGGTATATAAGGCACGAGGACCAGGAACTAGCCTGGTTAAGCTTTCAGGCTTTCGAGAAGCAGTTCATCTGAGATTCATTCTGGATGAGGACTCAGAGGCATCCAGTCTGAGGAAACAGGATCAGCTGAGTAACTGGCAAGGTGAGATGGCTGTGGCTTGGTCTGCTTCCCTGATCTTTCAGCATTCACCCCAATACCTAAGCTTCAGGTTTGTTTTTATTAATAAGACCTGTTAAGATTTGTGCTACAGGACAATGCATAATTATACAGGGGGTTTAACAAATGAGAGAACATACATTAGGAAAGGAAGTCCAATTTTACCATGCTGTTGAACTTTCAAGAATATGTTTCTTCTAAACTCAACGGCCCCTTTGGAGGTTCCTTGTCTCACCATGTTGTATCAGGGCTTCTCCTTTTTTTTTTTTTTAACTTATCTTTTTATTTTATTTTAATTTCACTTACATTTTTAACTTTCTCTTTTTACCCTACAGGCCTTTTACATATATATTATGGCTTCAAGTTTAGTATTTTTTTTGTTTGTTTTTTTGTTTTTCAAGACAGGGTTTCTCTGTGTAGCTTTGCACCTTTCCTGGAACTTGCTTTGGAGACCAGGCTGGTCTCGAACTCACAAAGATCCTCCTTCCTCTGCCTCCTGAGTGCTGGGATTAAAGGCGTGTGCCACCACCGCCCGGCTCTTGAGTGTGAACTAGTGAGTCTCTGTTTCTTTTGCTTTCTCTTGGGCTTCTTTGCTTCTGTTTCCTTGTTTTATTCAATTACAGTGTGTTAATCTTTGTTTTATCTTATTAGATTTTATTTTATTATTATCCCTTTGAAGCTTGATTTTTTTTTTTTTTTCTAATGAGAGACGAAAGGGAAATGGATCCAAATGGTTTAGATGGGAAGGAAATGGGAGGAGTAGAAGCAGGGGAAATCATAATTAGGATATACTATGGCAAAAAAATCTATTCTCAATAAAAGGAAAAATTATGAGGAAAAGAATAAATATGAAAATTCTTCCCTTTTATTCTACACAACAGAGTAACCACACTAAAAAGTTTGGAGTGCTTAAAAAAAAAAGAAAAAGAGAAAGAGAAAAAGAAAACAAAGGTATATTTCCTAACTCCTGAATTTCCCAGAGTTCTGTTTGCATATAAATGAGGGTCCATTAATGTCCATCCTCCCTCCTCCTTTTATTGGTTACCTTTATTGATTTGAATGATGTAGGACTTGAGCATCTACAAAATGCCTATTCTACCAAATACGAGAAAGTGTCTCCAAGCAATGTTTCCCTTGTGTGAACTAACAAGCAACTCCTTCCTTTGATTGGCGATTCTAGGATGTACTCTGCAGCGCCCCCTACCTGTACTGCCCTACATCACAGTTCCTCATCTATTGACCATGCTGTGCTGGGCACATGGGCCACCAACATTCACTCTGCTAACTTCTCCTGGATGATACAGGTCTTTTAGAATCCCCAGGATGCCAAATTTGAGGGGGAAAAATAATGAGAGAGAGGTGGGAGAAAGGAATAGAATTAAATTTTGTTCTGCTGATTTTGTTTGTGCCTTGGTGTGTTACTGAATAAGGCATTTAAAAAGTTTTACTTGTAACTTGTTTTCCACTGTAATTCCATCTTATATGCAGAGACAAAAGATCAAATGATAAGAAATATAGAATTCAGAGTTCTTTTTTTCTTTTCGCTATGTGAGATTGAGTAATTATTAATTTTGCTCAAAGTGAGTGACAAGAGACACCAGCTACTCAAAGCTCTGGGATTTAGTATGTTCAAAGGCTGAAATTTAACAATGAAAAACAAGTCAATGTGTGATTCTGAATTAGTAACTATCAATTATTTATCAATCAATATCTTATTTATATACAAAGTACCTTTGGTACCTTCAATATGGGAAAGTCAAGTTTAAAAGTGAAAAATTAAATCGAAAGAAAAGGATCAGAGAGAAAGAGAGAGAGAGAGAGAGAGAGAGAGAGAGAGAGAGAGAGAGAGAGAGAGAGGACAGTGAGTGTTTGAGGTTGAAATAAAAGTAATTTGCTGTGATGAAAAGGAATTAGAGAAGACTGATGGAAAAAGACTTTGTCGTGAATGAAAAGGAGAAACCAAGAGACCCTGTCTGGACCAGCAGGCAACCCTCCATCTTTATTCGCAGTGGCACTATCTTGTTAAATTTTGCTTGCTCTTTGATAGCTCACCTTAAGGGCTAAACTAAGAAATCCAATTACTTTTTTTAGAAGCTGTAGTGATGACCAACTAAACTGTGGCCCCTGGGGACAGTATTTGTATCCTTTGACAGCAATTAATGAAACCAATAAATCAATTAGTTAAATTAAATTAAGGTCCACCCAGCTGTTTCCACAGCCTACCCATGTGTAACTAAATGTAATTATATGGGCACCCTGGACGTGAAACAGATACAGTTCCAGTGATCTTCGCTGTCCTTACATCCTAACGCCTGCTCTCACTTTATAAAACACAGTTCCAGTGATCTTCACTGTCCTTATGTCCTAATGCCTGCTCCCTCTTTATAAAATTATGTTGTTCTACCTTAGCCTTGACTCGATATTGTATGAACTTGGCTTGGGGGAAAGTTCTTAATAAAGGGCAGTGGAAATAACTCTTTGTACCACCGAGTGATAATGGATTACACCTGGGACCCATTCTTTCTGTTTGATCCCTTCCTGGATTTAATAGATCTCATTTTTCTTACAAAGTAATTGCTGAATCCATACCCATTTTGTATCCCCAGGAAGACGCTTTTCTCTTTTTTGACAATGCTGACTCTTCCCACTCCTGCCTCTTCTCTAGGTCTAATGTGATTCCTGTCCTCACTACCCCAGAGCCTGTGCTCCTGCCGCCTAAACAGTTCCCCATTTCTCCTGCTCTCTTGTCTTTTCTGTGCCCTAATACCTCCGTGTTCTCACTCTCTAGCCACTCCACACATTGTTAATATCAGTGTATCCGAGCAATTGCCCTCACTGCTGGGCTCACTGAGCCCTCCATTCTATCGTGGACTTCTCCAGACCAAGACACTGGTGACTAGGCCACTTATCTGCTCTGCTTTCAGACTAGCCTCACGATTCCACCAAACCACTTTTTTGCCTCTTTTGTTGGAGACAGGTTTAGTTTGCACTCTGTAGCTCAGGCTGGCCTGGCACTCACTGTATGCCACACAGGCTGGCTTTGAACTAATGGCCCTCCTATCTCAGCCTCCTGGCTTACTATCCTCATTAATTCTCACCTATCAATATCTTCTGTAGAACCTTCACATATTTATCAAGTATCTATGTTCATGGCTTAGATATAAAAAATAAAGGAGTTGAGAAAAGGCACAGGTAAGTAATAGCTATAATGGAGTCTAATCCTAAGATCTCCTGCTGTAAGGATATACAAGGGGACATGATGATTTGGCCTAGATGGACCTGAAAGGGGCAAGAGAGAAGAGAAGTAAGTTGAATGACTAGATCAAGAAAACAAACAGCATTTCCGGTGTAGATAGGAATATAGGTAGATCCCTAAAGTTGTGAAAGCACACTGTGCTTTCAAGCCTTGTGATTTTGAGTGTCTCTGGAAGACAAGGTGGAAACAGTAGACCTGTGTTTTGTATGTGGGACTGGAAAGTCTAGACCTTTTCACCCAACATGGATCTGCTACGATAATTGGTTCAACACACACAATCTAATCTTATGAATTGGAAAATATGTTTGTGAGTAATGGGTAATAACTGGAGAGAGGGCCTTTAGATGCTTATTTCAATAGTATAGGACCTGAGTCAGGATACTGGTCATGGGAATGACTATTTGACATTTTGCACAGGTAAAATGATTGTGTGTAGTGTGGATTCAATACTGACAATTGATCATAAAAAAAAACAAAAAACAAGAGCTGATGGGCATCTCTGGTGCTTCTGAAGTAGTACGTGTGTGTGTGTGTGTGTGTGTGTGTGTGTGTGTGTGTGTGTGTGAGAGAGAGAGAGAGAGAGAGAGAGAGAGAGAGAGAGAGGTGTACACTAATGTGCACATGCAAAGGTCAGAGGTCTGTGTCAGATGTCTTCCTCTATAGCCCTCTACCAGACAGGGTCTCTCACTGAACCTGGAGCTCACTGACTAGGCTAGAATGGCTAGCCAGTAAGTTCCAGGGATCCTCCCATCTCTTTTTCCCAGCACTAGATTGCAGGCATGTGCTGCCATACCAGAATTTTAAAGTACATGCTGGGGATCTGAACTCATGCATGTGCAGCAAGTACTTCAGACGCTGCACCATCGCTTCAGCTCTGCAATTATTTACAATTGCATGTAGGGAATACTAAATGCATGTAATGTCATGCATTTGTACAAACATTTCAATACTTCCTCTCTGCCTCATTGTACTAATGGGAATAGAATTCTTGAATCCACATTCTTTGGTTACCTGCACATATTTGGTTTTGACTGAGCTGATTTGAGAGAAGTGGTACCCAGCACCATAGGACTGTGACTCTGGTCACTACTGCCCCTAGAGGACAGGAGTTTCTGTTTGTGCCTTAGGGCCAGCATTTCAGATAAAAGAGGAGTTTTGAGTATGCAGATTTTCCAAGCTGAGTAAAGCTAAGGCTGCAAGCTGGTGAATGAAATGTCTCTCTTTTTTGAAAAGTACGCAATCACAGAAATGCCTAACAGGTTCACTGGCTCTTTGAAAATTATGTGCAAAGCTAAATTAAGAATGCTTGACTGAAGAATGAGGCTTATGCGTCTTCGTCTGTCTTGCTGAGGCCTCCGGATTTGGATTCTCAGGGCCTCTCGGTCCTCTTTCATCTCACTCTTCCTGCCTCAGACACTCAGCTGAAAAGCAAATTACATCTCCAACTCTGAACCTGGACTCACGTCATTCTCCTCTTTATAAGAAATGTCAAAATCCTCTTATTGACATCCTAGTCATCCTTCAGTGGCTGAACTGAAAGCCTGTTCCTTTTATGAAGTCTTCCTTGATTCATCCATCAACAGAGGGGTGATGGCCCCTCTCTTCTTGTCACTTATATACCTTATAACTATTTCCTCATGACACTTATTACTTCTTTTAAAAAAAAAAAACAACAGAGCTTTTTCTCTCCCTTCTGAGACAGATTCTCCTTATGGTCTCAGGCTGGCTTTGAACTTGTAATTCTCTTGCTTCAGTCTCCCTGGTAGTGATATTACAGGCATGCTCCATCACTGTGGTGGGTATTGTGTTCCCCACAATATTGTGTGTTCTCTGAAATAAACTTATCTGGGGTTAGAGAGCAGGACGGCCACAAGATTAAACATAAGGATAGGCAGTGGTAGCACACGCCTTTAATCCTAGCATTTCAGAGACAGAAATACCTCTGGATCTCTGAGTTCAAGGCCACATTAGAAACAGCCAGGCATGGTGACACAGCCTTTAATCCCAGAAACCCAACCTTTAATCCCAGGGAGTGGGGTCAGAAAGAGAAATATTATATAAGGCGTGAAGACCAGAAACTAGCAGCATTTTGGTTAGTCAAGCATTTGGTTGGTTTAGCATTCAGGCTTTGGAGCAGCACAGTTCAGCTGAGAGCCATTGGGATGAGGACTCAGAAGCTTCCAGTCTGAGGAAACAAGACCAGCTGAGGAACTAGCGAGGTGAGGTAGCTGTGGCTTGTTCTGCTTCTCTGATCTTCCAGCATTCACCCCAATAACTGGCCTCAGGTTTGATTTTATTAATAAGAACACTTTAAGATTCCTGCTACACATCACATCTTAGTTATTATCTTTCTCCTTTACATTTAGTTTTTATGCAATTTATCTCTTCTCTTGGTTTCTTCAATGCCTGGAACCAGGGGCCAGGGTTGTTTAGCTTTGTGTCAGCCTAGGGCTCTCTGCAGGAGTAGCATCCTCAGGGTAAGCTTGGCATGCTCTGTGCTGGGAAAGAAAGGGTACTTATCTAATTTTATCCTGCTTACATTTTTACAGCTCTTCTTTTCAAGGGAACCAGTTCTTTCCTTTCCTTTCTGTTGCAGCCTGTTCCCCCCAATGCCTCTTCTTGACCAATTTTATCTTCTTTTAAAAATTTTCCCTTCAAGCCAGGCAGTGGTGGCACATGCCTTTAATCCCAGCACTTGGCAGGCAGAGCCAGGCGGATCTCTGTGAGTTGGAGGCCAGCCTGGTCTACAGACGAGATCCAGGACAGGCACCAAACAGGCACCAAAAACTACACACAGAAATCCTGTCTCAAAAAAACCAACCAAACAAAACAATTCCCTTCAAGGTCAATTTCTCCTTCGCAGCATTCTGAATGACTTGGCTGTTGTTTTCTGTTCATTTGTTTTTAGGCCACCCAGCTCTTCCTTTGGTTTCGTTTATTCTCAGGAGGAGAATTCCAGTCAAGTCTGGGGAACATCCTCCCTTTATTGAAATGCTTGCTTTCCAGATGCATCCAGAGGAGCTATGGAGGCCCAGGAGAAAAAACGGCCCTCCTGCTTCTTTCTCAGACAGCCTCCATTTCTGTTCCACCCCGATAATCTTGCTTCCTTAGAAAGGGTAGACGTGGGAGTCACCACTAAAATATCCAAATTCACTGTAGCCACTGCCACTGTAAGAGATCCTTTTCTTTGTTTGAAGTGAAAAACCACACTTATAACTTGGGTGGAAAGCCATCTTTTTCCTGTGTGGGCTGTTTTTGGTGGGGTTGGGGTTGGAGTAGTGGGGTGGGGTACCACACCTCTCATGGAAGAACGGTGTCCTCTGCTGGTCAGAGCACTTCTGAGGCCCTAAGAGCCTGAGAGTGGAAAATTGACAAAACTCTGAAAAATTCTTGGCTGATATTTCTATTCCAGGTTGGGAATTGAGGTTTCTAATGTTCACATGTTAACCTCATTCCATCCAGGATAGTCCTCCTTTTCCTTCTTTTCTACCCAGGTCTTTCCTGTGAAGAATTTCTCTTGTTTGTAACCCCTTGGAAAGCTTCACTACTCAAGGTTTTCATTATGTGGTTATTAGGCACAATGGATGTTGGCACAAAGAGAGTGACTTGGTGTCATCTTCCTTAGATATTATATTAGAAACCAGCTCTGATGGTGTTTTGGGAGATTTGTATGTGATTGCTTCATTAGTGAGGACATCTCACATACTGATATCCTCTTGGTATTTACAAACCCTTGGCTGGACTCCACAACCAGCCATCATTAAATGAAATTTCCATCTGTACCAAATATGCGTGAAAATGAGTGTATCTTGTTTATTTTAAAATGCAGTACTTGACGTTTTCTTCTCCCTCACAAAGACCATGTTGGCTCAGTTTGCCTTCTCCTACCTTGCGTGTCTGAAGGTGAACTCGCTCCACATTGCTAGCTTTACCATATTCTTCAAGGAATCTTGCAAAATAACATGCCTTTGGAAAATGAAGAGAAATACAGTGGGGAGAACTGATGATAGACAGTTAGCGGGCAATCGCATTGAGTTTTGTAAGATTTTTAAAATTAATTAATTTATTTATTATGTACACAGAAGAGGGTGCCAGATCTCATTACAGATGGTTATGAGCCACCATGTGGGTGCCAGGAATTGAACTCAGGATCTCTGGAAGAACAGTGAGTGCTCTTAACCTCTGAGCCATCTCTCCAGCCTGAGTTTTGTAAGATTTATAAATAGTCAAGCCATACCTGTTCGTTTTATAGTTATCAGGCACACACACTGCACCGTCATGGCTAACAGGAAGGTCTGTTTCTGCAGATGAAGACAGGAGAGCATTGCAGAAAACTTTTTCATAGAAATGCCCACAGGAAGTCCCACTTGCGGGTATTCCATGTGATTGTAATGGCTTGACAGGTCCTTTGTTAGTGCTTTGAAGACCCCCATTACTTTGATCATTTGGAATTAAAGAAAACACCACGTTCATTACAGCATATTTCCTAAATTTCAAATTAATTTTCATTTAAGGATTTTAAAATTAAGAAAGACACCTTTTTTTTTTCCCTTGTGGATCATAGCATCTGAACCAATTCTGGTTTTATTAAAAAATGTCTTTGATTTCATGGAGAAGGTTAATATTCAGTAACCAATACCCACAGCCAGGCCTCTGTCTAACCATCATAACTACATTCACTTACACTTCTATATCCTAATTTCTTTATGATGAAGTAATTAGCATTAAACTATCCTTGAGCTTATTATGATTACAATGGCTGCTGTAATCATAGTTAGTCATAACCATAATTATCATCACAAATATAGTGGCTATTAAAGTAAATTTTAATAACTCACTCTATCATTAATGTAATTGTTATTGTTAACTTCATGCCCTCTTATAAGCTTGCAATAATGAATAATTGACGGAGCCATGGAAATATGAATCATGAAGCACAGAGCAGGAAACCCCATACTCTGACTAATAAAGTACTGAAAGTTTACATATAAGTTAGTAGTTAGAAACTCAATGCAATCTTCTCATTACTAGTAGGTTTATGAATAATTTTGAATTTTGTAAGCTACCTTCTGTTTCTAAATTTATTTTATGCAATACTATATACAGACAAGTACAAAACTAAACGGGCAAGTGCGGATTAGGGGCTCAGAACCACACAAGACCACGTGGTGGGGAGAGAGAGAGAGAGAGAGAGAGAGAGAGAGAGAGAGAGAGAGAGAGAGAGAGAGAGACAGAGAGAGAGAGACAGAGAGAGAGAGAGAGAGAGAGAGAGAGAGAGAGAGAGAGAGAGAGAGAGAGAGAGAGAGAGAGAAGGATTCATTTCTTTCTTGGAAGCAAGTTTGACTACAGACAAAATTTAACACCAGTGAAATCTTACCTCACCCCAGTCTTTTATATCCAGGTTCTAGTATCCTCAGCGAGGCCCATCGTGGTGGAATCCCATCAAAAGATAATGCCAAGATGGCGAATCAATGGGCTACTTTGTTTCCACATAGGATCACTGAACAAAGGAAATGAGCGGGTACAGAAGGTGTCCTTGTCTGGGGGTGTTCTCTTGTTTACTGGTTCTCAGCCGCTGAGAGGGCTATGGACTTAGGTGCACTTCTTCCAGCTCTACTAAAAGACGCGGGGTATTGGGGGAAGACTTGTGAAGGTTAAAAGAGTTTGTGCCCTCTACTGGCCAATCTCAGTATCACAGCTTAGCGCAGGTCTTGCTGCTGCACTATGGAAACATGCTACTGCCATGGACACAAATATCCACATTGTCTCTTCATCTCCCATCATTCATCCATTTTGTGTTTTCAAGAATATTCAGATACCACCAAGGTACCATGCAATTCTCTTCTCCTTCTGAAGAATCTTTACGGCTTCCTTTGTTTTTGAGGATTCCCTTCCAAACTGTTTCCTGTCTGACCTGTCCCTCCATGACATGGCTTTACATAAGAACCACACTTTCCCACATGATATTTATGTTTGTCAATTCTGTTGTTTCCCTGTGAGACCATTTTCCCCGATTTTTGCCCCGAGGCATTACTGCTAGTCCTTTAAGACGATTTCTTTATCTTTTTTTTTTTTTTTTTTTAATTTCGTATTTCCACTGCTCTTCCCCCCACTTAAAAAATCATAGGTGTTGCTTATTTCAAACAGTCTTCATTTGTAACTCTATAACAATACTTTTTCTTTCTTATCTATGTTTCACTCACCATGCACCAGGCACTGTTCTAGATATGGGGATGAATGACTAAGGAAAAGACTGTGATCAGAATCAGTCTCCACTCTACATTTTGGTTTGAGCAACTACAGCAATTGATTTTCTATTTTCTAGTGGAAAAACATTGAAGGGAGCAGCTTTGGAGGGCAACAGTCAATAATTCCATTTTGGAATGAATTTTATATTTATTGTAAAGCACGGTGGCTATCCTAATAACAGCATATTGTTATCATGTGGAAACAAAATGAAAAATCACTTTGAGGTCTCTATAGTATTTTCTCTGCAAAAATGATCATAGAGAGATAATGCACATATTATTTAGCTTGATTGAGTGGTTCCACAATGAAGAGCAATTTCAGAACATCATATTGCACATAGTCAATATTTACAGTTTTACTTGTCAACAGCAACTAATAAGCCATTAATTTAAAAAAATGAAGTTTTTGACTTGTTGACCATGAAATGCCATTGAAGGGGTGTGATATCATAGGTGGATAGATGAGTCTAATACACAAGAGAATGTATATATACTTGAGATTCTTTAAATACACGTGTATTGGGCATTTTAAACTCATTAGAGTGAAAATGGAAAGTGAAGCAATCTGTGGACTGAACTCTGGAGCTACTTGAATGCTGCAAAGACAAGAAAAAAATGAACACAAAAAAATAACGTGAGTGGAATGAGGCAGATAGAAGACCCAAGGGACAGTGATAAGTGCAGAAGGTATTTCATAAAATGTTGCATCCAACCTTATCATTAGGATGATAAGTCAAGGAAATGGATGTCTAAGAACTCACTCATGTATTTGTACACTGTTAGGCACCAGAGATGTTATCTATGATTGACTCACCTCTTCAGATGCCTGACAGAAGGATTCAAGGAAAAAAGTGAAACGAACATAAACAGACAATACTATGTAACATTGTAATATGAAAGAGGCAGGGGATTCAGGCAGGGGCAGTAGGAGACATGAGTGGGAGATCCTGTGTTTGGTGGCATGATGATAGACTTATTTAGTAGAGACAGAATACCTAGTGAGACCCGTAAGAGAAAACTGCACTCTTCAATAAGCACTGACCATTAACAGATAAGAAAAGGGTTATCATGGCTAGGCATGGCTGCCTGTTTATCCATAGTCATGGTGTAGACAGGGAGAGATGGGTCTCAATAATGGCAGCTTAGTAGATTTGCTGGTAAAGTTAGTGGTGATGCTGGCAGAGGAAATTCCCAGTTCCTTTTCTTTTCTCCCCCTTCTTGTCTTCTCTTTCCTTTCTTCTTTTCTTCTCCTCCTACCATCTTTTCTCTTTCCTTGTTTTTGTATTTATCTATCTATCTATCTATCTATCTATCTATCTATTTATTTATATTTATCTATCTATTATCATCTATCTATCTATCTACCTACCTATCTATCTATCTATGTTTATCTATCTATCTATCTATTTATATCTATCTATCTATTTATTTATATCTATCTATCTATCTATCTATCTATCTATCTACCTATCTATCTATCTATTTGTGAAGGAACTAAGAAGCTGCTGCAGCTGAGCGTGAGAAAGGCATAGAAACTTGAGAAAAGAAGAGAAAGTGTTAAACTGTGAGAAGGAAGGAAGGAAGCACTCATTTTCCTTGGATTATCCTATTTGTTTTTCAAGTCATTCTTCTCCAACAGAACCCTTCTCACCAACCTTCCAGCAAGGAATTATCTGCAGAGATGGTGCTTAAAAATATAGGGGTTCATGGTTCAAGGCTACTAAAGAGGTGTTCTATAATTAGGTGATTCTCTCTCACAACCTCTCCCATGTTTAAGATTTTAAGCTATGAATTTCACTCTTGCGTGTGAGCCACATTTTGCAAAAGCATGTTTTTGCTGCCATAAGATAAGAGTGGAGTTGTGAAACACATTTCTTTAATGGATTAACTATGCTTCTTAAAAATCTCTTTGCTGTGAGATTTGCTACCAGATGGGAAATTCTATGCTCCCCACGTTAACATTTTCCCACAATTGCAGCAAAATAAATTCACCTTGTTTAAGCAAAATTAACATATATGTGTAAAACATGATATCATTGTAAATAGATATGCAAATAGGAGTGATAAAAACTTGTTGCTTATGAATGACAGAAACAGAAGTGGGAAAGAAAAGATGACTTGCTAACAATCAGAAGATGCCCAGAAAGTACTGTGTCTTTTACTTTGTCTCTAGCAGGGCTTCAGGAGAAATGCTTGGTATGGTTCCATGTTCCCGAGATGCTGTACTCTTAGAGAGAAAAATTCTTTGTAAAACAGCAGTTCTGAAAGCTACTGAAGTCCTGCGTGGACTGGGGAAGTTAGGGAAGGTGCCTGGTGGGCAGCTTTATACACTGGGGAACGTTTATTTACGGAGTTAACTTTGCCAGAGCTTGCTTTGACAAAATGGAGACCTCTGCCTTTCAACTCCCATTGTACCGGCCTTACTAGCCAATTTCCCCCCACATGAATACATCTTAGTGAGACTTCTTTAGAACTGTGTGCTGGGAATGTCATGGTCCACATTATACCTAATGTGTGTTTTGAATGAGAGTGGCCCCCTTAGGCTCATACTTTTGGATGCTTGGTCTCCAGGTGGTAGAACTGTTTGGGAAGGGTTAGGAGACATGGCCTTGTTGGAGGAGATGTGCCATTGCAAGTAGACTATGAGGTTTCAAAGACACGTCATCCTGAGTTTCTTTTTATCTGCCTCATGCTTTTGTCTCAAGATGTGAACTCTCAGCAAATGCACCAACACTGTACCTACCTGCCTGCTGCCACAGCTGTAGCCCAATGGTCACAGGTTCTAGCCCGCTGAAACTGTAATACGAGAATAAACTCTTCTATAATTTGTTTTGGTCATGGTGTCTTACCACAGTCATAGAAAAGCAACTAAGACACATAGTTTTGAGAAAACCGTAGTATGGGGGATAGCTAGCTTGCTTCCCTTTGAGATCTCAATGCATTTACACCAGAAGCTTCCACTTCCCACTGATTAATCTATCTGTAGTGTGTGCGTAGAGAGAGTCCATTTTGAATTTAGAGTTCAAGCAAGGTATGAATTTTCTTGACAATGGGATTTCCACCAAAGAAGATGATCATGAGAAAGAGCCTTCACTGCAGCAGAGGCCCAGTTCTCAGGTGTAAAAGACAATACATAGCTGTTCTACTGTATTAGCCGCCATTGCCAAGACAAGGTGGCTGACACAGACAAAGGCCCTGGAGCGGGTAGTCTATTGTGGGAGGCATACAAACAAGAGGTCAATAGCAAAATTCATATTGTGTCCGTGTATAGTGTTTATTGCTACCAATAAAAGGGTGTATAAACCCTAAAGATACATGAGGAGTCAGGGTGACTAAGAGAAAAGGTGCCATTTTAGAGAAAGCCTCTTTAACTATGTGAAATCTGAGCAGAGACCTGAGAGAAAGCAAGAAAATGTGGACTGTGGAGCTGTGCAGAAGCAAGCTTATTCTAGAAAGGTTGTGAGTGAATGATAATGGGCATGTAGGACTTGGTCACCAAGCAGGAACAGAGAAGGGAGATCTGCCTGTGGGAAGCCTGCGACGTGGCTTCACAGAAACACCACACAAAGAGGCCTGGAACCTTCTCCAGTGTTAGGAAGTCACCACTTCCTGCTCATTGCCATAGCCAGGTCCTTTAGGGGACCTGGGATCCATTCTTTCATTCTTTCACTCTTTCACGTAACCATCAGGTTTCTATGGTCTTGATCCTACCACTCTCCAGCTCATCACTGTCATGGTTTGTGGTTTGTCTGTCCTTTTTCCTGCCACCCCTGTCACCTGTCCTTCACAAAACTGCCTCTTTCTGGACTCAGGCTTTTGGTTCCTGATCGGACTTGTGCCCCTCAAGCAACCACATGACTTGTACCACGTCTTAGCCAGTGTTCTATTGCTGTGAAGAGTCTCCATGGCCATGGTAACTCTTATAAAGTCTTCTAGATGGGGTTGGCTTCCAGGTTCAGAGGTTTAGTCCATTATCCTCACTAGAGGAAGCAGGGCAGCATGCAGGCAGACATAGTGCTGGAGCCTTAGCTGAGAGTTCTACATCTAGATCTGCAGGCAGCAGGAAGACAGCAACACTGGGCTTTTGACATCTCAAAGCCCACCCCAAGTGGCACAATTCCTTCAACAAGGCCACACATCCTAGTCCTAATCTTTCTGAAATAGTGCCACTTCCTGATGATCAAACATATTTGAGCCTGTGGGGGCCATTCTTATCCAAACCCTACTTCCTCAGAAAGAAATCTTGGATTACCCAATTGGAAGACTGAACTCCTCATAGCATCACTCTTTATACTTTTCTTGGCTCCTAAAGTGGATACAATCCTGAATTACATTATTTGTTTAATAAACAAATCTCAGCTGTGTCAGTGTGTAGACTTAATCTTGTCCAGGTAGGTTCTTGTGACCATTCAGAATGTGTGTCAGAGTCATCACACATTAAATACGGTATTGGTGTACATGGAGTAGAGACAACCTGAGCTTGCTGGCTGATTCATCATAGTCAAAGTCAAGGTTCTGGTGGGTGAAGCTAAGTGAGCATTCTTCATGATTTCACTCAGCAAGGCTTTGTCTTGTCTGGGCCCTACATTATATCTTGCATGTTTGATTCATCAACCCCTCCTTTTATTTCAATAAAGAGAATAATCGAGGTCTGATTATTTTGATTTTAATGCCTAATCGTAGTGGGACTGGATGAATTAATATAGACTCAGTGTGGAACTGCTAGGAGGAAAAAATGTCAGCCTTTGGAAGCTGCAGGACTCGGACTTGGTTTAAACGATGCATTGTTCAGGCACTCATTTGGTGACAATATGAGAGATGATTTCCTTGCTTTTGCCATCAGGTGGTCTGCTGCATTGGGAGCAAGTGGATGGGGGAGCGTGTGCCCATGGGGAGAGAACTGAACTATGAATGCACTGGTTGCTCTGAAATCAAGCAAAAAATAAAATGAAATCTGATTTTGTGTTTATTCAGCCACAGGGGAGAACACAGTGGTGGCAATATCCCAGCAGAGGCAGGCATTGGAATTGAATACTTTTTCTTTAGATGAGACTGGATTCTCTCGGGCCTGCCCCATACAGTAGTACCTTCTTCTGTTGGAGTGGGAACAGCTTCCCAGTAGAGAGAGAACCTTAAGGTACCTGAACCACCCAAGGGAGGAGGAAGAAAAGTATAGCCCCAGAGAAGATATGGAGCTGCCGAGAAGATAAACAAACAAGCAAAACAGCCATGCAACGTGAGCACATGAAATCAGGCTGTCAGCCTAGTCAGAGGGCGAACACTGCTACTTGTTTATAGACAAGATGAATATGAAATAACGTGAAGACAAACGGCGCCAGTTTCAGTGGAGGCATGCTGCTGTGCAGCAAACACAGACACCCTCAGCTCTGACTCTCACCTGCCTGTAGAAAAACGCATCTCATCTGTTTCAGGAAAAATAACACCATCCAAAGTCAAATCATAAAGAAAGCTTGCTTCCTAGTCTGAAGGGAAACAACCGTGGCTTTCCCTTCTTTTTAGTAAATAGTGCTCTTTACTTTAAGCTGAAAGTTTTGTTTAACCTGTCTTAATTGTGAGTAATCCCAGGACATTCCTCCCTAAATTAGTTCACTGGATGCATGGACTTTTTTGATATAGTAGCCAGGCTCCCCGTGTGGCTCTTTGAGTTTGAAATTAAAGAATATTACAATAGATAGCTAGCATGCTTAACTGGCACACACTCTGAAAGTGCTCACCAGCTACAATGGCTCCTGTCCAGTATACTGAACTGTGAAAACATGAGGCATGCCTATTGGCGCGGAGGCTGCTCCTAAAGTAGCCTAGGATAGCAGCACTATGGAGGGAGTATTCATGTTGAGATGCAGGAGTATTTCTGGTTAAGACTAATTCCTTTTTTTTCTAGAGTTTTAAAGTGTGTGTGTGTGTGTGTGTGTGTGTGCGCGCGCGCGCGCGCGCGCGCATACACGTGTGGTGCAGGGTGCCATAGACTGAGTGTTAAGGCGCATTGGTGGAGATCACTATGTTCTTGCTTTCTCCCTTGCTGAGGCAGCCTCAATCAAGGCTTGAGCTGAATCTACTATTATACTGTGGACTCCAGACAAACTGGCCTTTGAATTTCTGGGAACTTGTTCTCTATCTGCTACCTCATTGTAGGCATGCTGGGATTATAGATACATGCCACTGCATCTGGTGTTTACCCAGGTTCCAGGGACTGAACTCAGGGCCACAGGCTTGCATGACTAGGTCTTTTACCCAATGGTCTCTCTCCCTGACTCGTTATTTTCTTTTTAAAAATTAAATATATATATTAAGGCTGGAGAGGAAGCCTAGCAATTCAGAGTGTTTGCTGCGCTTTCAGAGGACCCACATTGGACATTTCACAATACCTAATCTCTAGCTTCAGATATCTATCTATCTATCTATCTATCTATCTATCTATCTATCTATCTATCTTCTATCTACATATATATGCACATATACACATGTATATTAAAATATATATATATATATGTATTATATACATACATAAAACTAACACTCTCCTCTGGCCTCTGTGGACAACCAGAAACAGATGTACACACACACACACACACACACACACACACACACGCACACTCACACGCACACGCACACACACACACACACACACGAATTAACAAACAAACAAATAAACAAATGTCTTTAAAAAACAAACACTTAAAAGAAAATTTTATTTAAAAATTGTGTGTGAGTGTGCGTGAGTGCACTCACCTGGGAGGGTACACTTGCACATGCCAGAGGCTGACACTTTGATGTCTTTCTTAAATCCACTCCTCCCCCTCCACCTGAGATAGACCTCTCATTGAACCTGAACTTAGGTTTGGGCTAGCCTGGCTGCTCAGCAGGCTCCTGGGACCTCCTGCTTCTGCTGAAGCTATAGGCTTGTGCTGCTGCACATGACTTTGGTTGAGTTCTGAGTATCTACACCCACCTCCTCCTACTGTGCAGCAGGTTCCCACCCTGCTGAGCCACCTTCCCAGGGCAGGGCAAGTTCCTGGAACAAAACTGCATACGGAAATTCAGTAAATACAAATGATAATTAAAACAGGGAAAATTAAAACAGGGAAAATTCTTTTCATTTCTCCTAGCTGAAGCCTTTCAGGTGACCCCCACCTCGGGGAGGGGGGTGCGGGGAACACTGGTGTAGTTGGTGGGCATCATCCATGCTGTGACCAGACTGGACTTGACTTTGACTCTTCCTTGTCCTTGTTTATGAGCCCAGCAGCTCCAGGGACTTTATGAAAGTCAGTTTTCTAACCTGTAGTGCTCATCAGCTGTCTCAGAAGGTTGGAAAGGCAGGTTTGATTTTCTCATTTCTCAGATGAGGAACCGAAGCTCACAAAGCAGCATGCCTGCCAGTCAGCTACCCAGCAGGCAGAGGCCAGAAGCAAGACCCAGCCCAGGCCTCTCTCTGTGGGACTTCACTCCTTCACATTGTAATTTCCTGTTTAAATTGAAAATTTTCAATCCAAGCCACTGAAGAAAAACAAAACTAGCTATCTGGATGTCACTTGTGATCTTTTATTTCCTGGACAAATATAACAAGAGCGGGTGAATATTTTTAAATTTGCTGCAGAAATTGCCACCCTTGAACCAGAAAACAGTGTCCAGTAGATCAAATCTTTTTGATGCCCTTCTCCATTGAAAGATATGTCTCATGCATTTACCTCATCTGCAAGTAAAGAAATAAAAATATCAAGCAAATAAAACTCTCTGACTCATCACATATATTTTGAAAAAAGGGGATATTTTTCAAAATTTCTTATTTTCAGTGGTAAGATTGGAAGCCAACCTGAACTTCATGAGCTGAGCACAAATGTACAGGCCTGAACTCTGTTACTTCCCACAGTTTACAGCCATGTGAGCATGTAATTTTGACAGATCCTGTGTAGTGTTTTCAACATTTAAACCATCATTCAACGTTTTTTCCTATTCATCAGAAAATCCTTGTAACTTCCTCTTGATACCCTCTAATTCTCCTTTTCTGTATTTCCACCTGGGGATTTCTGCCCTAGAGTAGTTCATTTTATCACACGAAGAACACATATGCTAACAGGAAGCCCATGGAAGAGCCTGAAAGTGGCCCTCAAGAGGAAGCAAGAGGGCTGATTCCAGCACTCTTACCAGCCTGTGGCTTTGGACTAACCTTTTCCCATCTCTGACTCAGTGACCTCTAGGAGCTTTCTGGATCTAGTAAAGCTGGCAGCTTTTGGAGCTGTTTGTAAACCATCTTACAGAAGCACATTGTGTTTGTCATTATTGTTAAGACAGATACAAAGCTTTAAAACTTGCATCCGTGGATGAGTTTTAAGATGATTCCCTTCCTAGAGAGCTGTTTACTTTCAGTAACTGTGATAGCAGTTGCCATAGCCACAGTAACCCAGCTACAGTGTTTATTTGACCATACCTGCTGCTATAATTCTACGTGTGCTCCCTAACTCCTACTGTTCTTGTGCTATCAATGTGCTGTTGTATATCAGAACCTTTGAATACATGGTGTTTAATGGCTGATACTACTCTCACAAGAGAGAAAAGTAGACCTCAGAAAAGCTAGTGATGATTGGACTGGAAAGAAGGTTTCAGTCAATAAGTGGTTGCTGGGCAGGCATGGAGACCTGCATTCGCATCCTCAGGACCAAGATCAAAGCTGAACACCAGAGTGCACATCTTTGAGCCTGGAGCTGGGAAAGCAGAGATAGGTGGATCCTTGGAGTTTTCTGGCTAGCCAGCTGTGGTAAATTAGTGAGATCTTGGTTCAGTGAGACCTAGACTCAAAAATTCTCTAAAATCTTCTGAGCATGAGTGAAGAAAACACCTACAGTTGACTTCTGGTTTCTACATGCATGCTTCTGAACACATGTGTTCATGAACTCCTGTAACCACACATATCATACACATGTAGGACTGCATGCACGTGCACGTACACACACACACACACACACACACACACACACACACACACACACACACACACGATCATCACCACCACCATCACTTCCCTAAACAAAAAACCAAAATGAACAGTTGGCATCACTGAGCTGGTACATTACTGACTTCACATGCACCTGTTTCCAAAGCTCATACTTCTGTATCCTGCTTTGTGACTCATCGGCCCTTACAATTACAGCCTTCACCCTCAATCCCTTTCTACCTGAACAAAGCACACACGACTATGAGCACTTCAAAGGGCTATACAGGAAGTGCGGATGGATGTCCAAAAATGGTTTGTTTCCTTTGTGTTCACTGACTCTGACTTGTCGTGAATGCTTCAAAGTTATCTTACTGCCATTTCAAAGGCAATTGAGGGGGCATCCATGGAGATGGATGGCGTCGGCAGCCTGTGGCTGAATGCATATTAAGTTCTATTCATGGATTTCCTAGCAACCAGAGCCCAATGACGCACGCAGCCCGTGAGCTTGTGTTGTGCTCATGTAGAGAATTCAATCACTTGGATTTTATTATTAATATTTTTAGAAAGCCTCCCCAGACTGGCTGTTTGAAATGCGTTGTTATCTGAGTTACTATCGGCAGCAGGCTCCAATGACATCTGAAGTCACGAGGACTCGCGGGTGCTCAGAAATGCTTTTGTAAGAGACTACTTCCATTTCAATACTTCTGACAGTTAAAGATTTGTTGGAGAAGGAAGGAAACTAAAAAGAGAAACTTTAAAGTATGTGATCTCGGCAAAGTCCTCTCATGAGACAAACCTAATATAAATGAGCACCAGTACCTGGGTGAGACAACAGGCTGCATCTTTGGCCTCATTTACACCTAAGGGATGTGGTAAAGCCAAGAGTACACATTCACAAGACATTGCATAAGGGAAGAGTGGAATAGTTTACATATTAGGGCTCACTGGATACAAACGTACATGGGCTTAAAGGACATCAGTGTCTGTCCTTCATTGTTTCAGCCAGCCTGCATTGGTGCAGGCTGCTTGGCAGTGTTTCTTCAGTTTTAATTTGTGCTCTATTGGATACATGGTAAATAAACAGGTAGTCTGGTGCACTGGTGTATGTAGTGTTCAAAGTTATGGTGAAGTATATGCACATATGAGAAGAGGAAGCTTTTTCACCATTCCTGGGAGAGCTATGCTATGCAGCCATTATAAAAACCAGCATGGTGGTTTCTCAAAGGCTGAAATTAAAACTACTATATGATCCCGTGATATCCTTGCTGGTTATATACCCAAAGCAGTCTGTAACCTGACTCAGAGACCCTTGCTCATCCATGTTTATTGCTGCTCTTTTCATCATATCAAGGAAATGGATTCTGCCTAGATGTCTATCAACAGATGAGTGAATGGAAATGTGATGCCTACATTCAGTGGCGTTTTATTCTGTGGTGAAAAGAAATAAAAGGAGATTTGCAGGAAAATGGACCGAACTGAAAAAATACCATCCAAAGGAGGAAAGTCAAGCCCAGAGTGACAAACACTGCCTGTTTTTCTCTGACGGAGCTCTTAGCATTTCCATCTTAGGGGTGTGTATTCATGTAAGAGTGAATGTGTGTAGAGCTGGGAAGCTAGAAAGGGGCACAAAATGAGGTGAGAGGCGTGAAGAGAGGGAAGCAGGGAGGGCAAGAGAACGCGTAGGATCTGGAAGTGGAAAGGGAATATTGGGGCTAGAAAGACGTGAGTGGTTGAAGAGCAAGGAGATGAGGGAGGAGAGGGATGGGGAGCACGGAGATGAGGGAGGAGAGGGATGGGGAGCACAGAGATGAGGGAGGAGAGGGATGGGGAGCACAGAGATGAGGGAGGAGAGGGATGGGGAGCACGGAGATGAGGGAGGAGAGGGATGGGGAGCACGGAGATGAGGGAGGAGAGGGATGGGGAGCACAGAGATGAGGGAGGAGAGGGATGGGGAGCACGGAGATGAGGGAGGAGAGGGATGCGGGAGCACAGAGATGAGGGAGGAGAGGGATGGGGAACATGGAGATGAGGGAGGAGAGGGATGCGGGAGCACGGAGATGAGGGAGGAGAGGGATGGGGAACATGGAGATGAGGGAGGAGAGGGATGGGGAGCATCATCCAATCTCTGTCAAAACACCATGAGGGAAACATACTTTGTGAGTTAACTGAAAAATAATGGAAAGAAATGGAAAAATGTACACACACACACACACACACACACACACACACACACACACACACCTTACCGATTGGTCCTGTCAAAAATGTAGTTATTTAGCTTCTGACTGGCTGTATGTTTTTGTATGGGTGATTTCCAAGGCTTTGATAATTTTAAGAGAAATCCAGTTACATAAAATATCTCAAGTGAGAATATTTAAAGTAGTCAGTGCTGTGGATATCACTCTGTATAAATAAAATGCTGTTTGGCCAGTGGCCAGGCAGAAAGTATAGGCAGGACAAGGAGAGAGGAGAATTCTGGGAGGTGGAAGGCTGGGGGAGAGAGACACTGCCAGCCGCCGCCATGACAAGGAGGATGTAAGGTAATGGTAAGCCACGAGCCACGTGGCAAAGTATAGATTAATAGAAATGGGTTAATGTAAGATAGAAGAAGTAGATAACAAGAAGCCTGCCACAGCCATACAGTTTGTAAACAATGCAAGTTTCTGTGTGTTTACTTGGTTGGTTCTGAGCATCTATGGGCCTGGCTGGTGAGAGAGATTTGTCCTGACTGTGGGCCAGGCAGGAAAACTCCAACTACAAGTCAGTTTGAGAAGTTAGCCAATTAATCCAATGATTCTATTAGTTAATTAATTAATAATTAGTGGTTTAGAGGTGGTCTATGTAGTTCACTGGTTTTTCCAATTTATGGCCTTTCTGTGTAAGCCTTGCCACCCTGTTTAGCCCACTGTCCTATTTTGTTCAGACTATACTGTTTCTAATCCAGTTTCTTCTTTGATAAAGTGATACATGTAGACAATGCATTCTAATCATTCTCATGATTGCTATCTCTTACCTCCCTCCTCCTCAGGTCAACCCTGTCTCCTGCCTGCAAAACACTTCCCCACATCCATGTCTTCTGGCTTCTTCTGAATTGAACATTTGTTTAGTTTTGGAGGTTTCCATAGATTCTTTTGTATCCCCCCCTTTGATTCTTCCTTATGTCCCTAGCTTCCTTTCAAATTCTTCTTTAGTCATTAATGTTTCACACACATGCCTACAAGCCCCACTCTGCCCTGAGTTCATGTAGTATTGCTTATATGTACATGTGTGCTGGACTGACTGCTTGACATTGAACCTGAATCTCCTGTCAGCATTTGCCTGTAGCTCTTCATCCAAGGGTAGGACCTTGTAAAATTTCCCTTATCCACTTTGGTATGTCAACTGATGTCATTCTGCAGGTCTAAGTTGCTTTAAGAGATACATTATGCTATAAACTCATTGATAGTGACAAATCTCTCTTTGTGTTCTTTGAGGGATGATTAACATTGAACTTGAGCTTTGCCTTTACTCACCACTGAACATTATGAGAATTGCCCTGGATTTGAGGTGCCTGTGTGTGAATTTCAAAATGGCCTCAGAGTGTCACAGAGAGATGATAGTATGAGAGGTAAGAGTAACCTACCTGTGACCTGAACGTCAAATCAAAAGCTACAGAATGTGAGTCCTCACATTGTGTGAACTTGCTTATATGAGTACAGAATGGACGTAGAACAATGGAGACTAGAAATAAACAGCTTTCACAAAGTATACACTGTTATCTGATACTTTCGGCCAAAACAAACAAATAACAACCACAGAAGGGCCTATCATCAAATCTCTATACAAATACTTCAAATTTCTGCGACAGCTCTTTATTTTTTTTCCATAGAAGCATACTATAACGGCCAATGTTAAAGTACTGGCAATGAAAATGTGTCTTTCATCTTCGTTATCCCCAAAAGTACTTTTATGATGTCTAGAATAAAGCTTTAAGAAACAGGTGAGAGTGAAGGAGCCAAGATGCTTCTTGTGTGGAATCCTAGCCACCCGGGAGGCTGAAGCAGGGGACTGAGGGCACCAGCTGAGGTAAGTCAACAACATCATGTCTCAAACTAAGATAGAAAGCAGTGGACTTGTTAGCCCAGGGGTAGAGGTTTGCGTGCCTGAGGCCTTGGGTTTGTTCCCTAGTTCTGAAAAAGAAAAGAAGGGAAGAGGAAAGGGGGCTGCAAACACTTGCATAACTATTCTAGAAAACAGGAAAAAGTTGTGCAGTACAGTTTACCAGGGAATTATTATAGATTACTTAACATAATCTGTTGTGAATAGAGACTTCAATTTTTCAAAGACACCAAGAAGTGGTCCCTATAAGTAGTTTTGTTTAATATTTAATCTATATTATTTTATCATATACAATATAATACATTATATTAAATGTTTAATATTTAATCTCATATATAATCTAATAAAAAACTTTGCTTGACACTTTCCTTTTTTAAACTTTTAAAAAATTTATTCTTTGTCTTTCACATCATGCATCTTGATCCCATTCATTTCCCGTCCCTTTATATCTGCCCTGACAACACTCACCACCACCAACCCCCCCCCCCCCCCCCCGCAATAAAATCAAATTTAAGAGGAAAAAAGGAAAAATCTCATCGTGAAAGTTGTAGTGTGATACAGTGAGTTACACAATAAACCTTTGTCCGTGTATCTTTACTTGGAAGTGTTCATTGCAAAGAGTCATTGGTCTGGTTCAAGGTCTCTTGTTTCTGTTACACTGTCACTGCTGGGCCTTCACTGAGACTCCTCCTTTATACCCTGCTATTGCCCTATGTTGTGGAGATCCTGCAGTTTTGAGTCTGCAGACCAGCTCCTTCCAGTAGATCACAGATGAAGTGGATGCTGGGGTGGGCCAACTCACAGCCCTGGTTCTGGGCCTGGGGAGGCGCAGGACTGGTCAGCCCGTCAGCTCTCCCCCATCCTCACCACCAGGGTGAGCTCTTCAGCACTGTCTCAGCTAGTTCATCCCTTGCAGCAATGAGCGAGAGGCAGGGCTAGTTCTCCTGCTTTCATGTCCTCAGGGTCTGTATGACACTACCATACCTGGACCAACAGGTCCAGCTCTACACTGTGTTGCCCAGACGAGGTTCAGGGGACACTCCTCAGAGTGCTGCAGCTGTGCTAGACATTTTTTTTTTAAAGTAACTTTACTAAAGGAGCCCTCTCCCCAATACCAAGCTATTCCTTCCTTCCTTCCTTCCTTCCTTCCTTCCTTCCTTCCTTCCTTCCTTCCTTCCTCCCTCCCTCCCTCCCTCCCTTCCCTTTCTTCTTCTTCTCCTTCTCCTTCTCTTCCTCCTCCTTCTTTTTCTTTGGTTTTTTTCTGTGAAGCTTTGGTGCCTGTCATGGATCTCTCTCTGTTGCCCTAGAACTCGCAGAGATTCGCCTGTCTCTGCTTCCTGAGTGCTGGGATTAAAGGCATGCGCCAGCACCATCTGCCCTAGCTATTTCTTATATAAACTGCTGACCAAATTGCTAGAGCAGAATGTAACATTCTTCGGGATACGCCCTGCTTTTGATTTGCACCGCAGCCATAGTGGGTATGGACTTCTGCCTGAGGGACCCAGGCTCGCTGATCAATATGCATAGAAGCTGGATTGCCAACTCATGGAAGCTTGTCTGGACCATTGAGGGTAGAGGTAGGAGGGGCTTGACTTCCACTCTCCCAGCTTCTCTCTGAAGGATTGTTCAGAAGGATTCTTTTGAGGAGCCACAGACTGAAATGTAATCCTGCGGTCAAGCCTCTGTGGCTCCTGGGGTGGAGGTGGGCTATCACAGTACCTACGCTACCTTTCGCTCGAAGGGTACTGATTGTACCTATCACCCTCCCAAGTGGATCAATTTCTACAAAACATAAAAGTCTAGATCTCCTTCATTCTATGCTGTCATTTTAGGCTGTTGCTAAAGTTTGGAAGGAAGGTTTGTTTGTTTAGAAAAAGGATCAGTTTCTCACCTCTCAAACCTTCTGTGTTTCCTCAGACTGGCTGATTACTCAGGGATTTCATTTTAGTGTTAGTTTAACATTTCATATTAATGACCACCTGTTGCCAGACGGGAAAGTAATGACAGTGTCCAGTGAAGTATGCCGTGGCAGAGCGGCACACAGCCCACGGGGCTGCCTTGGGAAAAACAGACCTCTGAGTGTTTTCAGCAAAATTAATTATTTTGGAATGAATGTGCCAGTTTCTCTCCAAGTGGCTAAATGTCAATCGGCTGAAAATAACTTGTCTTCCTAGGGGTCTTGATGTCAGTGCAGATTCATACATACATAGTTGGGATTTTAGGCTAAAATAAATTACCAAACAGTTCAGTCATCTCTGATGACAGATCAATTTGAAAGATCTTAGGATCTTGGCAGATGTTTATCTCATATAAAATTTAATGTTGGATTTGAGCCATCAGAGAGGTTACCCTTACAGGGATTCTATCAGATTTTTGTTGGTGGTCTGTGTTGGGATAATTAAAATCATCATCCATTACTGATTGTAGGAAGTCTTGGAACAGCTTCCATGATGATTTTTCCTTTCTTTTTTCTTTTTCTCTTAAATTTTATTTTATTGGAGGGAGGTGTTGCAGATACAAAGGGAAGGGAAATGAATGGGATCGAGATGCACAATGTGAAAGACAAAGAATAAGTAAAAAGAAAGTTTTTAATAGGAAGGAAAATGTCTAGCAAAGACTTTTATTAAAGTAAATCTAAGCTTCCCAGATTACTAAAAATGGGACACAAACATTCTTCCTGGTGGCAAAGGAAACTTGACTAGGATTTGTTAACTACAACTCTCTCTCTCTCTCTCTCTCTCTCTCTCTCTCTCTCTCTCTCTCTCTCTCTCTCTCTCACACACACACACACACACACACACACAAACAAACTATAGAAAAACAGTGAAATTTAAGCTTCCTTTGTCTTCTAAAATTTACCTAGACTCTTTGAGAAATACTTCTAAGTTTCAAATAAACACTCTCAAGAATTACTAAGAATTTTAAGTCTTAGTGTAATCTACATGAAAGTCATTATTCTGTTTTAATTTTACCGTAACATGTTGTTTTGTTTTGAGTAAGTTTCATTCTTTGGACTGGATAGATGGCTCCAAAATGTAACTCACTTATTGTTCTTCCAGAGGGGCCCTGCATGATTTTCAGCATGCACATCTAGTGGCTCACGACCACCAGCAGCTCCAGTTCTCAGGGGAACTGTATTATCTTTCGCTTCATTGAGCACTGCTATTATGTGCACATGACTCCATATAGACACACACACACACACACACACACACACACACACACACACACACACACACAATAAATAAATAAATAAAAATAAAAAAATCTTAAAAAATTTCCATCCCCTAATTCTTTGCATTGACATACAAAATTTGCTTCACTCTGGTATAGCCTATGAATATCCCAGTTCATGTGATCACAATGTGCAACAATGGAGTACACAGTGCTCTTTGTATTCCAGTAATCTCTTGGACAATCTTTGATAAACCCTGTCACTTTATTAAAAAGTTGCAGTTAGCTTATCACTGTGCTGTGACTTTCCTATTTTCATGTTACATAAATTCATGTATCTCCTTGGATCATTTATAGCTCACACATGTATTCCTGTGAACAGATCTTATTTGATTAGCCTCCATGGTATGTCTTTAAAATGATTATGAAATAACAATTCCCATGAAAGGCCTAGTATTATGTATTTCTTGGTAATTGTCGTATAAACTCTTGTTTAAGCTATTTTATTGATAGGTTTTGTTGTTTAATACTTTTGCATTGTTAGCAATATTTCACTACCTTGAAGTACTACTACCTTTAACATGAATACTTTAAGCCATTTCATAAAGAAATAATTCGTTAAGCAGAAATATCTGATAAATTAAGGACTCTGATTGTTTTACTATCTTTGCTCTGTATTTTTCTCTAATCTAGCAAGTATGAAGCTGACATCACTCATGTGTTCATTTTTTTCACAGTTTTCCCATCCTGGGTTTTATTGTTTTTAGCAATTTTTCTAACTTGTCATGCATACTTCTGGGCCATCAAGTCAAGTGTAAGATAGGAAACTCCTGCATTAGAATCATGTGTGGGTATTTGATAAACTTTCCAGAAATGTATATTTCTTGAAGATCTCTTCAAAGAGCATCTTAATGCAGGATTTGAGAATCCTCATGTTGAGTAAACTTTCAGGGTAATTTTTAAGCACAGCACACTTAGTTTCAGAACACCTGTCTTAGAGTTTCCTTCACTTTTATTTCTCTTTTATTGGGAAGAAGTCTTAGCATAATGTCTTAGACCTGTAGGTACTATGGGAACCAGAGGATTTTTTTTAATAGCAGTAAATCCCCTTTCCCTCTCCTCACAGCCCTCTCTACTTCTAAAACCCAAGCTATTAAGTGTGATCACCTCCAATGAGCTGATTTTTGGTTGTGCTTGGACACACAGTTCTTCAGAGAAGGAGGTATTAAAGTCTGAATCTTCATATTTTAGAGATCTGCAAAGCACAGTTACAGATGATTTAGTTTTTACAAGCATTTTCTTATTCTAACTGACTGAGCTAGTGTTGAAAACAAATGAGAGATATGTTCATTAGGTCATCAGTAATAATTGTCTGTACAATGCTGAAGGAAAAGAAATAGCAGATACATGATATTCTAGACAAAGAAGATAATTAAGACGATGGAACTAACCAAAGAAGGCATAGTTTTAATATACAGATATACAGCTCAAAAGGCTTATAACTCAAAAAGTAAATTCGGCTTAATTTACTCTGTCTCTCCAACACTTCTTTCATTTTCATGTTACTGGTGGATCAACTGAAAAACATGAAAAATGAAATAGCAAAATTAAGTTTGGGCAAAATGGAGTGGAAAGACTAGTTATGCACAAGTCATGCATGAAGGGTCATCAATAAAAAGTGATTACCAGTGGGGTCAGAAAAATCGTTACTGACATAAATAGATTTTGATAAATGTGGGTGATAACAACCAACGTATTATGGAACACATTTGCACATTCTGCTACACAGTATGTCCTCTCATCTCTTTTTCAAGCATCCTCCTATAGAAAGCCCAGCTTAATATGCAAAGCAAAATCAGCTGAAGACAACAGTGAAGGGTTAGACTGTGTTTGCTCAGCCTGTGAATGCAGGAGGATATTCATTGTCAAATCTAGAAGAAAGAGGAACTGGGGATGTATCTCAGCTGGTAGAGCACTTGTTTAGCACACATGATTTGTTCAATTCCCAGCAACACATAAACAAGATCTAGGGGTGCACACCTGTAATCCTAGCACTTGGGAAATGAAGGAAGATCTGAAGTTCAAGTTACATAGAAGTAGAGAGTTCATGGTCAGCCTTGGATACCTGATACCCTGTTTCAGGGGAAGAAGACAGAGATTTTTTAGCAAGGATTGTTGGGGCGGGGCATCATTTTGAGACATGATATTCAGTTACAAGTACAGAATTTCAGATTGCACCTTCTCATGCTTTGTAAACAGAGACTCATGGAAGCAGCAGGTCAGAACCAGTACTTCAAAACCTGCATAAAGAGGTACTTAGCTGGGACTGTCCCTTCCTCTTTTAATTTTCCCAACAAGCTTCAGAGCAAACAACAGCAACTGTCTTTCTGGATTCCAGACAAAGAGTTCTGCAGCCTCAGTCTCACAGCCTGATTCGAAACGTTGTTACTATGGATTCAATTCTCCATTACATCCCTTGTCCTCATGAGCCATCCTCAGACATTGGGATCAGTAATGACTGAATGTGTGTGTGTGTGTGTGTGTGTGTGTGTGTGTGTGTGTGTGTGTGTGTAGACTATTTTTGTTGATTTTATAAATGAATTTGACCTCAATATCAATAAATACTTTTCCCATCATATCTCATTGCTTTCATTATATTTGTAAGCATAGGTAGTAACTTGTTTAATCTGGAGATTATAACTGAAACTTAATAGAAAAGAAGGGTTTGTTTTTGATTGTAGTTTCTAGACAAAGTGCTGCTATGCAGCTTTGGCTCTCCTTGAGTTTCTATAGTCCTGAGATCACAGGAATACATTATCACACCTGGCTTTAGAAAATTATTTTTATAAGTGGGCTATAAACATTTATTTTTCTGAGTCAGTGCTGTCTATTTTCAACTTGACTTGCCTGTGGTCTGATCACATACCATCTCTAAAATATCTGTTGGTTACTTATCTCCCTCTGAGAGATTCATTAATAGTCTCTAGCCTTATGTCAAGTTAAGTCATACAAATGTAGACCTATCTAAATGACAGTGATTTAGTCTCATGCAAACTTAGAAGTAGAATGTATTTGAGAAATTATCACAGCTACTTTCCAAAGAGACTACTTTTCTGGACAGTGAGATAATAATCATCATGACTAGCATTAGCATTCCATTTTTTAAACCTGTTATCTTCTCTCATCGGTTTCTCTTGAAAATCAGGTAAGCCTTATGATACCCTATTTTCCTTCCTCAATAACTAAGACAAGCTGTGGTAGTCCCATCTGTGCCTGGCTCCATGCCAGGTTCTAGGAAATAGTATTATGAGGGCCATGAAAGTAGTTCAGCAATATGAGAGGGATTAACTTAAATGAAAGAGGTTCTGAGTTCAATTCCCAAAACTGCAAAGCAACTAGTCAACTAAACAAAAATAAAATCAAAACAATGAAAAGAAGGAAGTGGGGAGGGGAACAAGACTTGGTTAAAGAGAGGTAATTCCAACACAAAGACTATAATGCAATTTTGCATGAACTTTGACAGAAAAATTATTAAAGCCAAGTGGAGAAGCCAGTGAATAGCACTCACTGGTCTCTCAGCATTTGATACCCTGTTGAGAAATCTATGACTTAGAGAAGAGAAGTTTGGGTGGGTCCAATGAATCAAACTGTGAATCCAAGGGGAAGTTCAGTTTCTGAGTTGACTCAGTGGTTAACCTGGCACAATTCATGTCATGCTATTATTTTAATCATCCTGCCTGATCAAGTTTATGAAAAGAAAGAGATGAGAATGCAAACATGTCACATGTGACAGTTGTAATGGTTAAGAATGAAAATCACTAGAAAGAATTTGCTCAATCTTAAAAGCTCTAATGTGCATTCATAATCATCTCATTAATCATAGACTAACTACAATTCAGATTTCAAAGTCAAACATTTGGTGTATACTATTCTGTATGGGCTGATACAACAAAGTACATGGACTAGGTGGTTTAAATAGAATAATTAATTTTATTTTTTTTGGAGGTGAAACATCTAAGACCCTTGTGATCCTAACTCACTGTAGTTACCTTGCAGACCTCCTCTGCAAGTATCAGTACACTGGAGCTTAGGATTTCAAGATAAAGGACTAGGAACACAATTCAATGAGTAGCAATACAATTGTATTACCAATAGTATGAAAACCAATCATATAATCACACATCTATGATTCTGTTTCAAGCCTGAGAAAACTTCATTATCCTATGCTTATATATATCTTACCTTTATCCTATGATTTCTGATTTTGATGAAACTTTTTTTAAACAGCATGGATAAATTGACAAAACAGTAAGGAACCATGCCCTTTTGAGGCAGGAGTTACAAATGAGTAATTTCTGCCCAAACCTTTGGAACCAAATTAAGAACTAACATCAGAAGTTAAATACTGAAGTCATGCCTTGAAGCTGCTGTTAATGTTTGACAACATTGGTCTCATTTGGGGTATGTTTGCAGCTAAAGTTGAGGTTTTATTATAGTGAGCAGAATAATAAAATATAGTAATCAGAATAGGAGACCAGTAAAGAATGAAATCAAGTGTCACCAGTGAACAGCTATCTGGAGATAATAAATAATGACATCGATATTTGCTAGAAAATGCAATATCTTATCTTATTGTTAAAGGCAGGGTAAAAGGAGTCTTGAGTAATAAAAATAATAGATTAAAAGACATGAAGTTTCAAGTTGCACCAATACAAATCACTAACTTAGCTCTTTTCATTTCCTCATGCATATCAACTTTCCCCTGTCCCTCTTGCCCTATCTCCCTCCATCCCTCCTCCTGCTCCCTACTTCCTTCCAAAGTTTCCTCTTTACTCTTGCTCACTAAGGATTTTTGTGTACCCATGAAGAGTACCAGTATGGATAGGGAACCAGGCAAAGCCAGAAATTTCCTAAGGTAAATTTAAATATAATTTTGTGTGAGAAAGAGCTGTTAAAAGTGCTCAACATTTTAAATACATTAAGCATTTCTCCCTTTGCAGTTGATGGTCTACTTCAGGATTAATGAGGCAGGAGAGTTTGGCTCATGGGCTTACTTAAAGGAAATATGATTAGTGGCTTAGGTAAGTTAAAAAATTGACTTCCTTAAGCTCAATTACTTTGTGTACTTCCGCAAGTCTTCTGCATTTTCAAAGCAATTCAAACAAACAAAGAAGTACTAGTTATATGATCTAAATATTAGAAGAAGCTGAAAAAACAACCAATCCAACTTCATTGTGTGTTGGGAAAGTTACTATACAAAATCCATTGAGTCATAGAAGGCTTGATGATGTGGCAGATGGAGAGCAAAATGACCCCCAAAAAAATATAGGTTTGTTCTCTTTGTTACCATGGCTTTGCATTAGTGCCTTTTGCTGTTGTGATGCCCGTCACTGAATGGTTGTGGGTGCTGAGATCTTGGGTATGATGATGGTGATGCTGTAAGTCCAAGTCTTTTCCAACCCTTCTCATAGGATTGCAATCTGTACAGTCCTCATGTTGCGATATGGATGTGAAATGTTCTCCATGCGCTCATGTGTTTGAAGACCAGGACTCTAGCTGGTAGCACTGTTTTGGGAGGTTATGGGACCTTTAAGAAACAGAAGAGGGGAACCTGCCTTATTTGCTACAGTTCAGCCCAGGGTCTGACTGAGTGCTCTCTGCTTCCTCTTCTGTAGAGATGTGAACAAGCAACTCTGTTCCTCCTTCCAGAGAGTTACCTGCTACCATGCTGTACTAAAAACTCTATAAACCATGAACCAGAAGGAATACTTTCCTTCTTGAGTAGCTTTCTGTTGTGTATTTAATTATAATGATGAGAGAAATAACTGATAGCTGATTCAGTGCTTGGGGACAAGGAAAGAAAGTGAGAAAGAACAATCAGAAGAAATCTCATCTTCGAATTTCCTCTGAGAAACTGCTTGGGGAACGGAGGGAGAGAACTACTCTTTGCTCATTAATATGCATTTTTGGTAAATGCCTCTGAAATGAATACTGCCTCTGAATCACTAAAGCCGATTATATCAATCTATCAAAAATGCACAAAAACATATTTATTTTCCCCAGAAACACAAAGGAGCATGTCCCAAATGTATACTATGAAAGGCCCTCTCATAGTGGAATTGTTGAGAGTTAAGAGCTGCCTAAATTGAATTTCAAATTAAATAGACTTACAGATAGTTGTTCAAAATCGGATTTCAGGTCCAAGATAGTTGATGCTATAGGACGTTTACAAGATTTGAGTTTGGTCTTGACATTTTGACAATTGTTTTCTTTTAAAAATCCTACCACCAAACATATTTCATGTAAAAGCATGTTTATCTCCTTTGGGTTCTGACAGTTCTTAGGGATCACCTAGCTTTAATGTGGACATTTTGGTCAGAGTGTGTAGGTAGCTCCCTTTCATGGTTTAGATCTTGAAGATCCTCTGAAGCCAATAAGCTAAAGAGAATCTGATGACAGCACTACTGAGAAATTGTGGAACCTTCAGGAGATGGATACTTGTGAAAGCAAGTTAGGCCATTGGGGGGATGCCGTTGAAGGAGATATTGGCACCCCAACCCCTCCCTTCCTGGTCCCCATTGCTTTGCTTCCCAGTAACCATGTGTAACCATGAGGTGAGTAGCTTTGTTTCTCCACGCATGTCTACCATCATGTCCTGCCTTGCTAAGGATCCCAAATATGGGAGGCCAGTTGGCCATGTGCTGAGTCCTCTGATACTGTGAGCCAAAACCAATCTTTTCCCTGTTCAGTTGATTTTTTTGTTTTGTTTTTTTATTGCATCAATAATAAGCTGTCAATCACACCCAGTATTCAAAATTTCAAGATTAAGCTTTTTCCTGAGTTTGAGAGCTTATTTTGAGGCTCCAGTAGGAGCACGGCTTGCTCCTGTACCCTTGACAAGAGAGCAGCTCTCTTTGTCCTAGTGTGCAGCTCCAGGAAGGATGCACATAGAGTGGTGTTGAAAGACACAGACATCTGCTCAGCTTCCCAGATCCTCCCAATCAACCTCGCTGATCAATGGTGTATAATGTCTCATCAAGATTACCTTCACATCCCAAGAGGAGTTTATATCTCCTAGAACTTTCTAGAAGAGAGGTTTGAATAAATAGAGTTCAACACAAACAAAAACTCTGATAAAGCTTTTTGTTTGCTTGCTAGCTTTTTCCATCAAGTTTCTGATTGAAAAATACAGCGTGTAGAAGAGTTTTGCTTTAAGCAGATTCTTTCACTGTTGATAGTCTCAAGAGAATGAGTCAGTTGGTTTCTGTGAGCAGTTGGCTTGTTTGTATCTCTGGTTTCTGAATATTTTATAGGGCATGTTTGTTTCCCTCTGCATTTAATCTGCTAGAAAGATTAGAGCCTAAATCTATAGCTCATTTATTGCAAATTTATCAGGCTTCATAGAAGGACTTTATGAACACCGACGTCACTTCCGACTCTACAATTATTTCTTTTACTTTATCAAACTCATAACACTTACAGCATGTGTATTTTATCTTATTGCATTGTATCTTTTCCCATTTTTCTTAAGTATTTTTATTGGGACTAAGGGGAATATAAATCAATAATAAGTATTCATAATAATGTTAGCATGGTCAAAGAAAGCATAAGAAATGACAAATATCACTGCTTGAAACATAGGCACTGTGAAGTCTTCCTCACATAAGTTACTTTGAGCTTCAGTTTAGAAGCAAAATCCTGCTAGTTTTTGTTCCACTGATTCTAAAGTATAGATGAATCCTGGTTATACAAAGTCAGGAGAAGAAAAAGACTCTGCATTAAAAAACAAAACAAAACAAAACAAAAAAAACTTCTATCCAAAAGAACGGGGACACAATCCTCTTTAGATCATGCCTAGTAGCTGATGACTTTTACTTGGTGGTAATCACTGTGTTTGGAGATGATAGCCCCATCCTGGTGCAAATGAGAAGTGGTCTGCAGAGTCCACCCACAAATATCAGTTATTAACTTATCAGGTATTTTGCTTAGAGGTAGTTGGTAGAGAACCTTGCTCGGATCTGTTTACCATGGCAATACTTCCCTGTCCTTTTGGCCACCCTCATCAATCCACCAAGTAGAAGACCAATGCTTGACCTTCTGGTGTCCTGCGTCATTCTGATTGCTTGGGATCCCCATATAACGATTTTAGCTGTTCTGAATATCATCCTTGTGTTGGCCTGCACATGCAACTCAAGGAGATAGTTGTACAAAACTGACTGCTAAATTGGAATCCCCAGATGACAAGACAAAAATCTAGGCTCCTCCAACTATAAGATGGCTTGTGGGGGCATTCAAAATGACATTGAATAAAGCCTTCAACCAATCACCCGGCTAGTGAGCAGCAGTTGTGAGTTTTACTATGTCTCGGTGAGCTCAGCAGCTGAACAACTACAAAGAAATGCAACACTTCCTTAGTAAAGTGATGGTTTGTCTGAGACAGGGAAATTGCCAACTCAGACAAGAAATACATGTCAAGGATTTCAGAAGGTAGGGAAAGCACAGCCAGCGTATAATTAAGAATTTCTGGTAGCAGTAGAACCCAAGTATGTCTAAAGGATGGGGAAGAGTCACAGAGTGAAAGCAAGAATTCAGTTCTGCCCTGCAGGGTGAAAGTTGCCAATGCTGTGGGGGTAGTCTTTGTACCAGATGGCATCACCAAAAGAACACGACCCTGTCAGATTTCAGTCTACCCCTCAACCTGCTACCTATCAAATGTAGACAGTTTGGAATGTCACTTAACCCTTCAGAACATAAGTTCAGCACTCCTGTGAGAATAAAATACTATGGTCTATACCACTTTTTATTAGTAACAAGCTTGTGTTCGTAATTCTCTTTTCTATATCTCTATTAAATGAAGTGATCAGTTTTGGCTGGCATCTTTGTATAATATCAGCTCTGAGTTTATGGACGTGTGAGTGTCCAGAGAACACTTGTTTTCTCAACTAGTATTTTGGCAAGAACTTTTAGGAAAACAGTAATTTTCTTTGAAGTCACTGGATGATCATACAAGCTTCTGCTTTTGCTGAAATGAAGAAATGCAACTCACCATCTATGTTCTCAGCAAGTCTGCGGAGGAGTGAATTCAGTTTCCTGGCTTTGCTATTAGTGGTGTTTAAACAGATAGCGGGACTTCTTGACTCCAGGTCTCTAGAGGTGTTATCTGAGCAAGCTTAAGGGAAAGTCAAGCTTCAAACCCATAGGATAGCAGCTGCTTAAAAACAAGTCATGGGCTGGGAAGAACCCCAGGCTGCTGAGATGACTCAGTGGATGAAAATGCTTTCCTGCTTTGCATCGCAGCCTGATAATTTGAGTTCGATCCCAGGAACCACGGTAAAGGGCAAAAACAGCCCCATAATATTGTCCTCTGACTTCCACAAACCTGTCTGCTGCTCCTGCATGCTCCAGCTCCCCCCATGGACATTTTTTTTTTAATGCAAAGAGCCCTCATATGCCCTGGCAATTAGAGAGTTAGAGCAGAATCTGCTCTCTGAAGGACACAAACAAGCTTGGAGGCCTCTTCATCACACAGAGTATTAGCAAGCAGCTGTTCAGCTACAAATTCAAATATGGATTCTTGAGATGGAATCTTGTTCTGTTTGCACTTGTAAATGTTGCCTAGGCAGAAAAGCTGGATGAAATACTGCAGAAATCTTTCCTTAGGACGGTGGGTCTGAGCTAAACTTTAACGCTTTTGTCTCCTTTGATTGTCTTTCTTTTTTCTGCTGCTTTTCTGGCTGAATATGGAAATGAAAATGTCCTCAGAGGAAGCAGAAATGTTGCTCATGGTCGAGTGCAAATGCTCCCCGAGGCACAGAATTGTTTCTAGGGAGTGCAGCCTCATGGGGATAGGAGAAAGGAGCTGGGAATGGAGGAGAAGGACCCATTCTCTTTCCCTATCGCAGACACATTGCTGGCGCAGGACTTTACTGTATTTGGGAATTTTTAAAATTATAATCTGTTTTCTCAGAAGAAATTATCAATCCAGGTTGTGTCATGGGACTTGTAAAAGTTCTAGTTCAACCCTGGGATTCCATTCTTACTTTTCTGTTGTATTCTAAACTTGGCGAGAAACTGAAGTACCTTTAGTGGTTCCCAAATTCACATAACGTAATACTGAGCATGAGAAGCCCAGAGAGGCTTTAGATTAGAATATTGGAAGAATTGTTTTTTGAAGAGCTGTGCTTCATTTCTAGGTCTTTATATTGCACATAAGCCTGTTCATCTCCCCAAAGCACTCGACTATAATGCCGTAAACCACAGAAAAAGCAATTGGTGCATCAGCCTTGCATTATTAAATTCTTGAAAAACGGCACCTTGCCTTTCACACTGCCTTTGGTGTATCTGACAGGAAGCTGCTAGTTAGTCAATGATCACTTGTGTCATTTTTTCCAGACATCTTAGAGATCAATATTTGGGTAATCAATTTGACCCTGCAGGCAATCTAATTGGCCTCCAGTTGCTTTTGGCCTATCAGACGAAGCCTACTGTCTACTCTGCCCCAGCACACATCCTTTCTCCACCTTTTAATTCACACCTGACTGTGGGCACAAACATTGACTATTCGGGGTTTGAGAATATTAAATGGATTTTTCTCTATACTATCCCACCAAGCCTTTGGCTGTCCAAAGTTTCTTGTGGCTGAGGAAGTTCTACCCTGTCATGTCATGTCCCTTGTGGGCTTGGTTGTAAGACCCTTGTCTTTTGTGTAACTGCTTGCTGTGTGTGACAGTCCCCACACTGAAAGCAGCCATGTTCATCAAAGAGTCTCTCATTTTCTTAACTGACTGAGGAGAACAGTAATGAGTGTTCTGCTTTTGTGTTCCTCATTCAAACTTCCTCCTCTTGGGCCAGCAATCCCACCTATTTACCCATGAATGCTCTCATTTTTAATTCTATATCAAGCTATAGTCAGAAAACACTGACTGTAATATTTCACAGGCTTACTGAAGGTTGGAAATTGGTTGCCCAGAAGCTGGAGGACTGAAAAAAGCAAATCCTGAGGTAACACAGAATGGATGACTGTGGGGGCCGCCACCGCTGTAAGACTGTGGTACAAGGTTTAGAGGGCAGAATTTTTGCAGATTTCCGAGGAGGAATGTTAGATTTGTTTCAGGTTCTTCACTCAGAATAGAGCTCTGTGATGCTGAAATTCAGATCACCTGGAGGGAGCATCCTCCCTGGATGCTTAGAGGGAGGTCTCTGCTAAGCCTCAGCTTAGCACTTGCCTCCTGGAGTTCCTTGACTGGTGGTCTGAACTCCAGTGAAGAAGGGTCGCCACACCGTAAAGCACACCTAATAAAGTCAGAGGGGAGGGCCGGCATAAAATAGAAATGGCATAGGCTTCTCTTGTCTTCCCCCGTCTCCAGTGCCTCTTACATTGGCAAAACCAAATGGGATTCAGCTGGTAAAGCAGAAATGCATTTTCAGACTTCCTGCTCCAGGAAGCTGAGTAAAGAATGGATTTGGAGCAGAGAGAAAATATCGTTAGGCATTCAGATGCTTGTTTCTAAGCCTTCTAGTAGAAATTCAAATAAAAGTAGATACATTTTAATTATATTTTAAGCAAAGGCTTAAAAATTCTTCATATGTCAATGTTTACTTATTGATTCATGTATAGCTACATAGGAAAATTGCTTCAATTATTTTTAATTATCTTACATGTTTCCTCCCACATGCTAAGTAAGCATTCCACTACTGAGTTATATCCCAGCCCTCTTTTTTTCACTTAAAAATGATATATTTTAAATAACTATTTATACATGTACACACATATATTTAATACAAACTCTCTAGGGAAGTTAGAACTAAAGAAAATAAACATCAGAGACTCATTAAAACTTTTATTGTTGGAGTAGGAAAGACAAAATATAGTTCTTTGAAATGTTGTCTTCTCCCTGTAAGAAAAGTTAGAAGCAATTTCACTAATAGCTTTGGTTTGCTTCTGCATAGGAGCAGAAAGCTCCAGCTACAAGCACACTGGCCTTATAGGAGGGGAGAAAGCATTTCAAGTCTTGCAATTCTTTCCAGAGTATTCAGAATTGAGGATCATTGAGCCAGATGAAAGATGAAGAAAACAATTTCCTCATTTTGAAAATGCTTTCCTAAGTGTGGATACAGAATAAAGAACATTGATCTGGTGTTTGTGTGTCTTGTTTCTAGCCCTGACTCTGCCATTAAAGTCCATTTGCAAGTAACTCTTTGAGCCCAAGGCTTTTGCTACCATGGCAGGGGTCGTGATCTCTAAGGCTTGCAGAACAAACCATGATAGTTCTTGTTTGCCTTGTAGAAGTCAGAGCTTTGGAAAGAGAAGGGGGAATATAATGGATTTTGATTGTTTGTTTGAAGCCTAGTCTCTTTTCTTCTCCATGGGCTTTTATGGACAGTGGGTAAGAAGTAATTCACTCGTGGGCCTTTGAATCCAATAAAATCCTTCAACTTCCATTTTCATTATTCAGTAAATAAAGTAAAATTTAAAAACAGAGACAAATCGAAAAAAGAAAGCAAAAAAGTCATTGGGTCACTTTAGAGTCAGACCTTGGTTCAAATTCCAAGGTTGGCTCAAAGGCAGTCATGTTTTATGTGACCTCTTTGAGCTACAAATGGTAGAAAGAAAAGTTAGCTCAAATATTTCTGAGGAAAATACAATACATTGATAAATGGAGGTCACCTGTGTGATTCTTCGCACCGATAACATCAACAAAATGTTAAGTAGTTGAGAGTTTTTGTGCCTCTCTGGCGTGCTGATACTGGATACAGTTAAAGCTCTGGTCTTCTACACACCAGTATGCTGACATCTCACCAACTCACACAGGGTAGTTCACAGAAGACACGGTTACAGCTCTCCCTACCTTACTCTAGATTTCTGTGTGTGTGTGTGTGTGTGTGTGTGTGTGTGTGTGTGTATGTGTGTGTGCGCGCACGCTTGCATGCATGTGTGAGTGTGTGTGTGTGTGCGCACGCGTGCATGCATATGTGTGTGTGTGTGTGTGTGTGTGTGAGTGAGTGTGTGCGTGTGTGTATAGTGGAAAACAAAGGTGATTTACTTCCTCTGTTTTCTTTTATCACATAGTATGGAAGAATTTATTGATGAAACTGGGACTTTTTTTCTTGGTAAAAAGACTTCAGTTTCAAACTCTCCTTAATGTCAAGCTTGATGTCCACACATAAAACAGGAAAGAAATGATTGGCACTGCCGTTGTAGGGATGGTAGAGGCTATAAAAGAAATTCCAGGTGTTTTGGAGCACAAAGCCAAAGCTGGTTCTCTTGCTTCCAAAGCACATCTTCACAGAGCACAAGCTAATACGCCCAATGTCATTCACTAACACAGCTTCATTATGAGAGTATTTAAATTTTTAGAGCACATTGACCAAGCATGTTTAAATATTTTACCCTAAGAAACGACTGAGTTCAGGTATCACTGACAATGGGAAGTTACTGTGTGGTTTTATCCTTTGAATTCTAGTGTTTGAGCCTACTGGAGGATTTGTCTCTCCCAGCTCCCTTACTGGGGTTCCAGGACCATCGCCATTCCAGGACCATCGCCATTTCTCATTTACTCAACAGATTATGTCATCCAGTTCATGCCTTCTCAGGGAACACCTTTCCCTTGCTATCCCACACTGGACAGACCCAGGCTCCTAGATCCAAGTCGACTGGGCTAGTAGAAGCGCGGGCTCCCAGTTTTCTCTCCAGTGGGGGTGTCCTATCTTTACCCGTACTATTCTAGATCTCCCCCCCACCCTGCAGCTCAGCAACACAAGCTTGACAGGACCTGTCTTCCTAGACTGTTAATTTCACAGCCGGATGACTAGAAAGGTAATTTATATGGGTCACTCAGATTTAAAACGCTGCCGTGTCTCCTGACTAGGTGGAATGAGAGGATTTAAAAGAATTATTAGTGTGGTCCAGAGCAACAGTCTGGGCTCTTCGACACAGTCCCATACCTTTTCCATTTGGTAAATACCCACGTGGCTGCCCCATGTTGACTGTGGATTACAACCGAGATGAGAAGCAAGCCGCCGGGGGAAGATTTTGTTTTCATTTATTTTTAATTAATTGCAAACTTCCTCTTTCATTTGGCTGGCCACGCTCTGCAGATCCCAGGGACACAGGAACTCTGCCAGCATGAGGAGGCACTGTGCAGAACTGTGAGAGGCAGCTCATCTGCTTGCTCTCTGTCCTCAGGCGACATTGAGCCACTTCTTGCTTGGAACCTGCCTACCAAAATGGACCACAGTCCTTCTTCCCTCACTCTAATCCAGACAGATGTATTTGCCCTTAAGGATTTGCAAACACTCCGGGAATGAGCAGACATACTGGGAAGAGAAGGTACTGAACAGTACAAAAGTCAACAAACAAACAAACAAAACCCCCAAGGGCTTGGGAAACAATCACATCTCTTCTGGGGTGTGATTAACTGAGGCAAATTCCAGCTATACTCTTGAATAAATGTGCTCTTGTGGGGACACTGATTCCCTACTCTTCCAGGCCTCAGCATTTGACAGTCTAGTTACAGTGTAGGCTTGGTGAAGCCCCTGCCACCTGTGCTCTCTATAAAATCATTAATAGGACAGGTGTTTGCATTATCTCATATTTGGTCCACATGTTTTAAAAATCTACATAAAAAAAACAAAAACAACAAAATAACACCAAACCTCCTTGTTCCACCAAAATGATAAGCTAGTGTAATGGACATAGCCTCTGTCTATAAACACCTAGAGAAGAGAAAAAAAAATGTATAACAACAACAGTCATTGGATACCAGCCCAAAGGAAGAAATACACTTCTTTTCTTGCCTATCAACTGAAGTGAGATTTGGAATTGTGAATAATGAGGAGGAGAGACTAACTGTCACAGGCAAATCACACTGGTCCTCAAAGGGATGCTTGGGATTTAAGAACTATGTGGGGGCAAAAGAGGCATTCTGGGTCCCAGCAAGCAAAGGGAGTCAACTGCAGTTGCTGTCTTCAGGGCCATCCTGGGCAGCCTCAGGAGATCAGGAGATATCAAGAAATAGAGGCGACAAGAAAAATCACGAGCTCTTCCTGGAAACCCTATGTCCTTGCCATTGCTTCATAGGAGTTTGTAGTCTGCTTTTGTAATCCTTGACTTTTTTTTTTTTGAGAACTCTCAAATCTAGAGATTTATAGGTAATGAGCCTAAATAAAATGAAAGGAACAGAATGTAAGGAAATGAGTCAAATTTCATGAAAACAAGAAAAAGAAAGCCTTGTCAACAAAACCTAACACTGGTTCTTAAAGAAGACATAATAAGGTGGTTAGTGAGACCCATGAAAACAGAGAAAGGGCTAGGTAAATTACATTAGGGATTAAAAGTCACAACTGGGAATGGTGTGTGTGTGTGTGTGTGTGTGTGTGTGTGTGTGTGTGTGTGTGTTCGTTCAGAAACTACATGGACATAAATATGAAAGTAATAATAGCTTAGAAAAATTACTAAATTTATTTTAAAAATTAATGAAAACACAAATAGAAGAGAATTTAATCTGTGAGACAGTAGATTTTCCAGGTAAGTGCTGTACTTCAATAGTCTCACAGTTACTTTTGATATAAGATTGTCTAGGGAATAGAAGAAAAGTCTCTGCAACTGATTCCATATGGTTAACAAAAATGTAAAACTAAAGTTTTTAGAACTGATGGACCACAGAGAAAATCATGCTGGCTAATTTCAATCATGAAAATGATGCAAAATCATAGATAAAATATTAACAAAGCAAATCCAACAATGTATTAAAATATATAGTGTGATCAAGTGGGATTCATTTTGGAAATGTCAAGATGATTAAACATTAGACAAATTTATTAATTTTATTCACCATATGAGAAGATTGAAGATGAAAAACATAATTATCTCAACAGATTCAGAAAAACTACTTGATAAAATTCAGTACCCATTCAAGGCAAGAAACAAAGTAATTCATAAATTAAAATTAAAAGAAGTGGAAGTGGAGAATTCCTTCATCTAATATAGAATGGCAACTAAGGACTTAGAGAAAGTATTATAATTGATGGGGAAACTTTAGATGCTCCATTCAAGTCCTTTGTAAGTGATATATGCAATCATTACTTCATTTAAATACTGTACCAAGATTTTAGTCAGTGCAGCAAGACAAATTATTTTAAGTGAGAAAAGATCAGAAAGAACAAAATAACCATTGTGATGATGTCAACATGGAAAATATAGAAAATTCATAAACTATGAGGATGACTTCTGCTAATAGCTGTCTAGACTTCTTAGATCCAATGGCAGCATTTAAAACCAGTGGTGTATTTTTGTACTTCTATAAAACATAGTAAATGTAGCTGAAGATAAATTTAATGAAAGAATTGAAATGTCTTTATTAGAACAATTGTAAAATTATAATTAGGTACCCAAAAGGGCTTCATTAGAGACAGAAGATATGTAAGGATTTCAAAACCTTTTTACTTTAACTGTAAAATGAATTAATTTTTTTCTTTTTGAGATAGGGTATTTATATGTAATCCTGGAGCTGGCTATGCAGACCATGCTGGCATCAGACTGACAGAGATCTGACTGAATCTTCCTCCTGAGTGGTGGGTTAAAGATGTGCACTATCATGCTCAGCTAAGACTTTTAAAGAGTGGCAATTCTGTAACTAATTTATAAGGAAATTCTGTTTTACAGAACTTTGAAAGTTAACCAAAAGTGTCACACAAAAGTAAAATGGGCTGAGAATTTTCTAAATTATGTTTTATAGGAAGAACTAGAGAGTGGAGTACACAAAAGGGATATGAAAAGAAGGAGGGCTATTGCACCAGCAAGGGTAAACTGACCTAGTCAAGTAGGACTGCTAACACAGGGAGAGATATGGGGAGGACTTGAGGTCTGGTGACTGAGGGGCGCAAGAGATGCCGAGGAAGAGGGGCGGAGAGGTCACAGGAGTCAGAGGACAAGGACGCCTCTGGTGAGATGTCTCCTAAACGTGATCGCGTAAAGAGTACCAGAACACGATAATGTGGAAGAGGGGAAATTTCCCAGTGTACCATTCCTAGATAAAGAACTATAGGCGACTAAAAATGGCTGGAAGAGGGGAAATTAACCTCTCCCAGGGATGGGTACCTTTAATGGTCACTTAATATCAAGTGGTCAGCCCTGAAACCATCTATACACAAGCAACAAAAATAGATTCAACAAGTTGCACTTATATATTTTTGGATTCATATATATTTATATATACACAATAAATATTATTCACAATATATATTATACACACATATACATATATACATATATATACATATATATGTATATGAACAGCATCATCAAAGAAAAAAGACTATCAATTTTAAGTACATGGGAGGGGTTGGAGGAAGAAAAGGGAAGGGGAAGGGGGATAAAATTCTATTTTAATTAAAAATGTAAAATAAAATAAACTTGAAAATTTTTCTTTAAAAAAAGAAAACTAGAAGAATGGTAATTAATTTGATTTAATTTAAATTAGAAGCTAGTGTGATAAATATTTTTTAAACAGAGCAAAAAAGCAACCCATAAACATAAGGCATATTCCATCTATATAACTGACAAAGAAATAATATTCAGAACATATAAAGGCTTCTATAGCTCAGTAGGAAATGAATCTGTTTGAAATCAAGAAACATGAAAAAACTGTGTGCCAAAGTGAAGATTTCCTAAATATCTGAAGAGAATTGTAACGACTCTAACTCATGAAGAATATTCATTAAAATGAAATATATTTCACCCCAAGAGGTAAGAACAACAGATCATCGGCTGACATTTAAAAATATGGAAACAGAACCTGGATAGTGCTTTCAGGAGGATAAATGGGTACAACCACTTTAGAAAACATTTTCTCTCTTTCCTGAAAACAAAACCAAACCAGGGAACCAGAAACAACAACAACAAAATGAAAATCAAAACAAACAAAATTCAATAAGGCAAAAACCCAAACCCAAACTCAAACCCACCAAAGCAAAGTGCATACAGACACAGACACACAGACACACAGACACAGACACACAGACACAGACATACATACACACACACACACACACACACACCCCACACACAAATCCAAACCAAACCAAACCAACAAAAAGTGTGGAATCTGTTTTGTGTGGACCAACTGCTTTTGGGCATGGGACATACGCTTTCCCAGGTATTAATTGTAAACAATTTTTGGTTAGGGGTAGAATTTCGTGTCACTTCCTTCTCAGTGCTGGGATTTTGTCCAATTTGAATCTGTGCAGGTCTAGGACATGTTGTCGCACTCTCTGTGAGTTCACATGTCTATCAGTCTTATTGTGTCTAGTGGATGCTGTTTCCTTAGAGTCATTCACCACCTCTGGCTCTTCCAATCTTCTTCTAGTTCCTTGAGCCTGGAGGAATTTGGATGGGTAGGGCGGTGGTGAAGATATGGGAGGAGTTAGGGGAGGGGAAAGATTATGATAAAAATATATTGCATGAAAAAATTAAATAAAAATTAGTAACAGTAATGAGTTGCTTGAAATTTCCCAGTCATGTGTTCTATTTTTCAATAATTAAATTGAAAATAAAAAATATTTACTCAAACAAAAAGTACCTTATTAATTGACAATGAAGACTTTACATGTATTTCAAAATTCTATAGTTTGTTGCTAGCTGTATACCTTAGAAAACATCCCACAAAGTTGCAAAAGGATTACCTACAAAGGCTTTTATTGTTGCTCAATTCATAAAAGTGAAAACAATATGTCCACTCTTTATTAGGTAGCCAGAGAGAGAAGTTGGGTTTGCTTGCACAATGAATTTAGCTCAGGAGTTAAAGTGAATCAATGAGACTACAAATATCAGTTGGATTAAGACTCACAGAGCATATTTAATATAAAAATGAATTAATATTAATATTTGATAAAATATACACCAAATAGTAACATGACTACTTATGGACACATGCATATGTGATAAAACAGCGTAGCTTAAAAAGCCAAGATGTACTTATAGTTGACTGGGAACGTGTCAGCGTAGGAGATAGGCAGGAAGGCATGTTGCTGGTGGAATTTCATTTGTGTCTGTGTATTTCATTGTTTTAAAATTTAAATAACAAAGGCGTATATTAAGCAAATGTGATGAGATACTATGCTTCGCATATGGTGGGTATGTGATGGTCATATTTTTCTGTGCTGCTTTGTTTGAAATATCTCATAGCTAGAAATAAAAATTTGAAAGGACAAATAGCCAAAAGTCTTAATTTATTTTAGATAAAGTTTGGAGCCTGGCTCTTCCAGATTTCCCTTGCTGCCCTCTGCCCCAATTTTCCATCTTTGAGAATCACAGAGAAGCAAAGGATGAAATTGTTACCTGCCATGTTATTTCAAGTTATTACTTGCAGCTTATGTCGTACAAGCAATAGTTTTAATTTTCCCAGTTTGGGATGCTCATAGTTTAACACTGTTAATTTTTTTTCAAATCAAATATACTCTTTATAGATGTTTTGAAATATCCTTTCCAACCTCATCTACTCCACCCACCTGGACATCCAGAATTAAAAAAAAGAGTTAGTATGCAGCTATGTTTTTCTGGACAGTTAATGAACAAGGTGTCTGTGAGATAAGGGAACAGGCACTCGACCTGGAGCCCGGAGTTCTGGCTTCTCTCTGGGCTGCTCTGACCCTTCCCTGAAATCTCATGTGCTTCTTAATCTTGAAAACGAGAGCATTGATTTACCTCTAAATCCTTTCCAGCTCTAAGGCCTTGTAATTTTATGAAGTGTGAGAGTGAAGTCAGTCATGAAATGAAGTGTAACTGGAAGATGTGAACCAAGGAGCCAAGAGGCCCCTCTGACTCACAGTACCTCTTCCTCTGTCTCAGCTAGAGTGTCACTGTTTGGGATTAAGGCGATGAAAACTAAAACTTGAAAACTAATTTTTAAACAATTCTCACTAATGCTTTAACAGGAAAAATGTAATGAGCAGATGAAACATTAAAAGGTTCTTAGAAATGGGGACAGGTGCCTTTTGATCTGAAGGTGAGATAGCAAGACCCTGGAAGGAAAAAGCACTGCCTTAGAGGGGTCCTTGCTGATGAGAAGAATGCCGAGTTCATTGTGTGTTTGGGCATGTGGATAGTGAATAAGGATGGAGAGAGCAAAGATGAGCAGATGAAGGTAAGACATAACCAAAGACAAGCATTACCAGTCCATGAGGGCAGCTCCCCAAAGTCACATTCATAGTCCTAGCTAATAACCAAGAGCCATTTCTCACTTCTCCACAGAGGGAATTTACACTTTCCTTCTTCCTTCCTCCCTCCTTGCCTCCCTCCCTCCCTCCCTGCCTCCCTCCCTCCCTGCCTCCCTTCCTTCCTTTCTTTCTTCCTCACACTCTCTCATTTTCTTTCTTTCTTACTTTGTCTCCCTACCCCCTCGTAACAAACCATGGAGGGTATTTTGAAACTCTTGGGTCTGTAATGAGATGCCACTCCACTTTCACAGTGACAGTAAAGAGGAGCAGTTGGTCAAAGTCCAGAAGAAAATGCCTTGGTTGTCATGTTTCATCAGCACCGAGACTGTACACTGAGGCCTGACACGAGTCTTGTGCTGTCAGGGCCACAGAAGGGTTAAATGAATGAGACCGAGAAAAGTAGGTTCAAAAGCTTTAACAATGAGCAATGGACTCTTAAGACACAGGCAATTCTGAATTGATATGTAATTTTTCAAGTCCTCTACAGAAAAGATTATCAAGTGCAATTTCCTTGAATCTTAATTGATAATTATTTTAACTAAGGGCTGGAGATTAAGCATTTTGCATTCTGAAGGCTTTAAGGAGTTGAATGTCTGTCACTGGAAATATCTTTAGTGTCTGTTCTCAGGAGTGGAATCTGTCAAATCAGCCACTGGTGATCTCAGAGATGGCCAGAAGCTTTGAGCTTCATTATATTAATAACTCAGTGTCCACTCCATGAAGAATTACCACTGATGGATGGAAAAATTTAAAACTTGAAGTTTAGTATGTTGGAGCCATTATGTGTGGAATGTATGGAATATTGTTTTAGAATTTTTATTTTTGGTTGAGCCAAACCAGTATATTAGCTTAATGAAAAATATTGAGGTGGATTATTTTGAAGTCAACATGGGTTAGTTTGTAAGTGTGTGTGTGTGTGTGTGTGTGTGTGTGTGTGTGTGTGTGTGTGTAACTGTTCCCTAAATGCCATTAAAATGCTTCCAAGCAGAGTCATTCTTACTTTAAAATAAATAGCTCAGCCAAACGCTCTCAGAATGTAGATTGTGGAGCTGGAATGTTACCTCAGTGGTATGGCAATTGCTTAGCACACATGAGGCCCTGGGTTCCATGCCTAACACTGCAAGAGATAAATAAAAACTCAGAATGCAGAGTGTTAGCCTTAAAATTTGTCCTGCTAAAATTTTAGGCTTCCTCAAGAATTTTAAAATAAAATATTTAGATTATTGTAACAATTGATGGAGCCCATTTTGATTTAAATTTTTCTCTCTGAATTGTAATAAATTCCAAATCTCTAAGCAGAAGTTCCTATTAGGTACCTAGAATTCCAAGCAGAGAGCCAATACATGTTAGGACCAAATAAATTTCTATAGAAAACTCAAGTCCAACAAACAGTTTGTCAACCTTGAGTGCCCATCAACAGCAAGAGGCTTGTAGAAAAGGACTAAGCTCATTTTGGGGGGAGTTCAGAGCTTCTGAAGAAGGCTATACTGCACCTAGAGTTTTTTGTTTGTTGGGTTTTGTTCCTCCCTTCCTGGTGGATGTTTGTTCAGTTAATATTCTTGCTATGTGCCCCTGTCCTCCTGAAAAGGAGAAAGCCATGTAAGAGACAGATATTTAGGGAAAGAGAAAGCTGAGCTTGAGGCAAGCACCCAGGGCTTTTCCAGATCTAATATTTCTTAGTTCCAAGAATTGTCTGGAAAAAAACAGATGAGGTAAGTGTGGACCTGGGGTCTCACTAGATCTGTTGCAGCCCAAGAAAGCAAGGTTTAGATCAAAGGCCATGTGTGGGTATCTGCCAGAAGCCATAGAGCTCCCCACTAAATTTCATGATAAATAGCTACTGCCTGGGTAATCTGTCCAGTGACCCACAGATCTTTGGCATTGGAGAAACTGGTGTTTCCACTCACCATTCAACCCACAGACAAGACAAGCACAGCACAGTAATTTCATCTACTTGTCATGCAAACACCACCTTCCTAGACAGAGGCATGGCCATGTGGACTGTTGTGATTATCAATCATCTCTACCTCAATTACTGGGGAGAACAAGTTTGAACTGGTTTCTGTGGGTCTAGCTGATGGTCTCCAGCTCATTCTTCTAACAGCAAGTGATATGACCATAAGGGTATCACATCTAGTTATGTTACTTTGCAGAATAAAATCTTGGATGGGTCTCGTGGGTTTGATAATTCAAATCCCTTAATTCTGCCTTCTTGGTTGCCTTAGCTCTTTGTCCTAGTGGGATTTTTTATTTTATCTTTCTTTTTAATACTTTTGTCCTGCTGAAGTACTCTTTTTTCCTCTCAGGTTTTCCCAGAACTCTTCACTCTACCAGCTGTGCTCCTCTCTCAGATGCCGCCCCCTCTACTTCCTGTCTGCTTTGGACCTGGTGATTCTCACTTGACCTTCACTTAGCAGATTAAATGTTACTTCCTCCACAATACACCTGACCATTAATTTATGTAGCATTTGCTGCTCCCCACAGTGTAGGAGTGAAAACCTGCCTGTCTTATTCAACCTCACCATCCAGCTCAGAGCACGTTCTTAATAGACATTTGCTGAAAGAATAAGAGTTAATTAGGAACCATTTAATCCTTGGGCTCTAAACAGACAAAGTTAGTTACCTTAATCAGATCAAAACTGGGCCTCCTGCCCACACCATATTAACATCTGACTCAGAACAGATGCTAACATTCTATCAAGGTATCAACTAGAGGATAGTGGATATAATCCATCATTTTTAGACACCAAGGAAGAGCAAAAGCCTTGCCGCATGTAGCAGGTTTTACCTTGCTAGCCATAGAGCCAATATTTCCTCTTACTCTCAAACTATGTAGGTAGTGTGTTTGGGTTTTTCCTTATCTAGGCCTTGCTTCTTAGTGTAATAATAATATTATTAATAAAAACAACAATAATAAAATTAGTAGTGGTAGTGTTTTTGATGGCCAGTGAGATGTTTCAGCAGGTCAAGGTACTGCCAAACCTAATGACCCAAGCTTGATCCAGGACCCACATGGTGAAGGGAGGGAATTGACTCCCATATGCATCTGGAGTACCCATGCTTCTGTGCTAAATGAGTGAACAAACAAACAGATGTAAAAGGGAAATAAATTCTGTATACCAAGAGATCACTGCAAAATCATGAGGCATTCAGATCTATGCTGAAATGCTAGCTTAAGAACTCTCAACTTGGCTTTCCTTCCCTTCTCGGGTCTATGAGGCCTTTCTCACCCCAGTAACTTCAGGTGAATTTGGAACCAGCTAATAATATTTATTTCAAAAATTGTTTTGAGTATTTTGCTTATCATATAAATTGGCTAGAGATGCCAGTGCAAATGTCCTGAACTGGGTGGTTTAAACAATAGAAATCTGTCTCGCTGCTCTAGAGGCTAGAAGTGTGAGATCAAGATGCCGTGTGGGTGAGTTCCTCCTGAGTGTTGTGAGGAAGAACCTAATTCATGGCCCTTGTCTTGTTTTTGATGGTGTGCTATCAAGGTTTGTATCCCTTGCGTTGGGGAGGCATCATACAACCTCTGATGTCATCTTTACATTCTCTTTGTGTGTGTGTGTGTGTGTGTGTGTGTGTACCCTAGTTATCACTCTTAGGAAGACAGCAGGCATTGTGGATTATGGGCTTACTGTATTCTAGAGTGACTCATCTTAACTTTAGTGATTTCTCCAAATCACCAACTTCCAAATAAGATCCTATTCTCAGATCTAAGATTTTGATATATGAAATTTATAGAACACAACTCAAAACATCTACAAAGAGCAAAGACTTCACAGAAGTGAAACTTGGAATTCATTGAGAACAAATATGGTGATTTACAAAAATCTCAAGTATTGGGAGTGCTTCAAAAATCTCTTGTGAATACTGCTGCTCCAAATAGTGGACTTTGTCTCTTATATCCATGAATAATCAAGTCTCTGAGTCCTGAGCAAGAAAGTCAATTGGCCATGCTTGGATCACATGCCCAATCTTTGGCTTCAAGGGATAATAGCAACAAGTAACATTGCCCAAGGAAATTGATTTATTTCCTATTCTGAAGAGTCTTGGTCTTAGTGTTTTATAAAGTCTGATGCAAGGGAGAATGAGGATAATTACCAAAAGAAACTGGGGTTTGGAAGGTTAGAATGTAAAGTGGACAAAAGATAGCCAAAACAGAAGAAAAGAGAAGACAACATATAAGAGAAAAAAAATCCAACTTTCTAACAATGGATAGACCAAGAAATAAACTGCAGAGGAATGGTCTCTTTTGGTATGAATACTAGATGCTGCCAAAAACAGGTACAGAGATATGTCTAGGGAAGTCATGGTTCTGGAAAGCCATTTAGTTTCATTTCCCACTGACTCTTAGGCAATGAACCTTCACAATATGTGCTGGCATCTCAACAATATATATCCCTAGGCCTGGGGATTTCTAGGTAGCATAAGAGGGTGGCAGGCTTTGCCTGTTAATTTTTTCCCCCATACCAACTCTCTGATTTAGGGCAGCTTCATGTACCTCTACCCAAAGGTCACTCCAGATGCTTTCAGCAGTAAATATCCAAGGCTTCCTTCACCCATTGTGCTTGTTAACTTCTGTCTTAGTCACTGTTCTGTTACTGTGGAGAGACACCATGACCAAGGCAACTCCTACAAAAGGAAGCATTATGCTGGGGGCATGTTTCGAGTATCAAAGATTTAGTCCATTCTCATCATGATGGGGAGCATGGCAGCACCCATGGTGCTGGAGCAGTAGCTGAGAGCTACATCCTGTTCCACAGGTCAAGAGAAAGAGAGATAGAAACACTGGGATAGATGGGGGCTTTTGAAAACCTCAACACCTACACACAGTGACTCACTTCCTCCACCAAGGCCACACCTCCTAATCCTTCTAATCCCATCAAACGGTTCTACTCCTTGTGAGGAAGCATTCAAATATATGAGCCTATGGGGGCCATTCTTGTTCAAAACACCCCAACTTCTCTTCTACTTATTCTCTGAAGCTGAGGGTTCCATCTCTCCTCCTTTAAGTGATAGTGTCCAGTGTATAAACCACAGGCTTCAAATCACTTGCTTTTCTGGGAAGGCCCTGTGCAGCGAACCAGGTGAAGTAAAGTCCTTCATCTGATCCTCAGGACTGCTCCGAGGAATGTTGTTACTCTCATCTGCTCCCACCTTTGTTGATGAGAAATGGATGTGAAGGAGTTTTCTGACCCAGATGGTTTGAGAGTGGATCATAAGGCTTTCATTTTAGGAGGAGGCCCTGGTCTGTGCCTTTTAGGAAGGAATTTAGAGAGGCTAAGAATAGAACAGAGAGAACCCACTAGGTCTCTCCATTTATTACCAAATAGTTTTATCATATATCTGTATGGCTATCCATGATTTAGGGAATCTAAGCTTAAAATAAACTTGTCATTTAAAGATTCCCATGTCATATAAAATTATCTGCTTATCTATTTATCTATGTCTATCTATCTATCTATCATCTATCTATCTATCTATCAATCATCTATCTGTCTATCATCTATCTGTCTATCATCTATCATCTATTTACATACACCCTCACCTACCTACCCTTCAATAGAACGTCCGTCCTGGAGATAGAAGTCCAAGGCCTTGCACATGCTGTATCATTCGCCCTAATTTTTACTCTCCTTCCTTTTTTTCATTTTTGTTTTTGAGGTAGGATCTCATAAAGATTCCCAGGCTGGCCCTGAATTCAACTGTAGCCCAAACAAATCTTGAATTTGCAACCCTCCTGTCTCAGCCTCCTGAAAAGGAGAGATTGTAGACCTCAGCTGTCCAACTTGCAATTTACGTACAGGTCTGTAGCAAGTGAGATCACATTAGTATTTACAATCAGATTTCATTGATTGGTTACTTTCATCTTCAAAACAGCTATACCTCACACCACACTTCTTATTCATCTAAATATCAACTGAAGTATTTCCAGCAACTCCCGGGTGAACTCTTACATGTGTGAAACAATCATGCCCCTATTTTCACAGACAACCTGACTATGGCATCTAATGCATCTACTTCTTGTCAAGGACGCCTGCCTCTAGCACTTTGGATCTTGCCTGCTCCAAAGATATAGCTCCTTCCTTGTCTATATGCTCTGTTAGTGTGCTTCTAGGGTCCTCTGAGCTAAAAGTATGGCATCTTCCACACTGGATGTCAGATTCAGAAAGTAAAGCAGGAAGGTACAAGTCACGATCTCTCCCCACACAAAGCTGACCATGTAATGAATACTTGTGGTTGTTTAGAAGATCAGCAGAGCAGCTCCGTCAGCACCCTTCTCTGCCCCAAATGTGACTTGGCAAGATTAGAACATTTTATCGGATTAGCTCAGGGATCAGTAAGTTTGAAAATTTACTTAGAAGATTAAAAAATCTTTTATTGTGACTGCTCTTACCTTTCTGCCCAAATCTCCTCTAATAAAATTTCTGCTGCAGCCACTGAAAGTCAAGAGAAAGATTATACTTTTGAGAGTTTTGGAAATGTTTGCACACCAGAAGTTCACTCCACTATGAAGGCCCAGAATCTGAAAACAAACCAGAAGGCTGATCTCATGAGGCTGAGAATGTTCCCTAAACTAGAAAGCAGCACTTTTTCTTTCTTGCTATGCTTGCCCTAGCAGAGCCTGTTTGGCTACAGACACCCAGGGTTACCTTCCTTGGTACAGAGGTAGCTCTCAGCCTACTTGACGTATTACATGGATGGGTGCTAAGATCCAATTTTGGCTCCATTTTATTTTCTCAAGACGGTGGCTTTGGTTATATAGAATCCAGAGACTTCAGTAACCTTGATTGCTTGAAGCTGGAATGTACCATGATCTTTACCCATGTATCATAGTATTAACAGAGGGGACAGTGCATCTATTAGAATGCAGCACTGATCCCAGAATCCTAGTCCTTCCTGCGTGGTCAGGGGTACATTTTATAGAGGTGACACTGTACAGAGCCAGAAAACTTTCAAACCTAGTTCTTTTTCTCCAGCTTACTTTTATCTTTAATAAACACAAGAGTCCTCGCAGGGAGAAATGCTCCTCCAAAGTGCACTCCTCTGGTGATTACCAGCAGGTCTGCCGACACTGACTGAATCGAGAGTCAGAATCAGCCTGCCTGATTACCTTAATCACCTTAATCATAGAATCGACCTGCCCTAGAAGGGACTCAACAAGGAGAGTGGCAGAAAAGCCACTCTCCACTGACAACTCCTCCTCAGGACATATTCTGATGCACTTAATGAAGAGCTTGTGATTTGTATTAGGGACAGGGTAATTTCAAGGCTTTGTCAACCCTTCACTGTTCCTTTACCAGTAATGAAGAGTTCTCTGAGGCTGTCTTCCTTAGGACATGTGTCATATCCCGGAGACGTGCTGTGTCGCTGGTGAGCCTCTTTCCCTTGATGCCCAGCCATCATCTGCTCAGTCATTTTCCTTCTTCGTGTCTGAGTCCTGAAGACCTGTCCACCCACACCTATTTGGAAATTCTGACTGAAAGCTCCCCATTTCCTCTCCCGGAGTAAGAATCAATGCTTCAAAGCCTTGCGTTGTGAACTTCTAAGTGAATTCACCAAAGAGATATTCAGTTTACCAGGACCAGAATATTTGAACATACATGTATAGGGCCAAGTTTCTTGTTTGTACTACTTTTCAAATGATGCACTAATATGCACAGAATAAGAGAAACAAAGCAATCTTTGGTCACACTCATAACTAGGTCTTGTGATAGGCTCTTTCTTTCTTTCTTTCTTTCTTTCTTTCTTTCTTTCTTTCTTTCTTTCTTTCTAGATTTTTGCCATATTGCCTTAACCCACCAGGAACTGTTTATTGTCTCCCATGATGCTTTTGATATAACTGATCATGGAAAATACCTGTACGATTGCTCAGTGGGCAGAAAGACTTGCCTCCAAGCCTGATGGCCTTATTTGAACTCTGTGAGTTCATACGGAGGCAGGAAAGAACTGACTCACACAATTTATCTTCCGACTTCCACATGTGTGCCATAGTATGCACATTTCCCTCCTTCAAAGAAGAAATAAATGTAGAAAAAATTTCTCCTTTTAAAAAATGTGTGTATATGTGTGTGCATGCGAGTGTGTGTGTGTGTGTGTGTGTGTGTGTGTGTGTGTGTGTGTGTTTGCGTGTCCACATGCCAAGGAATGGGTGTGGAAGTCAGAAGGTTTGCTGGAGTCAGTTTTCTCTTTCCACTTATATGGGTCCTGGGGAATGAACTCAAGTCATCAGACTTGGCAGCAAACAACTTTATCTTAGGTGCCATCTTGCTGGTAGCCCAAAAATGTTTTTAAAAAGTCTTCATGAGAATAGAGATTCTTCACAATGCCAAAGCCATTATATTTTTCATAAATATGACTCATGAAATAAAATAATATTAATATCAATTGACCTCTTATTACTAATATTTAGATAAACATTTAAAGAATAGCACAAATTTTAGTTACAATTTAGATAAATTTAGTATACTTACCAGGAAAATCTTCTTTCTATAATGACTAAGCTAATATGGGGGTCTTGAGGAAGACTTGAGAATGGATTCTGGTGTTCTGTTTTTTTTTTTTTTTTTTTTTTTTTTTTGTGAACTTAGGTCATATAGCTAAATCTTTGCTTTTGTGCTTACCTGGTTTTCATGCTTGTGAGATTGTCACTAGTGGTATGTTTTATAAAACTTTCTGTACAATAAAATGAATCAAAATGTGAGATAACTAATTTCAAGTTCAAGGGAGTGAGTGAGTTAATAGACAGTGACAGTCTCATGAGACTCTGGAACCCTACAGAACCTTATAGAACTTCTATTTTAAAAACTAATTCTAATTAAAAATTTGTAGGTCATAGACTTTTCAGTACACTCTGGAAAACTCATTTAGAACAAAATAATTATAATGAGCTCCTACATAGTATAGTGTGACTGTCCACCTCAATTTAAAGGTGAGGGAATTGAGGCAAGAGGGTAAATCACCCTCTCAAGTTTACATAGAGAGCAGAAACAGTCAGGATGTGAACTGGCAGCCAGGCTCCCAAATTATTGCTTCTACAAAATGAGCCTCTTAGAATTAAAAACAAATGATTTATTACAATTAATGTAATTGTAACTATGAAATATTGTTGACTTAAAAATGTATAGATAAAATTAATTTTTGAAATAATCTGCATTTCTTTCACCTAGATAGTCATAGCACAGTTTTCCTCCATATTCATTTTGAATGAATATCCTTATTCAGTAGGCCCACTATATTTAACATAGTAGTGAAGAGACCAGCTCAGGCTATGCAGTGAGACCCTGTCCTAAAACCCAACCAACCAACCAACCAACCAACCAACCAACCAAAAACAATATAAGTTATTCAAAATTTCAAATATTCTAAAATGACCTGAAGTTTTCTGTATATGATATTATATATTTTTCTTTTAGAATCTCTTTTTATATAAAGTCACTAAGACCTTATTTTGTCCCAGTACTAGGGAAATTAACAAAGAGTAAAGGATAGAAGAAAGCAATGATTGATTATTCAAAAATAAGTTTTAGATCAACTAACAGTGGATTGCAGTCTGGCAGTGATGAACTCTGAAGCAGGCCTAGGCACACCCCTACTGTGCAAACATAAAAATAATGGATTTTAGGCAATGTGGTAATTGAATGTGGGGAAAAGTACATGCCATTGCAATAGAAAAAGAATTTGGGGATACCAAAGTTTATATTTGTGAAGAAACAGGTCCCCAAGATATGCATGTTTTAAAATATACAACTAAAGTCCTAGCTATAGATATCTACATATTGTAAATTTTATTTATTTAAGTCTTATCATTTAAACAGCATTATATATTGTTTTCCTGTTCCAATAGTTCTACAGGATTATTGCAACAACATTTTTTGGAATTATGTTATTTCTATTTTTCATTATTAATTGTTCTATCACATGCATCACTTCACAGGATATACAGTCTTTAATTTAAGCACTGAGTTGCAAACTTGAAATTTTAGGGCATATCACCAAGTAATTTTTTCTTAACATTATACCCATTTCATTTAATAGGCATAAAGTAGAACATTTTTATGACCACATGTTTGTCAGTTTTGAGTATTATTATTCAATAATTGAGCTACAATTTAAAATTTACAAATGATTATGCGATGGTAGATGAGGCTGGTAGCTTTTCTTTGAACATTGTTCATTCACACCTATATTTTTGTTAGACTTCGAACACTGTTTCCTGGTGATTTGTGCCAGTTCTCCTCCTACATGCAGGTAACCTACAGTTATTAATTTTAAAAGTCTTTCAAAGTTGGAATTTGCACTGAAACTTTGCTTATGCCTTTAATAAGTATGTCTTAAAATCAAGTTACAGGGTAGGGTGGCTTATTGAAAATATTATGAGTACATATTATGTTTACTTTAATAGAAAATCATAGTAACAAATGACCAGGTTCATGAAGTCTGTCTTCTGGGCTAGCTGTTATCTGGGCTCTAAAGAGAGGGACAGGAGTCTTACTTCTAAGTGGGTGGAACTGGTAAGTCTTCCTGGTGTCCACCGAAAGCTCATACACTATCCTTCCATCTCCTAATAACACCCCTCTCTTTCATTTCCTTCTGACCACTTGCTGCTAGACTTGTCTGTGTTTGATCGTCCTGCTCTGCCACTTCATAACTTCTACCCATTTTTGTTTTCTTTCTGTAGTTTTCTTTCTTTTAGAATAATACTTTCAATGAAAAAAGAAAATATAGGGTAAAACCTTTCTAATTTTTTTCTATTGCATTTGAAAAGCAAATGAAATGTCCTAAGGGTCCTACCCTGTGGGGCATGATGGGACTATTGTTAGCGCTGGGCACGTAGCTCTGAACATGAACCTTGCATAAATAATTCCCCTAAGTGCTTGGGGAGTGAGAACTTTTGACACCAGAAAGCTCTGAAGAGACTACTTATTCTTTTGTTTCTGCTTGAAAATCAAGTAAGGCTCTTGATCAAAAGACACCATTTTGAAAAAAAAAGTAAACTCAATCTCCACAGAACAACATCAGAATTAGATGGAGAGAAAGGATAATAGTTTTGACAAAAGGATCTATGTATGATCATATAAACACAGGATCCTTACAGAAGTTTCCAGAAAGTGATAGATACTAGTGGGAGATGCTACCATCTGTACAACTTAATATAACCTCCAAATTTCAAGTTAAAGTAGATATTACTTTCTTCCTATCCTTTGGCTTAGCTACCAGTAGCACAGTGCCAGCCAGAGGAAGCAGGGTGCAAAATTCTTTAGCGGAAATGCCCCTGAAACATTCGACTTGTTTCATCCCTGACTGCAAGGGCCTTCTCCCACGTCTTCAAATTCCTCCCACCTGCTTTTCGGAAGATCCCAGATCATATTCTCATTGTTCATCCTAATGGGGAAAACTGGGCTGACTGAAAACATCCCACAGGTTAAATCCTACTCCTTAAGATTCCGTTTCACGTTTGTTCCAAGTTTAGGAGGAGATTTTTCGTGCTGAGTCAATTGGTGCCCGCCGTATGAACCTGGCAGCCAGAGGATGCTGTAGGATTCATTTCGTATCTGAACTACCATCCATTGCTTTTTTTTTTTTTTTTTTTAAACTCTAGTATAGGGCCAGGATGTGGGCGTTTAGCTTAAAAAAGGCACTTGCAGGGCTGTGTGTCCATGTCTTCATTGTCAAATAGCCCCTGGCTTATCCCACATGCTTTGCTGGTTCACTTACACTTTGTATGTATACCCCACCTCCACACAGTATGTGGCTCATGTCCCCCCTCCTCCACTTCCATAGGGTCCTCTTCTCCCACCTGGTGGCAGACAGGGACCAGTTTTAATTCGACTTTCCCTGTTTTCTGCCAGCATCATTCAGCCCACGTTTGCTCTTAGCCGGTTGCAAACCCAACCAAACAATCCCCCCAAGAACCAAAACAGATAAAAAGCAGCTTAACTCTTCAAAGACTCAGTTCTCCCACGAAGCCTCTGCTGCTGCCAGCTCCAGGTATCCTTTTAGAATGCCAGATGCTAGCACTCATTGGGGGCTTCAATGTCTCATTGCTACAGCACACCCTCCGATAGTCTCATTCTGTGGGGTTGATAGTGACAGAAGAGAAGAGGAGATAGAAACTGAGACTGTAGGGCAGGGACTCCACAGCCGTAGTTCAGAGAATGTCCTTGCTAGGGTCCAGTAATTCCAGAAAGAGTTCTGGCTCCAGTTTCTTCTCATCTCGTAAACTTTGCCTGAAGCTATACGCAACGTGTTGACTGGAGTTTCCAGACACCTTCTTGTTGAGCAAACTGGACTGAGTAGCTTTTCTTCCCCATGCCTCACCGCAGTTTCTACCGCATGCATGGCCTTTCAAAAGTTCCCGATTAGTAGTGGCATGATACCCTGGTTCCTGGGACCCCTCCTACTGTATAGGAACTCTTCCCTCTCTCTCTTCCTCTTCAGCTTCAACCTATGCATCTGTAGTAAACTCAGCCTCCATGGTGTGTGAGTATCATTCTTTAGATTCACAAGATGAGATCCCAGAACCACTGACTTCTGGAAGATTTGAGTGGCTGTAGGCATCTGGCGCCCTAACATCACAATTAAAGTCCACTTGAAAAAAAGGAGAAAGGCCTCCTTTGATCTCAAAGACATCATGATTTTCCTTTACCAAGTGTAAGAATTTACTTTTTTAAAAGCTCCTACCATTTAAAAGCCATTCCAAGTTGGGTTTTGTGATCAGGTCAACTCAGGACACACTATCTTAATTATTGTTTTGGATTTTCTATCTCGAAGACCTAATGATTTAATTACCTCTCAATCCCATGGTTGAAGTCTACCTTGGAGAGAGACTGCAAAGAATCACGAAGGACATAAGGGCTGGAGTGTGAAAAGATAATTACGGAGACAGAAGGGCTTAAGTGAAGAGACAGGAACAGAGTGGGCACAAGTGGGGACACGAGCGCTCAAAACCTTCCGGGAAGCATGATAATGACATTCTTAGCGCTCTTCCCGCCTCAGCCTCTGTGGTCTCAAATCCCTCACAGCTGTCACAACCATCTCCCTCAGGCCTGTCTTTGATTGCATTATTTCCTTCTCTCAGCGCCCTGTGCCAATGCCCAATTACCTCTCAAGCCAAATTAACACCTTTAATCACAGGTACCACAGTCCTCACCTCTGGTTTCCTCTAACTCCTCGCCGTCCTCACCACTGCTCTAGTGCCCAGGTGTCTTGTCAGATCTTTCCTAGGAAAGTTGCACCTCAGCCTCCAGCAGCTTCTCCTTTTGATGAGGTTGTGTGCTTTTCTTTCTCTAGAACACTGCCCCAGAGGAATGTTTTCATTGTAGCTGTTCCCCTTTGTTTGTATTTGTTGTCTGAGATGGCTTTAAATTTTCCATGAGCATAGCTAACCGTTACAGACAGGCTTACCTTTGATGTGAGGTCCTGGACCTCCCTTCCTTAGAGTCTATTCTTACAAAACGTCTCTTGGCAAATAGTCGATTTGACCCTTTGAGATGAACAAAAATCTTTTCCCCAGCTTGTAGCCAGTTTTATAACCCAGGAAATATCTTTCACAAGGACCTGTAAACCATATTTTTGAATGGTAAACATTGAAGAAGGTAACCTTCCTGTCTCCTGGCCTCTTCAGTTAGGGAGGGCCTTAACTTTGATGGGAAGCAATGTACCCACAAATACTATGAATTATCTGCCCACTCCCCTGCAATGTCTTCCTGTGTTTTGTTTCAGTAATGTTAAATTTAGTCTTTCCTACCCATTTCAATAGCTTGAATAAAGTCTTCCTTGCCTGTCTGACACCATCCAGTGCATAACGTACTGGGAAAACCTTCTATTTTTTAGCTAGAAAAGAATGGAAAACATATCTTGTAGCTGTATTTTATATTTTCAGTTTTAACAACTATTATTTTAATAGTGACCTAAACTATTCAGGATGAAGCTTAAATAAGCATCCATATATAATCAGTATATTGCAGAAGAAATATTACATGTATACATTTATCTTATTGTATCTCTAAAGGGTAAGGATCTTGATGTTGTTGAGCAGATGAACACTAAACTGTTCTGAACAGGGATTCTTGGTAAACCAAAGAAAAAGCTAATGAAATGGCCCTATTTATGAAGATCTCCTCTGTGAGGGTGATGACAAGTCTACTTTTCCTATAAAAGAAAAGAAACCAATCAACTAACTACTCCTGCTTCCTAACCTCTTGGAAAAGGTGCCTGAGTCAGAAAACACAGCGCCATCTATCTTGCTGATTTCTGCATGGCTGTGGTTGGAAGTGTGATAACCTGCAGCACCTGTTTTTGTGCAGCATACAATAGTCCAGTTACATGGATTTTATTGAGGAAAAATACAATGAATTTTGACTAATGGAATTTCTTTAAATAGTCTGGCAGATATTAGATTGGGTACACAGGAGCATGTGTATGTTTTGTAGGATTTTCTTTTATGAGTTCTTTTATGAGAGCAATGTTCAGTAACAGAATCCGTGGTTAGCATATGAGAAAAATGGTTTATGAGATTATGTGATTATGTTGTTTTCGAGTGGTAATGCATAAACTATTGTACTTGGGGAATATTTATGGCTCTTCATTTTTATTTTGTTTTTAAAATTTATTATCTTCTTATGTAAGACTATCTACTAAAAATACTTGGAAGACATTAAATTAAAACCTAGATTAAGGAGGTGGTGGTTGTTACAGAAGCAATGCCTTCTCTCTCTACATTTACATAGGGCCACAATGAGTCACTCCCTAACAGATTTTATATGAGAAACTGTCATCTTGGCATCTTGGTTCCTTCTAATCTCAGAAAATTCTTGTAAATTGTCTAACTCCTCTTCCAAAAATTTTGAATTCCTCAAATCAATATTCCCTCCCTAAGGAAGAAAATAACAAAATAATATTGAAGCTCCCGAGATTCTGTTAAGCAGTAATAGCCCTGTTTGAAAATCTCTCAGTCTATCTCAGAAGAGAGTGCTATGACCCTCTTCCACAATATTTTGCCTTTAAAATATATGTCTAGATTATTTATGGATTGAAGCACTGTAGAAGCCATATAATAGGTGATAAATTGGGGCAGCGAGCCTAGGGTTCAGCTGTGACTCACATTGGGTCCTGAGGAAAGGTCTGTCATATGACTAAACCTTCCTGTAAATGTCTTGGTCCTTTCCTATAGAACTAAAATGTTTGACCCTAAAGCTTCATTTCCTAGGAACTACCAGCCTACAGATTGTCTCAGAAACATACCTCCAGTGGTTAGGTTTTAGTGGTCTCAAAATAGTATCATTAGAGAAAAGAGGAGAAAAGGAAGGAACATCACTTTCATTTTTCAGTCTTTATAAGGTGTAAAACAAATAGTAAAAAGTGCACTCCATAAAACTCTGGCTATTTGTATGGTCTATTGACGAGAGGAAACATAACCCCAGGGTGATGGGCTAAGTATCTACTAAGCACATTTATGAATCGCTCGGGTCCTTGTTAGAACTATTATTGCTAAACTCTAAAATTTGAAAGATATTCACAATATTAAATTTCTGTCTTCTTTTCTGCATAAGAAATGGGAAGAACAGAAAATTTTAAGTGAAACTCATTTGTTCCCTGAAAAAAAGAGTAAGGGTGTCTAAAAATGTAGAAATAGACCAGTATCTGCAATTTGAAAGGGACCACTTCACATAATGACAGAAAATTACACAATTCTTGGCATGACATGAGAGATCATCAGATTGGCCCAAATTTTCCATTTGTACTTTATAATTTCAGAAGTGGATTTCAAATACTATCACATCTACATGTGAAAAAATATTAAGTATCATCAGTAGTTCTATTTTATTTTTTTATACTCTGAAGTATTATTTCTGAAGCTCAAGAACCAGATCTGAAAACTCAGAAAAATTATGATAATTGGTACTAAGTAACTGATAGCACATCACGACCCTATGGTTCTCTTCAACTTAGGGAAGTCTTGAATAACTAGAATCCAAAATAATGATACTTGTAGAAAACAGGATAGAGTGTCCAAAACTAAAGGGGAGGGAAGGACTGTCAAATTCAAAGTAAATGAATCAAGTTTTAATTTTTACATCCCCAGGAAAGCAAGGTGAGGATGTCTTTGAAGTCCTAAGCAAGCACAAGAATTGGTGTAGCTCTCACAACTTTTCTGAGTCAGGAGAAAGCTTGCTACATAAGAGCAAAGGATCCTCCACTTCCAATTTAGTGACCAACCTATCTCCTTTGCCTTAGGTAGGAGTCAACAGGATGGGCCAGGCAGAAATGAAAACCAGAAGCAAAATGCTATAAAGTCTTTTCTTTTTTTCCTTTTTTCCCTGGAGCTGAGGACCGAACCCAGGGTCTTATGATACTAGGCAAGCGCTCTACCACTGAGCTAAATCCCCATCCCCAGCTATAAAATCTTTTAGTTCATGTGTTACCACTTTTAAACTGAAGGCTCACTGCCCCCATTTCTCACCTATTATATGGCTTCTAGAGAACTTCAGTCCATAAACAATCTACATATATTTTGAAGGTAAAACATTGTGGAAGGGAGGGGTCATAGCACTCTATTCCAAGATAGCCTGGGAGATTCTCAAACAGGGCTATTATTACTTAACAGAATCTCAGAGCTTCAATATTTTTTTTCCTTGAGGACAGAATGTTGATTTGAGGAATTAAAAATTTTTTTGGAGGAGGAGTTAGACAATTTACAAGAAACTTTTCTGAGATTAGAAGAAACCAAGATGACAGTCTCTCATATAAAACCTGTTAGGGAGTGACTCATTGTGGCCCTGTGTGAATGTAGAGAGAGAAAGGATTGCTTCTGTGCCACCACAAACGTAGAGCCTTCAAAATTCATTATTATGACTTTATATTTATTTCATAGGTGTATTTTTCAGGCTAAAATCAAGGCATTCTCTTTGAGAGATTTGTTTTATACTTTTAGCCTTTCAAGTCCCTGCACTGTTACTCACATATATCTGCAAGTCTGCAGTATTGTAGGGAAATAAGGTACTGGAGAAACCCTACTCTCTACAAACAATACCAAATGCTATAGTAATGACTTCTTACAATATGTTACAGCATACATGACTCAACCCAACAGTGTTGCCAAGTTGTAAGCCTATCTATCTATCTATCTATCTATCTATCTATCTATCTATCTATCTACTATCTATCCCTCTACCTATATGAATGAGATTGATGGGACATTATGGTAAGGGTATCATTAAAATCATTATTTATATAAAGTGAAAAATTTACAGAAGTCAATGTTTTATTGGTAATAATAAATTACTTAACAATAATGGTAGGCTTGCCTCACTTGCCATTGAGGTTGAAGATCCATCTTGTAAATAATCTCTACAGAAATTAGACAGGTAGCCATGTAGGGACCTTGCACTGTGTATGTCCTGCTTTTTAACTCCTTTCTGAAAAGTATCAGTTTGTTACCAGTCCAGGGAGACAGGAAGAAGATCATGTCTTGCATGTCTTTGCCCATGGTGGTAGTTCTCAAACTTCAGGATATGGAATCACTTGAAAGCTTTTATCAATCACAGATCACTGGGTCTCAGTCAATTTCTCCTTTTTTGTTATGAGTGGGACCTGAGACTTGCACTTCTGATAAGTTTCTGCGTGCTGTTATTGAAAAAGTTCAGGAAGTGATGTTTTTCTCTTAGGTACTTGAGACTTAACTGCCAGTGACTCAGCTCTGGTTGACCTTTTGTGCTTTTGCCAAAGAGACTTAATGCTGAGATGTACTGCTGGTGACTCAGCTTTAGCAGACCTTCTGTGCTTTCACTGAAGCGACTTAATACTTCTGTGTTTCTGTATCACTGTCTGCAAGATGGAATATGCCCTCTGAGGCTTGACAATGCTTAGGCTCACATGAATAGTGCTATGGATTTGTAATCATTTATTATAAAGTATTATTTTTCAGACTTGAAAAATTCCCCAAAGAAGTTATGGTTAAGACTCTCTACAGAAACTGAAAATTGAAAACTTTCTCTATAGAAAACTTCAAAATTGTGCATTGGCTTACTTTTGGGAAGAAGTGGCTTAGCCTTTGTTGTTTGCAGTTCCTCTGAAATCATAGTGTAAAATAATTTTTAAAGTTAAACTGTCATTAATTCCTAATACCTATTGATTCATTTGGTAAAAGTTTACAATGCTTGAGAAGTATTAAATGAAAAAAATTTAAATGTAAGTAATTTTGAAAGATTATAGGCATAAAATTAAAAAGCATATAAAATAGCATGGATTTAAATAAAGTCTATTTTTTAGAAAGAATTGTTGACTTAATAATAATATTATATTGAATTACATACAATTACATTCTTTGTGTGAAAGTCCTAGTGTGTGGATGTCACATTTTACCTCCCAGCCCCTAGTTCTGACATACACTCATTGTGTTTTCAGAGCAAAAATTCACTTAAGGGTAGCTTTCTCATCTGATGCTGGAGAAAATACGACATCTTCAGTAAAAAAGCCTTAGTGTATGAAGCCTTAGTGGGTCTGTAAAGTAGAAACACTTGGAATCAATGTGGGTTGTGATTTGGTTAAAAGCCACTCATCAAAAATATTTTAAAATTTTAAAGTTAAAACAGATTTTGAAATGAAAATCATTGAAACAGATTTTTCAACATGTTTCTGCTTTCCTTATACAACTCTGTATAAATCAATAAAGCAAAATGGCAATTAATTTCTGAACAAAAGGAGCACTGATGTAAACATTGGAGCTGCCCAGGAAATGCCTCTGCTTGCGCTACTAGTGTGAGACCTGAAGGCAAGCCTGCCATTAGCAGTGACCTCAAAAGGCACACCTGAGAGCGTCATATTATTGAAAACCTGCGGAGTACCTGAAAGTATTAAGTTGGTCTTAACTTCTGATTTTCATATCTGTGTTTGGAGAGAACTGAACTGATAAAACAACAACAGCATCAATGAGAAACACACAAACAAAAAACAGAGCTTAGGATACTATAAATAAGAATGTGCAAGAAAGCTAGCCAGCATGCACCAGCACTGGGAGGGCAGGTGACAGCAGGTATGGACCCACAAAGACTTCAAATACTAGAATGAACAGATGCAGAATACAGATAATTACGAAAATTAAATATCAAGTAAAAGAGAAAAGAAGAAACAAGAACGTATCAAAATGGACTCACATACTTGAAAATCATCCAAACAGCATTGTTAAACGTGCAAATGGAAAAGAAGTAAATGTTGAAATCAGCAGCTCAATGGATGTATTCATCACAGAGCAAATGACATGAAAGAGAATGATTGAAAATACAGAACTAAAGTTCCCCGAACAGCAGCATAGAGAAGGCAAGTGTGAAAATGTATGGTTGTGGAAACAGGATGGAAAGTGCTGCAGAACTACCATGCGTCTGACTTGAAAAACTCTTCTAGGCTAGAGAACAGGACTTGGTAGACTACAAAAGCTCCCCATTATGCTTCAAGTAAAAGATATAAAAATAAATACATATTATGCAGTTTTAAAGCAAAATTTTGATGTGCCAGTGACTTAGGACAGATCTTGATAAAGACCAGAGGAAGAATACATATAGCTCATAAAAGAATAATAAATGAAACAGCAGCCAATTCCCAGCTCAATAATAGATGCCAGAAGATAGAAGAATAATGTCTCAACCTGCTGGGGAAACTATGCATTTTTGAAATTAAATGGAATGAAAGTATTCTATAGATTGTTTTTTATTTAAAATAAAAACTGGCAGCTTTTACCACTAAAAGACCTTTATTTATAAAGTCTATAATTAAAGCAGCAATAAAAATCCAAGGAGCCCTCATTGCAACAAAGAATGGTAAACAAAGAAACCCCTTATGTTCGTAACAAACTGAAGGAAGGCTTAAAAATTATTTCCTGATTCCTTAAATTAATATTAAAAAACACAATAAAACAAATCCAAAAATGATTAAAAATAGGTACCCAGCAGAATAAGTTACTAAAAGAAAACAAATGCAGTAGGCATATCAACAAAACAATTAGTCATTTTAAAATACAAAGTAATACAGATAAATTTCTGACAAAATTTACCAACTTAAAGATGTGAGTAAGATCATTAAAAATTGTATATAAACCAGGCAGTGGTGGCTCATGCCTTTAATCCCAGCACTTTGGAGGCAGAGGCAGAGGCAGAGGCAGAGGCAGGCAGATCTCTACGAGTTCAAGGCCAGCCTAGTCTACAGAGTGAGATCCAAGACAGGCACCAAAACTACACAGAGAAACCCTGTCTCAACACCCCGGCCCCCCAAAACAATTGCATATAAAATTCAAAGCAAGTCAAATGAATAGATTTTTAGAAAATACAACATATAAAAACTGTTTCAATAAGAAATAGAGATCCAGATAGATAGTTAAAATATCATTCCTCATTGAAAACAGTGTGTTGTTAATCAATGAATTTTTTCAGGTTTAAGAAAAAACAGTTTTAACCACACATAAATCCTTTCAAGGAGTAAACCAAGAGTATACTTTCCAGGACTTGCTTGCTAACACAAATAAGAAATCTATGTGAACAGAGAATTCCAGACTAATCTTATTCATGTATATAAAATGACAAAATGAAAACCAGTATTAACAACTCACGTCTAGTAATCTATGATAATGACAACACAGCATGATCAAGTCATTTGTCCCAGGAGTGTAAAGATAGCTGAACTAAATCAAATTGGTGGGTGTGTTTCACAAAATTGGAAGAATAGGGAGAAGTACTAGTCAGTTACTGGCCTGAACCAGAAAATCCTCTGTAACTGTAACTGAACATCTGCCAATGATTACTATCCTTTCCAACATCTTGGTTGAAGGTGAATTTTGGAAAGTTTTTAAAAATTATGGAGACAAAAATTTTTACTCTTCCTCTTCTTTTGCTTTTTTGATATTGCAATAGAGTTTTTAGCTAAATAAATTAACAAAAATGTGTACACATATTAGGAAGTAACAAAATCATTTTCTACAAATAATTTGTTGACATAGAAAAAAACCCAACAGATATAGCTTGTTAGAACTAACAGGAAGACAAACAAACAAACAAACAAATAAACAAACAAAAAAAAAAACCCCAAAAAACGAACAAAGGAAAACAACCCAAGAAGTGAGTGATGTTAAGAGAGTAAGCACAGGAAAGGTTTCTGAATACCACTAATAAATCTAAAAGGCAGCATTGAAAATGCCATTTCAAGGTAAGAAAAAAATTATAAGGCACTCAGAGACAAGTTTAGCAAAACATTGTAAATGCCTGTGTGGAAAAAATGAGAAAACTTTATTGACATACTTAAAAAAAAATGAATCCAGAGAGATGGATTAGGAAGACAGTATTACTAAGACGTTGATTTTCTCTGAGTTAAATATGAGTTTCAGGACAAACTCTGTGAAACTGTGTAAGGGGGTTTTAAGATCTCTGTCTCGCTTAGGAAAATATTTGAGTAGAAGATGGAAGGGTCAGGAAGAGCTTGGGTACTCTTGGCGAGTGAGAATGAGGTTGGAAACTGTGATCTAGTTATCAGACCCACTGTTAGTGTGAGTTAACTGAGAGACCGTGATATTCGTGCAAGTTTAAAATCTCAGTGAAACACTGAGCTCACTAACAGACTTCTGCAAATACTGGAAATAAGTAACTATGATGGTATAAGTTTTATATCAACAATTATTCTCAGAGAGACAAACAAACAAACAAACAAACCCCATGATTTGCACAAAAATAGTTTATGGATAAGAAAACAAGGTGGGAACTGTAAAGCCACAAATGAGAGAAAAAATTAAAACAATATTTTTAAGACCATAAGACAGAAAATATTTTATAAACAAAATATAAAAAGGGCAAGTAAATGAGAATTTGATAAATTCAACAGCAGATTTAAACTGCCTTCACTGTAATTCTAAAATCCACAAAGCCATGAAATATGAAAGTTTATCCTCATATGCAAGCTGATTTTAGAGCAAAAACCAACATGAAAGGATCCTAGTGTTTCCTTATACATGATGTGAACATGCAGCCAGTCTGCCATGAAATACATGATTAAATCTGACAATAGAATTCTCTCAAGATTTTAGGGAGTGTTCATGTAAGATATACCTTATGTAATAGTTGTGAAAAAAATTGGAAACACTTTGATCTTGATTGTTCTCAGTTGGACACAAATATTAGCCGTCAAAAGGAAAAGCAACTGATAATTTATTGTACATGTTTACTAGCTCAATTCAGCCATGCCACAGTGTAATCATACTTTGAACACTGTTGAGTATAACAGTTATGCAAAATTTTTATTTGTCTATTAAAAGTAAGTTGATATAAAGAAGCATTATTTTTAAGACAGCCTAAGTATTCTTCAATAGGGGAGTGAATGAAATACTAATTATATATATTCCTATGCCAAAAAATGCAGCAGTATAACAAAAGTTAATTGATGTATATGTACTGTTACAAACAATTCTCAAATAGCAAGGAGAAAAAGTGATCTGATCCCATATCATTTGTAAGAAATTCAAGACTAAATATAATAATTACTGGCTATGGACAAATACATATTCAAAAATCAACAAGTTCAGGCCTATAGATAACTCTGGGAAGGAAGCAAGGTGTGGAAATGAATTTAAGAAATGAAACACAATTTTCTTTCTAAATGATTATTAAGCAATCATGAAAACATATTAAAAACTGTCACTAAAGAGCAAAGAATAAGGAACACAATTCAAGATCGCTGTACATATATAGAGTGGATATAGAGTGTGTTACTTATTAAAGAATGCATTTAAAATGTGGATTCAGAGTGTTCGAATCCCTTCCCATTTTTATTCAGTGTTTTAAAAACGGGTGACTTTTCTTTTCTCGATTCATCACAAAATCGATTTCACGGCTCACTAATGTCTTAAGCAACTTTTTAAAAGTTGTGCCAGGGTCCTGAGCCAGACTATCAGCCATTCTTATCCCTAAGCATTACGGGTGGCTGCTCGTAAAGGGATGGGCTGATTTCATGTTAGAAACAATGTGAACTGACGTATCACTAATGAAAACATTCTTCCTCATCGCCCTGAAGGCTTGAGCTTATTTCTTTCCTTTCCAGATATTGACTGATTATACCTAGATAGCCTCGCCTCTTCCAAAGCCAGAGTCCTATTATGCTTCTGGTGAATCTAATGTCACGGTAAAGAATACTCATTGCAAACCACGGTAGCATGGAGCTGGAGAAGGAGAAAAGCCATTCATTGCCAGCGGCTGTGTGATCCACCCTGACAGCCTCATGGCCTGCATCAGCCCCTCTTGCAAGCAGCTGGGGTTGGGCATTGAAATGGACCAGGACACCTTCAGCCAGCAGTAACCAACCCCACCCCCCCCCCACCCCCACCCCACCCCACCTCTCAGCAAGGAGCGGCTTCCTCTCACCTCCTGTGCATTCATTTAGCAAGCAGTCTTCTTGGTGGTAAGTCAAGGAATCAGAAAACACAGGAGATGAGATTTCACAAAGACAAACCGGAGCAGCCCTTGTTCTCCTTGAACGAGGTGAGGTGCTAGGGAGCCCAAACCAAGGCCAAGTATTCCTATATTCCTAGCCCAGTATGTCCACACAGGGGATTTGGGCCCCAATTTTCAGGGGCTTCTCTGAGGGGCTACGTTTTCCCAGGACTCTCTCTTCACCCTCTTTGTTGAGAAGCAGAAGACAGTTTCCATGTGGCTGGCCTTCTGGGCCTCGGAGTTTCCACAAGATGGGGACATTCTCAACCCTGGAAAACTTGGTCTGCGGGCTGCAACCGGGACCAGTTTCCGTTTCACACAGAAAAAGAGAGCCCACCCCAAAGGACGCCGTCCAGCTCATTCCTGGACTGGCTGTGAGAAACTAAGCTGAGCTCCACCAGATGACATTTAACACTTAGTCCAGCTTTTTTTTGTTGTTGTTTGTTTGTTTTTGTTTTTTGTTTTTTGTTTTGTTTTGTTTTTTTGAAGGGGTTGAACGAAGGATTTTTCACAATTTACGCTAATTGGCTTTATTAAAAACGACAGTTTTTTTTTTTTAACATTAGTTTTTTGAGATATTGAAAATGAAGCCCAAATAAATACCAAGTATAAAAAAGCAGCTAACATCTTTCACCTACCACCAACTAATAAATTGTGTATTTGTATTTGGATGGTTTTAAATATCACCACCTCATGTGTGATCCCATAGGGTTCTCTGTGTGATTCCTGGACTCCTCTGTGAGTGCGGAGATATTTCTAAGGCCACACTGGAATTCCAGAGCCTACAGATTCAAGCCACAGCACCCCTGTTTTCTAGGCCATGTGACCTAGTTAAGTACTCAAACTGTAAATATTCAGATATGAAATACAGCCTATAGAACCCAAAACACATAAGATTGCCATGAGAATACAGAGCCTGTATGACATGCTTAGAAATATCTGCATTGTATAACAAGGTGTCCAACTGTTGGCTACCATTAGTAATGAATACTAATAGTATTAACTTGGAAGACACTACTGTGAATAGTGGTGTTATTTACTGTCAATTCCCCAAAATACGGTGCATCCTCAGAGTCTTCATTCTTTTATGAGCTATAGTTTGGTTGATAAGTTTTACCATCAGAAAATTGTTCTTATTTCTTTAAAACTTAGTTTTACTACCAAGCAAAATGATGCCACTAAGCAAATACTACTATACTGGTACCTATGAGATATGGGAAAACAAGGGCTGAATACTGGGAGCTGAACATTTAAGTGGGGGATGGAAACCTGAGTGGGGGTAAGGAGGCTGTGGGAGACAGAATGGGCAGGGAATGGGTTAACCCAAACTAAGGATGCCTGAAGGAGCTTTATGAAATCTCACTACTTTGTAAGCTTACATAAAATACATTTTTTTTAAGGAGCTTGAATAGAAAGAAGTTCTTCACATTAATGAACAATGCCACTCTCAGAAGATCTAGGTTATTAAATGAAAATCTTATTGCCAGTTATTGATCAGAGAGACCCCAGAGGTACCCAAAACAATACCGACTACTATCACCTCTCTTGGTTGCCCACCATACCTAGATGGTAAGACCCTATTGCTGAAGATACCACACAATTTGGCTGCAGAACACAGAGAATTCAATCTTGAATTGGGCTGGAAACTCTCTGCTGGCTAGCTTTCACTGTGCTGGGAGGTGTTCTGCAGGCTGCTGAAGGAGAAAGGACATTGATTGTCTTCTCAAGCACCAGGCTCCTGCATGCTACAATAGCAACCTGCCAGGAAAGATGTTCCCACTGGTGAACTAACGGCAAGAGTGTTTATGAAGGTAACCAACTGTGTCCTTGTTTGAATTTGAAGCCTGCCTCACAGGAGGGAATTCATGCCTGCTCTTGCAAACACGGTCAAAACCCAAGGCCAGGGAAGTCATAAGCCCTAAAGGAGAACTTACTGATGCTCTTTTTCTAAGTGGTCATGTTGTCAAACTGCTTTCTATGTACTTATGTTTATAGCCATAGTTTTATGGCTATTCCTAACCTTGGTCATAGAAGCAGCTTACAGCCATGAATAGTGGTTAATAGCAGTAACGGGCAGTGGTTAATACTGAGATGGATTACTGTTCAAAGTGTTGAAAATAAAAGTGTACCAGTGCTCAGCCGCAGATGAGACCTCTGTATCAACACCCCCAAACCCCAAGGGGCAGGGACCACCTCAAGAGAAGTAGCAGAAGAAATATAAGAGCTGGCTGGGCGGCGGTGGTGTATGCCCTTAATCCCATCACTTAGGAGGCAGAGCCATGCGGATCTCTGTGAGTTTGAGACCAGCCTGATCTACAGAGCAAGATAGATTCAGGACAGCCACCAAAACTACACAGAGAAACCCTGTCTCGAAAAACCCGAGAGAGAGAGAGACAGAGAGAGAGAGAGAGAGAGAGAGAGAGAGAGAGAGAGAGAGAAGAGAAAAAGTGAGGATTGCTATGAAATGTAGCCTTCTGTACATGACTCCATGATGGTAGTGTTTTCCTACACAAGTCAAGGCAGTTAAAAATCACAGTAGAAGTGTGGAGGGTTTCAAGGGCCCACCCTCAACTGAGCAGTCTTTGGCAGTTGGTGGCTCTTTTCTTTAGGAATGTGGCCACTGGAAGAGTGTCAGTGCCCAAATGGACCACCTCACAGCTATGCATTTAAGGGCAGTGCTAATTGGACTCAGTGGATTTAAAAAAAATAAATAAAAATAAGCAATTATAAAAAGAGGCATTGACGTTGGAAGATGACATGGGGGAGGTTTCTGGGAAGATTCAGACATAAGGTAAGAGGTAGATAATGATCAAAATACATTCTATACTTGTATGAATATGTGTTTCTTCTTAACTTTTCATTTCCTTTTTAACTTTTCATTTCAAGTAGCATGTTTGCATACACAATCATCTACTGTTAACAGAATAACTTATATTTTGGTCTAACAGGGGCAGGTAAAGTTCTGCTCTCCACTCAATCCTGCTGTGAGGATAGAAGCCTCTGTTTTAGTCATTTTTACTCGTTATGCTCCTGGAAACATTCTCATTTGAATGGAAGATATCATCTCATCATTAAAGAAACCTGACATTTTGTAAACTGTTGCCACCTAGTCTAACATAATGATCTTGTCCCATCCTCATATTGAAGACTGACTAGAGAGAGGGTCCTGCAACTATCAGACTAACACTTTGCCACTGGGCTAAACCTGAGAAAGCTGAGGGGCCAGGGTGTCTACAGTTTATGTAGAGGAGAGGACGTGCCCTCCCTTGAAGGTTGAGAACAGAGAAGTGCTTAATGATTATTTAAGGTATTTTCTAAAATACAAAGGATAATCATGTTACAACCCACAGGCCCAGAGGGGCTAAGTAAGAAGGAACGCTCAAGGAGGGTGGGTACATGGATCTCCCAGAGAAGAGGAAATAGAATAGATTTTGCAGGTAGAGTCTGGGGCTGGATAGGAATGGGAACAAGAGGGATCAGGTTGTGGGGGGAGGAAGGAGAGAATACAAGGGGGCAATAACAGGAATTTGGGGTTGTTTGGGGGTGATGTGGAAGCCTAGTGCAGTTGAAACTCCCTGGAATCTACGAGGGTGACCCTAGTGAGGAAAAAAATCATTTTCTTCCTGATATTTCTTCACATTGTAGAGAAGGAACTTATTGTTTTTAAAATTATTTTTTCTTGCCTCATAATATTTATTATGACATGCTGTGTTCTTATTGAATTATTTTGTTTAGTCTTTGAATAACCTACATTGGCAAAGTTATTATTACTATTATTTTAATTTTCATTGTGACGATGAGGAATGTGAAGCCTAGAATCACCCCAGTTAGAGATGAAGTTATGACTCAAACTCAGCCTGACAGGCTGCAAAATATATGGTTTTTATTAGTTCCTGTGCTGAGAGAAGCATCCCATAGGTCTTCCCACCTATGTTATTAGTAGTGGACTTATAACTTAAATCTCCTACTTGTCTAACAATTATAATAAATATTTGTATCAAATGTAAATAAAACAGAAAGTAGAAAAAAGCAATTGAGACATAATGTATAGGATATAAAAGATTCCACTCATAAGAACTACTAGTGATGAGAAATTAGGGCACTATATTGTCCTCATGGGAAAAGTCTCTTCAGCCACCTTTACGTCCAACCAAATAGCATTACGATATTGATTATTCCATCCCTCTTGCTAATAATGTAGGATCAGCGAAATATTACCTAAACAAGATGTTTTCAGGAAAATGTTCTTGAATTAGGACTGAAGAGCTTAGCACATGCCATTTCATTAATAAAATAATGAATTCTCTCTGGATACAAGTGGAATTAACATATCATAACTCCATATATGGCTCTGAGTTAGTCACATTAAGATTATTGTGCATGCTTCCCAGAAAATATATTTTACACTGTGCAGCAAATGAACTGTGTAATTCTTAAAGATTTTCCAGTGAGAAGTTCCTCTCAAGTTGCGACTTGGCATCTAACGTTGTTATCAGAGAAAATGGGAGCTAATTACTGCATCTATCTCATAAAGCATAATAGAATTTTGAAGTTAACAGAGCGATTCATTTCTAACCTGGGAAAGGCTACACGATTGGGTCAGAACTCCTATGCCCTGAATAATTTAGTAGGTGCAGGCAAAATAGAGTGCCCTTACCACCCTAAAAGAGGGGTACTTAAGTGTTTCTCAAGGTTTTACCAACTTCAAGGACTGGTGACTATGTAAAGCCCTGATTGTTTTCCTCATTAGCATCTCATGGTAGTTGCTCCCTTCCCACTAGAATATGTTGTACCTTCTCCATTAGCATAAACACTTTTGAAAATTATTAAAAGTTAGCTTAACCATTTGAACCAGCATGATTCATGTTATATGCTGGTAGAACTTTGATTTTAAAAATACAGAGGAATGTGCTTTGATGGTACAAACAGGCAATGAGGACTCAATTCCATGTACACAGAGCCAGCTGCTAAAAGATGCACTAGCATCTGGAAGGCATTTGAGTGAGGAGACAATCTAGCCCATAGGCATTGACTACCTGCGCCTTCTCTAGGACTTTCTGTTCCCTGAACTCATCTTCAGTTTCCCTCTGTCCAAAATGCTAGAACTTGTGAGCTGAACCCACCGAACGAATTTCATTTGATAGGATAAATGGGACTCTTTCTCATGTTAGGACTAGGTTGTACTCAGTGACATTCCTCTTCCCTAGGGCTGACAGCACCTCCATGGTGTGCTTATTAAGTAATTAGCCTGCCAGTTACTTTAGTATTTAGACTTTGTTAGGCGCAGGGGACTCAACAGGTGATGGCAATTTTCATAATAATAACCTTTGATGCATGGTAAGAAATGGCTAATTTTTCTTTTATTCTCCCCTTTACTGAGGTATAATTGACAAATAAAAATTGTATATATTTAAAGTGTACAATGTAATAGTCTAATGTGCATTTACATTGAGAAATGACTGCCTCAGTCATGCTAACCTATCACATAGCATAGTTACCTGTTTTCTATATTGTCAAAACATGTAATCTATGTGCTGAGCAAATTAATTATTCTAGCAAACAACTGTGATGATTAACTTTAACATTCCATATGTTAAGAATAAGTATGCTTTCAGTTTTGAAAGTCCACTTAGAAATAGCCTAGTCAGGAGATTTTGCAAAGGTTGCCCAGCTCAATTTCCTCTAGAGAACATTGCCATTACTTCACCCAGTATTTAAACAGTAAGCAGATTAAAAACGAAGAAAAGGAGATAGACTTTAAGGTCTCATTGTTGTGCATCACACAGCTCTATGTAGTATGCCCTTGAGGAAAGTGCCATTCAGGCGTGAAGAAGGGCAGTTTATCTGCTTTGCTCCTGTTAGGTGCAGGAATCAGACTACATTGATGGAAATCAAGGGCTTGAATTCCATCTGTAATAAGATCCAAGGCTCCTTCTATTATGAATTTCATCTAGATAGCTAAATGAGATTGGCTGAACTTGTGCTGAGCAATGAACTCTCGACAAGCTGGATGCATTTAGCAGGCAGCATAGCCACACATGATAAACAGTAGAGTTCACATAGCAACTTCCAGTCATTCCTCAGTACAAATACATGAACCCATAGCACAAGGCCAAAGACAGGGCTGCCTCCCTCCCCATCTCCTTCCTAATGCAGCTGCGGTTTCTTTCCTACTGTCCTGTAGAACTGAACTTTCAGGAAGGAGCACCTGTTTTGCTTGATACTCCATGTGCACAGAAGATGGTAGCCAACATTCTCTCAGCTTTCACTTCTGGTTAGGGAGCAGGCTTCTTTTGATTTAAGAACATCACTTTGATTCCGGCAGAGTCCCCATTGCTACAGCATTGAGAATCTCTAGCTATGTGTGTCAGCTTTTAGTTGACTCTGAGACTTGTGGGGATGGTGGAAAGATGTTTTTAAGTTAATCTTTCCTATTTTAATGTTAAAATAACATTTAAAAATCATTACTGGAACTAATATAATTTATTAAAGAAAGCAATACAGCTTGCTGTGTTTTGAAGACATGCCAAAGCATATTGAAGGATGCAAATACCACCCATACATGATATTACCACCACAGATAAACACTCAATATCTTAGGGTTTTCTTCTTTGCTATCTTATGTATTTACATGCTATAATTGACTAATGTTATTATTATAATTTAAAAATAATTTTTAATTTAATATCACAGTATTTTCCTAAGTTGCTACCTATTCTTCTAATCAGTAGTTTTTATATGAGTGGCTTTGGCATTTGACATTTATTTTATCATAGGAATTTCATAATTAACTACTCTATACTTGTCTCATTTTTTTCTCTCTGCTCTTGCAAATCTTATGACAAGTATCTTTGTATTTATGTGTCTATGATCCTCTGGTAATCTTCCCTTAGGTTCAAGTCCCAAATATCCAAACTATAGAAATTGTAGGTTAAAAGGTAAGCAGTACTTATGTATGAAGCTCTTAAAATTACATATATGAATATGCAATATTTTAATAAAGATATCCATTGCTAAACTCCTTACCAAAATAATTTTACAATTTTAAAGTAGTCAGGGCATTCATATCACTTGTGTTTAATTGGTAGCTAAACTCTAAAGCCAAAGAGAATCAGCCCTGGCTGTTTCCTGCTTTACACTCACACACATTCTCTACAGCAGCTTGGGCTTATACTAGCTCATCACTTCAGCGACAACTGTTACTTGTAATGCACTATTTTAATCATTATTATTGTTGTTATTAGTGTTGAGTATGTGTGCATATTGCTTTGGAGGCCCCAAGTCAATGTAACTTGTCTTGACTTGTCTCTAGACTGTCCTTTATTTTGGGAACAGGATTTCTCTTTGAACCTAAAGGCCATCCATTAGTCGAGACTGAATGGCCAGTGAGCTCTTGGATCTCCCTACCTACCTATGCATGGAGTTACAGGAATGTGCTTCTATGCTTGGCTTTCTGACATGGGTTCTGAAGCTGCAGACTTGGGCTTTTGTGCTTATACACCAAGTATGTCACTGAACTAACCATCTCCTTCATCCTGTTAGTAACTTAAACTTTTTGTTACATTCATTTATTTGTGGAGGGATCACACAAGTGCCACAATGCATACACGGATGTGAAAGAACCACTTGTAGGACTCTCTTTTCTCCCACTGTGATCATGAAGCTTGGCAGCAAGTGCCTCTACTCACAAGTCCACCTTGCTGGCCCCTATTATTCCTATTAATGAAAGATTACACACACACACACACACACACACACACACACACACACACACACTGGAGTATTAATTTTAGCATTTTGACTTCTTGGCTACTTGGAACATACTGTTTTACCAATGTGCACAAGGGCTGTACAATCAATTCAGACAAGGACATGGTTAAATTAAGAGTCAACATTTATGTCTAAGAAGCCATTGCGACTGTAATCTACTGTGTATGTTTAGAGAAAAAGCACATTTACTCTTTTGAAATATCAGCCAATGTCATGTGTTAAGTAGACTGAAGCGGACCTCACCTCCCAATACTGAACGAAGCAGCACCAACAATCAGCAAAGTCCAAATTCACACAGCATGAGTTTGCAAATACACTCAGTCCACAATTAAATCCCAGAAGCCCTCACCATACCATGAAAACTAACAGCACTGAGCTCTTTTAAGCTTATGTCTCCTAACGTAATAGATGAAGCTTTGTCATGCATGGGTTTTCATTAAATTGTCCTTACGATAGAGCAACAAGTTGTCTATAGTCCATTGAGGTCATGTTTCTTATGTCAACACAGTTTTGGGAGACAACATTGAATCAGAAAGTGAGTAGAAATGGCTATCAATTATTAACAGAAGAGGCAGTGTAGTAAGTCCGCTAACTGCTCATTTTATTTCTTATATTTCCCACTGATAATATTTCCCAGATGCTGTGATGGCTGATGTTGGTTGTCAGCTTGAGTGCATCTGGAATCAAGCAACAGACATACCTCTGGGCAGGTCTATGAGGACATTCCATAAGAAGGTTAACTGAGGCACCCTCTGTAGAGCAGGCAGCACCTTCGGGCAGCCAAGATATAAATGGGTCTGACAGACAAGGATGACACTTTTGCCTTAACTCTTGGACTCCTTGCTGATGAGTGAATCTACCTTGTTGCTGCTGCAGCTGCCACTACTGCCACTGCCGCCCTTGCTGACATTGGAACTCAGTTTCTTTTGCTCTCCAATTTGAGCTAAAGGTCACTGATGACTCCTCAGGAATCTTCTAGTTCATTACCTCCAGTTTGAGATTGCCTTTTGGACTAGCCTTTTCGACTGAGCAACTATCTGATTCTCAGCCTCTCCAGAATGCAGACAGCTATTGTTGGACTACTAAGATTCTATCATTTAAGGCAATCTAAAAAAAACAAAAACCAAAACAAAAAACCCCACCTCTTTGTAATATATGCTCATTCCATTAGAAGTTTTTTTTCTTAGAGTACTCTGAATAATATAATGCACAGGGGGAAATACAGGCCTCGGAGGAGGAAGAGAATCATAGAAATGAGGGCTGAAGCTGGGAATAAATGGATTCAGAAAGTAATTTTCTGAACTATGATGATGCTTCACTAGAGTTAGGACCATTTAAATTCCCTTGGGCAATTCATTGGTTGAGTCATTATTTACTGACTTTCTACTGTTTAGTTAAATATTATTCTAGGTTCAAAGATAAATCAACAAACACTAAATAGATTTGCTCCTTTACAATGCTACCAAGGGGAAAACTATTAATCTTGTGATCATACAAATGGCCACATAAATGTGACTATGGAGATGGCCAATATAGATAATAGACAGATATTACTCTATTGAAGTTAGGGAAAGCTTTCAAGAGAACCTCGCACTGATGTTGAAAATTGAGGGATATCTAGATGTCTCCAGTACATTTGCTATGGCGAAAGAACCTCAGACTGGGTGACACATAAACAAAAGATGAAGGCACCAGCAAATTCATGCTTTGTGAGGATGTGCTCTGTGCTTCAAGGTTGTTGCAATGCCTCTATATCTTCACTGGCAGAAGAGGCCAAGAAGCTTGTTGGAACTTACTTTATTAGGACACCAATCTCATTCATGAAGGCAAAATCCTTATAACTAAATTACTTCTCAAAGACCCTACACTTATAATACCATCACATTGAATAAAAATTCCAACATATGGGTTTAGTGGGGATTATCAACATTCAGCTCACACAGACAGCTGTATCTAGGTGAGGCAAGAGTAGACAAGGAGTAAATGGCTGAATTGTATTTGAAGTCTTGCTTAGGTATAAAATACAGCTAGTAAGGGAAGTGGGAGCTAGGCCATGCATGACCTTTTAGGTCATGCTATATTTATTTATTGTTAATTGCTCATTGAATTTTGGTGCCAGTAGCCTGCTAGCAGAGTGCACTTCTACTGAACTGCATTCACTAACGTTATCTGTTAGTTAATTGATTAATTAGTTAATCAATTAATTAAAATATACCCCAGGCAGTGGTAGCACATGGCTTTAATCCCAGCACTCTGGAGGCAGAGGCAGGCAAAGGCCAGCCTGGTCTACAGAGCAAGTTTCAGGACAGCCAAGGATACACAGAAAAATCCTGTCTCAAAAATCCTGATAGATAAGTAAGTAAGTAAGTAAGTAAGTAAGTAAATAAATAAATAAAACAAGTATATAATTACACCATTTCCTCCTTCTCTCTCTACTTTTTTTTTTTTTACCTCTTGATGTGCTCCCCCGACTGCCTTCCAAATTTGCAGGGCCTCTTCTCCTCTTCTTTATCCATTACATCAACATATGTGGAAATAAATATATAAAAATAAAGATAAGGTAACCAAGGTCTTTGCCATGCTGATGAGTGGAAACCTTTATCAAGAGGTAGATTTCAGTGACATGTCATAGATGCTTCAAAAAGGAGCAAACCTTAGCACCCCAACTTAGAGAAGGAGAAATTAGTGAAAACTACTAGAAGGAAGGCTTGTAAGGAGGGGTGAAAAAATGTAAAGGTATGCACAAGTGGGATTGGTAGGGATGGATCATAACTGGGTCATGATTTAATAAATAATAATAAAATGGTGTTGTAAATAATGGTTAGTCTTGAAAAAGGTTAGCCCGCACAGTTGGTAACAGCAGTATTGATCAGCATGGCTTACTATGAGGTCTTATTTATAGGTGGTGCACTATACAAGCCCTACTGTTGCTATAAATTGATGTGAAGATACTATTGCTCCATATCTCACCACGTCTACACATATAATTTGAATTGTTGGCTTTAATACTTGCTAACTGCAGTCTTTAGGAATTCCTCGATATCAAATACCATGTGTTTGTGTTTTGTCAGTGGATTTGAGTCTGTAATATAACAGGTGGATATGCAGAAATAAAGAAATAAATGTTTGTAGTCTGCATGTTTGTGCATGTTTAGAAGTCTGTGGAATGCAGTTTGTCTTACATTTAGAAATATGGAAACATGGAGTAAGCTTTAAACAGAGCCTGCACCCTCACCACCATGCTCACAGCAGCAATGTGGAGAAAGTAATGGTTCTTATGCAAGGATGGAAACCTGCCAAACAAATGTACCCTGGTCATAGTCTGTCATAAAACTCATGGAGGCAGTTCATGCAATGAAATAAACCCTGAAGGATTGCTTGTAAAACTTACTGTAGTCAGGTTATTCTTCAGCAGCAGCTTTCATAGAGAACTAGCAGAGTCCCCAAGTGAAGTCCCAGATTAGTCAGATTTGTTTCCAAGTCCATCTATCTAAGGAATGGAAGGATGGAGTCTATTTACCATCTCCCAATATCCTTTCTAAATTTGTTCCACCTGTCACTCAAGGTGCCTAAACTCCTGACTTTACCTCTGAGGGGTGAACTGCAGACTGATGCCCTTTAGTTCATACTGTGGATATGCCTGTGGGAAATAAATGCTTCAGGAAGCAAAAAGAGAGGCCAGCTCTCATACCCATTTATCTCGGTGCCCTTTCTGGTGTCTGTTTGTCTGGATGCACTGTCTGAGGAATGATTTGTGCTATAAATGTATTTTCTAAATCATGGTATAAGTGTGAGAGAAGATGAACTGCTTCCACTTTGTCAAGTGGAGATTTTCCCGAAGACATCTCTGTCTAGCTATTTAACTTATTTATGGCCGAAAAAAACGACCTTTAAATCTTGAATTCTGCTGCAGCCATGCTCCAGCCTCTGGAGGCTTTCAGAACAATTGCCTAAAGGAATTAGAGCCCTACTGACTAGCAACATTGCTTTGAAAGTTAGATTGTGATTGAGAATTGAGCCAGGAAATTAGTAATCTTCTTAGAAAGCAGGAATTTGCAAAGAAACCAAAATCTTAGCAGGCATCCAGCCCGAGCCAAGTTTCTCCACTAGGAAACTGTAACTTCATCTGTTACAACAACGTTCTGAAGATAAGTAATATTCTGACGAGCAATATTCATCACAGTGCAAACTCTAGATGAAATATTTGTCAGCATATCAACCTTACAGAACTTGTTCTTTTCCAATATGACCCCTTCATCTAGATAGGAGGGATGTTGGTAGATATTATTCATTTCACACAACAATAAGATCCTTAAAACTCTTTTGCAAGGCAGAAATCCTGGGCTTGTACTTCAAGAGATAAGGTAAAATAAAGCCTCAAATATCCAAATGTTCTTGAATAGCTTTGTTATTGTACTTAATATAATAGAAAAACTCCAATGCATAGTAAAGTAAGCATGTGACCTAAGGTCTCTTTTATGATATAAGCAGAAAACAGGGCCAGCTTAACACCACCAAAACTTCCACTGTGAAAATGTATGTCTATAGGGCTGGAGATATGGCTCAGTGATTAATACCATAATCTGCTCTTCCAGAGGACTCAGGTTTATTCGCCTGCATCCGGATGGTGGCTCACACACTGGTAAGACCAGTACAAGGGGGCTTTTTGCCCCCTCTTCTAGCCTCTGGAGGACCTGCACACACAAGATACATGACACAAACACCAGCGAATCACCCATACATATAAAATAGTAATCATTAAAAATTATGGCTGCAATGCTTGTTGTGTAGCTTAGACTGGTTACAAAAAGTAACTACAAATGGAGACTACAAAAAAAAAAAAATCATTTGAATATACCTCCCCAAATCACCCAGATAGGGTTAAAAAATAACAGTGACAACAAGAGGCAAACTATGTGATAATAGTTAAACATAAGTATAAAACTAAAGCTCACCATGTCACATGGGCATCACACTCATGAACTTACTTCAGCTGTGGTTACCTGAACAAGATCAGGCCCTTGTCATTTCATCATGTAAGGGGGAGGGGCTCATTAGGCCTCAGTCTCCAGGAGAAAGAATGTGTAGTCAATAGGTGCTTGGGGAGGGAGTGTTGTTTTCTTCAGTGGTGTACCACTGATAACTTACCCATGTTCAAGTGAGTAATCTCCTCCCCCAGGCTCATGCAAGCATTAAACCAATTAAAACTAATTTTAAATGGCAGCTAATGAAACTCAGTGGGCAAGAAAGAAAAACGTTAAAGCAGAAGGAAAGAAGTGTACATGTATTCACACACACACACACACACACACACACACACACACACACATAGGTATATGTATATCTTATGCACATGCACTGTGTAAAAACATCTGGGTCACATAAAAACAAACTTGAAGTTTAATGAATATTAAATGTTTCCAGAGGCATTGCTTTACTGTAATAATGAAGATACATATGCAGATGAAAGGTAGACAGAAAAATCCCTCCAACTATAACACTAACCACAAAAACATGAAATTCAAAGAGAAAAAAACCCCAAAAATTATTAATTATGGAAAAACTTCAAGATAAAAATATATAATCCACCAGGTAATATAATATCATCTGCTGAATTACTAATTCATGCTGAAGCCCTAAGACTTAGGACTTCAAAAATACAACTGTGTTCAATAGTACCTACAGAGCAAAGTATTCAAAATAATAAACTTAGCACAATTATAATCAGTAGCTGGCAGTGGTGGTTCAAGCCTTTAATACCAGCACTTGGGAGGCAGAGGCAGGCAGATCTCTGAGAGTTAAAGGATAGCCTGGTCTACACAGCAGGTTCCAGGACAGCCATGGCTACACAGAGCAACTGTCTCAAAAAACCAAATATTTATAAAAATAATAATAATAAATCAGTAGCTTGTACAGTAAGTGTTCAAAATTCAGCTGTGTTTCCTCATGGTAGCAACAAGTAATTATAAATTCAAATTAAATAGCCAACACTTTTTTCAGCAGCACCAACACTTTTTTAACACATGGGAGTAAATTTGACAAAAGATTTCAAAACTCAGAGATGCACAGAAATGTTTGAGACAGATTTGAGAAGAGTAAAGATGGAAACACCAGACCACAAGACTTGATTAATACTGTCATTCTCTAAGCTGTACATTAAGTCAAGAAGTCCAATCAAAATCTATGCATACAGCTTTAGAAAAGTTTACAACAAAGGCTAAAAATATTTGTGGAAGGAGAAAGCAACTAAAACATCTTTTAAACATAAGCTTGCATTCATAGGTCTAAAACTCTGAGGAGTTTCTTCTTTTAGCCTTTTGTATAAGACTTGGTATAAGCATGAGGTAAGTGAAATCGATGAAGGGAACAGAATGTAGTGAGTGGTTTTGCATATTCCAGATACACCAGAACAGCTGTTTTGTGACAGAAGTGAAAAGGCATTTTAGAAGAATAATAAGAGTCTGTTTGTTTGTTTTGTTTTTATAGTGAGTAGAACTGAATATTCATTTGGAAAAAACAAACAAAAACAGTACCTTTAAAGTGGACCTCACATAATTAACTCATTCAAAATTAGCTGGAAATGTGCTATAGATCTAAGTGGAAAACTTAAAATTGGAAATATTTTAAGATGAAACATGAAAAAAAAAACATTTGTGACTTCCAGTTGAGCTGAGTTTTATCAACACCTGGATTATTATCCTGTTCTAGTTGTGCGTCATGGCAGTAAGTAGCACCCTGAGATACCACACATTAGAAGCAGGTACTATTCTCCTCATTGTGACAACCAACAATGTCTTCAGACCTTGACACATATCCCCTGGGGAGTAAAAGAGCCCTGGTTGAAAAACCATTGCATTAGGTAAAAAATGTCTTAAGAAAACCAAAAGCATGACCTATAAAGAGAGTAATTTATTAAATGAAAGTCGAACAAAACCTGGAGATGCTGCTCTTCGGAAAATGCTGTCCTGAGAATAAAAAGACAGGTTGCAGAATGAGAGATGATTCCTGTAAAGAAGACCTGAAAGGACTTGTTTGTATGCAGGACATAGGAATAACTCTAATTATTAATTAAAACCAAAAGAAAAGGGAATGGGGGCTGATCAGTCCAAGAAGATGCCCAGAAGGCAAAACTGTTCATGAAAAATTGGGAATTGCTCATCTGTAAGGAATGCGATTCCAAACGTGATCTGCCAAGGTTTCTGGGTGAGGTTGCAGAACAGAAGTTGCCTTCCATGGGCCACAGCAATGAAGAGTATCAGAAAAAAATAGGCTCTGTGACAGAATGGGACATAGAGGGGACACTTCAAAAATCCACAGTGCTGTGGACAGGATACCTAGAGGGTGCAGGGTCGGGGAGGAGAAAACTGACACACTCTCAGATGCACAGGTGCTTGGAAGCTAGAGCAAAAGTGTCATCTAACAGTGTACTTCCACAGTACTTTTATTTTGATGTATTTACAACACAATTGTATGTCTTAGTTGCCAGAACACATTCATTTGACGTTGCTTATGAAGTTTTCATTACTGAGCAATTAGCTTTTCTTTGCCTTTGTTTTTTTGCCCCATTTATTGTCCTTTCTCTATACTGTATTTTCAGCAGTATTTTAACTTTACCTTATTGATACTTGAATGTTTTACTTGTACTCCCTTTCTTCTATTGAATCAATTTTGCCTTTGAACTTTCTCATTATTAGGACTTGTCCCTTCACTCATAATTTCTTCCTCATCTCTTGCTCCTTTTCTCTCCTAGCATCCCTCTGCATCCATCTTCTACTTCCTTTTTTGAGCTTACCTCTTTCTCCTTTACCTGTCTCCACACCTCCACCTTTTATATCTTTCATCTACTTTTTTTTTTACACATTTACTCTTAGCTAATTAACTTCATAGTACTTTCTATGTGAATATTGCCATTTTCTCCTTCATACCGCCCATGCATGGGCTTTAGTCGTTTTAAAGACTATTTGATATCTTGCATGGTTTGCTATTCTTGCTGTCTTTTTCTCTTTTCTAAGTGGTAATGAGGGTTGAGTCCTCCAGAGCAGACTGTTGAGGAAGGAGGCTTTCCACTAAGGCATTTGGAGATCCTATAAAGAGCTATTAGCAAATGAGGGCTACTGAGAGAAGCTGAGTCTATTTTCTTTACAGGTGTGGGCCCAGGTGGGTTGACCATGCTTCAGAGGAAGGCCATACATCTAAGACTGTGTGAGAAGTATCTACTGAACTTGATGGCTTTGACAGAAGAAGAGGACACTAAGTTGGAGGGCAGGAAAATGGGGGGAGGGGTGAATACGATTAAAATACACTGTACTGAATTCTCAAACTAATGAAAAATGAGGAAAAAATAAATTCCCAGCTAACACTGGAAGAGATACCCAAATCAGTAGATACAACTAACAATAGAGAAGTACAAGAAATGGCAAAGCAATGTGAGTCAAAAGAATCACAATGCTACCTACTGACATCAAAGATGTGGTTTAGGTAGAATTCAGGAGGGAGAGTTCAAAAGCTTGCTATGGAAAGGAACATTGACCTGCAAGGGGCACAAATAGATGGTTTCAGTCCAGGAACTGGAGAGGAAAGTCAGCAAAATAGAGGAAAAAAAATACAAATAATACAGCAAAATGGGTGAGAAAATTAGAAACAATGGAATAAAGTCAGCAACATGGAAAAAAATTAGTAGGGAAACTGAGATATGAATAACCAAATAGAAGTGCTGTGAAAAAAATCAATTAGACAACTATAAAGCCAAATTGAATCATCAGAAATAGACTTCACTAAGCAGAGAATTAATGTCAGAGTACAGGAGGCTGATGACATACTACATTTAAACACCTGTGAGAAAAGAACATCATCACAGCACCTAAGAGTTCTAGATATAGTCAAGAGACCAAACACAAGAACCCACAGCTCAGCAGGCGCTGAGATAGAAGGTAAAGGAAAGGAGAGTCTGTTCCATGGAATCACGACAGACAATTACCCAATCCAGAGAAATAAATGGTTATCCAAACACGAGTGACAGTTAGAGCTGCAAAGAGACACAGGCAACCAAGAACCCATGCCTGATGTGTACTCAATACATCAAAAGTACAAAGCAAAAAAGAGTAAAACCAAGAAGCTCTAAGTGGGAGGGGGAGCCCGAAGAGATGGCTCTGCAGTTAAGAGTGTTGCTGTTCTTCCAGAGGACCCCAGTTTTTATAGCCATGTGTTTGGGTAGCTCACAGCTGACTGCAACTCCAGCGATCCGATGCTTTTTGTCTGGCCTCTGCAGATATCCCACTGCCAACACATGTACAGAAGTATGAAAGCAAAATAAATCTTTAAAAATGTTAATGGGGAGGGCAGTAAGATGTCTCTGTGGTTACAGGCACTTGCTGCTAAAACTGATGTCTTGTGTTTGACCCCCTAAATCTGCACAATGGAAGGAGAGGCCCAATTCTTGCAAGCTGTTTTTGTTTGTTTGTGTAGCTAGAGTTTTCTCTTTGTATTTAGAGTTTTCCTTCCTGGCCCACAGTCAGGACAAATCTCTCTTACCCGCCAGTCCCACAGCTGCTCAGATTCAACCAAGTAAACACACAGAGACTTACATTGCTTACAAACTGTATGGTTGTGGCAGGCTTCTTGCTATCTAGTTGTTCTATCTTAAATTAACCCATTTCTAATAATCTATAAGTTTCCATGTGGCTCATGGCTTACCAGTACCTTCTATCTTGCTTGTCATGGCGGTGGCTGGCAGTGTCTCTCTGACTCAGCCTTCCACATCCCAGAATTCTTCTCTCTGTTTGTCCCGCCTATACTTCCTATGGCTACTGGCCAATCAGTGTTTTGTTTATTAACCAATCAGAGCAACACATTTGACATACAGAACATCTCATAGCACTTGTTTGTTTATTTGTTTGTTTTTAACCTCCTTATAACCACACAAGATGAAATAAATACATGCTAAAAAAAAAAAAAAAAACAAAAAACTATAAGGGGGAAATGCTAATTCATTACAAAGGTGAATACATCAAAATACATCAGATCTCTCATCTAAAATCAAGAAAGCAATGAATGGTATATTTCAAGCCCAGAAAATAAATAATTTCCAAACAGGATTGTCGTATACTACAAAGGTATCATTTAAATTGGTGGAGATACAATGGCATTTAGAAAGAAAACCTAGAAGAAATGGATATATTCTGAGTTACATATGACCTACTAAAATTAAGAAGATAAAATCAGTTAAACAGATACATGCCATTGAAACAATAATAAAAATCTCCCCCAAAAGAAAAACCTACTATCAGACAGATTTACTGCTGAGTTCTACCACACCTTTAAAAAAGAGCTGCCACCAAAGCTCCTCAAATTTTTCTCTAAAGTATTAAGGGGAGAGGTACTACTTAGCTGACTAACAAAGCCATCATTGCCCCAGTGCTAGATGGGACACAATGAGGGAAAACTGTAGACCAATTTCCCAGAACAAGATGCAAAATTCTAAAAAAATACAAAAACCCTACAGAACATAAATTGTATCTGACCCTGCTTTACCACCCTTAACTATGTGTATCCCAAAGGTTCTAAGTGAACAGATCACAGATATAGTAGCACATCCATGTTTATTTCTTCACCATGCACAAAAGCTAATAATGCAAACCAGTTAAATGCCCACCAGCAGGTGAATGAGTAAGGAGAATTTAGAGTTTATACAATGGACTTTCATTAGCTGCAAAGGAAAATGAAGTAATGACATTTTCAGGAAAATGACAGAACTTCAAGCCAGTGAAGGGGTTCAGTGAGGTAAGCCAGGCTAAGAAAGACAGAAAGTTTATTTTCCTTCATGTGCAGAATATAGATTCAATTTTTGTGTGGAAGCAATGGAATTGGAAAGGGGACCATGGGAGACGAGGAAGAGATTGTGTGTCTTGGGGGTAAAGAGAGTATAGAACAAATGTGATGTGGAAGAGGAAGCGTTTGTGGGAGGAAGTGGGTACACAAGAGGGCTATGGAGGTATCAGGGGAGCAGAGATGGGGGAGAGGTAAAATAAATTAGGTAAAAGAGGCAAATTAGGAAAAGTGCGCACACAACTATAGAAATGCCACAATGAAACCCAGTACTCTGTATAATCACTTAAAATTAACAAAAATAACATACCACTGTGCCTCTATTAAAATAGACACAAAAATATCAGCCATGGCAAATGCCAGTAAGGTGTGGAAAGATTGGAATGCCCATGTCATTGTTACTAGAATACAAATGACACTACAGAGGAAATAGTCAGTTGGTTTCCTAAAATGTTGCACATACATGGTGAGATGGCTTTGTGGGTGGGGATGCTTACAGCTTGTCACCAGGATGGTGTCCTGCATTTGATCTCGCGGACCCAGGATTTGTTATATATATGGGATTTGTTAAGGTGGCTTAAAGGCTGTGGTCCATCTAGCCAAACGGTAGCTGTCTCTCAAAGGAAAGGCCAAGAACTTCATAGTTCAGTCCATGAAGTTGGATATCCCAGCTGGCCTTCCGTCTATATTGGAATCTTGAAGCAGTAGCTCCTAATAACCCAGAAGGAATGACTCAGCAGCCGGATGGATGAGCTTGCCGGTGGGAGTGACGACAAACAGGCAAAAAGCAAAAGCGTCCTTCTTCCGTGTCCTCTTCTATGGAGTGCCACCAAAGGTGTGGCTCAGATTAATAGTGGTCCTTCTCACCACAAATGATCCAACGAAAAGAATCTCTCACAAGTGTGCCTCTCTCTTGGGTTTTAGTTAATTTCAATTAATTTCAATAAAGCCAAGTTGACAACCAAATTAACCATAACACATTTTTTTCAAAACTCATGAAAAATGTATTACAGTGATTATAAAGATATGATTTTAGAGATTAATCAGCAATAATAGTAAGTCCTGAAAAATTACTTTCGCTTCACATAAAAATATATTATAAAGCTATAATAATCAAACCAGCATCATCATTATGCATAAACAAAATAGATATCCAAGGATCCAGAGATAGAACCATATATACATAGGAGATAAACATATGCAGGGTAAATATGCATAGTGTCTAAAGATAACATTAGTATTTATGAGAGAAAACTTGAATTCTTTAATGAGCAGAATTAGGATAAATCACTAGGTATTTTAGAAACTGTTGGTCATTATTGTAGTCCTTTACAAGTCATTTCCAGATAAAACAAAGATGAAATGTCACAATAAAATCTCTGACAATGGTAAATACAAAGTGATGCTTTCATAATCTTCATGTAGTATAAATGCTTCTTATTCTGGAATAATTAAGTATCTCAATTGTTTCATTTATTACACACATGCACACACAAATTTGGGAAGTGGAAAACTTCAAATAATATCATAAATAAGGCTGGTGATAATTGAGTGTCTACAGTTGATGTTCCAGTGAGGGAGATTGTATTGGTAGTATACAAAGGACTGGATATTGAAAAGATATGGATTTCTACTGAAAAGAAATATAGGCAAGGGATTGTAACTATAGGAAAAATACGATTGATAAATCATAGCTGTCTGAGGTAAAACTGGCCAGTGGATTACACACATGATCAATATGGGTGCACATATGCACGTGGATTCACATTTCATCTTCACTAATCTAAGCAACGCAAGCGACAACACAGTGAGCTATTACTGTCTTCAGACTGGCAATTTAAAAAAGCTGTTAAGAAACTTAGATTGGCAAGAAAATGGAAGTTGGTTTTCTCATGTTGTGTTGCAATGTGTATAAACTGACACTCTTTTCTAGAACATAGACTGAAAACATATGTCAAAGCTTGAAATATGTGACTACAGTTCTAAGTAATTATACTAAGTGGATAAACACGTGGGAGGATTCGTAAGCACTGATGTTCACTGCAATGTATATCTTCTTTTAAAAAAACAATAATTTATTTATTGAAAGTATAAAATAATTACATCATTCCCCTCTTTTTTGCCCTGTCCAACTTTCTCATGTACTCCCTGGCTCTTTCTCAAATTTGTGGCCTCTTTTACTTTATGTTGTCACAGATATGCATGATATTTCTAAACACACAAATACGACTGCCACTTTACTAAAGCATACATTCCATACATTCTAAATATTTATTCTTATACCCATAGATAAGTATAGTTCTCAGCCTCCATCACAGAAGCTTATGTTTGCAACAGATGGAGAACCTTATAGAAACCACACCTACCAAAATGCAGCTAGCAAGAGATCACGTGGGGGCCCAGTAGCTCTTCTGCAAATAGACATTTTATTTAAACGTTCCAGAATAGAGAAAGAAAGTATTATGGACCATTGACAGACTCAACCCACTTTAATAATAACTGATGGCTAATTTTGTTTTGTCTGTCTCATGATATATTTTGGCTTAGTCAATTATGCACTTTTACTAGGGGTATGTAAACATAAAAAACAATACAATGCTCAGTCTCTTATGCAAATGTTTTGACAAGTATCTTTAGCAAAACGGACTTTATAATAAAATTTAACTAGAATAATCTGTTAAGATCTCATATTTGGCTTATATGAATTATTACAAAAATATGTTTAGAACTGGTCTGTCTATATCAACACTTTAAGCTTATTCTGTGCTTTTGGTTCATAATATTGTTTTGTTTCTTTTGAAAAACTGTTACCTTTTTCTCCTCTCTTCATTAAAATTGAAGAATGCAGTCACTTATGCAAAGCAATTTCCCAAAATTTGCATCATCTTATTGCTTTCCAATATGTCCTTTAATTTATTATATGGTTCCCTGATATTCATTCTACAATTCTATATATTTAAAAATTGTAATGGGAATATTATGAATTTTTAAAATATTGTAATGAGAATATTATGTAAGGGGTATTATAAGATTGCTATTTAAAACATGTATCAGTTGGTTTCCTTTTATTTATATCAAGAACCAGATAGGTCTAGGTGATGTCAGTATGATGCATCCACAATAAAGTTCTCCAGCTCATGACTCTGGCAGATGGCTTGCTTCAGTATCTGTTCTTACAGCTCACAGGGCACTATATAATACTTCCATGAAACTACCATTTTCTCATTTAGACATTCCATTTTCAGGGATTATCGAGAATTTCTTAAAGAATGTTTCTTATTAAGTCACTGCTTACATCCAAATAGATGCACTGCCCCTTCTTTGGAGAAAGGGTCTTTCTATATATCCCAGATCCTAGTCACTAGCCTCCTGAGTCAGCCTTAGTTTTGACATAGGAAGGGCTGGTTTGATTCTTTGCTGTTATTTTTTGGATCATGAATTGGTTTCTGGTGAGCCTTTAAACATGACTAAAGATTATGAAAGGGCCTTAGATCCTTGTAAAAAATTCTGTTTGTTTGTTTTAGATGCAATATTTTTGTGAACTATTTGATAATTTCACACATTTTGATCATGTGTATTCTTATTCCTTACCATTTCTCCAAGATCCACACTTACTACCCTTTAACCTCTAAACTTTGTGTCCTTTTGCGTCTTTTTTTTTTTTTAAATAACTCACCCACTCATCCAGTTCAGTTTATGCTGTCCATACTCTCACTGGTTTAGAACCATGTACTGGATCATGGTCTACTTATCAAGGGCCACACCCTCAAAGAAAACTAACTCCCCTCCCCAACCCCCCTAATCCACCAAATATTAATAGCTCCTCCTTAATGGAGATGTGTGAGTCCCTCCCCTACACATGCTAGACTGCTGACTGGCCAGTGTGATCTTGAGCAGATCTTGCACAGGCAATCATAGCAGCTATGATTTCATGAGTGCGGCAGTCCTTACTTTGCTCCTGTTCTCACTGACCTCTGGCTTTTACAGTCCCCCCCTTTTACAATGTCCCCTGAGCCTTGGGTGAAGGTGATGTAGACCAGTTGTGGATTTATGTATTAACTACTGTCAACGTTACTGATGTATGGAGAGAGAGATGAGAATTTAGGGGACCCTTGGATACTATGTCTGTTTAGCAAAACAGATTCATCCCTGGAGACCATGAGTTCCTAAACCATGGGTTATTAGCCAGATTTATAGTACCAAACATAGTTTTCCTCCTTGGATCTAATCAGTAAAACTAAGCAGTAGTTGGTTGCCTCCATAACACTTGTGCACTACTTTACCCATGGACATTTCTTGCCCATTGGCTATGACTAGAGGCCATGGGTTCATAGCTGGGCTGATGATCTTCCTCATCAGCCAACATCTCATACAGCATCCCATACAGCACCTTCTGTTACTATACATGCTAGCCAGCAAGTAAGAAGCTTCCAGGTCTGTACCAGCTAGTTTTCTTCAGGACCCAAGAGCAAAATGTGATGTGCTTTCAGCAATAAGAACTTGCCATCAACTTCTTGAGGGCAGCCAAGAGCAAAGGCAACAGGCTGTGCTGTTTTGAACATCATCCCTGACCAACAACTCAGAAGGAAGTATTCCACACCAGGCACTGGGCTTTTCATTTAGTAACCTATGGGTTCTGAGAAGAGGACTATCCCCTGTGTAGGACAACTTTGATGGAATGTTGATATAAAATGCACGTGAAACTTATAAAGTAATAGGTTTCCATGTGACTTTTCAAACATCCTTAGTGTTAATTACCTCTTCCCCACCCCTTCCTCTGCCCTCCACTTCCTTCCTTCTCCCCACCTAAAACTGTCTTTCCTCCTCCTCTTATAGTTTTGCTTTGGTTTTTGAGGCAGGGTCTCTCTATGTTAGCACTCCTGGCTTCCCGGGAACTCACTACCTATGTAAATCAGGCTGTCCTCAAACTCACAGAGATCTTCCTGCCTCTGTCTCCTAAATACCTGGCCCACATAACATTCTTAATATGCTTCAATCTACAACAGACATTATTATTTTAGTCACGAATCAACTATCCTGCACTAGTGGGAGACACTTTACAGGGACCTGCTGGTTTTTCTGACAACCCAAGTTATTTTCTTTGTATCACATCTGAAGAACTTAGGCATACTTCCCATATTATTGTTCTAAAACGAAAACTAACCCAATTTAAGCCCATGTGTCATACTTGCTTTATGCTAATCAACTCTATGCTGGTCACCCTTCTTCTGATATCGGCTCATTGCATGTGTCTAGTAAGAAAAGAAACCAGATTACATCTCTCCATTTCCTGCTTGCTTTGTGCCTCTCAGTCAGAATGCCCACAGTGAGTTACAAGGTCACTGATGAGCACATACCTTAATACTGTGTTATAGACAGGGTTGCTTAAACAACAGGAACGAGCATTTGCAGCTCTGGAGAGTCATAGTCCAAGACCAAAGTTCCAGCAGGGCCAGTGTCTGCTGAGGAAAGTTTTCAAGCTTTCAGATGGTCTCTCACTGTATGTTTGTATGGCTTTTCTTAGTGTGCATTTATGGAGAGAGAGAGAGAGAGAGAGAGAGAGAGAGAGAGAGTGCTGGTTAGTTTTATTTGCCAATCTGACACAACCTAGTGTCACTTGGGAAGAGGAAGCCTCAATTTAGGAATGGTGCCAATCAGATTGGTCAGTGGTTATGTCTGTGAGGGTTGTCTTAATTGATAATTAATATGGGAGGGCTCAGCCCACTGTGGGCAGCACTATTCCTAGACAGGCAGGACTGTGCTATGTAAGAAAGGTAGTAAGCAAGCCATAGAGTGAGTCAGTAAACTGTGTTCCTCCATAGGGTCTGCTTCAGTTTCTGTTTGAGTTACTTCTCTGTCTTCCCCAAAGAATGGACTGTGATTTAGAAGCATAAGCTAAAATAAACCCTTTCCTCTGCTAAGATGCTATTTGCTACAGTTTTGATCACAGCAAATGAAAGTAAGCTAGGGGTGGTGGTGACAGAAATCATATTACAGAAACATTCAGTGTATAATAACCATCTCTGCCTTTTCGTATTTCCCATCTTAATTTTTCCAAGCACTTGTTGTTTTCTAAAATATGACAGCATACTTACCTTGCGAAGTAACTGTAGTGCCACATTAGACTCAGAGTTCTGGGAAAGTAAGGCCTTTCTGCTTATTTACTGGATTTTTCCATCCCTCCAAACAGTAGATGCCCCGTAAATGGCACTCAGTGTTGAATAAACAAGTACCCAGAAAAATCTTAAGAGCTCAACTAGGCCATCAACACAGAGGGGCTCTTGGGGAAAATGCAGCACTGTACAACCAAGGCCTTTTAGGAAATCACTGAACAATGCTCATATCCACACTTAGATGTACACAATCCTTATTCTTCAGATTTATGAATTAGACAACTACTTCAGAAAAGCATATCTGTGGGCCTGGAGAGTTGACTCAGAGGTTAAGAGCACTAACCACTGTGGAGGACAAAGGTGGTGTCCCCAGCACCCATGTCAGGTGGCTTACAACTGCCTGAAACTTTAGTTCCAGAGGATCTGATTCCCTCTGGCCTCCGTAAGTATCTGCACATAAGTGCACAAAAACTTTCACAGGCACACATACAGCCACATAAGTTAAAAACCATATAAAAAGTTAAAACAGTATTTGTGATGCTGGGCATCAGACTCAGAAGCCTGTGTGCTGGGTACATGTTTTACCACTGAGTTATGTTTTCAGTTTCTTGGGGAAAACATCTAAACACATTTATAATAAGTAAAGGTACTTGAAAGTGGAATACCAGGATAATTTAAATTCTAAGGTCATATGGACATGTTTGTTTTAAAATAAGTCTTTCAAATTTACTTTTGAGTAAACAACCACCTAAAATAGGTTCACTATTTCATTTAGTTCTGCTCATAATATATTTTGAGCAGCATGTTATGGGTTTATACTGCCCATCCTGTTTCCAACATCATGTTATAACCATTGTGTAAATGTTTCTTACAAATACATGGTGCTTTTTAGTAACAACGTATATTGTTTGCCATTACAGCTATGAGATTGTTATAGAAAAAGTCACCAAATTATCCTATAAAATGATAACATTCTAAGAGAATTAAAAAATAGGAAACAGCAAAGATGATTAGATCAACTCAGAAGCATGTCGTTCAAGCTAATCAAGATGCAATGAGTTGGAAGAGAGTGTAAGATGATAAAAACAATTCTTTCTGTGTGGATTTTGGAAGCAGAAATCATATGCAGGACAAATGCGACTTGGAAACACTATAACCCACAATGGCATTTTATTTTTCAAAGACAGAAATCCACTGGTGACTGCTGGGAGAAGGAGAATTAGCCTCTGCCTTGTTTCTGCACTGCAGAGTGTTCAGCCTTGAAACCATTTGTACACAAACAACAAAAACAAACTCAACAGGTTGTATTAATATTTATCTGTGCATACATATACATGCATTTATGTGTGTGTGTCTGCGTGTGTGTGTGTGTTACAATAGTAACCAAACAAAAAGAAACTATCAACTTGCGAGTCAGAGGAACATGGGAGGTGTTCAAGAAAGGGTAGGAGTCAGGCAGTGGTGGTGCACGCCTTTAATCCCAGCACTCGGGAGGTAGAGGCAGGCCGATTTTTGTGAGTTCAAGGACAGCCTGGTCTACAGAGCGAGATCCAGGACAGGCACAAAGCTACACAGAGAAACCCTGTCTCGAAAAACAAAAGCAAAACAAACAAAAAAAAAAAAAAAAAAAGAAGAAGAAGAAGAAAAGAAGAAAAGAAAAAAGAAAGGGTAGGTTGCTGGGAGGAGCTGGAGGGAGGAAAGTGATTAACTTTATTTCAATAAAAAAGTGAGCTGTAATTAACAGAGCCTTATGTAAAGCATTTGTTGTTAAAAAAACAACAAAAACCCTAAGTTGAATAATGGTTGTACTCTCCATATTGAACATACTTCATGTATTACTTAAACTGTAAGTGTGAAACAGTAAATGTCAATTGCATTTTTTATTATTTCTACCAAAAGCACCAATTTTTAAAAACTTAAGGTCAGTTTTCTTTATAGTTGTTAAGTCTGTATAATAAACTATGCTGTGATGTTGTTTCATTAAACTCTCCAAAAACCTAATGAATATAATTTAGAAAGGAGCCCTTATAATTATTACTGGCTATTTTAGTTATTTCAGAAATATACAACAAAGAAATAAATTTTATTAAGTGTTCATACCTCTCACTATTCTTAAAATTGTTCTTCCTTCTGTAGGTCCCAAACTCTGCATGCTTTGAGTCATATTTGTAGCTTATAGGGTAGACAGAATAAGGAAGACTGAAAACATGTGATATCAATCCAAGCAGTTTGGGGACCATATTATGGCACACCTTAACCTTAGTCAGCTTCTTCTGAGATACTCTAATACTATGCTTGAGTTAAAAATAAATGGCATGTTCAGTTGCAGATACACAGAGTCTGGATTTACACACTGCTGAATGCCTTTATTTCACAGGAAAGTGACATAATTCAGCAGGCCTAAGAACTTGCTTGCCACTTAAGCCAGGTGACATGTGACCAAGGCCAAAACCAGTCATTCTCTTTAACTGCCCTGTAGTTCCAAGTCTTCTTCTTACTGGACAAGATTGTCTAAATTAAAAATACAGACACAGGAATTCCAAATATGTATAGTGCTTACATTTATGCAGTTGACTTCCATTCATGGTCAGAACAGACCAGATTCACAAGTGCCCAGCTGTATGTCAGCCATGTGTTTCTTAGGGCACCAGTGCTACATCTTAGTTTCATCCAGAGCTTGGGACTTATGACTGTGATAAGTGCTTGTTAAAGTCAATAAAATGGCCTCATATGTATTTTTATTTGTTTCTATATTATAGTCGACATTTAGAAAAGATAATGCATGCATAATGACACTAGTTGGGATCATAGGAGCTAAAAACTAGAAACCAAGAAAAGACTCTGGGGGAAAAAAAGTGTCTTTGCAGCCTCATTATCTTCCCATATAACTGGAGAGATCAGTATGAAGGGCCATGTTGATGCTGTCTTTAAATGACATGAGTTTAAAGATGCAAGGAAACATATTACCATGGAGAAGAAAAAGTCAAGAAGACACTGATGGAGATCATAATGACTATCAAGTTTCCTAGCCATTTTTGAGGTACCATTTTTCCAGCTTTTATACATGCGTCATGTAATCTTTCAATAAACATTTTCTATAGATTATTTTCATAGCTTTAAGACTGCCCCATTAAAAACTTTGGAAGTTCAAAATTTATTACAGTAGTTCACCATGATTTACTTGATTTTGGAATTCCTTGTTTAGGTATTGTTTCTGAATTTTGAATGTTATTACATAAAAGCTATATTTATTTAGTGTAAGAGGTAGCACACACGTGCCATAGAATACACATGGAAGCCAGAAAACAACTTATAGGACTCTGCTTTCTCCTTCTACAATGTGAGTCTCAGACATTAAACTCAAGCTTGGTGGCAAGTAGTTTTGTTTTTTGTTTTTGTTGTTGTTGTTTTTGTTTTTTGAGACAGGGTTTCACCATGTAGTTTTGGTTCCTGCTCTGGATCTTGATCTGTAGACCAGGCTGGCCTCCAACTCACAGAGATCAGGAGCCTCTGCCTCCTGAGTGCTGAGATTAAAGGCGTGCATATAACCTCCTGGCTGGTGGCAAGCACTTTTATCTGATGCCTATCTCACATTTTTGTATTTACAAAAGGTCTGCATTTATGCTTTGGGTCAACACAGCTATGACTGCTAATTTTGTCTATTAGGCTGAGTTAAAAATATGTAGGCGCTAAATGAAGTACACTCTGGATGTAGGGCAACTCTAAATATTATTCTGTCCTGAAGAGAATGATAAGATAAATAGATTTACCATACATGGATTTATAATATGGTGGTTATTACTGAGAGACAGTAAAAAGTAGAACAGAGGCTAGGAAGTGGGTTATTAGGACAGTCTTACCCTGGTGCCTCTCTCTATATATGCCCTTTTTTTTCTGCTTCCTGCCCACAAAGAATAAAGAACAGCTTTTCCAAATTCTACAGCCATGGTAATCTTCCCTAGTGGATAGGGATAAGGGGCCACAGACTGAACACTGAACCCTCTGAAACTGTGAGCTATAGAATATCTTTCCTCCCTTAAGCTGTCTTTTGGGTACTGTGATCAAAGTTATAAATACTAGCTAGTACACAAGAATGGACTCTTAACAGGGCAAGAAATGTGGGTCGAACAGTGGAAAACCCTAATGACATCTGTGGTCCCTAAGTGAAAGCCTGGAAAGGGAATCTGCAGCCTCTAACAGCATAAGGCATTCCTAAAACAGCCCTGAGGAGGGATTACCAAGTGGGTATCAGTTCTGTGGGAGTGTTAGTCTCACAGAAAAGGGGTTATTGAAAGCACATATTTTTTTCTTAAATCCTGGAACATAATTAAAACAATCAGGCAGCTTGTTGGATTAAAATAGAAATCTGGACAAAATAACAGCCTGGAAGAATAAAAAATAACATTAGCAGATGCTTACTCTTTCAAAAATGTATACTGTAAATTTAAAGCTAATTTTAGAGACTAAATCATTATATAGATAATTATATTTAAATATTTTTCTGGCTTGTTCATTTATGTGTAAGAAGAAATAAAACAAAGCAAAAATTAGAGTTTTAATGAGGTACATGTTTAAAAATAAAGGAAAGCCTTTAAAATCTGGGAAACAGGGGAGCAGAAACCACAATGAAATTGAGAACTTCAGAGTGAAATGCTGTTGGTTTTGCCCAGAAATTATTTCTGGTTATAGTGGTTTTGCTAGGCATTCCAAACATCTTTCTTGACCTCCCTCTAAGCTGAAGAGTGGTAAGAAGAAGAGGAGGAGAATGAGGAGGAGGAGGAGGTAGAGGAAGAAGAGGAGAAAGAGGAAGAGGAGGGGGAGGAGGAGAAGGAGGAGAAGAAGAAGAAAAGGAGGAGAAGGAGGAGGAGGAGGAAGAAGAAGAGACGATGATGTATGTTTGAAGTTGGATTCTAGACAGGGTTTAAGTCTTGACCGTGAGATGTTCCTCATATGATGCTTTGATTCAGAACCAAGTTAACCAAGGAGTTAGCTAATATCTGAGCATGAGGCATTCACTTTTTGTGAGTTTGGCAAAATTTGCATGGGTTTGGAATCTATGGGGGCAGCATTGTGGTTTTGCTACCAGAATCCCGAAAAAGCAAGACACAGGGCAGGATATGGCTGAAGACCCAGGCCCCAAATCCCAAATCCCCTTACAAGGCCAGTTCCTCTGTGGGGCTATGGGGATTATTCCTGAAGGTGCACCCAAGGTCCTGCTCCTGTAGACCTTGCAACATATTGATAAATACCTTTACCCCACCCCACCCTAAATGAAGCTATTTTCTGATTCCTGCTTTAAATAATTTCCTGAAAAAATCCATGCAAGTGTTTTCTGGCTCCTGCTGTGGAACGTGCATATATCAGCAGGATTCATCCCTGTTCAAGCCTCCTGGGGCAGTTCAGCCTAAGAGTTTTAGAGTGGAGAGGCCAGATGACAGCTCTGTTTCTGTTTCCTATAAAATCAGAGACAGAACCACCCTCTGACCTTTATCAAGTTATTTCAAGTCCATGACTAAAAATAATAGTGGGTATCTGCTTTGTGGAGTTAAGAAAATTAGTTATGAAGCAAGTAAAGCACCCAGTGCAACTCCAGGAACACAATAAACAATAATAAAGCTTGCCGTTCACATTCTTCCCTCTGTGTGGGCGTCTGTCACTTGGAAAGACAACATGATCAACACTGTGGCCATACAGGCCTTTGGCCTCAAGGACCTGTTATGAAGCTTATCTCTTAGGAGGCATTTAATGTTTCCTCAATGCCTCTTTCTATTGAAGAGTCTATGAGTTAAGATGATTCTCAATGTTTTCAGAGCATATTGTCTTTTGGCATGGAGATTAGAGTATGTCTAACCACACATGCAGATTTCCTTGAGAAGAAAGGGTGGAAGGGAGTTAAAGGAAGCCCTGTGCAGCACTGCCTGGCACCCCTTTAACAGTGCACTCTGTGGGTGCTGCCTAAGACCCACCACCGTTCCTGTTCTGTGCTCCAGCCCACAAACCTATAAACCCACAAGCTCTTCACAATGACCACAGTAGATTTTCTATGGCATCACATTAAATCACATATGGTGAAGTCTCATCTTGCCCTAGTGTATGGATGTGTGGTGGGGGTGGTACCTAAGATTTTAACAGGTGACTTTTCCATCATTTTAAAGTACAGCACTTCAACCTATTATGGAAAATTTCCATACACATCTTTATTTTATTGTGTGTGTGTGTGTATGTGTGTGTGTGTGTGTGTGTGTGTGTGTGTGTGTGTGTGTGTGTGAGAGAGAGAGAGAGAGAGAGAGAGAGAGAGAGAGAGAGAGAGAGAGAGAGGAGAGGGAGAAGGAGAGAGAGGATGGAGAGAATGGGCATGCATGTGCCGTAGTACAGGTATGAAGGACCAACCTTGGGAGCTGGTCCAAATTTCCACCTTCTTCGAGACAAGGACTCTAGCTGTTCACTGCTTACCTGGTGCATGAACTTCTGCAGAGTCTCTTGTGTCTGCCTCAACTCACCCTAGGATCTCTTGGAATAGAGACTTTGCTATCACAGCTTGCTTTACATGGCTTCTGGAGTTCCAAATTCAGGTTCTCATGTTTTCACAGTGAATATTTTACCGACTGTGGCTATCTCTGCCCCGCTCCCCAATTTTGTAACAGCATAGTTCTCTGTTTTTGATTACTGAACACTACAAATACGATGGTCAGCACTTGGCTGTGACCCAGGGAGCGTCATCTTGGAGCGATGGGTTGTTAGACCTTTCAAGCCCGATCCTAAAGTTTCTAGATTTGGGAAGCTGTGGAGCTTCATAGTTCTGTGTTTACTTTCACCCATCGTGAGGCATTTAGCCATCTTTTCTTGTTGCCATCAATAGTCTGGTCTTTACAAAATCATGGCTAATTTTCATCTTCAGGTAACAACAACAACAACAAATACCTCAACCCAAATAAGAAACAAACAAAAACAGAAAAAGAAGCTTATTATAACTGGCCCAAGCAAACAATAAATGGACTCTGAGAGCTTAGGGGGATTTTTTACGGATTGATGTGAATTTTAGTAGGCAGACAATTTGGTATTATTTTTGGCCCCTTGGGGTTTTTCTTCCCTTTCTTTTCTGGTTTCTATTGGAATCTGAGTAATTGAGGAGAACAAACAAGTAGCCTTCAGCAATGTTAGACAGAGGATCAGTTCAGAAAGCTGAGGTGGGCCCTAACGGCAAGGTCAAATGCCCTTAAATTAAGTCTCGATGTAATATATAATGGTATGGTCTCTTTGAAAATATTCTGCCAGTTCCCTGAAAAATTAAACAAGATTTAACATTTGACCCATAAATTCCTTTTCAAAGTATATCTGGGAGTTAAAAACCCATTTCCACATAAAATGCCCACTGGGTACAATAGTTCACACACAGACACTAACTTTCATAGCAGCCAATACTTATAAGAGATTAAAGGTGAACATGATCCTTCAAATGCAGAATACACACACACACACACACACACACACACACACACACACACACACACACACCGAAATAATATCTGGCCTTATAAAGGAATGAAAAGATTCATGGGAATTAAAAACATTGTGTATGAAAGAGGATATCAAGAAAGATAATAGAATTATCCTGTTTATAGGAAATGTCCAGAAGAGGTAAGTCTCTAGAGAGAAAAAGAATTAGTATCTGGCTAGGATTTGGGGATGGCTATAAGGCAACACTCTTTTGAGTGATAAAAATTTTCCAAACTTAATTGTGACAATGATTTCATAATTCTGTCAGTACTTAAAAACTGCTAAAGTTTATCTTTTAAAAGAATGAACTGTATGATTGTGAACTATATCACTGTAAGATAAATTTCCCAGGAGGCTGAGGGTGTTGTTTCATGGGTAGGGTGCCTGTCTGGCACACAGAAAACCCTGGATTCTGTCTCCAGGTTGGCACAAGCAGAACCTTGTGGCTCATGTCTGTAACTTTCACACTCAGGAAGATCAGGAGTCTTCTCCTAGTGAGTTCAACGTTAACCTGGGCTAAAGGAGACTTGGTCTTTAAAAAAGCATTCCCAAGGCTGAGGATGAGATTAGTGTTATCGTGCTCACCTTGCATATACAAGGCCTTGGGTTTGATTACTAGAATTACCAAAACCAACAAAAAATTTTCCATGTAGCAAAAATGATGAAATAACGATCAGGATTAGACTGAAATTCTACCAATTTCAAATAATGTTTTATTCAACATAAATTTAGACAATTGGAAGTATTTTACAAAAAGATTATATATACAGATAGTGTTTCAGTGAGAAAAACCCCCCAAATTTCCAAAGTTGTCTATTTAAATGGAAGGAAATATGACAAACAAACAAAAAACCAGACCACTCTAAATGTACACTGAAAAAAGAAAATGCTCACATGAATGCTTTGTGTCTGGACCGTCCCCTCCCCCCCCAACACCCCCCCCCCCCCCCCCCCCCATTGCAAGGGATGTTGCTGTCTGGAATTTCACTTTTGGAGTGAAGAAAATAGGATTTCTTACATTAAAGATAGGGAAGTTCAGTAGCAGAAAAAAGCAAAACAAAAAGAACAAAAACCAATTCATCAGCAGAAAAAAATGTCTCCCATCCTAAGATGACTCTTAGCGGCGACCTCTCACTTTCTTTCCATTTTCATTGTTACCATGGGGATGACGAGGCTGCAGCCGCATGCAGTCTCTGCAGGAAGTTTCTTACAGTTCGTTAGAAAGCTGAGGGCAGAGGGCAGAGACAGCAGGAGGCCAGCAAGGCAGGGCTGAGGGCCTTTTCTGGCCCTGTGTGGGCTGGTGGGAGGTGCTGGGGACTGTGTTTGTTAGAGATCATCAGAGTAGATCCCTGGAAAGATGTGCTCACTTATTAACTCAGGTGTTTATAAAGTTCTCCAAAGCACAATTTTCACTTTTTTGTGTGTTCATATTACAATTAAAAAGAAAATAACTTCATAATATGACATTCCATTATCGGGTGAATTTAAGTAAAGAGAACAGAAAATAATACTAGTGATTCAATCTGAACTGTCTAGAGGCAAAAGGTTATATTAATAATAAATGTACTCTATGTGCAATCTTTTAGATGCTTGAAAAACATTATGTTAGAGACTGATAAGAACAAATAGTAATTACAGATCTCACCTTAAGTAAAACTTCTCTGCACATGACAATATTATGGAGGAGAAAACAGTATACACAGGCCCATGTGAACATAAATGCTCAGGAAGTACATATATTATTTGTAGGAATTTAGCTACTAAAGTATATTATAAGTATATTACAATACATTTTATATATTAAGTAACCTAAGTGTCTTTTAGATGACCAAATATTCAGAATAATAGAAATTAGGAAAAATTTTAAACTGAGATGTGAGGTTGGTTAGTATTCATATTTGTGGGAAGTTATTTTGCATGATTACTTAAATGCTTTGAATAGTGGTGTGCTACATTCTGGCCTGATGTGTGTCTATTTGAACAGCACTATTCTGAGGTACTCTTTCTGTACAATGTCTGATAGCATTGATCCATTTTTCCACACCATGGAAAGAATCAGTTTCACTTTTGAGTCCAAATACAAAAGGAATACTCTTCAATTAATTTAAAGTATTTTATATTATTAATTTAATCAACCTTTTACAATATGTCTCTTACTGGTCCAGTTCAAAGAATAGCTTTGATTCAGCAGGAAGCATGCATTCTTCTCTCTGCATTCCCATTCCTAAAATCAGAGCCAGTACTGGGCAGGATAAGAAGGAAGACTGTGAGTTCATGTCCAATCTGAGCTAGATAGAGCCACCTCCACTTCAAACCTAGGCACCTTATTCCATGGAAAAGATGTATGTGGCAAGCGTTCTAAACTCCTGCCCCTTGAATAAATGCAGAAAATTCAGAATGGAGAGGAAGAAAGCTGCAGCATCATAGACTATTCTTGAGTCACAGAAAAAAGCTGAGCACATTCCACAGGTTGGTCCTGAGGGTTCAGGACCAGGGATATAACATTAGACCTAGGGAGGAGTTTGCTTAATTAACTACATACAGGCAGAAACAGTTATAGTCAGTGGTTTGGCAAACTATCTGTCTGGTATGCATGATGAAGTCCTTGCTAAAGAATTTCTGCTCCAGCAAGCAGATTTAGCAGTATCATAGAAAGTTCAGGTCCTATTGCCAAAATTTCCAAATCTGTGGGAACATTGCATTTAATGAATCCACTTTGTAAAATTCTAATGGGAGGGTGGTAGGCTAAAACTGATTAGGTGATACTAGAAAAAGTCAAATGTTTCTTTCTATGGTGGCATGCATTTTCATGAAATACCATATTGCTTCATAATATCTGGACTAATTATGTCAAGGGTGAATTATTTATTTAGGCAAATTCAAGGCACTTGGAATAATTATTTAATCCCAAAGGCTAAGTCACATAAATATATCAATTTATGGGCCAGCTGGAAGTGAGGTTAGGGCAAGAGTTACAGCTGTATTCAAAGTGAACTAACATAAAGTTAAGTGGGGCAGCTTGCTGCACCTTTGCTGGAGGTGAGATATATTATTATGATGACTGGAGTGTATTCTGGATTTTCACATTATTAGTAACTATGAATAGTTCCATTTTACATGATTGCCAGAGAAAATTATGATTAAACATCTGTTTTAGTGTGTGCAACGTTAGAGATTATGTTAATTTCTCTTGCCAGGACTTGCCTTAAGAGTATAGAAAAACATTTTGGGGGGTATATTCAACTGAATATTATTAAAGATGTCTAAACTAGTAATCCCAGGTCACTGACCAATTAGCACTTATAGTTCATTGTGCTCTTCACGATTAAGTACTCCTCAATATGAAGAAATGAAACATTTTATTCAGCCATTGATGTTCACCATGATCTCACTGGAACACCGTTAAAATGTGTGAGGGAAGTAGCAACTCCAGTCTACTGAGAAGAAAGATGAACTTTCCAATTGTCTGTGATAGTCTTTTGAAGGTTTTGCCTGCTGCAAGAATACTCGTGGCTAAACTTTGCTTCAGATTTCACGTATATAAGAGAAGAGAGGGGAGTCAGGAAAGGAAAGAGGGGAGATTGGAGAAAGGGAGGAAGGGAGAGGGAAGGAAGAGGAAAGCTTTGGGAGAGGATGGAATTAGAAAGAGATTAGATAATGAAACAGAGTAATGATGCTCTCTTTCGCTTCAAGAATTCTCCCTTTAGTCTTTAGTCTTTCTGGAAATGTGAGCCTTACTCTTCATGTATAAGCTCCCCCAGTGTGGAACATGGGAATAATAACCAAATTTGTTCTTTCCTTAATACCAAGAAACACATGATCATATATGGACAATGAAGATTAAGGTTGTAGGTGGACCTGAGGTTGCTTGTCAGCTGTATTTAGAACTGATTACCTTGGGCTATCTGATCAGGTTCATTGAGATCATATTCTTAAAGTGGAGCAAGGAGGCAAATTCTTTTCAGAAGTCTTTACAGCAACCCAGTCCTGCCTGACAACACTCTGGTTTCAGTGCAGTGTGACCTTTGTTGGGCTTCTTTTATTTTTCTTTATTCTTGAGAAGTTCATACAGGTGTACCATGGAATATTGTCACATCTACCCCCAGTTTCTCCCTCTAATATCCTCCCATATCCACCTACAATATGTCCCTTTCCCTATTTCCTTTCTGTCTGTTTATGTCTCTCTTTCTTTGTGTGTGTGTCTCTCAGTCTCTTTCTATAACTCACTTAGTCCAGTTAATGCTGCTCATATGTGGTGTGAGGTCACCCACCGAAACATGAGAAGCCTATTGATGACCTCATCCTCCAAAAGGAATGATGCTCCTCTGAACCCCCAAATAATCAGCTACCAGTAGTTGCTCTGTAGGGGGTGGAGCCTAAGACAATCTATTCCATTATGCCTGACAATTGACTGTCTTGATCTTGGTACCATAATGTCTATGAGTTCCTGAGAACAACAGTCATATGATGTTGAGAGGCAGAATTTCACAGTCCTTCTGATTACACATTCTTTCCATCTATTCTTCCAAGATATTCCCAGAGCCTTGCCTGAAGTGCTCCTTTATGGGCGACTCACCAGTCCCTTATTCTCAGCACTTTGACCGGGTATGTATCTTTTCATTGACCACAGAAGGAATCTTTTTGACCAAGGTTGACAGTAGCTCAGGTCTCTAGAATACATATTTAGAAAACAATTTGACAGCAGGCTAATTTATCAAAATAAGAATAGAGCATTCTACCCTAGGGTCTATGATCCTCCCAGCCATAGACTTTTGTTTGTTTGTTTTGTGTTTTGTTTTTTGTTTTTTCGAGACAGGGTTTCTCTGTAGCTTTGGAGTCTGTCCTGGACTAGCTCTGTAGACTAGGCTGGCCTCAAATTCACAGAGATCCACCTGCTTCTGCCTCCCGAGTGCTGGGATTACAGGTGTTCGCCACCAGCCATAGACTTTTGACTAGGATTATATTATCAGACATGAGCTTTCCTCTTGTGGAAGAAGCCTAAAATCTAGTCAGTCACAAGCCCCATAACAATAATGCCACAACCTTACTAGTGGGCACATCTTTTCCAGAAGATCAATACTGTAGCATGCAGGGGACAGTGCTGGGTAAGATCACTGTTGCATTTTCTCTGATAGCCTGGCACCTAATACTGTAAGAGTCAGTCAGCAGGGGAAAAACCCTCTGGTTGGTTTGAGCTTTATTTCTGTGTTTACAGTCAAAGTATGAGGCATCTTCAACAGTAGGGTCTTACCATGTAGTTATTGTGGGTAACCAAGGACAATGGCAATAGCCTGTGTTGATTTGGAGACCTCTGGGGCCTCCCTGACCAGTAACTCACAGGGAGGTATCCTATGCCTTGTACTGTAATTTTCATTTAATAGCCCATGTCTCCTGAGAGAGACATTGTTCATCCATGCAGGTAATTTGATTGAACTCTTTTTGTAAAACTGGTATTTTCGAATTAACTTCCTAACAAGATTTCCACATGGCTTTCTTGTAGATGGCTAGTTTTGTTGGCCCATTCACTTCCTCTCTCTATCTCTCTGCTCCCAACTGCACTTGGTCCTTCTACTCTTCTTTCATTCTGCACGTATTCTATTATCCCTCCCATTGTTTCTACTGTGTTGTGAGAAATCAGACTTGCAGGTGGCTTTTCAGAACCCCTTCCTTTGGGCCAACCCTCACATACACTGGTGATTTCCTCATACTCCCATGCCACTCCCTGCTTAAGTCTTTTCCATCCCCAGTGTTCCAGCCCTCTATTTCCCTATTACCTATATAATCAACTGTCCACCCTCCTGTAATGTGCCCCCCATGACCTCTTTCTAGTTTCCTGGCTTCTAATTCTGCTGCAAGTTAAACATACAAAGCAAGAGATTTGACACAAAGATCTATCCACGAAGGAGAGGTAACCAATGCATTTCTGGACCTTAGCTACATTACACAGTATAATTTTTTCCAGTTTCTTCTATGTACCTGAAATTTTCATGATTTCATTTTTATTTATAACTGAGTAATAGTCTATATTTTCTTCTCTATTGATCTGTTCATGGATGTCTAATTTGACTTCTATTTCCAAGCTATTGTGAATAGAATGAACCTGGACATGTGAGTGTCTTTGTAGTAGGGCATAGAGTCCATTGTGTTTAAACCTAGAAATGACATAGCTCTGTCAAATGACAGGTCTATTTCTACTTCTTTGAGAAACCTCCAGACTAAATTTCAAAGTGGCAGGACTAATTTCCTTGCTACATATACTCTTATTACATTGGCACCAGCATTTTTTATCATCTATATTTCCCCATAATGGCCTTTCTGACTAGAGTGAAACAGAATCCTAAAGTATTTTTAATTTTTTATTTCCCTGGGGTGTCCTAGCCACTTGTATTTCTTCTTTTAAGAATTTCCTGTTCAGCCCCAAAGTCCATATTGAAACTGATTTTTTTATTTAAAGAATATTTTCTTCATTAGTTCTTTGGTCTTTTGTGCCTCTACATTAAAATTTTAATTGTTACTTTCCATGTATCCAAAAAATAGTTTTGGAATTTTGATTGGTATTTCATGGAATGAATATATGATGCTCATCTTCACAATATTAATTTTTCCAATCCATGAGCACAGGATTTTTCCATCTTCTACTGTTATTTTTTTTCAATTTCTTTCTTCAATGTCTTATTTTTATGATAGGAAACTTTTGTTTTAGTCTCTTAAAATTTTTATCCGAGGGAAAGTTTCTTCCCAGGTATTTGGGTTCTGTGTGTGGCTGAGGTGAGTTGGATTGTGTCCTTGGCATCTTGATGTATAGGGATGCTACAGATTTTTATTTGTTAATTTTGAATACTTCTACTTTGCTGAAATCATCAGCTCTAATAGTTTTTTGGTGGAGTTTTCTTTAAAGTCTCTTATGTAAAGAATCATGGTATCTCCAAACAGGAATATCTTGACTTCTTTCCCTAATTGTATACTTTTTATTTCCTTCTCTGGTTTTATTGCTCTAGCTAAGACTTGAAGCTAAAATTGGAGAGAATGGAGAGAGTCAGCACATTTGCCTTGTTCCTGATATTACTAGGGATTTTTGAGTGTTTCTCCATTAAACATGATATTTTTGCCTATGTGGTTTTTTTCTTTGCCTTTATTATATTGAGATATGTTCCCTCTATTCCTAGCTTCTCCATGATCTCCCTACTAAGGGATGTTGAACTTTTTCAAAGGCATTTTCCATATCTAATGGGATACTGATACTCATGTAATCAATTTATGTCTTTGAGTCTATTTGTGTGATGAATACCATTTATTGATTTACATATGTTAAGCCATCTCTATATTTCTAGAATGGAATCAACTTGGTTTTGATGAAAGATCTTTTAATATGAGCTTAGATTTGATTTGCTAGTATTTTATTGAGAAAATTTGCATCTATGTTCACCTTGGTCTGCAATTTTCTTGTTTTGTTTTATGATCATTTGGTTTGGATATCATGGTAGTAATGGCTTCAAAAAGGACTTTGAGAGCCTTCCTTCTTTCCTGTTTCATGATGTAATTTGAGTAGTATTGGTATTGATTCTTCTTTGAAGTTCTGGGAGAATTCTGCTGTAAATACATCTGGCCCTGGACTTTTTATAGTTGGGGGAGTTTTTACTATTATTTCAGTCTTGTTACTAATTATGAATATGGTTAAATTACCTATTTTACTTGGCTAAATCTCAATATAGTTTATGCATTCAGAAATTCTTATGTTCCTTTTAGAGTTTTCTAATTTAATGGAATATAGGGTTTTTATTTTATTTTATTTTATTTTGAAATGAGGTCTTACTATATAGCCTTTTATGACCTGGAACTTATTAAGTAGACTAGGAAAGACAAGAATTTACAGAGACCTACTTGCATCTGCCTCCCAAATGCTGGGATTAAAGGCATTGCCACCACCTAGGGCTGGAATATAATGTTTAAAAGTATGTTCTTAGGACTTTTTGAATTTCATTGATATCTGTTTCAAATATGTTTTAATCTCATAACTTTTGTTCCTGATTTTATTTTATTAATTTGGATCCCCTCTCTCCTTTGAAGGGTAATCTACTAAGGGTTTTTTAATCAGTTTTGTATTTTTAAAGAACCAATTCTTCATTTCACTGATTTTTTTTTTTTATAATTTAAATTTTTTTCTACCTCTTTATTTTGGTCATTTCTTCCTGCTTAGTGTTTTAGAGTTTGGCTTGTTCTTGTTTCTTCAAAGCCTTATGATTCCTCATTGAATTATTGAGATCTCTCACTCGTGTGTGTGTGTGTGTGTGTGTGTGTGTGTGTGTGTGTGTGTGTAGGCACTTAATGCTAGACACATCTCTCCCAAGACTGCCTTCATTAAGCTCCATATATATTTGTATGCTGTGCTTTTATTTTCTTTCATCTGTTTTTTTTTTATTCCCTTTTCGATTTACCCAGTGACACAGTTAGTATTCAATAGTGTATTATTTAGGTTCTATGCATTTATATATTTTCTATAATTTTATTTCTCCTGAAATCTTGCTTTTTCTCCATTAGGGTCAAATTATAGAATATGGGATGCCATCTTAATATTCTTATAGTTGTTGAGACTTTCTTTGTATCCTAATTGGTGGTAAATTTTGGAGGAAATTCCATAGTCTGCTAAGAAACATGTATATTCTTTAGTGTTTGGGAAGAATGTCCTGTAAATGTCTGATAGGTCCATTCTATTTATGATGTGATTTAGTCCCAATATACCTACCTCTGTTTAGTTTTTGCCCAAGTGGCCTGTCTGCTGATGAGAGCAGGATATCAAAATCACCAGTTATCACTGTTTTGGAATTAATCGTTAGTATTACATTTAGTAGAAAGTGTTTGAAATTGTGTGTACCTGTGTTTGGTTGGGACATTTTTAGAATTGAAATATCCTTGGTGTATTATTTCTTTAATGAGTATGAATAGACCTTCCTTATCTCTTTTGGGCTGAAGTTTATTTTGTAAGATATTCGACTAGCTAAACCTGCTTATGTCCTAGTTCATTTTCTTGGAACACTTCTTTTTTTTTTTTTCTTCAACATTTTACCCTAAGCTGGAATCTATTGTTGATCGTAAGATGTGTTTCTTGAAGGCAGCAAAAAAATGGATTCGGTTTTCTGATTCAATCCTCTACTCTGTGTCATTTGCTGGTTGGGAATTAAGTAAGATGATTAATATTTAGAGTTACTATTGAATGATTTATGTTAATTTCTGTCATTTTTTGATTTTGCATTTTTAAAAAATTTTTATTATTTTTATTTTTATTAACAGACTTGGTATCATTTGTTTATTTTTTCCCTGTGACTTATGGGTGTGTTTATCCTCTCAGACTAAAGTGTTCTCTCCAGTATCCTTTGTAGCACTAGCTTAGTTGTCATAAGTCTCTGTAGTGTGTCTTCATCATGAACAATTTTCGTTTCCCTTTCTATTTTAAGGATAGTTTTGCGGGGAATGGCAGATTGTCTGGTTTAACAGTTGTGATCTTTCACAACTTGGAATCTACCTTTCCAGTTCCTTCCTGCTTCAAAAGTTTCCAAGTAGGTGTTATTCTGATGGACCCACTTTTGTAAATGACTTGATCTTTCTCTCTTGCAGCTTTAGTACCTTTTCTTTATTCCGTTTTTAATATTTTAACTGTAGTATGTCAAGGGGCACTTCTTTTCTCTTCCTGCCTTGTTGAGTACTGTGGGCCTCTTGTACCTGTTTGGGTGTTTCTTTCTCTAGATGTGGACAATTTTCTTTTATAATTATTATCTTGAAAATGCATTCTATGTCTTTGATATGGTATTTTTCTCGTTCTTCACAGCCAACAATCCATAGTTTGGGTCTTTCCATGGTATCATAAAGCTCTGTGTTGTGTTGGTGGGGTTCTGTGAATTTATCATTGACCTATACTGGGTAATCCAGTGTTCCCGTGCTGGTCGGGGTCGGTGATGTTCTAGGTCAGGTTGGACCTCCTGCCTTGTTTGAAGCTTTTGTGTGGAGGTGCAGAAGTCCCTATCCCTGTGGGCCTTATTTTAGGGCCACTCAAGTTTTCTCCTTGCATCCACAGCTTTGACCAATGTGAATTTTGATAGTTCTCATGTGTCTGTGGGACTTAAATGTGCGTCAAATCAGGTTCATATCCTGTGTCCCAATTTCTGCTGTGCTGGTGCACCTGGAGGCCTTCCTTATGTTGGGGAAGCTCCTTCTTTCCCAGAGCTTCAGCATGGGACATGGAGCTCTCTGTGTGCCTGTGGGCCTCACTTGGAATCACCTGTTGGACTTCTATGATCATAAGTTTGATGTTGGGGATACAGCTCAGCATTGCTGTACTCACCTAGCACAATAAAGTTCTGGCTGCAACCTGTAGACCCCCCCAAAAAAATCTGTATTCAGTTTGCATATTCATAATTTGCTGAAGCAGTGAATATTAAGCATTCATATAAACAAACAAATGCTCTTCTGAATAATAGAACATCTGTCAATCTATTCACCGCTTTCATTTGGATATTTTCTTATAGAAGGGTCATTGCTGGACCAAAGGCAAGTGAGAACATTTTATAGTTTTCTGTGCAATCACAGACCACCTGGAACTGGGTGGACCTTCATCCTGTATGTCTAGAAGGCATTTCAGCAAGAAAGTCACTGGGAGATCTACATCAGAACACAGTTGGAGTCTCATGGATTGTGCTTACACATAAGTATCTGAAAGCTGTAACTTTCTATCCTCAAGAGTGAATCTGATAAGTAAGTATAAATATAGACTGGTAGGTCTTTACTTCCTGTTTTGAACATAGAATAGCAGAACTTTTATGAGAAAGTGTTTTGAAGCCTGGCTGACGTGAGATTAAAGCCTTGATGTGCACATGAGTTAGGTGATATTTGGCATCTGTGTGGGCTTGGGAGACAGCTGAATCTCAAAGGCTTCAACTATTACCTCATGCATGAGTCACAAATGATCCAGCTGTGTCACTCACAGTAAGAACATCGTGAGACATGAGATTTGATTGCCTGCTAATTTGTTACATGGATATTTTACTGCCCATCTCCCCTTAACTTCAGCACTACACTTCAATATTAGAACTCTAGGAGGTTCTCTTGTAGAAGCAAAAGGAGGATTAGGAGGATGGGTGTGAGATGGAGGGTGAAGAATATGACCCACCCTGTGTGCAGTTTTGGTAGTGGGGAGTGTCCGGAAAGCTGAGAGTGGGAATGCTGGCTTCTGGGAACGGAGAGGAAAGCTGGCTGAAAGCTGGGTTTGTAGTAGAAAACCAAAGTAGGAGTGTGGCAGACAAGGTGACATAGAGCCACTGAGCATCTGACAGCGTGTGTGTGTGTGTGTGTGTGTGTGTGTGTGTGTGTGTGTGTGTATGTGTATGTGTGTGTGAAGGGGGGGTGACTATCATTAATAATTTATCAAACATCTGAATAGTTGTCTGATTAACTGGGTACCATTGCTATTAGGAACCTACAAAAAACTGAAAACAATAGATTAATCAAAATTTCTTTTTGATGAAAATTAGTATAGGTTATTGTGGAAAGGAGATGGAGAGTGAGGCTTGCATTCTGGAGACAGAAATGTGCTGGAACTTGAAGCCATTGGATGAAGCAAAGCACATGAGAACTATTCCCTTCTCTTGTGAATAAGGATTATTTTTACATAGCTGAGAGGCAGATGTCTTATATTGTCTTCGGGAGTCCAATAGTTTTGTGTCAAATCATGAGCTGAAATTCCACTCAGATGAACATAAACTCGTTGTGAATCCAGGTAATCTGAACTGTAGTTTGGGTGAACTAGATGAGGATTACCCTACTGTCCTCAGTACTGTGGGTAACAGTTGAGTCAATTCTCAATTCCTATGATCTTGCTTATTCTTGATTTTGGAAGTCATCTCTGGAATCACCCTTAGTGGGTCAAACTGTGAGTAGAAGGCAGCAGTTTGGGGATCACGGACTGGCAGCAATCATGCAGGTTCACGAGTCTTCTTCACTCCTTCTCAATGGCTTCCCTTTATGCTTCTTAAGATGGCTGCTTCACATATTTCTGACTTTCCTTACCCCACCCCCAAAAAGCTACTCCCAAGTCCCTCTCAGTTACAAGAAACTTAATTTCCCACTCTATGGAAAACAGAGAGTGCTTACAGTTCTCTTTAATTTCCCACTAAATATACAGTGACCCCCACGCTTTCATGGATCCCCACTTCCTGCTCCTCTTGTCTGTTTCTTTTCCTCTGCTGGTTCTGTCTCCTTCCCTATGCAAATTTTTCCTGTTCTCCACTCAACAGTTTCTCACAAGAGTCCAGTCTGCTCTTCCACTTTCCAAACTGTTTTCTCCTTCAACAATGTAGTTGCTAAATACAAAGTACTTGCTTGTTGCTCCATTTTTCATGTCATTTTCATTACTTGTCCCACAGCTTTTGAGCCTCCATCTCTTCCTTTGTAATAAAGCATTTCCTCCAATGCTCGTCACCATCTATTTCCTCATTGCTAGATCTGTTTTTATCATTTCAGTTATTTTCATGTTCAATTTTGAAAGAACTGTTTGGCAAGTATTTTGCTTCTGGCATTGTTTGAAGCACTGTCACATATACTATTTGATTGAGCAGCCGCATAATCTTGTGTTTTGAGAACTGTATTCCATAATTTATGAAGAGGAAATGCAGCTTCATCGGCTATCATCAACCACTTTTCCACCCAGCAGCTATTCTCCTCTGAGTTTCTGTAAAGTGACTTTTTCATGTTGATTTTTCTTCAAAACTTGTCTTTTCTCCACAAGTTAAATCAATCCTGTTCACGTGTGTGTGCCTGTCTGAATATCCATTCCCCTTGTACTACTGATGCATGTATCTGACTGCATATTTAATATCCTTTCAGCCACAGTCAAACCAAACTAAACCTAACTTATTATCTTTCCTTTCACATTTTCAGTAAACAACTATATAATGTGTATCACACATAAGGGATTTGTTTGATGTTCTGGTGGCTGGCTCTATGGTAAGAAAAACACAACCACAGCTTTAAGGATCAGGAGATGGACTTGCAAGCAACTCTAATACAGAGTGTATGAGAAAGAAGAGAAGGGAGCTTGTAGCTGTCTGGTGGCCTGATGGAAACCTTCCAGAGGAGTTGAAAGGTTTTAAGTCTGTGGAAAAATTTTTAGGCAGAAAAGGAAAGAGGAAAGTGATATTTATTGCTCTTGGAACAGCACATGCAAATGTGTGTAAGCTGTAGACAAAGAACAGCATGTGAAGGACCATATGGCTTTCTCTACTAGAGTTAACATCATCACTATTATTTGTCTAGGATGCTTATGGATTTCCCTTCCACTAACTAATGTTGCCCTCAGTATTGTTGACTATTTTCCACTGACCTTTTGAGCCTGTAATATCCTCTCTTTCTGTGCTCAGTACTCTAATTAAAGTTCTCATATATCAGTGTGGGTAGTTTATTGCTAAAGATTTAAGAAAGAAATTATGCATTCTCTGTAATCAAATCATTTGCTTTGTTCAGTAATAAGTGTGCTTATACATATAGATGTTCTATTGTGGTAAGTTAAAATTGCACTGGCTTTAAACTAAGCCTTTTATTTTATTATCTTCTATTTTGTAATTCTGAGGGTCAAATTCAGGGACTTATGCAGGTTAGACCAACACTAATCTTTATAACTGCTTGAGTTACATCCCCAGGACAAAGTGATTTTAAAAATCACCCTGTCAATGTGAAATTGGTTTAAAAAGGAACCTCACTATTTTTCTTAACTTATAGAAAGTATTCTTGTCATTAGAGTTGTCTGGGAAGCTGTGGTTATATCAAGTGGAAGGCTCAAGGGGATCACTGAGGGTAATTGTGAGAATGGGAAGAGAAGAATATGTCAATGTGTCAGTAAAGGAGCTTGGAATATGGTACTTATCAAAGGAACTATGAAAGAAGCCAGAAAAGTGAGATCTGTTTTATTTGGAGAGGCAGAAAGAAAGGGAAATAGTGATGGGTGCTGTCTTTATGTGGTCATGTTTCCAGATACCCTGGAGCATGAAATGAGGTAGTTTTGAATGAGCCTTTTGCAAAAGGCTTCTGTATGATAGCAATGCTTTATGTCTTAGTTGCTTTTGTTTTATGCTTTGGTCTCACTGAAACGTTATAAGCAGGAGTGATTGTTGTTTATGAATGGAAGAAACTGAGGAACAGCAGGTAAAAGCTTCACTTCATATAAGAGCTAGGGGTGAAGCAATCTGGTCAGGTCTGTGCCCCAAAATCTCTCATCACTGTAGGACCTTGACTCAAACAAGAATGGACTGAAATGAAGCAAGTATGAAGGTAAACAAAATCACAACAATTTATGGGCTCTGAAAGGTTGATTCAGAAAAACTGTGTAAGGCATTATTAAATTTATAGATACAATAAGGAACATTTCGAAAAAGTATCTGAAGGTGTGCTTGTCCTCATTTTTTATTGGATTTATCTTATTCTTATCTTGTTTGTTTAGGAAGGTTCTCCGATTCATGTTGCCATCATACAACCTTATTATTAGCATTAGTACCTGATCTCATTACATTTCTTAATTTAGTGTCTGGTAAATTTGGTCATTGTATGATTTGGTTTTGGGTTCTCATCTTAACATGATAGATAATGAAATATTATATTCTATTGATACTTCCTGCCAAGACCTCTTTTTCACACTTCTAAGCATTTAAAGGTTCAAAACTGTTTAATTTTTTTTTCTGTCAGTAAGAGTGATTGGTAAAAGTTAGAAATTTGTGTTCCTCAGTGTCTCTTGCTTTGGGGCTGAGAATTTGAGTTCTGAATAAAGACTAAAGTGTGCAAGTGCTCTTTTTAAACAATTGAAAAAACAAAGTAATAAATAAAAGTTTAACTAAGGAGTTTATTTAAATGTATGTTATAAATTCACATGTATACCTCTGTGTGTGTGTGTGTGTGTGTGTGTGTGTGAGCACATTTAGTATAATGTCCTGTGGGTGCTTTATCAATACTGGAAACAGTTGTTGGGCAACTTAAATTAACCTCATTCTTTCACCTGTAGAGGGTGGCAGTGACTATCACCTCACAGTTGGGGACTATTACCTGAAATGCAAGCCTTTCTTTAGACACTGGGAAGATTATCCAGTGTGCTTTAGTTACTTGCTGCTGTGAGCAAATGCCTGTAAAGAACCAGCACAAAAAGGTAAGGGTTTCCGTGGATCACAGTTTGAGGGGACATTCCATCACGGTGGGAGGCATTGGTGGAATGGGCTTTAAGTTGAGATTCCTCAGTTTCTCACATCTCAATGGAACAAGAAGTGAACAACAGGAGTGCATTCTGGAACCCAAGCCAGGGGAATGATACCACCCACATTCAGAGTGGGCCTTCCTTCCTTAGTTAAGCTACTCTGAAAAAAATTTCACAGACATGCATAGAGTATGTCTCCTAGGTGATTCTAAGGTCAGTCCAGTTGACAAGAAAAATTAACCCCCATACAAGGTTAAACAAGAGCCTATTGTGTCTCCTTTTTGGCTCATTAAACTTGTCTCCCACTGCAGATAGTGTAGATACAGTAGCAATTCTGTATCTAATTTCACCATAAGCTTGGCTTACGTTGATTATGTACAATAATGCACTCCCTACCTTGTGTGCATAAGGTGCATTGTAGAGAAGATTATTTTTACTATGGTTTGTATGTCCTATTGACATCCACACAATTAGAGATATCGGTACTAATGTCTGTTTCCAGGTTCTTGAAAGGACTGGCTCAACATTATTTGCATTTTTGAAAGAAATGAAAACCCTGGAAAGGATGACTATTAAGAAAGTCCTTACATCTCTCTCCTGTATAGGCAAAACTAGACATAGAAAAGATTCCATTAAAATTGATGTAGTTCTTTTACAGACTTAGCTATATGAAACAAAGTTTTAAGGCAACCATTGATTTAATCCCAATAAGATGGTCAATGGATATGACTTTAAGATACAGTGAGGAGATGCTACATACATGAGCCCAAAGGTGCTTTCCCCATACAAGTTGTCCATGTGACATTCTACTTCCAGAGCAACAATTTTCAACTTTTCAGGAGTTTCTTCTCTGAAAGAGTTGTTCATGATCTCTCATTTTTCTTATGGGGCCATAACTGCACTTTTGTGCTCTTTTTTTCTTTTGATGTTCTTTTTTGAGCTTACTGTTTGCTGTATCTTGTATAATTAAGCCCTTAACTTCTGACTAATGCTTTTTCTCAGCATCCATGAAAAGCTAACTTGTTACCTTGAAAGTAACCTAAAAAAACTCAAATCTTCATGACCATGGGTCATATTTGATATAGTGAAAAGAATGACGTTGCTTGAAATAATATACTTAATATATTATTTTAATGTATATTTACATATATTAATTTAATATGTATTTAACACAACCCAATATATCCAATATTTTTATTTGAACATACAATTAATATAAAATAAATATGCTTTACATTTTCAAAAAATAATAACTTTAGGATGCAATAAACTTATTTTTTGATGTATTTTATATATAAAACAAAAGAAAATATAGGCAATATAACTAGAGTTTAGATATCATATTCATGAGTGTGTGAAGCTACCTAAAGCACAAAATACAATCCATGTATTCTCATCTTGTAATGTCCAAATAGCAGTGTTGTAAGGAGTCAAGGTGGATGGCAATGGCGACTTAATGTTCTCCCATTGTTTCTCCATATTTTCTGGAAAGACCAGAGAACTCATGAAAAGATGTCCTGGATCTTTTTGCAAAAAGATTTCTTTTTTATAATTTTTAATTATATGTATATGTATATGTGTGTGTGTGTAGGCATGTTCATATGAGTACAGAAACCTGAGGAGGTCAGAAGAGGTCACTGGATTCCCTGGAGATGGAGTTCAGGCAGTTTTAAGTCTCCCAATGTGGGTGTTGGAAACAGAGTGCATGTCCTGTGTAGGAGCAGAAAACATTCTCAATTGCTAAGCCATCTCTCCTGCCCCATGTTTTCCTGAATCTTAAAGTGTTGCTTTCAGCCACATCATCTGAGAAGCTCTTCCTAAACATGTACAAAATCACTGTATCATTTTTTCTGTTTGAGCCTTTGGATGCACACACACTACCAGACTATTTTTTCAGCCTCTAATCCAGACATTTTTATTTGCAGCTGATACCACATGTTGAAGGAGATCATAAAGCTACAAAACACTGAGACTTCTGCTAGCTTTTACTATGTGTAGACACACAGAGGAATGTGGCATAAACAACATTTGTTGCATTCAAGGCAGCTTGTCACAGCAGAACATAGAATATGCTGACTAATGTAAATGTTAGAATTTTTAATACATTCTGTAGCTTTGAGAAACCAGATTTTTTTTCATTCTTTTGACATTGTAATTTTGTTGATGTCAAATATGATATATTTCAGCCACAGATTTTTTTAAAAGTCCAAATGGGAATTCTTTTAAAGATTTTTAATAAAAGAACACACTGATGGCTAGAATCACTGGTGGTCTAAGAGCTGAGCTGAGTTGAGGTCAAACAGTGGGGTTCTACATAAGCATGATTTTTAATTCTATTTTATCATTAATAAAGTTGCTGTCTTCTTGGAGCCTGCTTCTGCCTACACAAATAATAGATCATCTCTAAAACACAATTGGAATTCTATTATGATTGCATAGTAAGTGGTTAGAATACACTAAGATATTCTTCTGGCCTACCTATTGCAAAGTTGTACTTTCTGGAAAATTTCACATTTATATCTGACAATTTATCTCAAACATTTTCAAATTTAATTCCCAAGGAATTTATTTAGTGATTATCTTATAGATAGTATTCACTTTGACTTTCTCAGAAAAACAATGGTATTTTGTAAAATGATATTTGGGCTAGTTACAATTAGCTTCTAAATTCATTCATAATATCTAAGACATTAAGAGAGGTATACCAAAACCAATTGTGTCACAGGAAAACAAGGGCATTTCTTGAAAGGATCCAGAGATTATTTATAATATAGACATTAATGTTATGATTTTCTTTTCTTCTGAATTGAGTATTATAATGTATTTCCTTACTACTGCTACACACACACACACACACACACACACACACACACACACACACTTGTTTTTAGGGTTATCTATTTATCTACCTGTCTGTCTGTCTGTCTATCATCTACCTATGACTTATTATAGCTGCTCACAGGTTGTGATCTGTATAGTACAGCAATGGCTACCTCCAGATGGAAAGGCCACATAGCTGGTAGTTGTTCAGTCTACAAGACTAAATATCTCAGCAGCCCAAGTCTGTTACTGGAGTCCCAAGGAAGTCCTGGAGAGCTGCCTATCACCAGTCTATCTTGGAATTCTGAAGAATGTCTTAATACCAGTGAATGACCACCTCAGGAACAGGATAAATGGTTTTGCCAGTAAAAGTGAGGACAAGCAGGTAAAAAAGAGATGCCTTCTTCTTCCAGGTCCTTTTATGTAGACTGATGCTAGAATATGTGGTCTAGATTTAGGGTGGGTCTTCTTACCTTAAATGATCCAGTCAAGAAAATCCTTTACAAATATACCCAACCACTTGGATTTCAGTTGAATACAGATGTAGTCAAGTTGACAACCAAGATTAGTTACCACAGTAATGATCACACAAAACATTATTCTTCCACAATATTTTAAAAGCAAGAAATTTTGGTGACAGGTGAGTTAGTTGCATAAGTGTAGCAGGAATCTTAAATGGTTTTATTAATAAAATCAAACCTGAAGCCAGGTATTGGGGTGAATGCTGGAAGATCAGAGAAGCAGAACAAGCCACAGCTTCCTCACCTCTCCAGTTCCTCAGCTGATCCTGTTTCCTCAGACTGGAAGCCTCTGAGTCCTCATTCTAATGGATCTCACCTGAACTGCTGCTCCAAAGCCTAAAAGCCTAACCAGCCAAATGCTTAACTAACTCTGGTCTTCACGCCTTATATATCTTTCTCTTTCTGCCATCACTCCCTGGGATTAAAGGCTTGCTTTCTGGGATTAAAGGCGTGTGTCACCATGCTGGCTGTATCCTTGAACACACAGAGATCCACCTGGCTCTGCCTCCCAAGTGCTGGGATTAAAGTCGTGCACCACCACTGCCCAACTTCTGCTATGGCTTGTTCTGACCCATTTTCTAGCCACCATTTTTGTCTTTATTCTAGTAGCTGTCTGTTCTCTGACCCCAGATAAATTTATTAGGGTGCACAATATTGTGGGAACACAATACCACCACACCTTTCTGCTTTCTGCCATCACTCCCTGGGATTAAAGGTATGTGTCACCATGCTTGGCTGTTTCCTTGAACACACAGAGATCCAGGTAGATCTCTGCCTCTGGAATGCTAGGATTAAAGGTGTGTGCTACCACTGCCTAACCTCTATGTTTAATATTGCTGTTCTCTTCTCTGACCCAGATAAGTTTATTAGCATGCACAATATTTCGGGGGGAACACAATACCACCACAGATAAGGGTCATAAGAATAAAATTAAAGCCCTTGTAAAGAAAGTTGATGAACTGTCAAATAATATGGATGAGGGAATTCCTTGAGTTTGGAAATTAGGTAGAAGCTTTATTAAGCAATTTTGCTTTATCTACTTTGCCAACCAAATTAATTTCATACTGACTGGTGGGCATGGCAAATGAGGTGCTCATGACTACTTGGTTCCTCTGAGTACTGCTACTGCCAGCTAATTACCGTGGTGAAAACAGCCAGCTGTATGTGTCTCCATCTCTGAGTAGCAACTGCTTGTAGTGTTGAAATCTTTATATGTAGACATACATGAACAAATGAAATATTGTTTTAAAGAGAACCTAAATTGCATACTTTAGAAATAGTTAATAAAAGTGAGTTGTTTAAAATAGTTCTTGCAATAATAAATATTTATATGAGCACTTAACAAAAAACCAAAGACAACTACAAAGCAGGATGTGTACAGGGGGGATTCCTTAATCTTAGCTGCTTTATAAGTGTTCACTTTATTCTTGTTGTTATTTATTTTTATGATTTATTTATTCATTTATTTTGTTTTAATTAAAGAAAAGGAAACTGGAAACAGGAAGATGCATTATAGGCTTTGTTCAAGAATAACACAAATGCTAACCAATTGATTATATTTAATGTAAAATGTAACTTGTCACCAAAAGGTAAACATATATTGGCATATAACCACACATTTTAAAAAAGTTAAGTATGTAGTCTTACTTGTATGGCTTATTCTACCTTTTAACTGGATTCTTAGCTAACTGAAAAAACTAGGGATTCCAATCATGTTTAGATAAGTGAGCAACTTTCCTACCAAGATTAAAAGCAATGTTCCTTGAAGAAGCAACTTTGGAATTGCAAAACCTCTTCTAGAGGTTTTTAAGGTTGACTAAGGTTGTTGGCAAAAGAGATTAGGAATCTCCAGGGACAAGAAGCTCATAAAATTTCTGCTACCACACTCAAGAAAAATGATTGTTTTCAGAATTTAATAACCTTGGGCAAGAAAGTAACCACAACCAAATGACTTCGGTAAACGCTGATACTACCTTTAAAGTTGGAAAGGAAGAAACATAGGGAAGAATAAAATTATGGTCTCTGAAACAAAAGGCATGTAGTTATATATATATATGACTTAAAAAGAGACACAAATTGAAGAATATTGGGATATTTGAGGGAGAGAAGGGAGGGAGGGAAGGAGAAAGGAGAGAGAGAATATAAATAACAGCTAAAAAATAGATCAAGAAAATACATATTCAGATAATCTTAAGTATTCTGCGTGGGTCCCAATTTTTTTAATGTTTGAAATTCATTTACATTCAAGGCCATGAAGAGTTATTGAGCTTTCAGTTAAATTACTGTTCACAATTTTAAATGGATCTCTCAACATCCAAATTATAAATTACAATATAATATAGGGAAATTTATGATTTTTATGAACCATTATTTATTTTCGCATCAATTAAAAAATGGTAAAGAGGCTATCTTTGCCACAGCTTAGATTCTTCAAGAAACAATCATTGAGATGGAAATTGACATGCGAAAAATTAATTAGGGAATGCTCTCAGGATCAGCCATCATGGAAACAAAGAGAAGGGAGCACAGTGTAGAGAGGCCAGGTAGCCTGTGGCCTGTTGGGAGTGCCTGGACTTCACATCAGCTCAGTAACCCCCCATAATTAGCTGCAATCTTGCAGATCAATTCTTTCTGGCCAAGGACAGCAAGACAGCAGTGTTCCTGAGCCTGACATCCTTTAGTTTCCAGGACTGGCTCTATAGTGATTTTGATGTTCTATTTTGGAATCTATGTGATGTGAGAAAGTGTTGTCACTAGAGGTAGGGTTAGGGGGCACTCATTGAGTTTATTATGAACTATACATTATTGGGCTATACATTTGACTTCATACTGTCTATCACCTCATTAACCCACTACCAATCTAATTTGGGGGAGAGCAAAATGAATTAGTGCTTGTGAAATACTGACAAACAGTAGGTACTCAATAAATATTGGCTCCCTCCCAATATTTCAAAGAGATTAATATATGCTTTTATTTTTACCTGAGTATTTTTCCTTTTATACATTCTGTATTTGACTTGGTATTTGGAGAAGAAAATTAACCCTATAAAGCTATGTACTTTAATATTTTACTCTTTGCACTTCCAAGGAGAAATTTTTACATGGTAAATTTTCTACTGCAATAGATTTTACTTCTAACGAGGAAGGAATGGCTAAATTATAGAAATAGCTTTTTAACTTCTTTTACCCATATTCACTAAAACCAGACAGAACATGACTGTTAACACCTAAACTGCTTTACCACCTACCTTCTCCTGGCATCTTAAGGTTCTAGGGACCCTGGTTCAATCCTCTACTTAAACATCATTGCTTCCTCAAAGGACCTTGAGATTCCAGTAGCTAGCTGGCGGTTCTCCCAAGAGTGATGGCAAAGTCATTTGACCAAGAGACACTGTGAGAGTGTCATACAGTTGCTTTTTATGTGTGATCCAGTAGCAACACTTGGGAAATACTCAAAAGTATAAATTGTCAAGTCCCAGATCAGACCTACCAGGCTGGAAGCTCCAGAGATGATATCCATCACTCTGTGCTCTTACTTGATGCACATTAAAGTCTGTATGCTTTAGAGACATGTCCCAACAGGAAACAGATGTGTATTTGAAGAACTGTTTCAAATTTGCCTGGGGTATAAGGAAATCATAAAGGATATTGGGTACCCTGGGAGCTTGGAATGACAAGAGTCACACCATCCTTAGTCCTCAGTTGACTGAGCAGACTATTGTGGGAAGACCCAACCTCCTGGATAAGAGACAGACCATATTTTCTACAAGAGTGAAATTTCTTCCCCTTGTTTTCTTTTGGGCTTTTCTGATGGCTGAATGTAATCAGAGAAGATAGCTGACCCTACTGATGTTTTGTCCCTACCCGATGGGAAAGGGTAGAAGTAGGTGGACATGTTTCATGGACTATAGTGGGTATACATAGTAAAGCCTCAATTGCAGTTAAAAGCACATCACAATGAAGCTCCCAAACACCCTTTCAAATGAAAGGCACACATCTATAATGTATACCTCATTTAAGTGAAGGTTTAAAGTTGGCAAAGCTAAGCAATACAAAATTCAGGAATAAATCTCTATATCACTATCAAGGAACAAGGTAGTTCCTCTTACAAAAGTCAGCACTGTAGTGGGCAGTTACATGCAGATTCAGAGGACCAAAGTACTTGAAGTGCAAATCTCCAGTTAAATTCAGCACAGCACACTGAATCAACTTGTACTTTTGGGATATTTCATCTGGAAGAAAGTTGCTTGCATACTATGTTAATTTCCGGATTATCTCATTCTCATGTTACATGTAAACTTGGTATTGGGAAAAAAAAAGTCTGCTACTTTTATTGATTTTTGGCTCTTTTATTTACTGTGTTTTTGTTTTTATTTTTCCCCCAGAAGTTGACTACCAGAGAAAGAACGGTTTGGATTTCCTACAACTAGTTAATTGGCTCGAGTGTACATGTCTTGTTATTCTAATACTATTTTCCATAGTTATCACAACAAAAGTTTTTATCATGTTATTTTTAAAACACATGTGAAGTTTGAGAGACTTGTGAGTCATCAGCCAATGAAGGGCAGCCTGCTTCAGCAATTATCAATATTTTCAAAAACACTTTCACTTTACAGTGTAATTTAGATTTTTAAAAATGGCATTAGCTTTTCTGAGTGCTAGTTTATGTATAGAAGTAGAAGGAACATATTTTGGAGTTTAATGAATGTGAAATATGTCTCAGTTCATTGCTTATATCATTTCTGTGATTTGAAACATTTTTAGTTATTTTTTATATAGCAGAATAAATTGCATTTTTAATAGCATTTCATATGCTTGCCTGAGGTAACACATTCTCATATTGAATTATAATTCAGTAAGAAAAATGTATTATTTCCCCTAAATCAAACATCAATGTTGTTGATGGAATAGAATTTAAAGCCTATGGTTTAAAATTGTATTTCAGCTAATGTTCAATATTTTCTAATGGATAGTGGGAAAGGCATGATTACAGCCATTAACATATGAAAATATTTAAATTTAATTTTTTCTAAACGTAGACATTTTCTTAAACTCATACATACTTTCCCACTTTTAGATTATCATGTAAGATATTACATATTTATAAAACAAGACTGGCTGTAACATTATAGCCATGCGGAAATGATATTTCTGTCTAAACACTTAAAGCTATTAAGTAGAAGGAAGAAAATAAAAACACATTCTCCCAGGCCAGGTTAGAAGTAGGGATGCACTGGTTGATTTTTTATCAACAATTTAACATAAACTAGAATCACATAGGGAAAAGGAGCCACAATTGAAGAATTGCCACCATTGCATTGGCCTGTGGGCACATCTGTGTGACATTTTCTTTTATTGCTAACTGCCATAGGAGGCCTGGGTCTACTCTTGTGGGTTCCATCCCTCGACAAGTGGGCCTGGCTTGCATAAGAAAGTTAGCTGAATGTGATGCTGGGAGCAAACTAGCAAGCATTGCTGTCGCTTGAGTTTCTGCTTCCACTTCCTGCCTAACTCCCCTGGATAATGGACTATAACCTATAAGCTAAAATGAATCCTTTCCTCCCCAAGATGCTGGAGGTCATGGTGCTTTATCACAGCAACAAAAACACAATTAGTACAAGGGGCCTAAAGAGAATCTAGGAAATAATTTTGAAGTTTGATTTACAGCAGTGGATTGACCATGGCCATTACAAATCGGAGCCCATATTTTACATAAAGATACTTAGAAATTGTAAGACATATCCTTAAAGTTTACCTTGGGACACAAGACAAAGAATATTTTTCAAGATAAGGAAATAAATGAGAGTTGCTCTTGGCATACCATTCAAAAAGTTCTGTTCTCTTTTCTCATTCTACGAGTAAGTTTAAAGTGCTGTGTTTCAAATACATGGGAATGACCAAGAAAGTTTGCTGATTCCAGAAACCACCCACGCCAATTAGACCTTCTCACATTTGCCTGTGTCAAAGGGATGTGAAAGGGGAATTGGTAATAAGGATACATTAAAACAGTCATGCTTTCTTTGTATCCCCTTTTTATTCTTCAGAAAGGAGTGTCTAGGGAAGGGGAGATGGTCCCTGTCCTGCTCAGAGAACAGAACAGTCCTTTTCTAAGTGGACCACAGCAGATAGCCATGCTGCCCTGGAAGCTTCAAGCTCCCTCAAAGGCCACACTAATGAATTTGATTCCAAGTCCATGTAAGATGATCATTTGGTGGCTCAGCAAAATCATATAAGCCGCCCATGCAATCCTAGTCTGGAAACCTGCTAAATTCTCGCAACATTAAATTTTCACTCCTGTGCATTCATTGCATGTTGCTGACACTGCAGAAAGTGTTGTCACGTGACATCACAAACCACTGCATCATAAGTAATAGCTCAAAAGCATTGCATTCAGTTCTCATGAAACTTTCAAGCTTAGGTCTCTTAATTGGTGGGCAATCCTGTGACCTAGGGTTCAACTGCCCTTATCTGTGGTGGTGAAGTCTTCTACACATGACTTCCAGAGTCTTACCAAACCAAGAACATGAAACAACAGAGGCCTCAGGAGTTTTTATGGACTGGATCTGAAATTTGCATTGAGTCCCCTGACAGTTTGTAGATTCTATCAATTGTAATTATCATGCCACCTGCAACAGTGGCCACTGGCGCAGAAACATGAGGCCATGGATTCTGCGAGCTGTTCTCTGAGTTGCTGCTGTTCTCAGCCAGAGAACACTTCCTGTAGCTTCAGGAATGCAAGGTGTTTTCCTTTTTTGTCTACTTGGTAGCTTTCCATAACTAAGCCTGGCTACATACAGCCTGGCACACAACAAAGTTAAGATATTTATTCAACTTTATGTAATTAGTCCCTCGTGGCTTTTGATGTCAAGGACTAATAATACCCAATTCTTCTGACAGAAATTGCTACATTTAAGGAAGAAATATAAAGGGCACTCATTTCAGAAAACTAATGTAGTAGTTTAATTTGCTCATTAGGTTCCATCATTGCCAACTGATTTTATTCTTTGAAATAATTTTCATAATAACTTCACTGAACTTTCGCCTGAAAATAAATGGGAAAGATTAACTAAAATTTTGCTTTAGGTTGTAGATAATTAGTGATTTTGTGTTTTCCAAATGTCTCTGTCATAAGTGCAGAGATAAGAATTCTAAATTCTTTCCTTGCAAAGGGCAGTTCTGAACTATCCACACAGGCTGGCATTCAGAATAGTGAAAAGTGAATGTGATCCTAATGTACATTTTAGGGGTAGTGTTAGACACAGGACTCCCCTGCCATGTGCACTGGTAATTCTACATGCAAACTGTTTCTCACAGACATGTTTTGTAGATATTATTGAGATGAGAACTTTATAATTAGTTTGAAAAGGTCAAAGTTATTAGATGAGTAGTTTGTAGGTGGTATGTTTTCAAAATTTGAGTGGTTATGAATGCTTGATGAAAGGGAGAAAAATTGTGCTCTGCTTCAACAGAAACTGCTCATTACCTCTGGCCAGCTTGTTTCTGAGAAAGAATTGGCTACTTCCGGTTGCCTCATTAGCTTGGAAGGTGCTGGGAAAGGCAATGTTTTTCTGAGCCCTGTGAATTTGATCTTTCCTAAAAGTTGAGTATTTTTAATTCTGTAGGGCAGGGGAATTAGCTCTCCTGAGTGCATATTCTAGGTGTCTCTGAGAACATGCACAGCAATCAAGCTCCATTTTGTGTTTCAAGCCCATAGAAGTATGAACATTTGAACTTCACCCTGCAGACACACATGGGTGCAAAACCAAACATCATTGTCTAGAATTATTAACAAGAAACAAAGCTACTCCATAACTTATTGAACTGTTGTACATCTCCCTCTGGGGAGGAGGATTTAATAATTTTTCTTTCTGAAAACTACTTTTCTATTGATCCTTTACATAAGCAAATATATGTATTTTCTACCTCAGGGAAAAAGCAGGTCAGAGAAAGAAGCATCTTAATGGGCTAATGTTTGAAAAATGAGTAAAAATTTTCAGAGGAGTGCAACAACTCTTCTTTATGCTTCATAAAATCCATATGTGTCCTCAAAAGCATCACCAGTTAACACCTTAAAAAATTCCCAAGCTCATATTGTCACAGGAGCTAAGTAAAATATAACTCTACTAAAATGATCTGGAGAAATTTTTCCTTTTTACAAAGCATAATTTGGATTTCTACCAAAAAAAAAAAAATAAGAACTTCCTTGGCATAGGGAGTTTGGAACACATTCATAGCAGCATTAAAAGCAGAAAACTGCAGAAACAACAGAGCCAAAAGCCGTTGACATGATTGGAAGTGTGCTTTGCTTTGCTTTGCTTCTGCTGTTGATGTTCTCTTCCCATTACCCACAGCTGTCAATCAGCTCTGATTGAGATAAAGCACCGGATCCAGCTCATTCAGCAGCTGGTTGGTGAGCACCTACTATGTTCCAGGCATCCTGGAAGCCACTGACTATGTGGTATGACAAGTACCTGAAGGGACTGGTCTAATTTGAAGTTTGAAAAGCCAGAGTGTCCTTGACATCCTTGACAGTATTTAATGGGGGTATGTGTGGTGGGGGTGGGAGACAGTCTACTTGAAGCAAAATAGGCCCATGCCAAACTATCGCTCAAGTTTTCTTCAGAAAAAAAAAAAAAAAAACAACCAACCAAACAAACAAACAAAAAACAAAGAAAGAAACAAAAAACAAAGAAAGAAACAAAAAAACCAACAACAACAAAGAGAAACCCTGTTAAGTACTTGGGAGACTGTGTGCTTTTTATTAGATGATATTTTGGAAGCCAGTATTAGCCATTACACCATCATCTAAATAGGTTTTATACAAGTTAGCAGTTCAGAAATAATAGCTGAAGGTTAAATGTCATTACGTGAGTTATAGACTGGGTGGACGTCTATACCTTCCTCTCTAGCTGCCTGAACATTTTCCACTGAAAAGAAAAGACGTGGTTTCAGCAGCTGCATTATTTTCCCCTCAGGCAACATGTCTCATAAATTCAAATTCATCAAAATGGATACCTAGATTCTGATAGCTCTATGAACTATAAAGACCTGAGATTATTGTCACAAAATGAAAACAAGTGGCACCAGTTAATTCTGACCTTTGAGGCTATGACTTCAACTTTATTAATAATTTCTCTGTGGAGAATTATACTGAAAACCATCCCAATATCAATTACATAGTTTGATACTCATTAATCATTTCTAACATTTGGTGATATGTTTTCTTTCTGACATCCTCAAGCCCATTACAGTAACTGACTTAAAACAACAATGTGTTGTCCAACTTCTCCCCTGTAAGACAATCCTGGCTGAGATAACACAGCCATAGCAGACCCAAATAAGTTCCAATCTTTGTGGTCTCTAATTTACTTTCCCTGGTGTAATCCAACCTCTGGTTGGAGAGACAGATATATGCATTCTGCTGTCTGTCTGTCTGGGGCCTTCCTATTCTATTCACTGCCCCATGTACTGGTAGGTCACTGGTCACTCTAAGTGGCCAGACCTTAAAATCTGAAGAAATCAGGCCACATCACACACTACTTCCAGCTTTCTATCTATGTAGAGTTAAGAAACCAGTGCTGAGCTGTGGGTTTTATAGCTTCTAATTTATTATCTTTCCCAGTACTGGATCCTTAATGCTATTTGTATGTTTTCTCATTCTAGATAGAAAAGTCATGTACTTTCTATGTTCAGGGAATTTCTCTGAATGTTTTCCTCTACACCCTCTATACCCCTGTCTTCATGTCCAGGGTGGCTATTTCCCTGTACTCTAAGCTATTCCTCTTAATGAAGCTCTTCTCTGGGTTTTCAAGGGCAGCCTCTCTTCCCTTTTAAGGACCCATCATGTTGCCACTGATAGAATGTTTTGTTTCCAGGCAGACTCTCACTCAAGGCCTGATTGTTTGAGAGGCTGTCTCTCCTAATGAAGCTCATTTATGAATGGTAATTTTATTTCAGCTCCTATCCCAAACCAGCCAACTTCAGCTTCTCTTCCATTATTTCCAATATATATCTCCCACCAAAACAGGGCCTGCGGTTAGATAGGTAAAAGAAGAGCCTTTGAAAAATCTGTACGTTTCGCCCTTGACGGTAGCTTGCCTTTCACCTGCCAGCATGTTCTCCAGGTTCTTTTTGCGGCAAGCCAGAAAAAAAACACAACAAAAATTCCCCAGAGGTTTAAAGAGCACTGTCTCTTGTCTCTGTCTTTTGTTATTTACTATCCTTCCTTGACTTAGTACTAGTCCCATTGTCCTACCAAGCACCCTAACCACAGGTCACCGTGATTGTCATCACTAAACATTGTGGTCTACTCTTAAGTCTCTTGCTGGACATCCTAGTGCCTTCAGTGTTCTGAACTACCTTTGGCATATGTACAGAGCTCGTTTCTGCTTTCCCTTTTCCTTTAACTGATGCTTCTTACCAGTGACCCGTTGGCTTTTCTATTTTTCCTGATCCCTACTGGCAAAGAGTTGCAGAGCTTAAACCTCAGTCATTTTTTTCTCTGCAATCTCACAGTTATCTCACTCTCTACCAATAGTTGTAGAGCAGTCATATGCTTAACTCCACAATTTGTATCTCTAGTCATGACCTTTCTTCTTGGGCACAATATCTTTGATTATCAGTTTGCTTGGTATCTATCTACCTATGAGTATCTAATGGACTCTTGAAATCTAACTCACGTAATAGTATTTTAGATTTCCTGTCTTCTTTAGACTTACCTTTTGTTCTTCCACAAATCATTAAAACAACACTATGCCTGAGCAAAGATCTACTGTCATGAAAGTGAGAACAGAGAGATGGAGTGTATTCATGTATTTTTTTTATATTCTGATTAATGACTCTCCAGCTTTGTTTGTGCCATCTTCTGAACAAATGGCTTAATATTTGGATTAAATGAACACTTTCAGCACTGTGACAAAACTTGAATCCTGTATTTTATATATTTTATGTGTAATTGGCAACACACCATGGACCTCATTCCCACTGAACACTATTTTGCTCTATTTTAGCCTGTTTACTGCTTAACATGTGACCAGGCGATACACTGCAGCCCAGGAAAAAAAAAGAGAGAGAGAGAGAGAAGCCATTTAAATACAGAAGCATATCTGGGAATTATATACAACTCTATAATATTTGCAACAGCTTTACTGTGTTTCATTTGTTCTCTCTTTTAATGTTTCTCATTTATTCTCTTCTACCTTGATCACCCATCTTTACTGATTTATTTTTCTACATGAACTTTCAAGTCAGTATAGATTTCAGAGTCAGAACGAGAGAACTATTCGTTTTTCTAAGCTCTAGAGGTTATTTCAGAACAAATCAATTTGTTATTGTATTTAACCAGGCATATATTTATTTAACAACCACCTTGTTACTTAGGGGACGACTCAAGAGCTGTCAATCTACAAGTGTGAAAACCAGACTGATTATGAATTTTGGTTTGTTTTCTGTGTTTACATTTTATGTTTTGTTTTCTCTGCCTGTCTTGCTCTGGCATTAGCTTTTAGAATGCTAACTAGCTTTTAGGTTTCTTCAGCTCCTGCATCAAAGTAATAACAGACTCTTACACAGTAATAAACAAAAACTGAAATGCTTGAAAGCATGTGGAAAATGCATAACACTCTGGGCGTCCAGATTTTAATCTTTTGAGAGACAGCAGGAGAATTAGTACCTGAGAAAATTTTCCTATGCACTTCATTCAGATTTTCATGGTGTGAAATTGAAGAAATAATCATACTTCATATGGAACCTGGAATGAAAATCCTGATGTAGTCTGGGATATCAGAGTCTGACTAACTTTTGGTTTATCATATAATGCTTATTAAGTAAGGGGTTAAATTTCCCTTAGCCACACTGTAATAGAATATATCTTGTTTAATTAAGAGATTCCAAGACATAAAAAAAAATTGCAGCTGCCTTTTTTAGGCTTATTCTAGAGGACAAGATTCACAGAAAACAGTTGTAGTAACACATTCATTTCTACAGGAATCCATTCAAGTTCCAGTGTTTTCCACTTGGGATCTATGTATCATAAGTGGTTGCGCATTTCTTAGGAAGCCTTATGTCACAACATGAAGGTTTTTTTAAAATGTTGTTCAGAAATATTAATAAAATTCTATTTGTGATTATCAGGCTGACTCTGGTATGCCCAACAATCACAATAAAATTACAAATATGGCTGTGTTGAGTTTTTAATGAACTTAGTGTCTAGGAGGACCATTTTCTTAGAATGAGTTGACAAGCTCACCTCCTTGCTGTTCATTTTCCAGTGTCCAAGTGATAGTAGTGGCCCAGAAAATGTGGAATATTCAGGATGAATTGTTTTCCTAGTTATAAATATGAAACTGGTTTTTAACTATATTTAAAACTAAAGTCAATTTGTGATATAACTTTCAATCACATACTATCACGTTAGATCATAAATTGACTTTAGTTTTAAATATAGTTAAAACCCAGTTTAGTATGATAGCACAAAATAATATGATGGTGGAGTAATGTATTCATTAAATATCCTGGGATTATAGTGCAGTCATATTCAATCATCCTGACTAATAGCAAAGGTGGAGATATACAAGATGCTCCAGGGAGATGATATAATAGCAGTTAATTCAATAAAAAATAATTTATTAACAATCTCTATTTCAAACACATTATGTGAATTGATGCATCAAATTCTGTTCAGACACAATTATAACCTCTCCATGATATCCACTCCAAGTTCCTAGATGTAGGAATATATTGTATGTCTGACAGGAGGGTCTTGGCAGACATTGTTCTGGGTTTAGATCCTTAAAATTAAGGCACCATTTGAAGTTTTTTGAATGGTTCCAATTTTGTCATAGGAGCCCTAAGAGGCAAAGGAAATTCTTTGTCTAAGACAGAAATATGCACCAGGAGAAACGAGGTAGTTTGAAATGTGAGAGACACTCAGTATATCACTACAGAAAATGGACACATGGTGATTTGAGAAGAAATGAAGGCAGGCTTGGCAGCCTGCCCCTGTATGACAGTCAACAAGAATGTGGGGGCTCAGTTCTAGAACTGGAAACAATATACTTGAAGGCTTAAATGAGCTCAGATAGAGGTCCATGTCTCGAGCCCACTGTCTGTGAAACTCTAGTTGGCCTTATGAGATACTCAGCAATCAGCCCAGATGAACCATGCTGGCTCCAGAAATCTGAGCCAAGAGATTGAGATATAAATCGATGGTATTGGTTGTTGTTTGTTTTTTAGTTCACACACTGATTTTGTGGTAATCTGTTATGGCAGCAATAGAAAACTAATTCAAATTTTTATATCAGCTTGCAAATTGCTGTAATTATTTGCCCTCATTCATTGACAAGGAAGCTGAGGCACAAAGAAGTTAATGAACAAGCTCAAAGATGCCAATTTTCAGAGGTGCTATTTTGTGGCACAGAATGCAGATGGACATCAGAGCTGGAAGTCTATGCTTCACAGCAGTCAGAAATATGTTACTATCACCACAAGATTTACTATATGAATTGTATCTTTTGCATATGATTATCAATAGTTCATTACCAATAATACATGTATTTTAAAATAAATTTACTGATACACTTTAATAAATTTGTTTCAAATAACAATTTCAAATTAAATTAATCATGCTTGTTTTAAGATAATGAATACACAGTGTGGTCCGTCACATTGATGAGTTAGTGCTTAAAGAGTGGGAGCTCCTTGTTGAAGTAAAGCACAATAACTTCAGATAATAACATAAACAAAACAAAAACAAAAACAAAACAAGTTGATAGCAAAAATATAAAAAATGTTTCAATAACACAACAAGTTCTAGTCATAGGAATTGTTGCGAGATCTGTATGTGCCAACTTCCATCACAGCATCATATTCTGGATGAGAGGTTGTGATACAAATGTTCAGAGCTAGTGAAAGTTCTTGACTTTCTGTAAATTAGTACAAAACATTGTAAACTTTCTTCAAAACTGGGAGCACCTTCCCTTCTGGGGGTGGGGGGAGTCAGTTTTCTTTAAGAGTGGGGCTCTCAGTAGGTACACATTCTCCAGTGGATGATGCCATACCCAAGAGTATATGGGTGAAAAAATTGGAATCAATGCATTATCAAAAAGAAAAGAAAGAGGACTTGAGTTGGGTGGGTGTAGGGAGCTAGGAGTGGATCTTGAGAGAGTTATGGGGAGAAATGATGAGCGACTCTAAACAAGCACATTGTATGGGATTCTCTAAGATTTTATAAAAAATTTTTTGAAAATGGCATGCGATCAGATTCAGCTTAATCTTCTGAGTCCTATCCTATGTCTGAAATGTGTGGTGTCTTCAAAAACAGGGCCTGTCTTCTACTAATGGAGGCAATGAAGGGTAATATCAATAGCCTATATTGCTTTTGGTTTGTTGAACTCCCTGGCCATAAACTTGAAAGGAGGTTTCTCATGCCTGCACTGTGGTTTTGTTAGGTAGCCTACGGCTCTTGGGGAAAATATCTTCATTTCAATTGACATAACTTCATTTGTGTGTGTGTGTGTGTGTGTGTGTGTGTGTGTGTGTGTGTATGTGTGTGTGTGTATGTGTGTGTGTATGTACATTTATATTTATTATATGTAATTTTAGGTAAACATAGAGAAATATGATTTCTTTGACTTTTTCAAATATCCTTAGAATTATTTATCTTTTCTTTGTCCCTCTCCTTTGTAGCGTCCTCCCTCCTTGCTCCCCAGTTAAAGGCCCCCATTTCCTCCATGTCTTCCTTCATGTAGCTTGTATCCTGCTAATACATGCTTGAGTGCACCTCCATGTTTCCTTTTCACTCTTTTGGTTTCTGCTGTTGCTGAGGACAAGAAAGTCTGCTACAAGATGGTGTCTTCTAGATATGGCATTGAAGCTACACCCATGAAATTTCAAAGATCTAACTGCCTAAACAAGACCTGGAAATGACACCAGTTAACTTGTCAACATGGGACACCATCCCTAGATGATGAGATATAGGCAATTAATGGCCATTGAGGGAGTGAAAATTAGTCTTCAGCAGAGTTGAGCAACCAATTGACTATCCAATACCAAGTGGTAAGCCTAAAAAAAAGTATACATACATGTGGTTATATTATATCCCCCAATATATTGTGCACCCTAATAAACTTATCTGTGGTCAGAGAACTGAATAGCCACTAGATAGACATAGAGGCTAAAAATGGTGGCACACACACCTTTAACACTAGCATTCCAGAAGCAGAGATCCGTCTGGATCTCTGTGAGTTCAAAGCCACACTGGAAACAGCCAGGCATGATGACACATGCCTTTAACCACAGAAAGTGAAGGCAGGAAGCAGAAAGGTGTATAAGGCACGAGGACCAGGAACTAGAGGCCTTTTAAAGCTTTTAGCAGCAGTTCAGCTGAGATCCATACAGATGACAACACAGAGGCTTCCAGTTTGAGGAAACAAGATTAGCTGAGAAGTTGGCAGAGGTGAGGTTAGCTGTGGCTTGTTCTATTTCTCTGATCTTTCAGCATTCACCCCAATACCTGGCTCTGGGTTTATTTTTAATAAGACCTTTTATGATTCAAGCTACATATACCAAATGCACTCAGTAGACTGTATTTATGTATTTATTCATATGTACATTATAGAAGAAGTGTGGGGCATGAACATGGTTAGAGGGAGAGTAGAAATGGTGTAATTAGTTATATTTTAATTAAAAATAAAATAAAAATTAAAAAATGTCATCTAAGAATTAATTATGAGCTAACAAAAGCATTACAAAAACAGACCCTGCCACAGTGAACAAAACTTGGCAGAGGCTTCTGAAAATATGTCCTTGTGAACTAGAGACTGTAGAGATCATGTACCATCAAAGGCCATAGGAAAGGTGGCTGTTAGAATACTACAAAGACAAATTAAACTGTTAAAAATAGATTAACATTAAATGTTATAAAATGCAATAAATATTAATAATACCAAATTAATAACAAAGAGTGCCAATCTCTGAGTTCATTAATAAATCAAATTATTGAGAATATGGAGAAAGAATAATTGCTTCATATCTTTCAACTTGAAAGCATTGCTATTTTAGATCATGCTAATTATATTTTATTCATAGAAATGTGGAAAACATTTTTCAAACAAAAATTACAGGTATTACACCTTATGTGGGTTATACTTTTTTGATAGATACATAAACTTTGAAAAAGTTTTTGTTTTAGTTTGTTACTCAATAATTTTGCTGTTTTCAAATGTAATTTTTAATTTCCCTTAATGCTACATGTCCAACCTAACAGAAAAGGAAGGTGATCTATGTGTCATATATTAAAAAATATATAGGAATTGTTAAAAACATAGAATTATTGTTCCAAATGACACCATCTCATCATCCATAGATCAACCTTGGAGGTAATGCACTGGAATGCTATTACCAGATAATATTGTTAACCTCATGTAACTTATTCTTGTACATTTAAAAAAAATCAGTTGACTGAGATTATTAGTAGTTTTATTGTATTATTAGTAGTTTTATTGAGATTATTAGTAGTTTTGGCTAGTTAACAGAAGAGTTATTAAAATTTTTAAAAATACCCAATAAAACATGAATATTTTGATAATACGTATAATATATGGTATATTTCAGCTATATTATCATTTATCTAACTTCAAAGCTCTAACAATTACAATTAGTTGATGAAATAAAATATCTTTTGATGGCTTAAAAATGTATTTCAGGACAGAGGGCTGATATCTAGAATATATAAAGAACTCAAGAAATTAGACATCAAAATGCCCAACAGTCCAATTAAGAAATGGGTTATAGAACTAAACAGAGAATTCTCAACAGAGGAAGTTCAAATGGCTGAAAGACATTTAAGGGATTGCTCAACATCCCTAATTATCTGGGAAATGCAAATCAAAAACAACTCTGTCAGAGTGGCTAAGATCAAAAACACAGAAGACAGCTTATGCTGGAGAGGATGTGGAGCAAGGGGAACTCTCCTCCACTGCTGGTGGGAATGTAAACTTGTACAGCCACTTTGGAAATCAATATGGTGCTTTCTTAGAAAATTGGGAATCAATCTCCCCCAAGACCCAACTGTAGCACTCTTGGGCATATACCCAAGGAATGCTCAATCATACCACAAGGACATTTGCTCAGCTATGTTCATATCAGTATTGTTTGTAATAGCCAGAACCTGGAAACAACCCAGATGCCTGTCAACTGAAGAATGGATAAAGAAAATATGGTACATATACACAATGGAGTACTACTCAGCAGAGAAAAAACAATGACATCATGAGGTTTGCAGGCAAATGGATGGATCTAGAAAAAATCATCCTGAGTGAGATAACCCAGACTCAGAAGGACAATCATGGTATTTACTCACTCATAGGAGGATACTAGATGTAAAACAAAGATGACTAGACTGCTACACAACTCCAGGGTGGTTATCTAGAAAACGGGACCCTAGGAAAGACCCAAGGATCACCGAATGACAGAGAAATGGATGAGATCTACATGAACAACTTGGATGACAGTGGGAGTAACAAAGGGCAAGGTTTGAGGGAAAGAAAGCTTAGGGGATCAGGAGATCCCAGCTGGATCAAGAGCAGAAAGGGAGAACAAGGAATAACAGACCATGATAAATGAAGACCACATGAGAACAGGAATAGGCAGAGTGCTAGAGAGGTCCCCAGAAATCCACAATGATACATCCTCTGTAGACTGTTGGGAATGGTTGAGAGAAAGCCTGATTTGACCTAGTCTGGTGATCAGATGGCCAAATACCATAACAGTCGTGCTGGAACTCTCATCCAATAACTGATGGAAGTGGATGCAGAGATCCTCAGCCAGGTCCCAGGTGGAGCTCCAGGTGTCCAATTGTCAAGAAAGGGGAGGGACTGTAAGAGAGTGAATTGTTAAGACCAAGATTGGAAAAGCACAGGGACAAATAGCCAAACAAATGGAAGCACATGAATTATGAACCAAGGCTGAGGAGCCCCCAGCTGGATCAGGCCCTCTGGATAAGTGAGACAACTGAATAGCTTGAACTGTTTGGGAGGCATCCAGGCTGTGGGACCGGGACCTGTCCTTAGTGCATGAGCTGGCTGTTTGGAACCTTGGGCTTACACAGGGACACTTTGCTCAGCCTGGAAGGAGGGGACTGGACCTGCCTGTACTGAATCTACCAGGTTTAAATGAATCCCCAGGGGGGTCTTGGCCCTGGAGGAGATGGGAATGGAGGGGAGGGGCTTGGGGAAGGGTGGGGGTAGGGGTGGGAGAGGGAAGGACGGGGGAACCTATGGTTGATGTGTAAAATTAAAACATAAATATAATAATAAAAAAATAAAAATAAAAAAATAAAAATAAATGTATTTCAGGGTTAGGGATTTAGCTTAGTGGTAGAGCGTTTGCCTCGCAAGCACAAGGCCCTGGGTTCGGTCCTCAGCTCTGAAAAAAAATGTATTTCAATTATACTAATAAATTTTGAGTCAACTATAAATTATTGGCTTTGATAGAGTGAGAAACCTTTTCATTTCCTTTTTTTTTTTTTTTTTTTTTTCCGAGACAGGGTTTCTCTGTGTAGCTTTGTGCCTTTCCTGGATCTTGCTCTGTAGACCAGGCTGGCCTCAAACTCACAAAGATCCACCTGCCTCTGCCTCCCGAGTGCTGGGATTAAAGGCGTGTGCCACCACCACCCGGCCATTTTGTTTTGTTTTTATTTGTGTTTTTTTTTTTTTTTTTTTTTTTTAACTCATAAATCTCCTGCCTCAGGTTCCCAACTCAGGGGATTACAAGTATGCATCATATGAAGAGATGGATCAGTTAAGGAGACAGAAAGACTTCTGTTTACTTGTGAGTGACCATCAGTTCTCCTGTTATTGTTCAATTATAATAGGATGAGAACTTGTAAGTGATACCAATTTAATTTTTAAATATTGTTTAAAGTTGATACAAAGTAGGTAAAAAAAACAAAAAAAAATAGCATAAAGTGCTAAAACTGTTCAGAAAATACGGAGGACAAAAGGTAGTGTAGGTATATGTTCTATACACTCGCCCTCTCACTCCTTCCAGAGGCCCATAATACTAATTTTAAACTTACTGGTCTTTGGACAATTCTTTGGGTATTTAATTTAAATATTTTGTTTTCTTGGTCTACTCTTTGTAACAGTCTCTGTATGTGGTGAATGTACGAAGGAGCTCCCTCCTGACTATGTAGTCACATGGTATGTTATACGTAACACAGACTTGCTTGGACATCTGTAAGCAAGGGGTTAGCAAATACCACTTGCCCTAAGAAGCTCCAGTTCATTCCTTCTAAATGGGGTTGTACGATGGTAAGTCTCCAACTTGTAAAACTGTACAAACATATTGAAAAGCCGTAAAGTGATATAGCTGTGACTTTTCCAAATCACCCTCCACATATAGTAGGCTTTTTTTAAGAGTGCTCTGCAAAGACTTTGATCTGTGTTAGCAAGCACCTGCCCTTGAGTTCTTTCTTCCAGGCCTTTAACTTCTGATCTCTCAAGAAAACACTATGTAATAATATCAGCTCCATCTATTTATTATTTATTTATTTATTTATTTATTTATTTATTTATTTATTTATCTATCTATCTATCTATCTATCTATTTATTTATTTACAGAAAAATATAGCATTAGCCGTATGTTACAGCAAGTGTTTGTGTCAAACTTCCTGCAATATGGACTGACAGCAGACAGACACAGAGACAAAAGGAGGCTACTGCCAATTCTTCTCTATCTCTGGAAGTCAAGTGGACCTCATTGGAGTGGGCTATCCAGAGAGCCAGGACTGTGGCTGCCCTCTGTTCAGATGAAAGTAGACTGGTATTTACTTTGTCTTCTTACTTTTAACCAGCTCTATGTATCTTGCATAAATCTATGAAATAAAATGTCAATATATGAAGAAACAATTACAAATGAAATTGAATGGTTTATGAACAATGAGACTTCCTGAGTTATAAGTGAAGCTTATGATTATGAGGGAAAGAAAATCATCTTACTGAAATTACTTTGTTCAAGATATGTTGGAACTTTATGATTTTTGCAACATAATTATCATTTTAAAGTGCTTAAAATTTACCTTAGAAAATAAAAATACACATTGTACACAGCAACATATTTTGATTTCTATAAAATTTGTACCTGAAATAATGTGCTCAATTAAGTTTTTTGTTCCACTTGAGTCATCCAAATCCTGTTAGTGAAAATTAAGATATTCTGAAATGCAAATTTATTCAGGCAAATAATGAGTGCATTCTGCTGTCCTTCATATCAAATGATGATATATTGAATGGCAAATACAGATTGTTTTTCTCCTGAAAAACTATTTGTCTTTCCTACAATAACAACTTTTGAAGGTTTTTTTTTTTTACCTTGCTTTAAGTATCTCAATTCCCCCTTCACTTTTCAAATGATAGTCATTTTTAATCTTCTTCTCTGTTGTCAAGAACAACTAAGCATCCCTGACTTCCTAGGATCATTTTAATAAGCTTTTCTCAGATGTACAGAAGTTTTTTCACGAAATGCACTAGGACCATTTTAACTATTCGAAGTTATTCTTTAAAAGTGTATTAATAGAGCCTGTAAGTTCTAGTTTCTTGTTTAATGTTAGAGGGACCAGCATTAATATTATACATCCCAGGGGCTCAGGAGAGAAACTACAAATGGTGAGGACTATTTTCGGGAAACAGAATCTCAGCACACAGGGCTCTTCTTTGTCCAGTCATTTATTCTTCCAAATCTTCTTCTTCATCTTCCCTTGCCCTGGAAGTCCTGGTATATATGGTATGTATAAAATTACAAGCAGTAATCCCTTGGCAATGCAAAGCCAGGCTTCCAGGGTCAAACGGAGGGATGATAAGAATCACATAGAGGGGCAGTAATTGTTAATTATAAGGTTGCAAATAATTAAAAAAGTGACTAATGGGGAAATGAATTAACTAAAGGCTAAATTCGGGTAATATCTAAGAAGAGGGATCTTACATGCTCAACTGCAATCTTAAATGTGATTGGTAGAAAATGTTAAGAATCTATAAGTTGCTAGGTCAATGGGCAAAAATAAAACTGCCTTTTTTTTCCTGTGGCTCCTATCTGTCCAAGCTATCTGCTGTTTTTCTGCAGGGTGGGGGAAAGTGTGCTCTGTCATTAGGCAACCTGTGTACAGCTAGATGCCTCTGGTGATATTTAAAGGGAGATCTGGAACTGGAGGTAAGATTTGGGAAAGGAGGAAGTTAAGCTTAATTGGCACATCCACTAGGCCTTCTCAAACAGGTAGTCTGGACACTTAGAGTACAGAGGTGTCTCTGATAAGGTGCTTCCCTCCATCTGGGGATGGACCTGGCTGGATGCTGCCAATGATGATAATTACAGGGAGGCTTGAACTGGGGTTCTGGCTGAGCATAGCTGTCAGCACAGAAAGTTATCTAAATATTCCTAGAAGTGGTTAGGTAAGGAGTTAGAGGTCTATAAAGTTAGTAAGGCTGTAAGAAAGGAGGGTCCGAGCTAAATTGTATAAAGCTATTACTTAAGGTCCACCCAACCTAGGCAGTGTCTGCTTGTGGAATTTGCCTTAAATCAGGAGACTTGCATGTGGACTGTTATTACTCTTAGTCCTTGAAAGTGGCCAAGAGAGATATCTGATTTCAGAGGAAGCCTTTCCTGAGGCTGTTCTCCAAATACCTTGAATGTGTATGTCCAGAGAGTGATCAGTCCACACTGTTAGCCCTTCTTAGGGAAAAATCAATTGGGAAAACTATGAAGTCACACATGATTTTCATAACAGAATACAACTGATATATAACAAACCAAGTAACACCAAAAGGTCCTTGGAATTTGGCTTCCTCTGAAAAAATTCCTTGATCCCTTCAGGTAGTGAGTTTGCCATAACCAGCTGAGTTCTTATGATATATTCCTGTGGCCCGCAGCACTGGTTCTTAGTTCTTCAAGACTGAAAAAAGCAAGGGTCATTTTGAAATAGCAGCAATTTATTCCTTTTTCTTCATTATTCACAAAATTTTGATGGTATTTTAACACACCTTGAGATAAGTTAGTAATTATAGAAATACTGGACTATCTCAAGGCAGACATTGCATACTTTTTTGACCTTATCACTTCTGGCCTCAATCATAATTTCTACAGAAACTAAGAAATATCTAGTGGACTAAAGAATATCCTACGAATCAATATGTTAGGATCCTGGAGGACGTCAGGAAGAAACTCCATCTCAAGGGAAGGGGAATTCAGACAGGGAAAGCTTAAGCAATCCTTAATCCTTGAGTCAAAAGCAAGTGTATTTGACCTGATGCTTGTGTTCAGATCAGATTTCCTAATGTCTGAGGTCTAGTTAGGAGAGAACAAAAATAAGAAAGCCTATGAAATAGAACAAAGAGAAAGTTCAGTAGAACTTTGCACCTCTAACACTCCGGTGCTTACTTCACCTTAGGGCCAAAGAGGGGGCCAATCAAACTAGCTTGTGATGATGCTTTGTAGGGACTCGACATCTTTGTAAACCACTGTAGCACCTTGAGGAGGTTGTGGTGTTTCTCCAGCACAGGCGTTTCCTGAAGAAGTCAGAGGTGGGAATGCTCATCGTCAGCCTGCTAGAGGAAAGGGCAGACCAGAGCCCCAGATCTGGCTGCTGATGCCATTAATAGAACTTTGGTGCCTCACAAAGTAGCCTAAGTCTGGGCAGCAGTGGCACACACCTATAATCCCAGCACTAGGGAGGCGGAGGCAGGCGGATCTCTGTGAGTTCGAGGCCATCCTGGTCCACAAATCGAGTTCCAGGACAGACTTACTCCAAAGCTACACAGAGAAACCCTGTCTTGAAAAAACAAAAATTGGAAAAAAAAAAAAGCCTTAGAAATATAATAGGAGGAAGAGTTGGAGACTGGTCCACTTTTTAACATGTTTGATTAACTTGAATTTATTACCACTCTTGATACCTTCCTTATATCAATTCTCAATATCTATAGATTGAATAAAGAACAATGAAGAAATACAAGAAGCCTACTGCAGATTTACTTAATATGACTCATCATGCACTTCACACTCTGTCTTCAGAATTTGGGGCATTAAAAATTGGATCAAATGTGTATTTAACTGACACACACACACACACACACACACACACACACACACACGTGCTGTTTCACTACAAGTATACATTTTATAATGTTAAGTGAAAGTGACCATATCTTCACTTGCCATTTCATCATGGTGAAACTGTTCAACAGCCTTTTTTCTAGCTCTCTGAAATACAAAGGGCATCATTTCTCTTGTCTGCAGTAGTCCCCTCCTGCTCAGCAGCACACTACAACTTTTTACTTCTTAGTTAGTATTTAATACCCATCATTCAACTGTCTACACCTACAGACTCTCCCGAAACTCCACCAACTCCATTCTACTATATTCTCAATTTCCACACATTTGAGAATTTTAATGAATTAAAAAATAATTTTTAGTCACATAATGGTAGAAATAAACTGTTTAATCTTACAGAATTCAAACATGGTATTTTTCCATAGTAATGTCAGAGAATTTAAAAAAATCAATGCTATGGTTAGAAATGTGGGGTGTGTGTGTGTGTGTGTGTGTGTGTGTGTGTATGCGTGCGCGCACGCACGTGTGAGCATGTGCATGTAACAACAGCTAAAGAGATGAGGACATGAATTTGACAGAGATCAAGATGGACGCATGTGGGTGAGGAAAAGGAAAGGGAGAGAAATAATACAATTTCAAAGGAAACCATTATTATAAATAAAAAATTTAAAAATACTATTTTGGGGGAGTGTCTTGCTTTTTAATTTCCTAGAATAATACCGTTAAAACTAGGAAGATAGTTTACTTCTTATCCCAGATATTTTCCTAATTATCAAATTTTGAATATTAAGATTTTATTTTATAGTTTCTTGGCTCAAAGACAAACTTTAATGGATTCTAATGTTTTAAAATATCCGAAAGAAGATGAATATGGTGTCAGTAATGAAGAAAAATGATTCATTATTGAAAAATACAAACAATACATGTTTTTTACAGCTGTTGAACCAGCTTTTTTAATCCCAAAGGAATAATCCCTGATGGCATAAATGAATTGACATGAATTTTTGTTTAAAACCTAATTGTTTTCATATGTTCAGGAAAATTCATGTTGAAGAAATAAGTATTTGATTATGATACCCTCTTGCTTAAGACTCTTGATGATAACTTGTTACCACCTGTTACAGTCTGAGTATCCAGTAAGCAGGTCTGGATGCTTGTGTTCCCATTCAAGAATCTCTCTCTCTAAGACAGTGGTTCTCAACCTTCCTAATGCTGAGAACCTTTAATACAATGCCTCATGTTGTGTTGATCCCCAGCCATAAAATTATTTTTTTGGCTATTTTGAAACTGTAATTTTGCTACTGTTATTAGTAGTAATGTAAATATCTGATATACAGGGTATCTGATGTGCAATTCCCAAGGGGCTGTGACACACAGGTTGAGAACCACTACTTTAAGGAGTAGTTCTGAAGAGTGAAGAAAGACAGGGGAAAGAATTAAGAGTGAAGGAAAGAAATAGCAAACTAGGAAATGAAGCAAAGAAGTGAAGGTGAGGGAAGGGTCATGGCTACATAGAATTCTATAGGGAGTTCCGAGGCTGAGACAATCTTCTGTCCTGTCCTGAGTATGGTCAAGGTGTGGGTCTTTAGTATTTTTGTCACTCAGTCATTGAGTGTAGGTATCAATAGGAAGCAGGCATGACTTTGGACATGTCTCTCTCCAGCATTATAGGCAATGTAAACAAACAAACAAACAAACAACAACAACAAAAAAACCAGGACTGGACTAACATAGGCGTTCAGCTAAGGGTTTTCTACTGGTCATTCTCCAAGAAGCTCAGAGTATAAGACATTGCCCACTGAAAGAGGATCTAGGTATTACAATAGGATATATATCTATAACCCAACAGGATGAAAGACAGGTAATATACACCTAACCTCAGACATCAAGAAGCTGAGTTTGAAGGATCAAGAATTAGATCAAAGCATTGACCATGTAGATAGTTTAGGGTTAGTCTGAGCTACATAGTGAAACTATCACAAAGAAAAAAAATTTAATTGGACAAAATGTTAACTCACAATCTTAACCAGATCCATTCTTGTTTTCAGCTATATTCTATGCTATTATACTAAATATCCCGAGGGCACTAACTTGCATGTCTTCGTATACCTCAATGCTGTGGAAAACACATCTCTGCTCTTCCTTCAAAGTTGTTGTTAGTATTACTTTCATATTCCTATTATCTATTTATTGATGATATAGACTGATATCAAATACTTAATATAGAACCAGATAAATAGCAAGGGCCCTATAAACACAAGTGAGCAAATGAAGAAGGAATGGGCAATAATTCACAAATCAAAGAAGATGCAGGTGCCATTTACTTCACCATGGAAATCAGACTAACCATGTCCATTTAATTGAGTGCAAAAATCAAAAAAAGCAAGTTTACACTTGTCCTGGTATGTCTCAGAAACAGATTACATTTGTGAAAAGTACAAATATATGATAGATTCCTTGTCTTGAATGCTTCTATATTGTAGTTGAAGAAATGGGAAATGAGAAACATAGCTAACTAGTTGGGTAATATAAAGTAATAGTTAATACAAATGTGCTTGAGAAATCTACCTGTTTAAATGGAACTGTGTGTCACAGAAAATATTCATTTATTTATTTATTCAGAATTTAGGTCTCTTCTCATAGAACAATATTTGACATTTTACACACATAGCATGAATATGTCATAGTATGGCAATCACAGTCAGGCCCAACCTGTCTTTCTGGTCTACCTAATCCTTTTTTTAAAAAATCTTGTCTATGCCTTAGTACTAACATTGATAAATAATGTAATTGCATTTATGGTGTCCTATTTATGTAACAAAATAGGGTAGCGCATTTTTATATCAAGTAATGTTTTCATTAATATCTTTGAAATATCAGGCATTGGGGTAAAACTGTATCCAACATAGACAGTCTCTCAATACACAATCTTCAAAAAAGTCGATATTGGGTAATTACAACAATGAGAGACAAGTGTTACAAAGGGTTAATCACAGTATACTCTGGGAACATTCAGCAAGTGCTTCCTTGTGCTGAGTCAGGATCAGCCAGGCTTTTAATGGAGAGTAGATGGAGACTGGAGTTTCCAGGGAAGATGATAGAGAAATGGGTTCCACAGAGAGGGAAGATATGAGAGGAAGTTGATCTATGGAGCCCATTTCTTCTGTAGCTCAAGAGACCACATGGGTAAAACAGGCAGGGAAGATGAACAGTAGCTTTGCCACTGGAGCTGGAGATGAATGGATGGTAGCAGACATGCAGAATAGACAATAAGTTATAAGGCGAAAGGAGAAGGTGGAGCTGTGGGCCTGCTTGCTAGAGCACTCTAGTTCAAAGACACACCTGATGCAGGAAGTGAAGAAGAGCCTAACTGTGTTCCCTATCATTGTGCAGGAACAGAAAGGGAGGTAATAGATACAGTATACCAAAGTAGTAGACTAAAGGATAAAACCATCTATCTTTGCAAGTCTGTCCACAGCAAAGAAGAGTGTCTGTGGGTAGGAAACATCTGCACACACACACACACACACACACACACACACACACACACACACACACACTTATACACAAGTGTTCTTCAATATCAAGAAATCATCCGATGTTCACAGGTTGATGTAACTGTTAAGCCAGGCAATTTTTTTCTCACCTTGGACATAAAAATTAACCTCAAACAAGTTTATCCTGAGACATTGATGAAGTTGAACAGAGAAAGGTACTCCATACCTTTCCAACACACAACCCAAAACACTGCTGTTGTGCCTCCTATAAAACACTTTTTTTTAATTAAGAAATTTTGAATTCATTTTTACATACCAATCAGAGATTCCCCTCTTTCCTCCTCCAGCCCCCCCAGCCCCCCCCCCCCAACCCACCACTCATTTCCTACTACAAGAATGTAAGGCCTTCCATGGGGAGTCAGCAGAGCCTCGTACATTCAGTAGAGGTCCAAGACCCTCCCCCTGCCTCAAGGCTGATCGAGGTGTCCCACTATAGGCAGTGGGTTCCAAAAAGCCAGCTTGTGCACCAGGGATGGATCCTGATCCTACTGCCAGGTGGCCCCTTAAGCAGATCAAGCTACACAACTGTCTCACTTATGCAGAGGGCCTTGTCCAGTCCCATGGAAGCTCCATAGGTGTTGGTCCAAATTTCATGAGCTCCCACTGGTTTGGTTTGGTTGTCTATGAGCAAGGAGCATCAAGATCATAATGGGGAAACCTACAGAGACAAAACCTATAAAACACTTCTTAAAGAACTGTCCATGTTTCAAAGAGCACCTACTCTAGAGCAAACCCGTTGCTTGGACCTTCTCACTAAACCCACACTCAAATCCATGACATGCTGTGGCATCTCTTTCCTGCAAAGAGCAAAATCCACATTCTTCCACTGTGCACACAAGGGTTTCCTGAGTTGGGCTTAAGGCATAGAGAGTAAGTTAGGAATTGTAAGTTAGTGACGGCCAGGCACCTTTGCACTAAGAGTGACACAGCACTGACAGAAAGGACCAGTGTAGTAATTCTGTAGAGAATTCTAGCTGACCAGTCTCTTGTTCTCAAATTCTCACCTACGGCTTTCACTGAAAAAAGAAAATGGAGAAAATGAAAATGAAAACAAATGCAGAAGAACAACTCCCAGAGGATCCATGAGCAATGCTGCTGCAGTCACGACTCTGATTTTTTTTGTACTTTGATTTTGCTCAGGGAACTTTGAGCATTACTCATCTTTAATTACCTTAATTTCATGCTTAACCCAGGCACAAAGAGATCTGCTTGTAATTTCAGATGAGAGGAAATGAAATTCCCCTCAGCAAAGTCAAATTTTAAAATTCAAAGAGGGAGAACAATGTATTGAATCACAAACAATATGAACCTTTTGCATTTCAAGGTAATTTTGTAGCTTTTTCAGTATTAAGGAACTTAAAGTTTGTTTTGAAAGCAGGATAAAACAACAAAATCTGAGAGATAGTGAGAGAATTCAAAGTCTGTTTGTCTTTAGCAAATGAGCTTCTCAAGAGGTGATTTTTTAAAAAAAAAATTTCTTATGCTTCCCAATGCTCAAAAAAAGGAACAAGCATTATTTTATAATTAAAAACAGAAGTGATTTAAACCAATTAATGAATCTAAGTGGAAGGGAAAGTGTCATTAAATGGCTGAAGTTTGATAAAGACCATCTAAGGAGAGGCAGGAGATATGGGCATGCAGAGATGTTTGCTGAAATTAATCATGCCTGCCTAAACCTTTCCCTGGCTTTTCTGTCTCGGATTTGATGTTGATGAGGCCGATGACTCACACCAAGAAACCACCTCCTGAAGCCTTTGATAAATTTCATTTTGCCAAACTAATTTCCTGAGTTTGAAAAGGGAAGTAATGAGAAAATGGTAATATGCAAAAAGTTACCAACCCTTGTGCATTATGGATGATAATATTTAGCTGTTTCTATGAGAGGCAAATACTGAGATGACATTTTGCATTTTTAATACCCTCCCTATATTTGTTGAGCAAAGCCAGAGTAAACATATATATCTCCCTAATGAGGACGCTAGCACAGAGAGTCCTCTTTACTGTGAAAAGTCCCATTTTGAAGAACACAGAAAATGTAGTTGAAGCCACAGCCATTTTATTTTTTGAAAACCATAGCAGAGACTGTCTTTCATTACTGAAGTGCAAGTCAGTTAGGGCTCTGATCTTGATGGATGGCACAATGATTGAAATAATGACCAGCCTTCATTTAACAGAGGTCAGTAGGGTTATAGGCCCTGATATTTTTTTTTTTTTAAACTGGAGACAATGTTGGACTCAACACCATTCATTTTGGAAGGTTCTTCATGCAGAAGTCCTAACTGGGACATATTGCAATGCACCATTTTCTTTAGGCATTTGACAGTGATCTTTAAACAGTAACTTTGAAAACTACAGAGTCAAAAACTTTAACCTTTAACATTCCCAAAACTTCATCTTTGTTGTTTTTAAATATTTATTTGACATCAACACTTTTTCCAAAAATAATGTCAATCTCCATTGAAACTAAAAATAGGGCTGTAGGGCTACAAAGTCTGGAAGCTGTGTCCAGGGGAGCAATTGAGAAGGTGACGGTCATTTTATAAATTGAAAAAGCTGAGACTAACTTGGTTGTTGCAGGCCAAGTGATGCTGCTTTCAGGCTGGAGAGGGAAAGCTGAAGGGTAAAGAAGGCTACAGAAGCACAGATGTGGTGAATCATCCATAGTCTAAGGAAGATTTCTAATTTGTGCACAACTAATATGTTTTGAAGATGTGGTGAGAGGTTTGTGTTTGCTATAACCATCTGTCACAAAGTGTGTTGGCATGGTCCTCGCCAACAGTATCAGATTTAAAAACTGACATGCATCAGATAAAAAGAAGAGTCAAACAAATATCTAGTAAAAAAAAATCTGTAATAGGACTCAAATGGAGTTGAAGCTGTTGAAAAATATTTAAACTGATATACAAAAATCAAATTATGGATCTTCTTCCATTTCTTTAAACTAAGAAAAGCATATGCCTTGTGTAGGGGGGTATTTCTCACATATCCAAGCAAGACTAAATGTGAAACCAGGGCTATTAGCTATGAGTTTCCATCAACTGAAATACTTGTTAGCTGTGGGATCTTCTGGTAGAACTTGGCAGTGATGGTAATAATAATAATAATAAAAAAAAGACACTGTCCCCAATGTTGGAATCATTAATGAAGAACAAGCTACTGCCCTGTAAAAATCTAGATTCAGTACAGGAGAAAGAAAGGTATCAAAACACAAGCATAACTTATGTCTTTCTGAAGTCTACTTTATAGAAAATGATTTACAGATATTTGGAGTATGAAATGCTATGTGAGATAAAATAATAGCTCTCAGAGGTAAGCATGCTTTCTTAAAAAAATATGAAAGCCTATCACCTTCTAGCAGAGAAATCTCAGTCTCTGGTGGGAACTATTGCAGGGATGTTTTTTTGTTGACACACAGGATCGACCTTTTTCAACTCCAGATCATTAGACACATGCCTTGATATCTTCTGTAGATTCAACATTCTTAGAATTTTTTTTACAGTTTTTTTATGTGAAAAAGCAAGCAGCTATAAACTTTAGTTACTGTAGCAGCAAATATTCTTTGTATGTTCTACAATATAATTTCAGTACCAATATTTGAGTGCAAAATATTTATTTCCATCTAAAAGAAAACCCTGTGAGTTGTTTCAACATTAAACAAAGTAAGGTGCTTCTGCAGAGTAATTTGTTTTCAACAGTGAGTATCAAGCTTTACTGCAGAGATGTGTCAAGAAGAATACAAATCATTGGAAGCCACGGTGATCAGGAGAGCTTTTGGGTTTCCCAGAAAGGCTTATTATGTAGAGAAACGAAAAAAATGTCTCAGCCGTTAAGTGCTTTAAACTATAGGTAGGGATGATTAGACCCCAATCATCCAAGACCCATCCCAGTATTATTATGATTATATCTAATAAAACTCCTCCTTTAATCACTGAGGTTGCCTAGATCTAGGTCCTTATTTGAGGGCTGTGTTGGACCAGAAATTACTCAGTAAAATGCAGCCACCACCACCACCAACAACAAACAAATGAAAAGACAGGTTTTTCTGACTTAGTTCACTGCATGTGCCATGACTTGCCATTCTTGTTTTGTGAATTCTCCATATGTTTATCTTTTTTTTTTTAAACACAGTGCTTCCAATTGCACCATATCAGCATATTAACAAGTACTGTGCCAACATGCTCCCTTTAGTTATGTCTTTTGAAATGGCACCCTTTAGAGAATGTTTTCATTCTTTTCCTCACTGCCTAATTCTTCTACTACTTGGAACTGGTCAACTGATGACAGAAAGTAAGAGCACAGAGCACAGGCAAGACACTGAGCTTCCAGGAGAAGAGGAGGTGACAGCTTTGTTGGCCTTAGCATTAGCTCATGAGTCATGTTATAAAGCATGGTCTAGATGAAGAGTGTTTCACCTCTAAAGCAGAGACTTTCAATGGTTTAGTCTTTGTCTCTCAACACACAATAGTGTGGGGATAAAAAGTTTCCCCTGAGAGTATTCTGTACAAACTTAGAAGGCAGTCTTGTTTTCAAGCTTTGCTTGAACAATAGAACATCAACCGAAATAGAAATTAATCTGTTTAGGTAGATTCATTTTAAAGTTTATTTTGTGCAAAGAACATCAGGAAATTAATAATGTATTATATTCTTGTTCCTGTGCATCATCCATGCCCAAAGTGAGCATCGTCATTGAGGATATGCTATCCAAAGCTGACATTAATATTTATGTGGTAGCAGTTAGAAGTGCCCGGGGGAAATAATTCACTTTCTCAGATCAGCCTTGCATCTCCGCTCCTCATCAGTGAAGAAAAACCCCAGAATAACTCATTTGTTGATCAGTAAAAACTTCTCACAGCTTCTCTCTTCCTCTTATTTCTAGGCTTTCCATGCTCTGCTGGAGTTCTCATCACTCTGACTTCCAAGCGTCACAGGTGTTAATGAGTGTATTTTTTTTATTTATTTAAAGCAGCTGAAAAAGTTGTCATCAACAACGTACACATTAACATCCTTTAAGAGATAGATGTTTCTATAAAGCGTGCTATGATGGCAACCTGTTAAACCTATTCTGGCAGAACAATAATGTATGCTTTTGAGTAGAGTGAGGGAACTTGATTAGTAAAAGAAACCAAATGAGTTTTGGTATACTATGAGGGCCACCCACAGAAGTCATTATTTGAATGAGAAGAATAAATTACCTCTTCTTTTAACAACCTATATTTTATGCTTTGGAGTTCCCCAGACAGTGACTATGTCTATAAAATAAGCTACTTATTTGAGTGCATCTTTTACCTTCAGTTTTTTCATGACCTCCACATTTTTAAAAAAATTATTTCTGTATAGTAAACACATTCAAATCCTCTCTTCTACATAGTTTGAGACATTTGACGCCTTGCTGTTAATTATATTCACCTCATTGTGCCATAGAACACCATATCTCATTTCTCATTGATAAGGATAGCAGGGTGCCTGTTGACTGAATTACCCACTGTCCTTTCTCTCTGGCAATTACTCTTGTACTGTCAATATCTATAAAAAATTAACTTTTTGAGACTTTACTTACCAAGAGATCTTACAGTTTTTGTTTTTCTGTGTTTGGCTCTTTCATTAAATTAAATGATCTCTTGGTCCATCAATGTTGTCACAAAAGACAGGATTCCATAGGCTTTGTGTGATCAGATAGAATTCTATCACGTGTATGTGCCACATGTTTTGTGTCCAGCCATCTGTTGATAAGTTACATTGTCGTGTTGTTGTTTTGTTCTCTACTAATGAAAGTATCTTTATCATGTGTCCAATTTAAATGAACGCTTAAACAGGTAATCAACAGTTTCAAGAGGAATACAGATGAATTTTCATTTCCAAGTAAAAGTAGCTCCCTATTTCAAAGAAGCAGATGTGGTGTGTGCAGTACAGAGTGGCTGGGACTATGGCAAAATAAATTGTTTGTTTACCTCAGAGTTCCCTAGTGAAAAAGTTGGCTACTATTGCTGGATCTTTTGACTCAAGATTTGATGTGAAAATCATTAGCAAACAGTGACAGAATGAGTAAAATGTCTGATCAGGTCATTCACTGAAGAGGAACCTCAAAGTCACCTGAGAGATGACCTCATAGCATGAGAAATTTGGGAACGGGATAGTAAAACAATAAGGAGATGTTACTTTCATCCCATCAGATTTAAGCAGTGCCAACCAATCCAGAAAAGAACCCTGGAAGCAACTCTCCAACAGAAATTTGCTCTACCACTTTAAGGGGCAATTTTGTGATATTTAAAAGGGTGAGAGATGCATATGTTATCACCAGCGACTCCACTCACACATTTTGTATAAAGATGCTGCATGAATTTCTGCAGCCATTATTGGAAACTGAAAAATCTGGAGGTCTGACTATTTTTTAATTTTTCATTACCATATATTAATTATAGATAGTGGTTCTCATTGGGATAATTTCATACATGTATATAATTCATTTGATCCTCCTACTTGCTCTGGCACACAACTGTAGGATCAACTTCAAATTCTCTTTCTCTAATACCTCATATCCAAACTGTAAGTTGTAGGAGTCAATCTTCAAAGTATATTGTCAGAATCTGACCATATCTCTTTACTGATGTTGCCTGGTCTGAATCCATATGAACCTTATCCTGGATGGCTACAGGATATGATTACTTCACCTCTACACTCTGCTCTTAGCACAGCAATTTGAGTGGTTTCTTTACAACGCAGTTTAGTTTATATCTCTGCTATGCTCAATCTCTCCAAAGGCTTTTCACTGTGCACTTAGTACAAGTTTGTCTTTCCATGTTCCAGAATGTTCCCCAGGGTCTGGTACTTCTCCATATCTTTATATTCACTTTTCAGTCCCCTCTCACTGTTAATTATACTGATCTCATCACCCTTCTCTCCCAACCCAAAGCTGATCTCAGTGTCTACAGACCATTGTGTTTTTTTATCTCATGTGTCTCCCTTTGGCCTCTCATTTCTTATCACCTTCTCACATACTTTCTGCTCCTCTGTCAACTTTTAATTTTAACTCTCCATCTTTATAATGTAAGTTCAACAAGGGCAGAAAGCTGTGTCTATTAATTACTACTATAGCCCCAGTACTTAAAATTGTATTTAACACATAAGAAATATCCAGTAAATATTCATTGAATGATTTGTCAAGTAACGATAAAGTTAACTTTAGAAGAAGAATGAATAATAGATGAAAAATAATTTTGATAGATTGAAAATATGCAGATAAAATTTTCATGGGCACCATAAAGACCTAGACATAGATATTTTAAAAGTTGATTATGTAGAATAGAATTACCTATTTTCATGTTAAAGAAAGTAGCATGTTTTGATTGAATAAGCATACAATATCTGTAAACTTAGGCAATATAAAAATTAATAAACTGTAGACTGCATTTAGTGTAGGGTACAAGAGAAAGCTAATTGGTAACATCTACATACAGACAAGATTTTTATTCTCTGGTGAGAAGAATAAAATCAGACCTGAATACCTTCTCTTTTTTTTCTGCCAGTCTAATTTGTTCTGAAATGAAATAACAATTTAATTGTCTTCCTGAAGCGTAATTGTTCTCAGCTCCCTAGCAGCATCTAATCATTTTTTGATAACTATCTGTCCTGTTTCTCTTTTTTGCAACATTCCTAATATATCTCCACTTTATTAATATTTTACATGCAAGAATAATAAATATAGAGAAAAGTGTACAAAATAAAGATATGGAGTTTAACAAGTTGTTGAAGACAACCAATGGTGGATCACTTCAGTTTATTTTCCCTTTCCTCTGCCAATGCTTAGTCTTCCAGGCCATTTTTTATACCTTTATTTCTTTTAGATTAGTATGTTGTTTCTTCTTTAGTATTTTCCCCAAATTGGCACCATCTAGAAGGATATTTATGATCTTCTAAAATTCATACACCTCTAAAACATGAAAGCAAGTAGTTAATCTTCAAGTGAACAATATCTACAGCATCTTGATAATGTCCAATAGCTTTCTGAATCCAGCACCATATTCACTACTTAAGGTGTACAGGAAAGTCAATAATCCAAACATACTCACCACCTTATCACATAAAGCTTTCATTGACTAATTAAAATTTGATGAATTCTATCAGAAAGAAAAAACAATGGGGAATGTGCTATTTTCCTTAAAATGCAAAAATAAGCATGTTATATACACACACACATGTACACATGCACACATACACATACATGGAGAGAGTTGTTCTATAATAATAATAATACCTCTAACAATTGTTCTGTGATTCTAATTATATTTTCAGATCCATAACACCAATTGAAACTTTCCATTCTAATTCATGTTAGAATTATGTGTCTTCACCAATTCCTGCACTTTCACAATTCTTCTCCCAAAACAATTTAGAAAGCTTATCCTCTTAAATTTATTAGTCATTTCTGTCTAAATAAAAATTAAAGCAGAAAGAAAGAATATTAAACTAAGAATATAAGAGACACAGTGGGAAAAAACCAAGATGGTTGAAATGTGTATGTCTTTTGTTTGAAGATTGTTTGGTTGGTTGGTTTTGAGATAGGACTTAACTACGTAACCCATACTGGTTTTGAACTCACCCTCCTCTTACCTCAAACTCCCATGTTCTAAAATTACATGCATAAATACCAAAATATACCTTCTTCAGCCTTGCTAGATCTTATTTTACATGAAAGAACAGCCCAAGTACTCAATGATATGAGTTCTGTGATACCTTTTGTTATATTAACACATTTGCAAAGCATTGAGTGTGAAACAGTGTCTTTGTAGATGAAAATTCCAGCTTACTTTGGGGTGCACATCAGAACACAAACAGTGGTGTTTGCATCTTTTACATTTGTTCAATATCATTATGTTAAAAATGACTACATACTCTAGTGACTTAAAACAATGACCAGCACCTCCTCACTCACGTTAAGGGGATGATTGTGTTTCTGTTTTTGTTTCCTACTATTGAGCAGCATACAGTCATTCCAGTTTCACATGATCTAGGCTTTGCTGATTTGTTGTAGACTCCTATGCAACCATGAATGGGACAACTGATTTCTCAGCTTCACCCCTGTGAGTGGCCTTTGGTTATCCCAATGGTCAGTGTAGGGTCAAGTCAGAAAAATCCCAAGTGTCCCTTGGAACTGGCACTCTATGCTTTCACATCACATTGGCAAAAATGGGTGAAAGAACAGTCAAATCCAGTTGCAGGGTGGAGAAATAAATTCCACTGCTTGAAGGGAGCAGCTACAGAATTGCATTGTCTAGACTGTGGCAGAGAAAAGAAGGGAGAATTGAAGCCACATAATGGTTTTACTTGAGAACAGAATGAAAAATGGACATCAGAATTTACCATCCATCCAACTCAACTAAGGTAATACAGTTTGCTAAAAGAAAAAGGTATAGGAAGTAAGGTGCATGGCTGTCCCACCTACCATTTAGGGGTAACACCCTTGTGGTTATGAAGAGAAGCTATAACTTGGCAAAGAGTGGAACTGATCTCCATTAGCACCAAGCCCCTAGGGAAGGGAAGTTAGATATTGTGAAATGCTGTAGTGGTCAGGGTGGGCCTAGGACTTCAGGTAGAAAATGAAGGTGAAGTTTTCAATAAGCTATTTTAATGCAGAGAACTTTTTTTTTTTTTTTTACTTATTTGAAGGTCTATGGGAGTCTAGTGTTGATCTCTTTAAGGGAACCCAACAATTCTAATAATTTCCAAACCCACTTTTTTTGTCTGACTCTAATCAGTTTTTACTTTCCTTCTGGCAAAATCTCCTTAGTTGCCTTTGATAAATACACAATGATTCATTGTTGTGTTCTCAGCATAGGTACATCTGGCTGAGAGCAAATATTCAACAGTGAAAAGAAATGAGAGGCAGGCTTAGCCACTCTCCTCTGATCACATTATGACTCAGGAGGACACCCACCAGTAGTTTTATTCATTACTGGATATTAAAATCAAAGGCCTTTAATATGCAGCAGCAGAGTTGTCCAAATTGAAGCCCATCTGTGCGTCCTTGTAGAAGTTTTCTTAGCAGGATGCATAGGCAATTTTAATAAACTTATTATTTTTCAGTCTGCCCCCAAAGGATTTAATGAAACTTTGACATTATCCTGATGCGTCACAGAGCAGCACTCCCTCTCACTTCCTATTTCAGATATTTTTTTAAGATTAGCTTGGACGGGCCATGGTGGTTGCAGTCAACAATTTCAAAAATTAACCTGCTGTTTTAATGCATCCCAAAGTATCTGCCAAGGATGTAGGTCCTTTCTTTCTCTCTTCTCACCCATCAATGGATTTACGAGAGCTCCATTAGCCTTGCTATCTTTCTTGTCAAAAATATGGTGGCAACATCAGTAACTGTGTTCTGAGGACCTCTCTTTTCACTTCTCTCTGCTTTTCATATCTTAAATACACAGGGAAGTAAACTTCAGAAACAAACAAACAAACAAACAAACAAACAATCTACAGTGTGAGTGAACTTCCAATGTGTGGTTCTCCAGATGCTCAAAGACTTTAGAAGCTACTTTGGGTTAAACTTTCTGAACTTGAATTGCCTGCAATCAGGGACTTCAGAGGTCTGCTCGCTTTCTCCCTCTCCACAGGCAGCAGCTTTCCTTTAGTTCCCATCTGTTTGCAAAAGCTGCAACATTACTTCCAACATGTCAGTGGAAGAAAGTGGAAGCAGACATTATAATAGGAAATTGATCCTAGAAAAAAAATCTGACAGTATTGATTTAGTAATAGAGAAAGTATTGAAACCTTTGTAAGCTTTGTTTTCAGCATATTAAAATAGTTTTAAACTGCATCTACTTCACAAAGTTGTTGTGAGAATTAAATTATATAGGACATGCCTATTTTCATAGTAAACACAGTTCAAATGAAAATTTATTCCCACTCATATCGGGAAGGGACTTGCTGGATCTTCAGACCTCTTTTAAGATAAATAAAAGGTGGTACTTACTAGAACACTTGCCCCTGGTTAAGCACTATTAGAAGTATCGTGTGCAGATGAGTTCAGTTAATATTAATTTAACACAAACACTCTATGTGTGTGCCCTCATACAACTCTCCCAGTAATGCTGTGGAGACATTGCTATCATGCTCCCCTTGGCCATTGGAAGCTATGACACAAAAGGTCATATGACTGGCACCACATAAGTAGCCAGTTGCAGGGACAGAATTCTGAATTAGCAAGCTAGTTCCAGATGCTGTTTCCAAGTGTCATGTGATATGGTTTCTGGAAAGAAACTGACCTGAGGGAGTACCAATGCTGCATTTGTAACTTTTCTTTAAAGCTTGCTTAACTCTAACTCAGCACATAGATACTGACTGATTCAGATGTCTAGAACTGTTTTCCTGTTTTAGAATAGAAAATTGTGAGAAGTAGAGACAATGTATATTGTTTTATTTATGTTAAGTGAAACTTTCAGGATGTTTTAGATGAGTCTTACGCTCTGGCTTCTCTGTTTTTCATTTCTCCACTGGGCTTCTAAGAAATATATGCAGGTCTCAAGAGCCAAGGGTTTAACTGAGTAGGAATTTGGACTACTGCATCCCTTTATGAGCATAATTACCCCTTCTAAAGCAGCAAAGCACATGTCGGTGTAAAGGAATCCTAGAATAAATTTCTAGAAACTTCTGAAATGATGGTGTTTGCAGCTGCCAGCCACCTGCCTGTTGCAGAGCCTAGCACTACCAACAGCCTTTCCTACCACAGCCAGTGTGCTGCCAGGCCCAAAGTTTGGGTAACTCTCAAGGATGATAGGATGAGAACCTGCCAGAAGAAGACTGGATAGCCCAGAAGGAAGGAAACACTGGGCTGTCATTGTTGATCAGGAGAATGTTTTTCCTTTCAGATTTTTGGAAACATTTTTGTATATTTTCATACAAATGCATACATGTTCTTAGAGACAGCTGGGGATTCTACAGGAGATGCCATAGGGTAGATAATTTAAAAAAGGTTTTGATATTAGAACAAGTATATTGCTGGTTACTGTCTTAATCATGCTACATAAAACAAAATTCAGGATATAAACTTGAGTTAGTCTTATAAAAATCATAGAGCTGGAGAAATGGATGAACACTTAGGAGTGCTGCACACCGGCCTAGATGAAGAACATTGGTGATTAATGACTGCTAAAAATGGAGAAATTAGTCTTCCTCAGGGATGTGCTCCCTAATTGGTTCTCCAATACCAAGTGGTCAGTTCTGAAATTATACACATATGTATGAAATACCATATAAATATATACTTGCAACAATATATGGACTCTGCAGTTTGCATTTATATATATCTACTCATATACATACACACATACACATATATGAGTACCTATATTTATTTAAAGAAAAAGAAGCGATAAGTTTGAGAGAACATGAGGACAATGTAGAAGGGGATGGAGTGAAGAGATGGAGAATATGAAATGAATTAAAACGAAATAAATTTTAAAGTAGAGCACACCACTCTTTCAAAGGAAATGAGTTTGATTCCCAACACCCACATAGGCTGGCTTGCAACCACCTTAACTAACTCCTACTCCAGGGAAATCTAATGCCTTTGGCCTCCATTGACAACTGTACTCACATGCACAAATCCCCCCATACATGCACACACACACACACACACACACACACACACACACACATTAAAACTAAACTAAAAGGAATGAAATGTATTCTTGATCACTTAAGGTAGCCTCTGGCACAGCACCTGGAGTCTCCTACATACCATTAGGAAAATGTATGTTTCAAACTAAGTTTTGATTCTTTCTAAGTATACAACACAATGGATGTTATTTAGCTCTCTCTTTAGTTTCTTTAACTATAAAAGAGAATTCTTTGCAGAATTAAGTTGGATAAAACATTCAGGGTACTGAGCTAACTACAGAGCGACTGAAATTGCCCAGTTGATTCATATAGTCAGATTATTTGACATTTAGATACTAGTCACTCACAACAATGCAATTACCATGAGAATCATAGAGACTTGGTTTTGTTTGCTGATAAATCATTGACAGGGTCTGGCACATGGTGTAAATTCAAATAAATTGTTGAATGACTGAGTTCTGGGAACAATTTGGAAAAGTCTGCATTTTATGGATTCTATCTTCTATTAACAAAAGAAAGGAAAATATCCCATGTAGCTATTTTTTAGCATCACTTTAGATCTGCTTTCAGATTTACATAAAATGTTCAGGACTTGCCTTTTCCATCTCTTTTCTCTTCTCTCTGTCTTTCTGGCTTCCCATTGTATTTATTACTGTTCCAGAATTTATAACTTATTGCTTCATATCCTACTGCAAGGATGGTTGTGTCTTCTTTAGATGACTTCTTTTTCTCTAGGTTTGAGGTAAACTGGATAAGTTTCCCAATATATGAAAATTTAGATTAGTGAGCATATGGGAAAGAAAAGTATGTATAGTTGAATTTTTGTTTCTTTCTGTAGTAACGAGTCACAGGAATGGCAGAGGAGATCTCAAAACATGCTGCAGACATGTCAACCAATCAAAACTCATTTCAAAAAATGAATTACATATAGTCCCTAATGATGATAAATAATATATTTATATGTCAGCCCGAACTCATTCTTTCAACAAAAAAAACTAGTCTGAGACAGAGAGATATCTCAAAAGATCATTGTATATTATCAAAATTTTCAAGAAAAATACAAGTCTATCTCATTTAAGGGTCATGTGTTTTACTTTTCAAGACATGACCCTGAATCTAAATCTGATCTATTAGGAACAATGGACTCAATTTTGAGGTAACCATCCTATCCCAACTCCATAAAGATCTCTCTATTCAGGCATCAGAAAGCCTATCATCTCCTACATTCATTTCTCACTATAGTCTAGAATCTGCGAGAAGCACCACAGACACAATCTTCACTTCAAGGTATTTGCAGGAAACTGATTGCTATGCATCTGGCTATTGAAGAAGAGACAAATTTGAACCAACAGGATTCTAGAAACAAATCAACTGTGCAGAAGGTGCTTGGGCTACTCATCAGAGGAGAAGTTATGGACAAGGTGGGGTTAGGACTACATGGAGAATGGGACACAGAAGATTAAAGGAAAAAGATGCGCAGTGTCAGCAAAAGTTCTATAAAGAATGAAATCCACAAGTAGGAGAGGAAAACAAGGCAGAAGGAGAATTTCAAGTGGAATTAAGCGGAAGGAAGTGGGGCCTTATAGATTTTCAGCGAGGAAGTAGTGGAAGCAATATTCATTCAACCCATGGGAATTGATGCCTTGCATTTGCTGAATGGGTCAAACCAGTTCCCAAAAGCATAGCATTGTTCAAAAACTGTTAGAAAATATATTTGAATGGTATGCATTCTAAATGAACCCCTCAGCAAGGGTGAGGAGAAAGTTTATATTATTAAGTGAGATGTTAAACCCCTCTCTTCTTCAATAAAAAAAAAAAGACATCTCATGAAAACGTTTTCTGCTACACTCCATTTTAAACCCACTTGAAACTTACAGCACTTGTTCATACAAAATACATCTGTGATTCAGAAATGTCCCCACAGACTGCCACTTAATTCTGTTTACTCTCAGAGTTCATTATATATATTTTGAGAGCAGAATCAATTTCTAGATTTAGATTTCCCCTTTAACTCTCTCTATTTTTTTTTAATGAGTTTGAGATGCTCAGCCCTAATTCTGGTTTTGACCTGCCCAAAGCAGGTCTCTTACCCAAAGCAGATCCCGACATCTGCTGTCTTCAGTCAGAATGTCTCAGATGGCATGAACCATATAACTTGTCAAGATTGGATAAGCCACTCACTGTGTTGATCTTTCTGCTAAGTTTGAAGTTATGTTGCTCTTATTAAAATGTCAGTTGCTTGACCTTTGGAGACACAGGGGATCCTCAGAGGCAATCAAAACAAGCAGTAAAAATCGGAGAGTGGAGAGGAACAGATCTGGCAGGTGAACCGTGCTTTGTGTTAATGTGGTTCCCTATTAAAACAGGACTGTGGTACTGGAGGTTTATTTGAGCAAATTTATAGTGCAGGGTCAGTTAATACAATCACTTCTTTCTGAAGTCTCGGGAAGGAGTGTTTTAGGAATGACTTCTTTTCGTTGAGGGGTATAGTTTGGGACTCCTTAAGCACATGAACTTGGCTAAGTGTTGTTAAATTCACTATGGAGAACTTTACTTTATAAGGATAGTATTATTCTAGTAACATCTTGATGAATAAGAAAACATTTTTACATCTCACAAACTTCAACTAATTAAAGTGAACACCATTGTGACTGGGCAAATGGCAAATGCAATTTAACTGTAATTAGCCAAATTTATATTCCAGGGTAAAAATGAATATGGCCAAGGAAATGAGCCTTATCAGGTCTTTCCACTTGCCTCACAGATCTTCTACGAATTAATAATCACTGACATTTTTATGAAACAATGTCATTCTTAGCACAAGTCTCAGCTTTGTGCATTATGCCTGCCTTTATAAAGACTTTCCTCAGAGTGAGAGGAATTCAAAGAAGCTCTCCACAGTGCTTTGGGGACAATTAGGCGGGAAGCAGCAGAAGACAATAAGGGCTCAATGCATTCTGCCCTGAAGAATTCTGGCAATTGATATAAAAGCAGTGAGTACACTGAGCAGGGAATTTAAATGCAGTATAATTACAAAGAATCCAAAACTAGAAAAATTATCCAAGAAGGCTCTGAATTGCAAAAACAGGCTTTGTGACAGTCATTACCTTTTAAGAATTCTCTATTAGATTAAGGTAACACAATCAGAATTTTCTACATCTGCTAAGACACAGAAAAAAAAACCATGGAAACAGAATAATGTGAAAGTTATTTGCCTATCAGCATACACTGGTACTTTGAAGCAAAAATACACCTCTGAAAACCCCTTTTCTAAGATGGAGCAACAGATTTGCATTTGGAGTTTGAAAGTCTTTTCACAATCAAAGCATCTCATCGAAGAGAGACTGTCCTATGGTTAAGTATTATTTATTAATCAGAATGAATTATACATTCAATATTATCTTCAGACTCCCTCTAAATTAGTTTGACCTATTTGGAGAGGCTTTCAGAATCTCAGTGATAAATGAACTCTTGAGACTGAAAACATAAGGACTTCCTTCTGGAGATTTGACAGGTCTTACTTGTCAGAGGTAGACCATATAGTATTCTTGATTTAAAAAGAGAAGGTTAAACATCAAGGCAAACAAAACTACCTGGCAATATCCAATGAGTCCTAATTATGGTGGTAATAATAATAATAATAGAGCCAATACAAGGAATTGAAGTCTTCTAGAATTTTCTGAAAATAATCTCTCTCTCTCCCTCCCTCCCTCCCTCCCTCCCTCCCTCCCTCCCTCCCTCCCTCTCTCTCTCTCTCCTTCTCTCTCTCTCTCTCTCTCTCTCTCTCTCTCTCTCTCTCTCTCTCTCTCTCACACACACACACACACACACACACACACACCACACCCTTTATGAGAATATATAGATAATTTTCCAAGATACTTTTCAATACTGTATTCAAAGTAGTTGGTGAGTTAGGAAAAGTCACACATCATTGTACAACCTTAACAGATTAAATTACTTCTAGGCTAAAGGAAATATAGTGACTTGCTTGAGATCATATGTTTACTGGTGATTGCGATTAGAATTCTGACTCTACTGACACTGAGACTGTTAATGAAAAACAGGCATGTGCCTCTCATCCATCACCACAGCTCTACCCATTATCTTCATGTCTAAAGAAGAAGTGTTAGTTGTATTAAGGTGGTATTCACCTTTATAGGTGTGTGTGTGTGTGTGTGTGTGTGTAAGTCAATGTTCTTTACCCAGAGCCATTTAATAATAAAGTCTAAAACACATGAGCTATTTGGTCATTTGTTTCTTTTCCATGAAATTTGTCCCATGGGTCACAGAGCTGTATTTCATGCCATTTGTAGTTTAGTGTGCCTGTTGATGTGTGACTTGAACCCCATCTTCATTTGAAGGTACATGGGTGACTTACTGTTTTCTTGCCTCCTCTTTGCAAAAGCCCAGAGGAAAGGATTTACTGATGAATACTTTTGTGTATGGACCAATTGCAACACTCTGAGAGCAGAGGTTCTTAACCAAAAGCCATCAGATGAGTGTATGTTTGGATAGTTTACAAAACCACTGAAATTCAATGTGGAATTTCTAAATATGTGCACATGGTTATGGATTTCTAGAGAAAAGATCTGTAAAGTTATCAGATGTTCAGAGAGATCTGTCTCCCCCCAAAAAAGTTTAACCAGAAACAACTTTCTGTTGCACTGCTTTGAGTGTTTAGCAAAAAAATGTCCAAATTTATGGTTTCATAGCAAGTGGGAAAATCCTACCAATGCTGTTAGCAAGTTGAATTTTCTTTCTTATGAAGCTATCATTTCCTCCTGAAGAATCAAACAAGAATGATGTTATAAAGATTAAGCTGATATCAGATAGGCACATGGAAGTAGGAACAATTCATTGATAGAGATATGTCCCACAAAGAAGATATCAGCAAGGCCAGAGTATGTCACCTTGCTATCATCTCCATTTCTATACCTATCAAACCACAGGGTTAAACATGGATATGAAATAATACTTGCATTAAGCTTGATGTGATGCTAATGTGGAGAGATGTTCATTTTTTATTTGCTCATAGATAGGCTAGAGCTCTCTACAAAAAGTATTTTATTTTGTGGCAATTACATAAGTTTTCTAAAACATTGTAGAAAAATAAATAAATTATGATAACATTTTATATTATTATATATGATATATATCCCACCTTTGTGGGTAATGGGGGAAAGATAATAATTATATATGTTTATTATATTTATTTATATTATTTATTGTATATTTATATTATATAATTTATTATACATATTTATTACATATATTTGGGGACCTAATACAAATATTTATGATTAAGAAAATGTCCAGAAGGGATTTTCTAGAAGTTTATTGCAATAAACTAAAAGAGAAGAAGTATAGAAAGTAAATAGAAAATGATAGATGTGTGGTAAAGGGAACAGGGAAGTATGAGAAAGGGTAGCTTTGGGAACAGGGAAGTATGAGAAAGGGTAGCTTTTCTCTATGAGTGGAAAATAATTTGCCTGCAACTCACAACAGGAAATACTGCCTACAGAAGAAAATCTTAGATTTACCAGATAAGGTGATCCTGAGGCACACTAAAGGTTTCGAGGCATTGAATTAATTAATTAAAATTTTGCTACAGTTCTGTGAGCTGTCTCTGTTACCTACTACCATCCTAGAGATGAGAAATAGACACTAAGTCCTCACATCTAGAAGGACACATAACCCAGTAATGATCAGAGATGAAGCTCAGCCCCAGCAAGCCTGGGACGGTAGTTTTCATCAGCACAGTGGTTTCTGATGGTGCTACCTGCAGCAGCAGTCCAAAACCTTGACATCAAAGGTTGAAGGGAGCAATGACATTCTTGAGCAGATGATTAAATGACAACCTAGAGTTTCCACTAAAGGGGGCCTGCTATGGCAGAAAGGATACAAGCTTTGGAGCAAGACAGCTCTGAGATTTGTCTATTTTCCCTGCCTGACCTTCTGCTATTCATTTCTTCCCATTTAATGTTCTGACCAGTTCCACCAGACAAATTTGCCAGGTCATTATAAGAACTGAAGATAACACATTTAATTCAGCTTAGATTCTGTCTGCAAGTTAGTAAGCAGTAATAATTATCCTTAGAGAGGAAAAGCAGCAATTTATGCACACCATAAACAGTTGAAACATTTATTTGAACATCATTTGGAATAGTTATGTCATCATGAACAGTCTTAAACCAAAGCCTATGGGCTCACTTTAACAATTTTAACTAGAATAAAAACAATTTAAAAAATTAAAGCAGTATTGGTGATGGTCAACACAGTCATTTAGAAGGAACAAATCAGGTATAATAAAGGAGCAATCATTTTGCAGGAGTGGGTAGACTATTGTGCAATTCTGAACCCTCTTAAAGCTCCTAGAACTTTGAGGGGAAGTGTCAAGATGAAGCTCGTTCTCAGGTTTTCCACTGTTTTGTTAGGAACTCTTGAATGAGGATGACCTGCTGGGAGGAGACAACACTGCTTCCAAATCCAGAAAATCTAGGGTATCGCTAGTATTAATTCTGTATGACAATTGTGGAGAACACTTACAATTTTGCTGGAACTTAGAAAGACAGAAACAAATAAATTAGTCCCCCATTTTCTTTTAGACTGAGCTTTCTCATGAAAAAAAAAAAAGATGTTAAACTTATCTAACTTATCTGTGAACCTTTGGTATGTCAAACTTTTGGGCTTTGCTATGTCAATATTCTGCTATATGGTGTCTCTTATTGTGTTGCTGATTTTAATTATAACAACAAAGTTGAGCCAGACCCCTAAAGTCACAGACGATTTCTTCTCTCTATGTATTTTCATTGCCAGGTTACATACACAAGCAAATGTTAGCCCTTTGCTTAGATGTTGGCACCTTGGCAGCATGTTATCACAATGCCCTCCTCTGAAGAATGTTGTCTGCTTTTCTTACCCTCAACTGTTTCCAGTGCCATTTGGTTTCCTATACCAAGGTTCTCTGACAAACAACTGCATTAATATTACCATCACTACTACTGGCTTGATCAACACAAAGCATGTTAAACTGGCTAATTAATTGCTAGAATCACCTAACTAACTGGTAGAAACTCTGAGCTGTGCAAACCAAATTGAGATATTCTCTAAGTGAAGTTCGAAAAGTGCTGCTTGAGAAGCAGCATATGAGTTCTGCTCCAAAACAGAAGTTTTCTTCTCTATGTAAAGCCAGTGGCCTCTTCTGTGTTACTGTAGATAATATTCCATGCTCTTACAGTAAGTGTCATTTAAGTCTGCTGACAATTAGCTTGCCTGGAAGAGTTAGTGTACAGTTTCCTATTTTATTAAGTGACCTGAATAATTTGGGTAGAATAAACCTGAATAAGTCTGCTGTAGTTAACCCCTTCTCAGTTCCCATCAGAACTGGATGTTCACCCAGGCTTAGAAGCGTTTCATTTAATAATAGCTGAATAGCTAAATAACTTTCTTTTGCTTGCAATTTTGGGAAATGGGGATTATTTGAATATTATGATTTTTACACTAAAATATTTTTATTAATTCTTGAAGAATTTCTCACAATGTATTTTGAACATATTTACCTCCACTCTTCCCCTTAATTCATCCTAGACCTATCTCTTCCTCCTCAACATCATGTCTTCTTATTTTATAACCCATGGTAAATTGTGTTGTACATATACTCCTGGGTGTGAGTCCAACAATCAGGTTTTAAATTTCAACAGAGCTATTTTATATATTATTTTAATGAAATAAGATCTCGTATAGACCATATTGTTCTTTAACTCACTTTGTGGCTGATGATATCTTCATATTTCTATTATCATTTTTGAAATTATTATATAAATAGATAATTTCTCCCCTTCTCTTGTCTCCCTTTAATGCCTCCAATTTTCCACTCCCTTGAAAACTGTCAACTTCATGGCTTCTTTTTCTTTAATTTTTGCTACACATACGTGTGTATGTGATTGTGTAAGCTTATGCATGTGTATGTGTATTCCTAAATATATAAACACAAACTGCTCAGTCTGTATAAGGTTACTTGTATGTATGTTTTCAGAGTTGTCTGTTTGGTAGTGGATAACAAACTGCTGTTCTCTTCCCTGGGGAAGACTATTTATCCCATCCTCCATATCCTTAGTTGCCCGTAGTTATTTGTCTAGGGTTGAAGCATCATGAGCTTCCCCCTTCCACGTTAGCATGTCTGTTAGTATTGTCCTTGCTCAGGTCATATTTAGACAGCTATGGTGATGAGACTTCATGATGTGATTTTTGACATTTGTAGCAGACAACAAACTCCCTAGTCCTCTGGCTCTTACAATCTCTTTGCCCCCTCTTCCACAATGATCTATGAGACTTAGGTTCAGGAATTGTATTGCAGATGTATTGGTTGGAACTGGACTGCACAACTCTTCATTTTAACCTTGAGCTTCTGACACTCCAGCCTCCATCTCTTCAGTGTTGGAATCACAGGCATGGGCACTATGTTATGTTATACATAAGGATCTAACCCGTGGCATCATGAGTACTGGTAAGCATTCTACCAGCTGAGCTATGGGTCCCAACAGCATTTTAAATGTTTGATAGTTAATTTGATTTTTTTTGGTGTGTACAGTAGGCCAAGACTATCTCATTTCAATATTATTTATTTTTACTTAATCAGTGTGAAACAGAAGCCTGTTGTTTGTGTGATAATACTAGACAGTAAGATTTCATGAACTGCCATTTCTTGGACTGTAGTCACTATTTCTATCAAGGTAAGGAACACATAAGTGACAAAGTAGCGGTTAAGTTATATTCCTGAGAAGAAAGAGACATTAAAATGTAATGGTAAATCAGGGAAAGGGTGGATAGAATCTTTCAAATCTGTTCTGTATGCTGATAGTAATATCATTAACTCAATGGCAGAAGAGTAAAATTTGAATAACTGTATTTCTGCCTTTCTTCCACAAATTAAACCCAAATACCCTACTGGTTCTTATTCAAATTAAAAATTACGAGTCTTTGAGTAGACACAAGGGAGTGGGCAGAGGAAAATATTGCTATCAAGTACATTGTACTTCTACACTGCAGCTGAAGACACAGCTGCCTTTTTCATTTATACCACCGAAAATGCTCTGGCTTTAGCTGAGATTCAAATTGGTGATTAATTTAATATTTTTGATTGTCTGTTATGTGCAAAGCACTGAATAAGCTATCAAATTTAGCATTTTTCTTTCCTTGAGGACTTTATAGTAGAAATTGTGAGGTGAGTTTCATTTCTCATGATGTGATAAAATATCTGTCTAAAACAACTATATTGAGGGAGGGTTTATTTGGCTCAAGGTTTAAAGATATACAGTTCGTTATACCAGGGAAGGCATGGCAGCCTTGACCAGCTTTGTCTGGAGCTAGGAGTTTGCCTGCAGCTTCCTTAAGCTCCATGGATCAGGAAACAGAGAGATATACCTGCAACTGCAACCAGCTGTGGTTTTCCATAATTCTCTGTCTGCCACCTGCACTCCTTGTCCAGAAGGTTTTGCAACCTCTCACCATCAGCCCAGAGTCAAATGTTTAAATGTGAACATCACTGAGGACATCTGATCCAAACAGATGTTATTTGTTATTATCAAAAGCAGAAGGCAGATGTGGTGATGAAGTCGTCAGGAGGACACCAAGACATAATCAGGCTAGACTTGGCTCCTGTCACATGGATGTGGGCATCAGCTAGATGATCTTTCTTAGAGAAATCTTTCTGTGTACCTTACAGTCCGTCTTAGCATTACTTGAAACCACCAGTATGCTTGCTTGTCCAAAATAGGCCATTGATCATTCCAGACTTCTAAGTCCTTGGGAAATTTGTTTCTTCTGTGGCAGAAGTATTGCAACTTGAGAAAGCTGTGTGAAAATATAAAGCAAGTGTTTTCATCCTATAGAATTTTTTTTTTTTTTTGGTAGTTGGTAGTTGGTTTGCAAAATTCAGGAAGAAAGCCATGCCACCTCAACCTCTGTGATTCCTGAGTGGTGATACATTCCTAAGTCAAAAAAGCTAAGGAGGAATCTGCTCCTTCTACTGGGGCAAGTACTATTTATCTGATCTGTATGATTTCAGAGTATCCAGGACTCTTCTCAAGCCCAGGAGGAGCTCCAAGCTTCTCATAATGCACAGTGAGATGAGGAAGCAGTTCTGAACTGACGTTAAGAGGTGGATTTAGAATGTAAATAAAGGCTCTGTAAATGCTGGTCAGCTTCTATTTTCTCTTCTCATCTCCCCTGCTGGGTTTTGAACAAAGTAGCCCCAGCTACAGGTTGATATTATGTGCAGCCATTTAACCTCTGCAGAACTTTGGTTGGCAGGGAAGGATCATCGTATATTTTCATTAACAGGAAGCAATCCTTTAATCCTCAAAATCAAAAATGAGCTGCAAACTATGACAGATCCAAAACAAACATTGTGTTGACTTTTCTTGCTTGGGTGAAAAATGTCAAGGAACATCTAGTTTTGTGGATAATGAAAATGTGGTGTATACACACCTTGGAAGTTTACTCAACTTTTACAAAAAATAAAGTTGTGAAATTTTCGAAAGAGAAGATGTAACTGAAAGATATTACATTTAGTGAGACGTCTCTGTCAGGAAGATAAAGGTCTAATATTCTTTCTCATATGTGTATGCTAAATTTTAATGCTGCATGCTCATAAAGAAAGTGTGAAAGTGACTACATTATGGAACTAGGTAGGAGACCATGAGAGTAGAGTCAGAGCTTCTGAAAGCAAGGATGGGGGTGGGAGTCAGGGTAAGCCATTGCTGGCAGGCCTCTGACAGCAGCAGGTTTCAGAAGAACACTGCCTTCCTATGGGTGTCTAATTGCTTTCCTCCACAGAACTAACTTGCTCCCTCACCCCTCCCTCCCTCCCCACCTCTCTCTCCCTCCCTCCCTCCCCTCCCCCCTCTCATTCCTCATTGATTTACTTCTAATAAAGTTCTTCACAGGTGTTTCCAGCAGCTCCTCAGGCCTCCAGAACCATGGACAGATCCAAATGAAAGGGAGGTGGAGGTGGCAGATTACAAGAAGCTTGCCCTATTCTTCTGTCTCTGTCACAGCATGTCAAGTCCTCACTAAGTTTCTGCCAGTACAAGCCCCATAGAACTTTCCCTGCCCTTCTCTCACCTCTGCCTCAAAGCTTTGCCGCGACATGTTCTTTCTGGGCACATCTACTTTCCTTTTCAAACCAGAACCTTTGTGACTCCAAAGCTCTCTCCACACTTAGTTTCTTTATCAAGTCTTATGAATATAATATGCTTGCTTTATTGTCTTTGGGATCTTTTGGTCATTAATTTTTTATGTTTATAAATTACAGGAATATAAAATTGACCAGATTAATTCTTAAGTCATTGCAAAGCCATAATTTCTGCTTTATTTCTTGTTATTGTGATCTCTTATGTCCCTATTTGCAATTCTATTCTTTTCTTTGCAGTTTCTTCAGAATCATTTTATTTACTTAGTGAAAGTTCTTTGACAGATTTTTGTACTTTTGAAAAATATACAGTGTTGTTATGTGGATGGGGCATAACCTGCATTGCAGAATGAATTTTGTGTTATTAATTGCCTTTTAAAATGACATTAAGCATTAAGGTATATTCACGTAGCTATGTGCAAATTAAATAAATCATATCAGACTGCTCTAATGTACTCCACAGATGGCAAATATCATATTTTAGTCACTCCTTTCCAAAAGTATCTTCTAAACTACATTTACTATCACAAGCAGCACTGTGTTAAATATTGAATACTTAAAAGCATGTAAGGAAATGAAATGTGTGCATATGTGTATACATTTTATAGATCGATATAGATAGTACCTGATTTCTAAATCTGAATTAGATATTTGTGTGGTGGTTGAGTACTTGGCCACTGTACTAAATAAAATGACTAGCTCTAATTATTCGCTATTCCATATATCCCCATTCTTTTTCTATAACTTGACAATATTTTGCTTACTTAGGTCATAGTGCACTCCAACTACCATGGCCACCACTGTGCAGGAAGAATTAACAAGGTGGCACTTTCAAGCCTAGGCATGAAGGTAACTTTTGTCTCCTCTTGCTCTTTTGTGTCTCTGTGGTGGTGGTGAGAACACATTCCTCTGGCCCAACAGCAGTAGGAGACATAAGAAAAGACTGAAAGTAGACTAATCTGCAGCTGGAAACAAACTCGACAGCATCCAAGCTGGCTGACTAGTTGACTGACTCACAGCAGTATATTCCCAAAAGGCCATGGAGATGAGTAGAGCTGCCCTAACATAAACACTGTGCCATGGAAACAAAAACACTGGTGTAGGATCCCAGGGCTTTGTGGTCAGTTCCAAAGCTACAACAGATGATTAATGGAGGCAAACAAGTGCATTATTAAATGAGGGTCCTCACTCTTAGATTCTTGTCTAGCATGCTGCCCACATTGTCAAATTCCATTAACTTTTCTTTATGTATGCTCATGTGATGGTAACTCATTTTGAATTTCTATTTTTAAAGTTTTAAAATTTCTTCATGTATATATAAATCATCTAGATTGCTACTTCCATTAAGCACTGCTTATTTATCTGCTCTGTTTCTCCTACTGATTTGCTTATCTCTTATTAGCAATTTTGCAGGAATTCCTTACAGATTCTCAGTTTAAATCATTCAAAGTTTTAGACCTTTATTAACCTGCTTGTTAGGCATCTGCTTGTTAATGTTCCATTGGAAGTTCTGCCTCAGCCCCCACCCCCATGCCTCCCTCTCCAAACCCTGCCCCCTTCAGAAAGCCGTCCAGGTGGTGGTGGCTCCCCCCACTCCCAAGATGCTCAAGACTGCATCTACCGGGTAGTTAAGCACAGGTCCATAGACCTGCCATGTGATTTATCCTTGTCTCTTCTCCCAAAGTCACCTGGGAGTGCTTTGCTCAGCTTAAACCTGGTCCTTTACCTTTTAATTTGGCTCTATTTGGCTTACTGCATCAGCGGAGGAACCTAGTACTGAGGATTCAAAACACTTATCAGTTAACTTTATCTAGATGTTCATGGAATGTTGAATTGATTATTCTGTAGTCCAATTTATCAATTCCTGATTTCCATACTTTGCAGTTACTTCAAATTCAAAGATTTTCTAAACAAGTGATTCTATTAATAAAACCTTAAAAGCTGTACTATATTAACTTTTTTATATTGTCTTTTTAAATTTTTGCTTGTAGTCGCATGTTTCTTGGGTTCTGCCAGGCTCTGGCAGTCCTGTGGCCTGCTTATAAAATAATCACTCAGAAGCTTATATTAATTATAACTGCTTGGCCATTAGCTCAGGCTTATTACTGACTAGCTCTTACACTTAAAATAACTCATAATTCTTATTTATGTTTAGCCATGTGGCTTGGTATCTTTTCTCAATTCTGCCTTGTCATCTTGCTTCTTCTGTGTCTGGTTGGCAACTCCTGACTTAGCCTTCCTCTTCCCAGAATTCTCCTTGTCTGCTTATCCCACCTGTACTTCTTGCCCGGCTACTGGCCATTCATCATTTTTTTTTCCAACCAATCAGAGCAACACACATTCACAGCATGCAGAACGACATTCCACAGCATTTGGTTCTTTGTAAATAAATTTTAGGTGCATACAGAGTTGACATTTTTTATTGATGACTTACCAATTTTTTCTTTGTTTTTGTTTACTTTAAAATATTTTTTATTTTTGTATATTACAATTATATTATTTCCCACTTCCAAACCCTCTTATATAGCTCCTATACTTGCTCTCTTTCAAACTCATGGCCTCTTTTTCTTTAATTGTTGCTACACATATATTTGTGTATGAACATATATAAATGCAACCTGCTCAGTCTGCATAATACTATTTGTATGTATATGAGTAATGAGTAAAAGAACTGACCATTTGGTATTTGTGTGCTTTTCCCAGGGGAAGTCTATTTCTCCCATTCTCCATATCACTAGTTGCCTGTAGTTATTTGTCTAGGGTTGAAGCCTCATGAGATTTTCCTCTTCCAAGTTAGTATGTTTGTTGGTATTGTCCTTGTTCAGGTCACATTTAGGCAGCTATGGTGACAAAACTTCATGGGTGAAGTTTCTGACATTTCTAGCAGACCAGTCTCATAACGCGCTGGTTCTCTGGCTCTTACAATCTCTCTGCCTCCGTTTTTACAATGATCCCTGAGACTTAGGTTCAGGAATTGTGTTGTAGATGTATTGTTTGGGACAAAGCTCCCTAACTCTGCATATTGGCAGGTTGTAATTTTCTATAATGGTTTCTGTCTGTTGCAAAGAGAATTTTCTTTAATGAGTGGTAAGAACTGAACTTCTCTAAGAATGTAAGGACAAATTTTTAGATTGTTGCTATAGATTATGCTAGTTTAGTAAAATGGCTTTAGATTCTCCTCCAAGATCCATGATGTCATTAGCTCTGAGTAATTAGCTAGGTTTTTAGTATCAAGGCATGATATCATTTCTTGTTGAGTAGCCTGAAGTACAACTAAGGAACTTTTGGTTACTGTATAGATACGAATGCCACTATTACACCCTTAGAGTTATTATAGCATACTGGTTGCTGTAGTGCTTGATAAGCATCACAGCTGGTTATAAGTATTGTTTGCTTCCCTGATTTGGAAGCTTGCATAGCACTTTCTGGTACCCATGACAGCTAGTCTTCCTGGAGGAAGCTTTCAAGTCAGATCCAGCTCAAAACCTCTGGGCCCTGTGTCTGAAGTGTATGGTGCCTTCAGCAATGGGGACTTACCTTTCATCTCTGGGGGGTCAACCAAGGGCAATAGCATAGCCTATGATGTTCTCACAGTCTCTTGGATGTCCTTGACCAACAACTCAAAAGAGAGTTTCTCATGACTGGTATTGGGGTTTTTGTTAACTAGTCTGTGATTCTTGGGGTGAGCATTGTCAGCCCAGATGGCAAAATTTTACTTAAACTATATATGTATACACCCACTTACATGTATTATAGATATATTTAGGTATATAGTTCATAATATGATTTCCTATGATTATTTTAGAGTTGGCTCTTAAATGTGCTGGGCAGCTTTTCTTTGGTTGTTTATCATATGCAGCTGTTTAAAAATGATCACTAAAAGGTCATAGAGCTTTTTGTATCCAATTAGACGGAATCAATAAACTTAGCACATTGATCCTCAGAGTTGTCATCTCAGTGGTGTCCATTTTGTCAACAAATGATTGAAATCCCCTTACAGTTGTTCCTTTGGTGCTTACTTTAGTAGATGGAAGACTCTTTTGAGAATATCCTCAATGGTGTGAAGTTGGCTAAAATGCCAACTTAGTTTATCCAGCCCAAGAACATAGTTTATAAAAATACCAATGTAATCAATTTACTTGGAGAGTTAAAGGACTTTGGTTTGTTGTTGTTTGTTTGTTTTGCTTGTTTTTGCTATTGTGAATTTTTACAGATGTAGTTGCATACCTATTGAGAACTAAGGGCTTTGAAGAGAGAAACACTAGTTCTGATGCTCCCTCCATATACCTCAGTTTCTGCATGTGTTCAATTAGCACAATAAAACACAAGAATTAGTACCAGCTATTTCAGTGAGTTACAGAAAAAAATCACATGTGTTAGTTGAGTCTGCCTCAGAGCATGCATTCACCAAGTAGCATGTCATTAACAGAATCATTCAAGATTCTCTGAGTCACAAGCCTATGTGAGAGGCCTATTCTCTCTTTTTCACTTGTGATATTCTTCCCTTTTTGCTTAATTGTTTATTGTCTCTGGCAGCATTATCCATCTTTTTTGTAGAACACAACTCAGTGAACTTAGGCAGGCAGCATTACCTGAACACTCTTACTCTGTTCCCCTTGAATTTCAACTTTTTCTTTATGGTAAATCCCATCAATTAAAAAACAAATTAAAGATAATTTCATACATGTTTATTTCCAACCATTTCAGGACAAACAAGTACCCATTTCTCTGTGTCTCAGGACTTAATCTCACCTTTTTGTCCCTGGCATTTCCTCCACCAGGCAAAAATAGTAAATATTTCTATTACCTCCAGGTTTAATTATCATGTGTTTAAAATGCCCAACAGTCATAGAAGAATCCCATGTTGAAAATTTTGTCCTCTCCCAAAGTAATAAATTAAGCTTAAATACAACATACAGCTCATAGACCTTAGAATGATACTAGATAGCATTTTTAACCTTTAACAAAAATAAAACATTCCCTCAAACAGAGGGTAATATATTCTGGAGTTAATGACTTAAACAGATGTCCTGTATTATCAAATCACAGGCAACAGTATGTACACCACCAGTTGTTAGGTAGCCAAAAAATTTTTTGCAAATTCTCTGTCATTTCAAATTTTATCCTTTTCAATTATTTGCTCTTTTACTGTTGGCAGGCTTATAGGGTCCATTAAGCATGAAGAGATTTATGAATGTTAAATTTGAAAAAGGCATTGATGGCATAGAAAATGAATTGTAAACACTTATATTTATGTGGAATATTTCCAAATTTAAAAGCTAAATAATAAATCAAAGAGTAAATAGGAGAGCAGAGAAAAACAAAACCGCTAAACAAACTTTTCATTATGTGCTCAGGAAGTATTATCATTACACCATTACGATCTAGTGTGGTACTGTCTAAATAATTTACTCCAATATCAAACTTGAAATATGTATTTGTTAGCCCTATTACCGGTTTTGGTAGCAATACTTACAGAAAACTGTGGCAGTGAGGCTTGGGTATCAGTTAGGTAACTGGAGGGAGCTGTGGAGGCAGTAGAGAATGAGAGGTAAAGTTGAAATTAGGTACCAATAAAGGATAGAAGACTGTTCTTTTGGAATTTTGAGGTCCCTGGGTAGAGAAACAAGGCTGTAAAGCAGCAAGGGTGTGTGATCCCTGTAGACAGACTTTCTCTGTCCTGACAGCTCCCAAATTATTAATTATAAATGCTTGGCCAATAGCTTAGGCTTGTTACTAACTAGCTCTTGCATCTTAAGTTAAGCCATATTTTTTTATCTACACTCTGCCACATGGTGGTACCCATTTTCAGCATGGCACATTCATCTCTTGTTTCCTCTGCATCTTACTGGTGACCCTGCCTTTCTTATTCCAAATATTCTCCCAGTCTGGCTTTCATGTTTAATCTCTTCCTGCATAGCTATTAACCATTGTCTTTTTTATTAAACCAATGAAAGTAATATATAGTCACAGTGTGTAAACAGATTATTCCTCAGCAGATCCCTAATGACTGGAGTACAGGAAGAGAAATGCCTCTAGGTTACTGCTAATTACTGTATACAGTAAAATTAAAGAAAACAATTTACCCAAAGAGAAGAAAATGAATATAAAAGCAACAAATAGTAAATTCATTTCCATTGTATACTAGCTAGTATATAGGCTCTGATGCTAGCAGTTTTTTGGGCATTGGCAGAGACAAATGATTTAAAAGTAATGCCATCAAAAGAAATAGCCACCATTCCTATCATTGACTATATACTCAAGTGGTCCTCTTACATAAGATTCAATGTTTAACACCATATGGAAATAAATGTCCCAAGTTTGCTTTATAATAGACAGTAAGATAACATGTTTTTAACATGAAGGGTATATTCAAGTCAATAAATATTAGGATCATGATACTTTTACTTTAGATCTTTGCCTTTACTTTGAGGACTGACGTCAACTCACTAGATGAATTAAATATGGCCAGAACCTGTCAATGCCTCAAACTAACCCTTTCCCAATACATGCATTGCCTTTATCTCTTCATGATGATTACATCTGCCCCAAGAATCATCACCAGCATTAATGATGCTGTTTATTTGCTGCAAATCATTCAGCTCCCTAATAAAACTCATCCATATTCAATTTGCCTATATGAGTCATACCACAGTGTCAGCCAGAATATTAATATTTCAAGATATAATCAAATACAGATCAGAAAGCACAGCGAGGACAATTTTCCAATTTATAGTTTCCTATTTATTCATTACAGGTACATTTTATTAAACAGAAATGATGTACCATGATGCTTTCTTCTTAGAACAGAATTACTGAAATGAATCAATCATAAATGTTCAAGTCTTATTTGGCTGTATATAAAATAATGGCAATTCTGTGATATGGACCAAATAATAAACATTTTGAATATACAGCACACATATTAACATGTGAAATATAGTTATTGATCCAGATATTTTCTTTAGACCTTTTACGTGTACAGAAAATGTCAGAATGAAAAGAAAAAAGAGGAAAGCAAGAAGGGTCTACCAATATACTACCCTAAACATACCAGACCTCATCTGGTTAGAAAGAAAGAATGAAAGAGAAGGGAAGGGAAGGGGGGAAGGAAGAAGGAAGGGAGGAAGGAAGGAAGGAAGGGAGGGAGGGAGGGAAGGAGGGAAGGAGGGAGGGAGGGAAGCAGAGGAAGGAACAGGGAGGGAGGAATAGGAGAAAGGCAAGCCAATTATTTTTCTACATCAGCCATAGGAACTAGAGTTAAACATCAAGAGTTAAAAAGTCTCCCTGGAAGCAGATGCAGAGATCCATAGCCAGGCCCCAGGTGGAGCTCCGGGAGACCAATCACTGAGAAAGAGGAGGGACTGTATGAGTGAGAATTGTTGAGACCATGACTGGAAAAAGCACAGGGACAAATAGCCAAACTAGTGGAAACACATGAACTCTGAACCAATAGCTGAGGAGCCCCCAACTAGATCAGGTCTTCTGGATAAGTGAGACAGCTGATTAACTTGAACAGTTTGGGAAGCCTCCAGGCAGTCCTTAGTGCATGAGCTGGCTGTTTGGAACCTGGGGCCTATGCAGGGACACTTTGCTCAGCCTGGGCAAGGGAGGAGAGGACTAGACCTGCCTCAACTGAATCTACCAGGCTGAGCTGAATCCTCAGGGTAGTCCTTGCCCTGGAGGAGATGGGAATGGGGGGTGGGCTGGACGGAGGGTGGGGGGTGCTGGAGGAGGGAGGACAGGGGAATCCGTGGCTGATATGTAAAATTAAATAAAATTATTAAATAAATAAATAAATAAATAAATGAAAGTCCCACTGGTATCTGGATAAGACTGATAGTATACAAAATACCAGGTAAAAGTCAACAGATAATTACCTACCCGTCCCACCTTTCTGCCTGCCTGAATCATGAATCAACCTGCTAGACTCTGAGTAACTACTTCAAGGGGCTGTATCATGATTGGTTTTCATTCTCTCTCTCCTTTTTTTTGACCTTTGAAAAATACTGTTTCTTTAACATGATTTTTATGATTATTATTATTTACGTCCTGACATGAGTTTCCCCTCCCTTCTCTCCTCTCAGTAACCCCAAACATCTCCTCTCTGACCCCTCACTGCCATCCACTCCTCTTCCATTTTTATTCAGAAAAGGGCAGGCCTCCTATGGACAGCAGCCAAACATGACATATCAAGCTGCAGCAAGAGGAGGCTCCTCCCCTCATATTAAGGCTGGACAAAGGAACCCCTTGTGAGGAGTAGGGTCCCAAAAGGGAGCAAAAGAAAGACAGCCCCTGTTCCCACTGTTAGGAATCCCACAAGAAGACAAATCTACACTTCTGTACCATATATACAGAGGGCCTAGGTCAGTCCCAATCAGGCTCCCTGGTTCTCAGGTCAGTCTCTGTGAGCTCCTATAAGCCCAGGGTTGACTCTGTGGGTTTTCTTGTGGTGTCCTTGAACCCTCTGGCTCCTATCATCCTTCCTCCCCCTCTTCTGCAGGATTCCCTGTGGTCTGTCTAATGTGTGGCTGTGGATTGCTGCATGTTTCCATCGGTTGCTAGATGAAGCCTCTCTGATGATAACTGAGCTAGGTACCAATCTATGAGTGTAGCAGAATATAATTAGGCATCATTACATGTATAAAAATTTACACACTTGAATATAGATATAGTGTATGTAATATTAATTTCTAATTGTTTTCTTTGGCTTCTGTAACTGTGACTATAGTTATACATATGCGTGTTTAGTAATTGTGACTATAATGGTATGTGCTTAGTTTAGTCCCTCTTTCCTTCCTTGTCATCTTCTCTTCCTATTTTCCTTCTTTACATATGAATTGAACATCCATTTTACTTCAGGTACTTCGGGCAATTACTCAGTCTCTGGTGCAAACAGTGTATAAAAGACAGAAAGATGAAAAATATTTAATGGATAACATAATAAAGTTGGCTGAAACCATAGAGCAGCTGAGTACATTCGATGGCACTCACATACCGTAGCCTGTGGATAGGAGTTTTGTATGGTCCTAGTCCAAGCATCATAAAACAGCTGCGAATGACAAGATCCTAATGCCACACACAGAATTAGAATATGACGTTGTGCTGCCAACACCACTCTTGTCTAGACTCACTATCTTCAGCTCTTCTTCTGACCCGTCTAAGGTACACTAACTAAGGTTAAATCATCTTGAAAACATGTGTCTGTATCACTGCTACCTTGCAAAGTCAGGACTGAATTGTGTTGGCAGTGAAGTTATGCTCTTTGAGAGTCAGAATATTGATCATTCTAGTGTTGATTGTAACATGTATGCTGTTAATGACTCAGTGTCATAACAACCATCTCTGAATCATGAAAAAAAAAAGTGATCATTAAAAATTGAAGCTTTGAAGTTTCTAAGACCCATGTCCTAATCTAAGCAGGACAGAAAAAAGAGAGCACAGTCTTCAACAACAATTTGTAAAAGAAAATTTGTACAAAGTATTTACATAACCAAGAGAAGCCTCTGGAGAAGGGAGAAATTCACAGGTAAATTAATGAGATGCATTCAAGGCAAAGCTGGAAGAACACTGGAAGGCTCAAAGGCACACTTTACAATGAATAATTCCATCAGAATTATGCGTGCAAATTAGATCAATTAAAGTAGAAGATGCTCAGTCACACACTGGCCTAAGAGTTAACAGTTGTGGGAATAGAGCTGAAACCAATTCCAGCTGAAATTGTGGAGCACATCCCAGGTGAAAAACAGTCATTCCTGCAGCAACAGCAGCAAATGAAAGTGTTATTTATTTTCTTTCTTGTTTTGCATTTAGCTTGATACTTTAGAAATCATGCATACATTGTTTGGATTTTTCCACACTTGAATTATTCTTGAACAACAACAAAAGTACCAGCAACAGCAACAAAAAGTAAACAACGAAATAAGTATTTTGTCTGGAACTTAAAATAGCCAACTGGAAGTGAGTTAAAAGTGACAGCCTTAGCTTTCTCTACATTTACAAGTACCTCTTAATCTTGTACATTATTAGAGTCTTTCTCACTAAGTGATTGCAGGAGAGGAATGTGAAAAAAGGGATATGTTATTTCAAGATAAAGTACAATGCAATAAAACCCAATGCATAATCACTTTGTAAACAAATCTGCTCCTATTTCTTGTAACAAACACTTTTACTCACCACCTTCTTCCCAGGTGCAGTACCTTTTCATGGAGATGCCCATTTTATCTGAGAAATGCATTTCATACATCTTAAACTTTAAGTGACATGAGAATAATACATTCATTATACTCTCATCAACATTTGCTGTCACTAAAATGTTTAATATTTGTCAATCTGACATGAATATATTATTTAAATTTTTATTTCCCTGAATACTAGGGAGGTTGAATAAAATTTTAGGTCTGCGTTGTCTATTTATATTCCTACTTGTACAATTTGATCATTCCTTTCTTTTGCTGTTTATCAGAATTTTTGCCCTTTTGTAGTGGACTTTTTGGAATTTATAGATAACTGATGAAACCCTTTGTGCTTATATTGCCAATATTTTCTTCAGAGTGTCCATATTCTTTTATTCTTTTACCACTATAGTTCATCAATTAGAAGTCCTAATATTTGATGCAGACAAATTTACTAAGAGTTCTATTTCAAGGACATAAACACAATCATTCATATTTTCGTCTATTATTTTCATTGTAATGTATTTTATATTTAGACATTCAATCCATCAAAATTTAATATTATAAGTGTCATGCAGATGAATGTAACTATTTTCCCAAAAATGGTTAGATAATTTTCTGAAAAGCATTTATTGCATAATCTGTCATTTCTCCATTGATATGAAATGCTTCATTTATCATGCTCTAATTTTCCAAATATCCCCAAACCAGTTTCAGTATCATCTATTTAATTCTACTGATGGATTTGCTTGTTCCTTAGCCAGTTCTACAAAGCTCTAATTATACACTATAAGGTATTTAAGCTTTTAGCATGGAAAATTCATTTCCTTCTGTTCTCAAAAATTGCTCTAGCTAACATTATATGTTCACTCTTTTATATGAATTTTACAATTAGATTTTAATTGCCATGCAACATCAGATTAAAATTATTTGGGAACTGATTAAATTAATAAATTAATAGGGTGAGAAGTGACTACCAACATGTCGAGTTTATACATATATTATTGTCCTGTACCTTCCTACATCTTTCAGTGAAATGAAACATTTTTCCATGAATTAAAAAAAAATGAACAGGTTATAGTCCCAAACCATTGTTTTAATTTTGTATCTATGAGAAAAGGCTTTTTCAGTATACTTCTAGATGGCTTGTTGGTAGCTGTCCATCAGTGGCGCTTTCTTCTCATTTGCTCCAATTGGCTCCAATTGGCTATATTTATCTCCAGTTTATTGAATGAGTCAAAATAAAGTTAGCAGCTTCCTGTTTGCCTTATACTCCAGAATACTTGTATAAGTTTGGAATTTCATGATCCTTGAAGGCTCAATAGACATTACCTATGAAGAACTTAGAGCTAAGTAAGGTTGGCAGCTGACGAATGACTTTATTTTATTGGGTGCATTGGATGATTCAACTGTCCATTCAAGCATTCTATTTATGTTGTCTTAGTTTTCAGTCATGTAATTTTTAATGTTTCCTATGTATCTTTTGACAATACTGACAAAGTATTGCCCATGTGATCGTCATACTTTTACTATTAGTATAAATACCATACACAATTGTGGGTTTCATCATGGCGTCTTCATATCACATACTTTGATCATGACTGCTGTTGGTAACCCGCCTACCCCTGCAGCTAGCTCCACAGGTGATGGTCTTTACTCTTGAGACCTCTTTTTTTTATGTGGTTACATCCTAGACTACTATTATTCTTGCAATAGTTATTTCTAATTAAACAAGATATAATTTAATTTGTCCACAATGTTTAAGCACTAGCTAAATTGTTTTTCTCAGCAAGAAATCCATTACCTCCTGCCTCAACATCTCTTGCTCCTGTATTTCATGCTGCAATTGTTTGGATTTTTTCCCAAAATGATTATATAAGTACATTTTCATACAGCACACAGGACAGAAATCTGTTATTCAAAATCATATGTAGACAATAAAAAAGATGATCATGATTGTTAAAGTACCATCCACCAGACCAATAAAAATGCTGTTGAACTTCCTTTTCATCCTTCAGATCAACAACAATGCTGATGAACTTCCTTTCTGTGCTTTTCTGTCACCAACAGAGACACAGAGACTAGAGACCAGAGAAATGTCAACAGTAGATTATTCATGGATGATAGAGCTACATAATGTCTTCTTCTAGCACAGAAAAAAGAAACTACATCAGGTGGCTGAGACCACTTATTAAATACACTGGTTCAATGTTGTGCTTACTTAGATTTTAAAATAATATTTACTAGCTCCTATAAGCTGTTTCTCTTTTCAACTGCATTTTTCTGGCATTCACTCTTCCCTGTTCGATCCCTACAGTATGTCTGTGAAAAGAGACTTTCCATTTTTACCTTCAGTGTCTTCATACAACTTGTAAGTCTTTTAGCACTTTCTGAATTGAATGGTCATTAACTGCAGGAACTTCTGGGCTTCACATAATACTCCACCAACACTCTTATAACAACAGCATGGCAGTTGGTTAAAAGAAATGGACAGGAAGTCATGTACACATGTGATCTAAGATGACACTGTAGAGCTACTAAACTCTATTATAATCTATGAATTATCGGTCAGAAATGTCTTTCCACCTTGCCAAAAATCCTGGAGGGATTTGAGAATCACAGTGCCTCTTGCTTGCTTCTTTCTTCTTATTGATTGCATATGCAAGAATCTCACTTAAATATTTGAATTGCAAACTACCACAGTTATTCATCGATGCAGAGTAGATTATAGCTTTAATAAGAATTTGTTAATACTTAAAAATTAATTAAATCTTTAAATGTGTTTCAACAGATCGGAAGATATTTTGACAGATCAGTCAGAAAAGTCATTGTGATCTTTCAGAGATTTGTCAAATGACCTGCTCCTCTGAGCTTGTTTTCTGGCTTGACAGTTTAGCTAGCATTATCAACAATATTTAAAAAGAACTTATCTTAGTTATTTAATGCTTGGCAATGTGTGTGACTGATCCACGAAGACCCACTGTCTGTTAATGGGCTAGAAGAAGTGGACAAAGACAGGGAGTATGGGGAATAGAGAGATAGTACTGTGTTTTGTGAAGTTCGGCTTCTTTATTATTCAGAAAGATGCAGTCAGGAAGTTTGTCATTGCCATGTAATGGCTCCAGGTAAGCATTGTTCCAAAAGAATAAATATGTATTTAAAATGCAGTCATCCTTAGACTTTAGAATCTGCTTTTATCAAAACCACTGGCACTTCCCTGTACATTTTTTCCCTTTCTGGTGACATGTAATAAATATTTATACACCAAGAGGCTAGATGTGTCCAAATGTGGGAATAAAAGATGAAAACTAAAGCCATATAGACATTTCTTATGTTCACATATTCTATTCTGTGCCCAAAATGCTAATTAAAAACAAGCAGGACTGACAAAAGGTAACAGTGGGCCGCATTTCCCACATAATCACATAAAAGAACTTATTAGAAACATAGGGTAATTTAAAGACATTTTTGTTTCTTTAAGTACTTCACCAAAATTCATTTCTTTTTGAAAAGACGTTGCTAAAGCACAAAGGCACACTGTTGTGTTACATTTAGTATGCTGGCATTCGTTACTGCTCAACTGCTTTACATAATTAAAAGACCATTGAAAGTAAAAGTAGTTTACACTCATTCGGTTAACTCTAATTGAGCAAATATTATGCAGATGTTGTACCAGGTGCTGGGAAGATGAAGATGAATACTTATGGCTCCTGTCTATAGGGAGCTCACAGTCCATGTCAGAAGTAGATAGGCTACTCATGGTAATGCAGGGAGTTAGGGAGGTACTCTGTGCTATGTGGACACTATGTGTTAAGAGTCTGTCAAGCAATTCTGTGTGGCTGGAAGTCATGATGCACAGTGGGAGGGTCTTATAGAAAGTGGGCTGCAGCATCCATTCTATAGAGGAAAATGAACGTTTATTCTCCAAAGTTTCATTTACTAGAGTTATGCAAAAATCTCAGTAGCTAGTACTTTTGTTTGCTGAATTTCTCACAACAATTTAATTTTGTTTTAGTTTTTATCTGCCTGGTAATATTTATATCAATAAACTTATGACAAGTCAAAATGAATTTGGGAGTTATTTGGGAATTTTGGATTCAAATCAATCTTTTCCTTCGGATTACAACTTTCACAAGTATTGGATAGGAACACAGGAAAACCTGAAGTGACAGAATATATTCATGAGTATTATACCAGACTTCAGTAGGCTCCTCACATCCTGCTTTTCTGAGGCTGGTCGGCCAGGCACTCAGAGTCTGCCATTTCAGACACCTGGAGCCATGCCCTCTCTTTCTCTCTCCCCACCAAAACTGTAGGTAAGACTTGTAGTATATGGGTAAGTGTATTTGAAGTAATAAAACTGAAGTAATAGCATCAAGTCTCACCAGCCTGTATTCATGTTAGAACACGGTTCAAGTAGCACTACGTGAAGATCGTTTTTTCTCAAGTATTCCCTCCCTTTCCCACATGTCTGCCTTGAGGTCTATTATTCTGAGCCTCCTCATCTTTCTGTTTTCTCCCTTTACCAACCCAATGTTCCAATATGTATGTATTGCTAAAAATTTAACTCACTTGGGTTACTTGCTTTTGTATGTAAAGCAAGATAATTTTGCATGTATTAAAATACAGATGTTTGTGTGCAAACAAAAGAATTTATATCTAGTAAGTGAAGAACAAGGAATCCAAGGTACCACAGGAGGGAAGAGAACTTAGATATGCTCTCTCACCTATTTGCCACAATGTGACAGGCTATTTACTTCACAGGAATCAATAACACCTCCAATGCAAACGGCTGACAGTGGAAAGGGTCTATAACACATGCATCTTCACTGTGATGTTTTGATTCTAATTATTGTTGTCCCTGATTGTCATTTGCCATAACACTAACTAACCCAGCTTTAGCCACTGAGACACTCATACAAATGCTATGGCCCAACTTTTATCTTCATTTTCAGTGGCATTAATATGCCTACATTGCTTATATTTCATCATACAGGTCTCTTTTGTAGGGCAGTTAAGTATACAGGGTACTTTATCATCACTGAGAGGATTAAGTCTCATATTTGTTATCAATTATTATCAAAATATATTTATTTACACTTGTAAACCAAATGTTCTCTTGGCCTTTCTGGTCCATAGCTATAAAGTAAAATTACAGTCCCTTTAATGGCTTTGTTTATTACTCAGAATTGCCATCTTGTTCAATTAAAGGGAATCCAGTCACTTTTATCAAGTTCTCCTTTAGGTTGTTCTGCACACTGCAAACTAGCACTTTCCTCTGTCCATCCCACTGGTCTTCTCCATCTCTGCCCAGTGAGTTCCTACTGTTCCACTTCAGGTCACCTCCTAATGGAAGGACTCTACCTCACCTTATTTCTCACTTCAAAAAGTAAAGGCATACAGCATCTCTTTCTATATTAAAATTTTAATTAAATTAAATATTTGTCTAATACTGTATATGTGAACACCCATGTCTTTCAGATAGCAGGCATTTAGCTGGTCGTTGTACAGTGGGTACATGTAATGGGATGCCATTATATTTCTGGTGGCTGGAAGTGGTGAATCATCCTGTTTGGTAATCACAGTTTGCTGGTTGTCAAGAAGAAAAAAAAAGGCACTTTAAATACTGCATGATATTGCTCGGCCCTCTGCCCCTCCTTGTCAATGCCACTGCTGGGTCTCTTGAGAGAGCCAATATGTTAGGGCATGTCCATTGGAAATTGAAGCTGTATATTCTATTACAATGCAAAATAGTTATCAGCCTCATGCTGTGGGTAGCATTGAAATAAGCTTGTTACATTTATAAAGACCTCTCTGATAAGAGCTGGTTGGCCAACATATGGGCAATGATGAGGCTGTGCGTCTCTTATTTCCTTTAGAGTTACAGCGTCCACCTTTGAGGTTTAAATAGCTTTTCAATGATATGTTGTCACACCTGTTCAGTGCTACTAATTCCAGAGTCTATTTCTTTTTTTATCCTGTAGAATCATCCAGAGAGTCCAATTAAGAAAAGAAAAAAATAAAATCAATTTTCAGGAATAGAAATGTGTGGTGTCTCAGATAGTCCAAGATGGAACATGAGGGAAAAATGAATGCATCTTTGAATTTGCTACTGTGATTGAAAATCCAATGCTTTATAGCTTTAGAGCCACTAAAATTGATACACACTTGGGGATGCTTTTAATGAGCTTTATAAATATGTATCAATACCTAATATAAATTATTTAGATATTTATAAGGTTCCTACTGTGTGGACTAATACTGGCTACAGACAATTCTTCTTTCTTCACCAGGGTGACTAGGTTTTAATATCTCCTAACTTCCATGTTGGTTGGAAATATTCTCATCCCTGCTTGCTCTCACCCCTGATTTAGAAATGGAGAGGTTGTAACACATAGGCACAGAATGGTTCTGACAGACTAATAATTTCCTGAATCTGAAAGATGATCAAGTTGGCACTAAGTTCTCTAAGCACGTTCTTGGAAGAAACTAGAGATGTTTATTTTTTCCATCTTTGTTTTAATCTGAAAACAGATTACTAAATTTCTCAAATGATTTATTTTCTGATATGTTTTTAGAATGCTGTTCAAGGACAGCTAGAAGGAAGCCAAGAGTCCAGCTGTAAGTTCTCTGGACCCTAAGAAGACTAGAGGTTGGAATGACAGCCATAAATTAGAGCAAGTGAACCAGCTGTACCCATCTAAGTTACAGTTACACCTATTTGTGATGTAGTTTTTTTCATGGTTTACTGATGCATACATAAAAATGAAGTCTCCATACTTATGACCTTGTTCAACTATTATTGCAACCTTTGGCACCCTGGAATTAAGTCTGACTAATTACAGAAGAGTTCATGTTTCTGCTTTTATTAGAAAGATTTCACAGGCTCTAATTGCTAGATGCAACAGTACAAATTTAATTTAGATTAAAATTATGGTATATTATGGATATAATACTCAATTATGAGTAAGGAGCTTGGCTACATTAAAAGCCCTGACCAAGTAGGTCTGTTCAACTATGTGATTCAATGTTACTCCATTCAGCCAGCCTCACAATTTCAGCTCCTCAGAGAATTGCTATTATGCCACTTCCATCATTCAACCCTGGTGTGAGATTTTAATAGATTAATAAACTCTACATTCAGAATTTTAGTCAAGAAATGTAGGGAAAGATGTGATGCTTTGTGAGCTTCCCATACTCTTCAAAGTTCTGAAATTGTTCCATTCTCTTCTTGTCCTATTCTTGTTTCCTTTAGAGAAAAGCAGATGCACCTCCTCCCCATTTCTTAGTCTGCTCCTTGGTGTATTTTTGAAAATCTTTTCCCCTTTTTCTGTGGCTGAACATTTTTCTCTGCTAGGAACTACTTGTCATTTAAATTCATTGTGTGCTGAAGAATGGCAGCTCTGGGTTTGAAGTAAGAGAAACCACTAAAGTAACCTTCAGGAAGCCATTCCAAATCAAATGCTCCTTATCTTAAAATGAATAGTGAGAAAGAAATTTTTTGGCCACACCTTCACTGGAAAGGGAAGCAGGCCATACGTCCCATAGCGAAAGCAGGAATTTTGATAAACACTCCTTTCCCATAGTCATCGTATGTTGGTCTCCTTTCAACTTGTTTGTTGTAGTAAAGACACCAATGTGCAGGCGAGTTTCAGAAGTGGGGCAGGGAGCTAGGGTTTGCAGGTGCTGGAGAAAGTACTTTTGTGTCTCAGTCCAGTGTAGTTTAGAAAATACCTGTGAGGCAGAGACTGAGTAAGACAGGCATGGGGCATGGCCACTCTGCCATACTCTGAGAAGCAGGGGCAAAGCATGGATGCTTCGTAGCAGCATTACAGAAACACTGGTCGGTCAGCAATTAGTGGTAAGATTAGTGAGTTTTAGTTTTTATTTCTTGTATTATTCTTTAGGGTTCTCATTTTCTACTGGATATTTATAATTTGTAGTAATAATTTATGAGCAGAAGTCAATGAGACATAGAAATAGCCTTTGGGAGACATGAAAGTGGAAAACGGAATAACTACAGTTTGGAAAGGTCATAAACACCAATTAAAATGGTACAGAATGTTTTGTAAACTACAGGAAATGCACACGAGAGTCTTAGAATGACAAAGCCAAATATCTGTATCTGTATCGGGTCCACTAGACAAGTCAATGCCAAGACTGGAATGGCTTCCAATTCCTTCACGCACCTGGAGATGACTGAGCTCATCACCATCCCTTGTTCTTTTGAGACATTTTTCACTATGTTGCCCAGGTGCTCTTAAACTATAGAATCTCCTACACCACACTCTAAACAGCTGGCATCATAGGCAAACACAGTCTAGATCCCTTAATAGTCTAAAGGAATTTCACCCTTTAAAAGGGAATGGGTCACCACTGAAGAACTAAAAGGTCTTGTTTTTTCCTGGACCTGCAAACTATAGCAGATGCTCTAGAAGGAGTTTCAGGCTTTTGTTCTGATCTCTGCTCTCTGTTCTCACTCTGCAGCATAGAGAGGAAGGAAGGAAGAAGGAAGGAAGGAAGGAAGGCAGGAAGGAAGGAAGGAAGGAAGGAAGGAAGGAAGGAAGGAAGGAAGGAAGGAAGGAAGGACTGACCATAGAGATGAAGAGGAAGTTAGTCTTTACCAGTTTGTGTTTTCTAATGGGAGAATCAAGGAGACCATCTTCAGAACTAAGGTGTCAATGGTAAACATGTACTGTGAGGAGGAGGAAGAGATCTTTGGGCAGCTGGTCTAGCTGCTGCTCAGTGTTCACGTAGAGCCTTGCCAGCCATCCCTGCTGAGAAGAGAGCTGAATCCTGACAAGCTCCCCACAGACAACCTGGTTGTTTTGTTACAGGAGCTTCATTTCCCAAGGATGAATTATGAGTGCTTTTTAAAAACAAAACAAGACAAAACAACTTTTTGTTGTTTGAAAATAAGGCTGTCTTATCAGAAAATGTGTTAATTAAGTTATCATGCAGGTTCTACACATTTGATAGGAACAAATTACTTTTTGGAAGCTGGATTTCCAGAGGTGGGATAGTGGCTGGTAGAATCCCATCAATACAAGCAGCAAAGCTAGTCTATGGGTTAAAGAAGAGCAAGGGGTGCTCAGACTTAGCTTCAAAGCAGGCGGCCTCTGTCCACAATGGACAGCTGCTCCTGCTTCCTTCCTTTTTTGTCTCTTGACCAGCTTTATGTCATGACCAACTTGATGTCATCTGTCTGTCTCTGCAATGGCACACCTCCAGATAGCCCTCCTACTAAATCTGTCTACAGGTCTATCACTGGTCTTTTTAGCCAAAGACCAGGAATGAAAAACTCAGTTTGTATCCTAGCATGCTGGAGTGTGGCACTTTGGGAGTGGAAGTGATATCTGCAGGTTCTAATCTCACAGTCTATGTCACACTCACTTCTAATGCTTAGAAGTCATGTGTTGTGTTCAATGACCATGGGATAACAAAGATGGGGGTGGTCATGAAAACAGACTCTCTGCCTTTATGTAGTTTGAGCAACTCTTTTCAGTAACTAGTGAGCATGATAAGAAAGGCGAGGAGGGCTGTGGGTGTGAGGAATTTGATCTGAGTTTTCTCCTAAATTGGTGGAGATCAGTAACTCACTCTACATTGAGTTCCTTTCCAGATGTGCAGTGCACAGCTGCCCTGTTGGGTATTTGACAGCTATTACTGTGAAGGGATATGCAATAGTGTGAATCTAAAGGAGCCAGCTGGTCAGTGCAATGCTAATATGAAGAAATGCAGGGTTTGAAACACAGGTGAGGTTTTGGAGAACAATCTAGTCTGAAAAAAATATAGGAGACATAGCCCTGAAACAACCTGTTTAACTTGTGGTGCTCAACTTTTTCCGCTCATTGCCCTCCCAGCCTATACTGTCCACACCCAGTCAGGAACTTTGAAGATATACTCAAAGTTGTTACAAATAAGATGTACTCAATATAAACAGCCTGGCTGGTGTCTTCACTTGGACATTGCTCACAAGCCCTTCTGCTTCCCCGTCTTATGCCAGTTCTTTAATTCCGATCCTTAAAGATCCTTTACATCAGATTTATGCGCAGCTTCAACTTTCTTAGATCCCAAATGAAAGTTTTAACAATGCGTGGAGGGCACATGGCGTCCAAGGATCCAGGATACTGCCTTGGTTATATAACAAAAGGCTAGTAACCCACACCCCTTCACTTCTGCTTTGCTGTTCAGTCTTGGCTTGTCTATTTTTCTTTACCTTTGTAAGATTTCTTGCCAGATGGCTTTTCCAGTGACTTGACAACAGCTTTCTTATCTTCTAAGCACCCAGAAAGCACTTTGTCTGCTTTAGGACAAAAGAAAGAAGAAGAAAGTGTTTGTTTTCCTGTCTCATTAAGCAGCATCTGATTCTGTGGAAAAAAAAATACCAGAAAGGTACAGAGAGGAACCTGAAAGTCTCCTGGAAATTAAGGGCCATTAGTGTTTTTCATGACATCAAAGAGTCACCCACACACTTAAGATGTACTGTTTTGTTTTCGGATAGGACAGGGTAGGACGTTAATGCAAACTTATTTGCTTCTGAGTTTATCACAGGAATCAAAGAAAAGAGCAAGGAAGCCAGAAGACAGAGAACAGAGAGTTTGGATTCTTTCATCTTATGCTATTTCTTGAAAGGACAAACTTATGATGCTGCAAGAGTCTCTCTGCCTAGTTTAGGGCTTACTGCTCCCAGAATGACTTGCCTAGACAGCCTCCCTTTAGTCTTTCTGGGTACAGAGAAGGGAATACAGCCACCAGGTGTCACTCTCCATAACATTGCTCTGCACGCACAGGACCTACTGTGATTACACATGTGCAATTTGGATTTCTCTTGTCTTTTTAAGTAGGTTCCTTAGAGAGTCACTTTTGGCAATTATGAGTTGCTGCCTTCACTTCCAATGGAATAACTCTGGTTCATCCACCATCTGGAGACTACAAGAAATAACAATTTCCATTCCACTGGATACTTGTTAGCTTTAAATTACAAAATATTGATTTATCTAGGTTTTTCCAAAGATCAGCAACCTTAACTTACAAAGTTGCATGATGGAGGAGCTGAAGAGATGGTTCAGCTTTGTAAAGCATTTGCCGGCACAAGTGTGAGAACCTGAGTTCAGATCCCCAGCATGCATGTGAAAAAAAAAACAAAAAACAAAAAAAAACAACAGGCTCAGCGTAGCCCATAGTACTAGTGTTGGGGAATAGAGAGAGCACTGATGAATTGTGGGCAAGCTAGTCTAGCTGAATTAATCTGCAAAGTTCCAAGTTCAGTGTGGCACTCTGTCACAAGAATGTTAGGTGGAGAATGACTGAGAAAAAAACCGGATGAGGACTTCTGGCCTCCACATGTGTCTGTATATTTGAGCACATATGAATACAGGAACAAGTACATATACATACACAAAATTTTTTTTTCAAGTAGGATGGGAGAGGCAGTAACTTAAATTTTTGTTTCTCCTCTCTCAGTTGCAATTTCAGGTTTCAAGTACATCTCTGGATGGAGGTAAGGTTTCAGTACTTGTCCAACTAGACAGAGTTCAGGAAAAGGTGAACAGCATTTCTTCCAACTACAGAATAATAATATTAGGTCCACTTTAAAGTCTCCAAGGGCTTCCATTTCAATGAAACTTATTAATTTTTCCTAATCCAAAGTTCATCATGTTTTGTTTTGTTTTACCAAGAGTATATATATATATATATTTAACATCCAGATTGAAAACTTTGATATAACTTGATGGGTGCAAAATCAAACAAACAGACAAACAAACAAAAACAAAACAAAACAAAACAGAAAAGGCTACAAAGCTTTGTAGTCAAGCTACCAAGCAGAAGAGGAACATTTACTAACTGACTAGTATCTCTTCCAGTGCACCTCCACTCCCCGATCTAGCTTCAGGGGCCAGAATAAATCCAGTGTCTCATCTATTCCAGGGCTGTCCCCAAGGTGCCTTCTTTTATAGATCCATGACACTCAGAATGTAGGAGGTTGGTGACTCCCCAGTGCTTTACAACTGATATAAAAAGTCTCATTTTCTCACATATGCATGAACAAACAACACATGTATTCACTCCTCATCACTGACATATGTGCACTCATCTGTAGTCTAGACTGTTTGGATACCTACCCATTCATTAAATTAGAGATAAAGTTAGAGATCCCTGATCCCGTTATACTCATCGGAGGAACAAAGGTGAAGTCTAATAACATTCCCACACTCGTATAACTCATTCTCATCTGCTAGTCTTTCAGTTGTCTTTCCATGAGCAGTTCAGGCTTCCTCCCAAATGGAATAAAAAGAGCAGAAATTATCTGCCTTAGTACAGACACTGCTAGACAAGATAGCATCCACAAAGTAAGGAAGAAGCATACTTTGGGGGAGACCTATCTTATTCTTCTCAAAAATCACACTTCCTAGATACAGAAAAGTAGACTGGGAGGTGTTGGTGGCTGGTGGGGCCATGTTATATGAACATGCTTTAAGATACAATGTTGCATCTATCATAAGTACAGATACAATGCATTTTCCCTGAAGATTTCAGTTTTCATTTGAAATTAAAATATTTAAATCAAGCATATGACTTTCCTATCTATTATTTTAAAAGCTACTCCTCCCACATATAAAACAGCAATAGTAAATTATATTATTTCTTATATTCTAATTTGTAATGGTTATGCCTCTACTATGAACTCCACTTGAAAGAAAATTTTGGCTGCTTATAAAAACACAATTTGAATTAGCATTGTGGATTCCAGTGTCTTCTCCACTACCAGCTCCTTTGCATTTGCCTTCAGACTTTCACAGCAGTTGCTGGGTCTTGCTGTGACACTTTAACAAACCAACTGCTGATATGCCAGGAGGCATTAGCTTTCACCTGCTGGAATGTGAGCCCCTCTCTTCTAGGAAGTATAGCTTCTTGGCCTGCTCCAAAACTTAGCTGAACAGCTTGCTGTGGCAGCCTTTCACACTGGTCGCTGTGTGTGAAAGCGCATCCATCATTCTTGTAAGATGGCCATGACGAGGGATAACCTTAAATACTCAGTTTCCAAACGCGGCATGACAGAGAACAAGCAAAGAGCTTGGATGCTGAATTCCAGGGCCTTGTGCGATTTTCTTCACTTGTGCAACTTCATTTGGTTTATTATATTTCCACTGCAGAGTAAAGGTCTATTATTAATTCCCAAGCAGGATTTCCTTAGCATAGATTGATCACACAACAAAGGCACCATGAGATGTTTTCCCTCTGAAATGGATGAAACCAGGCACCCAGTTATCTATACTTTAAATTTGCCAGCTGAGGAAACATTAATTATTGGCATTAATTGCTGTAAGATGTGATGCCAGCTAATTTCCCACTATCTTCAGAGGTGGCCGAGAAGTCTGAATACATGGCCAGAATGACATGACAAACTACCATTGTCTTGTTTTCCTCACCTATGGAAAAATATGGTTTTCATTAAGCATACATCTCACTAAGCACAGTGAACAATTGCGTTGGAGGGAAGCTTAGACCCTATTTTACTTAATTTGCTTTGGATTAAAATTGTTCAATTAAACCCAGGAAGAAAAATAAGGTGTTCCTCTGGTTCTTATATGAAAACCATTTTTCTAAATGAGTTCCTGTGTGAATATATAGAGCATTTTATCAGAAATTAATGGTCTTGGCCTGAAAAACTCAGAGTACTATAAATGAATTATGTTTAATGACCTTTTTGATACAGCTGCTACCTCATAGTCACAATCTCAGAAACTAGGAAGGAAACAAAAAAGAAGGTGAATGTAGGTCTTCAGATGGCGGTTAACTGTTAGTGCTGGATGGTCAGTAACACACTGAAGAGTTTCACTGAAGCTGCATTGACCTAACTAAAGTCGCCTTGGTGGAATCTGTCAAGAAACATAAATTGGGTCTTATAAGATAAGATCGTGACTAAAAACTCCTTTCTTTGCCTTTATCTGTGATTCAGAATCTCAGATGTGTATTATGGAATTGAAACTCAAGTACATTTTCTTAAATGGAGGTAAAATGATCAATAGGCTAAGTGACAGATGATCTAACATGTTTTATAAAACCTGGAAGGTGTTCTTTGAACTCTTCTACCCTAAGCCTCAATGGCAGAGTGTTCACAGGAAGTTATCAACAGGTTTCTTCCTTTCTTTCCCCTTTGTTTGCCTCCTCCCTTCCCTTCTTTCTTTCTCTTCTGACAGGGTCTTACTATGTAGCCTGGCTGGCCTGAAATTTCCTATATAAACCAGACAAGCCTCTAAATCATAGAAATCCACCTGCCTCTGCCTCACAACTGTTAGGGTTAAAAATGTTTACCCTTGTGCTCAGTCTAGCACAAATCTCTTAAAAGGAACAAAAGTATTATGTGCTCAAAGGATTTGAAAAGTGCTACAGCACTTGTCCATTTTTCGAGATTTGTGTAAAATAAGTGCTCTTAAATGCTTTGGTTAAAGGAGAAAATTTTAAATGAATTTAATTTTCTAACAGTATCTCTTGATGTTTCTAGAATTTCAGAATCATCACTGGAACAGATGTCCTGGCCTCTGGGAGCATGACTATGAAGAGACTGCATCCATTCCCAGAACCTGCAGAAGGGTCTCATTCTATGGACCCTTTGTCAGAGTATGGGTTAAGCTAAATGCTTGGTTTGCTTCCAGGGGTCTCTGTGGAGGACAGATTATGACTGGTACCCTGGGCACCCTTGGACAGGAGTCTTCAGTTAGTTCCCCTGGTTGTGCTATTAGCCCAAGATACGTCCAGAAGATGAAAGGTAACCCTGTGGCTTTGGGAGGGAGCCTTTGGCAGCTCCTGCTGGGTTTTTTTCAACTTTGACCCTGAGCCTTTTTTTTTCTCTTGTCTGATTGTGTTTGTTATCTCTTCTCTGTAACAAGTCATAACTATACACACAGAAATTGCAGGATCTTGTGATCCTCTAGCATTTTAATAGACTTTAGAGTAATTTTAGAATCCCTAAATATATATGGGAAGCAACAGGACATGCCTCAGTCTCCATATAACTTACCATGTAATGATATAGATAATGAAGTAACAAGAAACTTCTTCCATGCAAATCGATCATTAAGCTGAGTTTTTGTGTTTGTTAAGGTAAAGTGGAGGTTTCTGGTAGACAAGGAGCAAAGAAACTAAATATGGGTTAGGGAGAAAACAAAAGTCTGTGATATGCATATGGACAGCATTTTTTAAATCCATTTACCTGTTAATGGATATCTAGGCTGGCCCCATTCCCTATCTACTACCAACACAACAGAAGTAAATGTGGATTTGCAGAATGGGATTTTATTTAAACATAAAGAAAAATAAAATCATGACATTTGCCGGAAAATATAAGGAAGTTGAAACTATTAAACAAAGTAATCCAGACTCAGAAAGACAAATACTACATGTTTTCTACCATATATAACATGTAAATCCTATATTTAATTGGTGTGTGTGTGTGTGTGTGTGTGTGTGTGTGTGTGTGTGTGTGTATGTGTGTGTGGTGTGTGTGGTGTGTGTGTGTGTATGTGTATGTGTGTGTGGTGTGTGTGGTGTGTGTGTGTGTGTATGTGTGTGTGGTGTGTGTGTGTGTATGTGTGTGTGTGTGGTGTGTGTGGTGTGTGTGTGTGTATGTGTGTGTGTGTGGTGTGTGTGGTGTGTGTGTGTATGTGTGTGTGTGTGGTGTGTGTGTGTGGTGTGTATGTGTGTGTGTGTGTGTGGTGTGTGTGTGTGTGTGTGTGTGTGTGTGTGTGTGTGTGTGGTGTGTGTGTGTGTGTGTATGTGTGTTAGGCAGTTTAGGTCATGCAACTAGAAAGGGGACTATGAGAGGGGAAGGGATAGTAAATAGAAGGTGAGAGAGAAAACTGGGCAGTATAATAGATGTGGCTTGCATGCAGGAGGAAGCTGCTGGGGAAGGGAAAGAGGGCCAGCAGAAGTGAGCAAGGAGACTGGGAGCTGGGGCTATCTAAAGAAAAGTACATATGAAAATACCATAACGAAAATCATTTATTTGTCCAAGCAAAATGGCTCACTGAGAAAAAAAATGCTTGCTACCAAGCCTGAAACCTGAGTTCACGTCCCAGGTTCCAGAAGAAAAGAACCTATGTTAGCAAGCTGTCTTCCTACCTCAATAAGTACAACTTGATTTGCAATTGGGTGCAGGTATACACACATGTACACACACACTAAATAAGTAAATTAAAAATATTAAATGAACTCTTTTGTGTACTAATTAACAATAATACTAATTTAATAATTTAAAAATATGTAAAGAAGCAAAAGCTCAACTAGATAAAGAGTCTTGAGTGATAATAGATGGTGTTAGGAATAAAAAGAAGACTGAGCAAGTCATCACAGATTTGGAGATGAAGTGTCTACTAATAAAACAAACAAAAGAACAGAGCAGTGTTTTATAAATGAAATAACCTGGCTCCCAGGGGATCTTCTGAGTGACTTTTTAAGACAACTGCAGCACAAGGCTACTCACTGCCAACAGTATTCCAAAGGCTTTCATCCTCTCTTAGCCTTTTCTGCACCTCAATCTTGTCATTCCATTGTCAAGCTGGAAAATTTTACAGGTCAAGGTTGATCTCAGAGTCAAAAGATTGGTTTCTTGTAAAATGTATTATCAGCTAGCAACTGGACTCCTTAGTTATATACCTTGGCAGAGATAGCATAGGTACAAACCTCCAAACAATTACACAGTGATGCTGGATGCATCTTCAATATGAAAACAACACAATTGCTCCCCCAAAATTTGTAGTTATATAATGACATATTATGCAGCAGTGATTCTGAAGAAATGATTAACAATGAAGCAGCAATAGCTGAATGTCAAAGAATAATTGATGAACAAAAGACATTAGACATAAAAGAGAACATTCATATCAATAAAGATGACTTTTAAAACATGTGAAACTATTCACTGGTGACAGGAGGCAGGATGCTTGTTATCACGGGGGTGGTGACTAGCGGGAGCTCATGGGATTCTCTGTACTCTGGAAAAGTTCTATTTTTGACTGATGTGGTACAAATATGAGTGTAGACAGTGTGTCAGAGATGGATACTTAAGGTCTGTAGATGAATTTTAGTTCAAAAGTTTTTACCAAAAAATCCAAGTCACCGCTGCTGTTTCCTTTTCTGTCATGAGAATGCATCTTTGTTTGAACAAATCAGACTCCTCATGTCTCATGTCTTTTATCTATAAAATGAAAACATCTGCCTATCTGCCTACCCTTTCCTCAAACTTTAGCCAAAATCAGAGTTCTTATAAAATGTTATTATCACCAGATTGACAGACGTGATTTCAACTTCTGATGTCATTAAAGAGTTAATACTTGTTTACCTAACCGTCAACATTCACTGTCCAATTATACATTTTGAGTGTCCTAGACACCCAATTCCTCTCTTGGTATGTTTACTAACCGGAGGCCTATGGTCAGGTGATGGGGAGAAATGGAAAAAAAAAAAAAAAAAGGAAATCTAACTTTTAATTTTTCTGTTCTTTTCTAGTTGGCATTGGCTTTGATAGAAAAACAAAGACGATGGAATAAGATCTTAAGAATTTATATTATAGGGCTGGAGAGATGGCTCAGCAGTTAAGAGCATCGGCTGCCCCCTCAGAGGGGCCGCGTTTGATTTCCACCACATTGTGGCTCACAGCTGTCATTAACTCCAGGTCCAGGGATCTGATACCTCCTTATGGTGTATGAGAGCAGCAGGCTTGCATGTGGTGCACAGACATATATGCAGGCAAAGTGCCCATTCATAAAATAATGAACAAAAACAAAATTTTAAAGTTTGTTATAAGATTTTTCAATTACATATGGATATTCAGTAAGTATATTAATCTGAATATCTAAAAATTTATTTGATCAGGCATGGTAGTACACACCTTTAATCCCAGCACTTAGGAGGCAGAGGAAGGTAGATCTCTATGAATTCAAGGCCAGCCTGTTCTACATAATGAGTTCTTGGACAGCCAGAGCTGTCTCATAGTGAAACCTTGTCTCAAACAAACAAACAAACAAAAATAACAGAAAAGCCCAATAACAAAACAAATGAACAAAAACAACCACCATCACCAAATGAAAAAAATACTCTTCAAAATTTATGTGCTGATTAAAATAATTGTTATCTTTTATTAGCTATTTTATAGTCAGGAATCATATTTATGATGAATATTTCCATAAAGCTCATCTTATGGAATTTTCACTGTCAGCTCCAGGTTGGCTAAAACATTTTGCAGATAGGGAAAGTTTCTGTAAGCTGTGGTTTTGGTGCCTGCAATTTCTCGGCCTCCAAAGCCTCTGTTTTTCATCCATACTCTTCCCTCCCACTGGCTGTGCTTTTGGAGCACATCTTTTTTGTCATTACCTCCCACCTAGATGGATGTGGATGGCATTGACCACTGAGAGCAGCTCTGTTGTTACGCAAATACCAAAGCCAAATAGGCTGTCTTTTGTACACTACAAAGCACACATTATTAAGAGAGCATGTGCAATCTATCTTTGTGATGACTCATGCATCTCCCTATTTGCTCTGTAGAAAATGCCTGATGGAAAACTACATTTTGTGGCGAAGTCATAGCTTCAAAGGATTTAAGAGTTTCAGCACAAGAAAGACTACCAAGGAGTTATTGTTTATGCAAGATGTCTTGTGATCTAGTCTTTTGTTCAGAAGTGTCCGACTTTTAGGGTCCCCTTCAGTCTCTCACAGCAGATCCTTGTCTCTCATGCCCAGACCTTGAATTTTCATTTGTGTGTGTTTGTGTGTGTGTGTGTGTGTGTGTGTACATGTTGGTGTAGGTGTGCGTATGTAGATTTACACGTATGTGTGTGGGTACATGTGTATGTGGGCATGCGTGTGTGTGCACCCGTGCTTATGGAATCCAGAGAGCACCCTCAGGTGTAGGTATTGACTCTTAGGAACGGTCTACATTGGGGTTTTGAGGTGTGTGTGTGTGTGTGTGTGTGTGTGTGTGTGTGTAGACAGAGACTGGGTCTCTCACTCTCTCACTGGCCTGGTACTTGGGGCCAATTAGTCTAGGCTGGTTGGCTAACTGAGTTCCAGAGATCCACTTGTCTCTGTTTCCCAAGCATTAGGTTTACAAGTGTGTACCAGTGCACCTAGCTTTTGTACATGAGTTCTGGGGGTGGGGTATTGAACCCAGGCAGTGAGCACTTTAGCCAGCACTGTACTGACTAACCCATCTCCCCAACTCAAGACCCTGGATCTTTACCTAGGATGGTGAAATATCTTTGCAGAAAACTTCCTTAAACTAAGCAAAGAAATATAAACATTGCACAAATGTAAGAACACAAATTAGTTCACAATGCCAAGAAAATAGGCAATGGAAGTTGAAGTATATATTGAAATCTTACGAACCCTTAAGAAAAAACGAGAAATAGTCCCTGACGGATTAGATTAGGCAAATCAAGGGTTTGGGCACAAAACAAGGACAGGTCTTTTTTCAGTCCTTCACAAGAGAGGTAGGCACTGGATGTCAGGCCCCTCACACAAAGTGATTAATAAAGAGACCACAGTAGCAGCTCTCTGCTTCTGCATCATGACCTCGTCAGGGTTAGCAACACTTCCTTCTTACCCATTTTAGGTAAAAGAGGCATGCTCAAAGGGCCAACATAAGTGTGGTTTCTCTAAGACAGGTTTTGGACCTTCAACCTTTACATCAATACCAACTTCCTGACAGACGATGTCTAGGAGAGGTACAGGCTGCAAGGAAGGGTTTGAGAGAAACCAGTGCTTGCTTTAAGTGAGCTGTTCGTAAGATAAGTAAGAATAATCGTAGGAACTTTGTGAGCCTGGCTTTGTATTTCCTCTCTTTTTTGTTCTCCTATCACTTACCAGAGCCTTTTGTCTTGTCCATAAAAGAAAGACAGAGAAAACGGCTTATCTCCAAGGTCCTTCCCTCCTCTGACAGCCTAAGACGAATCCTCCCATGCCAATGCAACCCTTTATGCTGTAGGTAACACCACAGTGCCCAGAGGGAGAAAACCAGGATGTAGTGTAGAATTATGAATTTGGCCTTTGAAATGTCAACTGTTTTGATTGTATTTTTACTGTTTTCCTAAGGGAATCATTCCTATAGCTTTTGCATTTGGAAACTAAACATAGTCCTTAAAGTGAATTTGTGAAAATGACTATTATCCATCATTCAACACTGAGGTTTGTCTCAAGGGCTGGTTAGAGGGCCTGTGACGATTTGAGGGAGAGGCAAGGAAGCAGGAGCGGAAGTTTATTATGCCAAGTGCTGTGCCCACTAGAAACCTCTGGAAACTCAGGCTCTTGAGCGCAGTGGGATTTGGGACCACTTGGTGTTTGGAGTAATTCACTTTTGCCTAAAGATATAAAATATCTTTACAATTTCCCCCCTTGAAATATTACAAACTGTACAAAATATTTAAAAAACTGTCATGGTCCATGTGTATTATGTTTAAAAAGAATCAGCAGGACTCAGCTTACATTTGCTTTAAGGCTTTGTGATTGTGTTTGCAGCCAATTTGAAAAAAACAGTTTGGAATATATGTTAAGCATTGAACACAATGAGATTTATCCATTTATCTTTTTGAAACTACAAACAATCCTGAGTATTTTTATAAAAACAAAAACCAAAAATTTAACTTCAGTCACATATATTTTTAGGTACTTCTGAGAAGTGATTTTTTTTTCCTGTTGTGATCTTCTAAATTCAAGAGTGATGGCTTCGAAGTCTGTCATTTGGAAAAAAAATTAAGAGAACCCTGCTATTTGAATCATGTGGGACCTACTTAGAGGCTGGCTCTTTTTGGTTTGCCTAATAATGAAATTTTCATCAAGAATTCTGTGAATGACCACTCTGGACATATATTGGTTTCTTTAGCATATTTTGCCAAAGAAGTGATATATATATTTAAGACTTTCCATAATCTGTCATGCAATACTAGAAGAACAGTTATTTATTTTTGCTTTGTAAATGTCTTCTTGTGAACATAAATGAAGGCCATTTTGAAGTACCATAGGCACATCCTATCACCTTAAGTTCTTTGGAAGCAGATTCTGAAATAGGTATTTGGTGGTCTTCCCATCTTAAAGAGAGGTATCTGATTGGTAACTGCAGAAAGATTAAGTGAAGGAAATATTTGAACTCTTATGTCTGTAGTCATCACAGAAGCCTCAGCTATGGGGCTATGATAGCCCTTCAAGCTTGTCCTACACCAGGCAAAGTGACCAGCTCTTTGTATTCCATTCATCCTGAACTAGACAGTCACTGTAGCAGGTAGCTTTGGGAAAGAGGGGATATATATTTTAGTTACATAATTCTAACTGAAAGAAATTTCTAGTAGGCAACCCAGGTAAGAGCAGAGAATAGACAATAGTTAACACCCCATCTGGGAGAGAGAACATGGCCTTGAAACAACAGCATCCACTACAGTCCACCTTTGTGCTACTCAGACCTACCTTTTTACATAAAGACTTCCCTTACCCAGAATGGCTCCTCTAGGATTCTGGTCTAATCTTTCCTATAGGAATTTACAGGAGGATTACTGACATAAAACACTATCCTCATTTCTGAAGGAAACCAGCTGATACTTCCTTTGCAGCTCCATCAGTTCATTTATTTTCCCTGCTCTACACTGCCAAGTTATTGAAGCCACAGACTTTTATCCATACAGAATCTGAATCTCTGGTCATGACATCTTTCCAGATCACACTCTTGTACTCAACTACTAACTGTTAAAGTTGCCCAAGGAATTATAAGAAATGCTCCAGGGATCACTTCCTTGTAAGGCTGCATGATCCTGTTGGAAATCTCCTTCTATCTGATTACCAGGGCCATTTGTTTCCACAATGACAGGCATCTCCTTCTTACTTTGCTAGGTTTTAAGAACACTTAGCTTAATAGGACTCCTTTGCATTCATGATGGATATACTATTCATATAGAATCTATCATCTCTAAACTAAACATGAAAAGCTGAGATGAGATGCATAACCTCTTCCGGTAGGTCCCTAGGAGTAGAAATGCTCCCTTTCTACCATTGGTGTCTGTATACACAAAACTTTTTTGTTAGAAGCTCAAAGGCTTATAAAAGCACTGATTGACAGTGTTCTCTATCCTCACAAAGCATCAGCTAAAGTCTGGTGCTTTATTGATTTCAAAAGGAAATCTGGACTCTCCAGCTGGAAGCCCTGTGTATATGCTAATTCCATGGTCACATGGCCACTGTATGACTCTGTTATTTGTTTTTATCAACAAGACTCTTAGCTTCTCACTTTTTATGACAAAAGAGATTTTTAAAAGAGATTAGTCAGAAAACATTAGAAAGATTCATAACATTTAGTATTTCACAATAAAAAATAATAAAGGAACAGGAAACATGCAAGAAGTGAGGAAGATGGCCATATTACAGTCTAGGATATTTAGGTTATGACTTTTCCCTTTAAGTAATAGGAAAGCTGAGCATTTTAGCTCTTATCTACAACCCCAGGTTGAGGTAGGAGGATTGCCGTAAGTATGAGACCATGGTGGACCACATACTAAGTGCTGGTCAGTACATTATAAAGTGATATTCTGTCTCAAAAGGAAGATAGTGTCAATTCAAATAAATACCATTAAACAAAAGGAATAAGAAGTCAAGAAAGGTTTATTCTTGGTGGATATCTTCTCTCTCTCTCTCTCTCTCTCTCTCTCTCTCTCTCTCTCTCTCTTTCTCTCTCTCTCCATCCCTCCCTCTCTCTTTTCCTCCCTTTATCTCTTGCTCACCCACCTCCCTTTTAATCTGACTTCATCTAGAATACAAAATGGTTAAGATGTCAAGGCTAAAAAAAGAAAAAATCATAATCACTGGTGTTACAAGGAATTGTTATTTGTGCTTTTTCTCATATGATATGCATGGCATATGTGGTGGAAGCCTGCCATTACATCCATAAGCTTGTAACACAGAGAACTGCTTGCTTTTTCTGTTTTACCACATTACCAGGGAAAGCAAGACTTCTGGCCAATACCTTTCATTTCTCCAAAAATAATATCAGTTGATTTGTAAAGAAATTAGTATAGTGGTCCTAAAACTTTGATGAATCACCCACCAGCATGCTGAATGCCCAGGAGTCAACTTTACAAGTTGTGACTGAGTTCAATTTGAACATTTTCAACAGAAGTCTGAACTGCAAGTGGTTTTGTGGAACTTGCTTGTAGAAAATGATTTGAGTGGCAGGAATGCAGTGGCCCATTTGAGCAGGTATTGACCAACTGATACTGCAACCTAAGTGGAGCTCTTGGCCATTAAAAAGGTCACTGCGATAATAACTTCTTGTGAGATTCATTCTGAGCGATGTTATTTTTTTTGAACCCACATGCTTGTCAGGAGGAAGCGTCCTTTTCCAATTGACAAGTATTAAAGAGTGGATCCTATTGAGTCTCCTTTTTCTCTGTTCACTGAATGAAAGACAGACATCTGCAGCACAGAGAACTGGTTGAGGATATTAAGGATGATTCAAATGCTTGGGCGGCTTGATTTGAACTCTGGCTTTCCATTTGAGCATGCTGACAACTCTAAAGGCATTGTATCTCACCATGAGTGAGAATGCCAAGCAACTAACCATGAAATACAAAGAGACTTTCAAAGTGATTTTTTGAAAAATGAAATGAGAACAATAAATTGATCTATTCTATTTAGCTACTTTTATCGGCAGAGGCTTCCATCTGGATGTCTAAATGAAAAATTCACTAGTATATCTCAAAGTATTATATACTGGCTTTATTTTTATGAGGACTTTGGTTAAATGAACTTTCCCCCCTCTTCCTGTTCCTTTAAAGGGTTTTTTTTCTCCCTTAAATATCTAGAGGATGTTGTAAATATCAGATGAGATAATGCACTGAAGGTATTCTGTAGACACAAAGCACTCTTTCCTTTACAAAGACCATGGAAGCATGGAGAAGGCTAATTGAGTTTCTTGCTATGGTAGCACAGGTCATTGGAGAAGAAAATTCTGTGCTCTATTTCCTCTGTAGTTCCAAGGATGCCAGCAAAGCCAAGTTGAAGATGCTTGTTGCTGCCAATGCTGTTTAATCATTATCTGCACCTCCATATCAATTCTTTCCAATATCTTCTCCCTAGATTTCTACAAATGATTCCTACTAGAATATTTTGTAGTTCAAACACATATGATAATGACTGTAAAAGAAAAAGAGAGAGATCAGAACTGGTGTCTCTCTCTTTTTGTACTTTTCTACACAATAGAAATCATTTTTCCAAGAGTGAGCTTTTCTTGGTGAACCTGAATGTGACTCCCAAACTCGTTTAAACATGCCCTTCAGAACACCTCATCAGTTGAACAGAGTGCCCTAGGTGTCAGTCCAGTCTCAATTTCATATCTTTATCATGCTTCTAGATATAAATTTCAAACTATGTTTCCACTGAGACTGTGCAAATGCTGCCACAGAGACAAACAGATGAATAAAAACAAAAGTGTCCAAAATATTGAACATATAAAGGACCCCTTTTTCTTCATTTGTCATATAAGTCACCTGAAGCAAACATTCTTAGAAGCATCTACTGACAGTGCAGGGATTTGGTAAGTCAGAGCCAGTCAGTCACAACCTGGTTGAGCTCAAGAGTCATAAGAACCATTATAATAAGATTTTTTTTTTCATTCTTCTACCAGGACAAGAACATGCTGTGGATATGGCTCTGTGTAAATAAAATTCTGATTGGCCAGTGGCCAGGCAGGAAGTATAGGCGGGACAAGGGAGAAGAGAATTCTGGGAAGTAGAAGACTGGAGAGAGACACCGCGAGCCGCCGCCATGAGAAGCAACATGTAAAGACACTGGTAAGCCACAAGCCATGTGGCAAAGTATAGATAAGCAGAAATGGGTTAATTTAAGATAGAAGTAGATAACAAGAAGCTTGCCACGGCCATACAGTTTCTAAACAAATGTAAGTCTCTGTGTGCTTTCTTGGTTGGGTCTGAGTGACTGTGGGACTGGCGGGTGACAGAGATTTGTCCTGACTGGGCCAGGCAGGAAAACTCTAACTACAAATGGCGCCCAACGTGGGGCAAGAGTTTCTACCTAAAACCTGACAAAAAAGATTCTAAGACGGAGCTAAAAACAGCTTCCTAATTGTCTCTCTCAAGTTAGCGGCAGCCTGCCGGTTTGAGCTACTATGGCGGGTTCCTGGCACGTGCGTCTGACCTGCAGTGTGGTGGGAATGAGGAGTCTACAAGCGACACTTTACTCTGCTGCATGGTGGATTTAGCCTTTGCTAGTTTAAAAAAAAAAAAAAAAGTTTCTGGGCTATGCACTGCTTTGATAGAACTGCTTCTGATAGTTGATGGTACACATGGCTCCAGACCCAGAGCTGGTGGTAAACTATCACCGCCATGTTGGAAAGCTGAGGTGGGTGGAGCCAGCAGCCACAGCAGCGTTTCAGTCTTACAAAGATGGATATTACACAGAGAATCTGGTTTATGTTGTCTTTGGGATTTTTAACTGCAAAAAAAGATTTGTTCATAAAAGCTGTTGAGTTAAACAAGTATGTAAATTTTAATGGTACCTTGACTTCAAAATTTGGATATAAGGATATGTTGCTTTGGAAAAGAGTCTCTGCTTTTGTTTCCACAGAAAGCCAGAGGCTGTGGATTTGTTCCAGATTAAGATACATCAGGTTTGATCAGCCAAGACCACCTGAAAGGTCTCAGATGACACCATGGCCCAGATGATCCAACATCCAGAATGGTTTCAAGGCAACTGGCTCAGAGGTTTACCCTCATGGACTACTTCATAATCCTAAAATTTTCTTTATGTCCCCATAAGATACAGCGCCCCCCTCCAGCAGGAAGTAGTAAGAGAAACTACGCCCACATTCCCAAAATTATCAAGTTGGCTTTGGAGATGGAATTGGCTCACTCCTTCTCTAAACCCAGACATATTGCTAAAAAAAAGGGTTAAGAGATTCTTATGTCCCAAATCAGGAGAGCCCTCTGGTGTGGGACAGAGAAAAACCAATATTTTTCTTTAAAGCAGGTTGATTATAAATGTGATCTCTTTCTAAAGAAAAAAAGGGGATATGATACAGATATAATAAGATGAAAGGATAGATTAAGGAACTTACTTCTAAAGAGCAACAACTTGTTTAAAATGTTTTACATTGGTATAGATTTTAGTCTATTGATACAAACTTAAAGTTAATTTTGTTATACTATATGTATATTTCTAATTATATTTAAGGTATTATGTTTGTATAGCTCATTTAAATTGTAATGGATAATTAAAAATAGATTAATAACTGGTCATCTATGATAATCATACTCATAGCCATGTTAGTTAAGTCTTCTAGGTATACACAGAGATATTTCAGATAGACAGGTAATCTTCAAACCCTTCAGAGATCTACAGAATATGGCATTTAAAATGTTTTAATAACTTAAGAATTTTTCTTTTTTGCTATGACTATGAGACATGACGGCTCCTGGCAGTACCAATCTACTTCAGAGAAAATATGGGCATTAAAGAAACTGCATATGGAGCTAACTTTCATTGTGACAAAAGTCAGCCACTGGACAACAAAGTATCCTCGAATCAACTGCTGACAAACAGGACAGACAGGACATGAAACCAAGGACTACCAATTCTTGCCAAAACAAGTGTGGTTATGGCTTTAACAAAAGGCATCTTCTAAAGCCAGGACAATATGGCACCATCCCTGAAGTGAATGACCTTTGCAATCTGTAAAAAGTACCGTGCCCTTTTCTTCGAAGGCAGCTGAACAGGGAGTGGGCCAATGACTTCTGATATGCAATGGTACAGCAGATGAAACAGTTATTCTTGAAGAATAACTAAGCTCACCTCTCTCAATAGTAGACTGGCGTTTAATAGAGAGATGTGGAGAAGAACAGGATGCCAAGATGAAGCCACATATACACAGCCAAGAAAAATGGACAGCTGAATTGAAAAGACATCAATAATTTCCAGAATTTAAAATCCTGAATCATGACATGACACTAATGGAATTCAGGTGTTTCTGTACATGGACTGCTCTCACCAAATGTGAGGTCAAACTGTTGACCTTGTATACATCTTAGTTCACAAAAGAGTCTGTCAGACACGCTAAGCCTGTAGGCTGAAGATGATGCCCCAACACTGTGGAGAAACCTTAGGTGACTGTCCAGGCTGCCAGCTGTCTCTGTCTACTCTTACAAGACTCCCGAAAAATGCTTGTATCCTTCTCCCGGTTCTCAGGTAATATTATATCCTTCTGAGGTCTTTGATGTGGTTAAAGACTAGATAGTTATAATTTCCTCAGTTATGACACAAGATAAGTTAGATATAAAACCTTAGACTCACAAATATAAGATAGATAGGATATCTTCTTTAATATTGTAACTGTAATTCTTGCTAGATAATTGTTTTGTTATATGTAATTGTACTATGTAAAAGTTAAAACCTTCCTTAAAAAAAAAAAAAGAAAAGGGGAAGTGCTGTGGATATGGCTCTGTGTAAATAAAATTCTGATTGGCCAGTGGCCAGGCAGGAAGTATAGGCGGGACAAGAGAGAAGAGAATTCTGGGAAGTAGAAGACTGGAGAGAGACACCGCCAGCCGCCGCCATGAGAAGCAACATGTAAAGACACTGGTAAGCCACAAGCCATGTGGCAAAGTATAGATAAGCAGAAATGGGTTAATTTAAGATAGAAGAAGTAGATAACAAGAAGCCTGCCACGGCCATACAGTTTCTAAACAAATGTAAGTCTCTGTGTGCTTTCTTGGTTGGGTCTGAGTGACTGTGGGACTGGTGGGTGATAGAGATTTGTCCTGACTGGGCCAGGCAGGAAAACTCTAACTACAAGAACATATGTATCTTAAAGGCCCTAGACATTTGCTATGAGCTTGTGTTTGCAAACTCTTAATGAGTCTTCAAGTCTCATCATTCTTTGTCATAATACTGCAAATCTGTATCTATGGACACTGGATATAATGTAGGGAAGCACTGTCTACATAGAACATTTTGGGAGGGACCACAGACTCACTCAACTTTCCCAGACCCATTTTTCAGGTTCCACTAGACTGGTATCTTGAGGTACAAATGTGTCCCTCAACTCTAGATCTAAGCAAAACCACATCTCATTTGGACAATTATGTCACTCATAAGCATTAGAAGACTCCAACAATCTAATCAATCCAGAGCCCTGTGGTTTGAAAAACACCCAACAGAGGGTCATCTTCTCCCCTTTGTCTTGTTCTAGTCTGGAAACCCAGAATAAGATCAACAATCCCTTCAGGAATAGAGCAGAAGGCTACCTATAAGTGCCTTTGTCACCAAATAGATCTACTGGCTACTCTGAGAATGTCAAGCCATGTGGACAGGAAAGCACTCTGTCTACTGTGACCAAAAGCATGGGTCTCTGTGAGAAGTGCCACATAGGAAACAGAGCTGAAAGCAAGTATGTCACAAACACACAGCCTAGGTGGGCTGGCAGAAAGACAGGTGACATTCAAAGCCATTGTGTGACTCCTTGACTAGGAGGTAAGCAAAAACTTGGAGTCTGTGTTTTTCCTCCAAAATGCTACTCAGCAAGACATCAACTGACTTGAGACATACTGAATGGACACTCTTTCTGCTACCATGCCTCTCATTGTCCAGTGCTTCGCTCCACCCCCATTTCCTCCCCATCCCTCTCTTTTCTCCTTCCTTCTTTCAGGCCCTTCCGTGCTCATTCCTTTTCCTTCCCCCTGTAACAACCTAGTGATCTCAATATAGTAACTGTGAGGGCTGGAGACTAGTCTCAGATGCCTTCTTTAGCTTTCCAAAGCATTTCTTTTCCTAGGATTTACCCCCAGTCTTAGAACAAACATAAAGGAGTATGACTCATTGTCAAAGAGCTCTTTTCTCCTGCCTATGGGTTTCAGAAAGTTGAGCATACAGTCCTGTTGTTTATGGACAGAAAGCCTGCTTAGTTTATATTCTACGGGGGAGTCTCCTAATGGCACACTAATTAGCTGAACCCCATATCCAACACTTAACAGAGACCTCACAGTATACTTGCACATTTTCTAGCATCTGGAAATTCACAAGTTGTCCTCTGACATGTGATACAGTATTAAGATATATTCACTGTTCATAAATCCAGTGCTACAAAGAGCGAAAATGAGGATGAGAAGGAATATCTTTGTTTTCCCTTGAAATAAGACTTAAAAGCCCAACTCCTTCTATCCTCTGTGATATGAAAAAATTAAACCAACAAGCTTTTTATTTAAAATAGATTCACATAAAGTATGATTTCATGGATGAAGAATTAAGCTCCAAAAGAAGCTGCCCTCTGACTTCACTCCTTAATGAGTGTGATTTATCATAGTATGAGGAGTTTCATATCAAAAGGAAATGGGTATCCCTAAGACATTTGGAAAATTTCTTCTTTGGTGCAAGGCTTCCTAAGTCAAGGTCATATGTAATATCTACAAAATTGACATCCAAATAATCACTAATACTAGAATGACATACAGGACATAGGAAGTTCTTGATCAGTACTTATTCTTGACTATAAATTAAATATTCTCAGATAAAAACAATTTATTTTCTGTATTACCTTTGGGCCCAGAGGGGACACCACTAAGAGAGGGGTCCACATCATCAATTATCAACTGAGAAGGCAGCTAGAGCATCTAGCACCTCCTTACATTGCTATAAGTGAAGATGATAATGGAAACAGAGCTGACACCTGGCATGGATGCCACTTAGTCTAATCGACAGAAGTTATTTGCAAACCACTATAAAAGAACGATGATGCTTCAGTGGCCAAGAAGTCCATGTAAACTGTATTAAATATAGGTTCAGGAACATGCTAGGGGATGTGAGGGAGGTCATAACAATAGGTGAGATATTCCTTATCTCTTGGACCAGACAAAGACTGGAGATGGAGTGGGACTGAACTCCCTTCTTCCCAGGCCTTGGCATGTTATCATCCTTCTAGCTTTTCACAGTACAATGCCTGGAAGATGCTTCTGTCTTGGTAGGTTTATTACAGTGGGATGACCTTGGGTCCTTCTAAAGGTGGCTGTGATATGCTACCTTCTTCAAGTCCAGGGAGTACTATGCAGTGGCCACCAAATCGATAAAGGTGAACATTGCAGTATTTGGTCTTGAAAAAGACATTTGAACAACCAAACAAAAGTGTGGGTATCTGAGAAGTTAGACTGATTCAGTTACAGCTGTTGCCACATTTGATCTGGAAAAAAACCAGGGAAAGTAAAGGACAATGTAGAATATGAAAGTAAATATTAATTTAGTTTACTCATGTGTAAGAATATGTGATGCAACTGAGGCACAGCGCCATATTATAACAGCCATGTTGATAAAGTCACCTAGCATGGATTTTCTGGGTTGCAATAGGTGTTTTTCACAATGTAGCAAGTTAGGTTCATTTAACCAATGGAGATACTGATGTCCATTTAAACCCTGTGACCACCCACTTAATCTGAACCTGTCTTCCTTTTAGGAGGTTTTGTGCTCAATACAAAAACTCTTTTCAGAGCTAACATTCAAATAATTATTTCTTAGTCTTGAGAAATTATCATGGTACAAAATAAAAATAGCAGTATTTTATAATTCTGTGCAAGACTATTAAATATAAAACACTTATAACATATAATCTAAGGATAATATGGTTACTTTTGAACTGGGAAGAGGAGAGTATGATTGAATTTCTATCTTTACAGCAAAGGTTAAATACAATTTTTACAGGAAAAAATTAGCAACAATACATGCGTCATGGACTTCAGAGCTACCTAGGAAGAGAAATTCACTATATTTCCTGTTTACTGAGGAATGCAGTTGACTTGCTAGAAATGGCAACTGCATGTTGGGGAACACAGCTGTGGGGACTCATACAGCCAACACAGTACAGGGCATCTACTCTTTGCACTCACTCTCTGGGGTTGGTTGCTACTTGCAGATAACTAGGGCACAGGTTGCCTGTGGGGATGGAACCTGCTTAGGAAGCTAGTACAGGAATGTTTAGATCGTCCACATCCTTGACCACATACGAAGACTCATTCCTGCATGGCTTCACCTCTCAATGACAAACTTCAAATATATATTCCTATGGAATCCTCTGGCCCAACCTCAAAGTTGCCTTGACTGCCTAAATATCAATGGAATCAGAATCAGACTAGATACCTTAAAGGTATAATTGCTTGCACAGGAGTTCTCAGAAGGCTACATTCATGTTTATCTTCTTGCCACAGGGTTTCTGGCTATCATTACCTTTTCTGTACACAGAAATTCAAGATGCCTTTTTCTTTGGCATAGTCTATAATATTGAAAAGACGTCATAAACCCAGAGCCATCTGACGGGTAATCAATGGTGATTACTCGGCCATCTTGTTTGACTACAAAGGTGGGAAGATTCCTTGACCTTGGCAATAACTGTCAGCACATTTCTTTGGACTCTGAAATCAGATCTCCAAAGATCGACAACAGCAAGTTTGACGATTCTCTTTGAATTTTCATCCAGCTCCTCAGTGATTTTGTTTACTTCCAAGCTCCGAGCAAAACTAACTGCTAAATATGCATAGGAAAAAAATCAGTAAATTAACAATCCATGAGAAAAATTGTAAGGCCTTCTTTTTAAAGATGTCTAATAAAATTCACTATGATTTCAGAACAAAGTCATTTTATGCAAAACAAATGATGTGAAAACAGGAAGAGGTTCTGTGCCACTGTCTCTGACTTAAGAATAGATAGCCAGTTGCCCATTCCCAAGTATTAAGTATGACATGGTACCCACCCTTAAAACAAAACACAACAAAAGAACTATCTACAGCCTAAATCCTAGCCTTGGATTGTTTCTTGCTGGTGAAACACTGAAGACATGGCTAAAGGCTCTGAAATGGGGGAGATCATCCTGCATTATGTCCCTAGACTCTAAATACAAACACAAGTAATACAACAGTGACAAATACCCAAGAAGAGAAGGTCACCCTGCCTCCTAGAAGACATTGAAGTGACAGGACCACACGTCAAGGAGTGCCAGCAGCCAGCAGGGGCTGTAAAAGACAACGGATGGATTTTCCCAGGTAGCCTTGGGAGATTGTTTCTAATATCCCAATTTCTTCCTAGAAATACCAATTCTAAACTTCTGGCCTCAAGAACTGTGAGAAAATAAATATCAGTAGTTTTAGGCTAACAAGTCTGATAATATGTTACTGGAACTTTAGAAGACAAATCTACTTTCTGTAGATCAGAATAAGGACTACAGCTTCCTACCCAGCAGGTGTTGATTTCAGGCTAATGAGCACTCTTTTAAAAAGAGATGCAAGGCACTCTAGGGCATTTGAGATGACTTTCCATCTTCTTAAGGCAGCATATTAACTTTATTTATCAGGCGGGCTGCTGACACTTAGGCAACCTTAACAGCAGCATATTAGATGCCAGAAAGTAAGAGTTCTGAGTCCTGATCGGGAAGGAGGTCTAGTCAGGAAAAAACCCAGCAAATGTCTCCATAGTGAGGAAAGACAATTTTTTCCCAAGGTGGTATGTTAAGGATCAGGGGGGGTAAAATCAGACATTCATTCCTAATGATTTTCTATGTCTATAAAAACAGATTTAGTTTTATTTTAGATTTAGGTTTTCTGAGTCTTATTTTCTTCACCTACAAAATGAATCCATTGGTTACACTCAGGAATTCTTTGATCCTTAACAATCTATGGTTTCATCCAACCCTGAATAGAAAAGAAAACATATACACCAGTCTAATAGAGTTTGTGATCACCTTTATGGGTGTTAAGCATCCTACTCTCTAAACTGCAGATACCTGGTAAAGGACCCTCAGGAGAGAAGGAGGGAGGAAGAGAAGAGAAGAAGTGAAAGACAGTGAGAAAAGGACAGAGTGGGGGAAGGGAGGTACAGAGAGAGAGAGAGAGAGAGAGAGAGATTCCTTTATCCTAAGAGCATCTGGATGAAATAATACATAACACGTGATAATACATGAGTTTATCAGTCTTTCTTATAGCTCTATCCATTTTCTAATTGTCTGAGGTAAATAATATATAGAGTCTTTTTTATAGTTCTCTATACAGTATTAAAACCAACTTCTTGAGAGGAGGGGCTAGAACACTTTCATCACAGAATCTTCACACATTACTCTTCTTGTTACTGTGACAAAATGTCTAACAAAAGCAGCTCAAGGGAAGAAAAGATGGTTTTGTCTTACTGTTTCTGGACACATAGTCATTGTAGTGGGGAAGGGATGGTGATGGCTAGCCCCATGGCAGCAGGAAGGTGAGGTGGTTCATCACGGGCATCTTCCATGAGAAGCCAGATAGATAGATGAGTTCTGATACTCAGCTCATTTTCTCCTTTATATTCAGTTTAAGATTTCATCACATGGGCTAGGACGAACTTCCTTCTTTGGTTAAACATTTCTGGAGACTTCTTTACAGGCATCTGCAAAGGTGTGAGCCCATGGTTATTCTAAATTCAGTTGGGTTGACAATGAGTATTAACCATTATACCTTGCAGCCAAGATTTTAAGTATTAGTACAAGTGTGTGCTTCAGAAATACCTACTAGGTAGAGGGGAGGGCAGCTACCTGCTTGCTCATTTAAAGTAAGATATTGGAGGAGAAGCATGCAGTATAACATGGCAGACAGTTGCTCAGGAAGAAGAGCAAAATGCAAACGAGATAGAAAAAATAAAACTCTCACACAACAACAAAATAACCACCATCTGAAAATCCTGGGTCTTATAGTAAAGGCAAGCACAAATCATCTGGAATAGATATTTCCTCATAGTTTAAACACTTTGTCATGTTTTCTTTGGGAAGGAGAAAGTTGGATATGTTTTTATTTTTTACATTTATTTATTTATCAAGTGTGTGAGTGTGTGTGCTTGCAAGCATACAGGTGCTATGGCACATGTTTGGAGAAACACACACATTTGAAGAACGATAGAATTTACATATATGTGTATATCAATAAATAGAGAAAAAGAGAACATAACTTTGATAGAGAGCAAAGGGATATACATGGAGGGTCAGGAGGGAAGAAAACGATGGGGTAAATAGTGCATTATATTATAATCAGAAAAACATTAAAAATATATTAAAAAAAGAAGACAACATGGGGGAGTAGGCATGCTCCTTCTCTGGACTGTGTGAGTTGCTTTACCCACTGTGCCATCTCACAGGCCCATTTGGTGCTTTTTATTAAAGATTTAAAAAAATGATCTCTATAAAGTACCATAAAATATTAATTAAAATGAAAGAGACATAATTATGACTGGGGCCTAGTAGAGGAAGTAGAAACAAGTACTGTGCTACATTTGAACACCTTCCATGTTTTTTAATGTGTCAAATGGTTACTTATAAAATCACACTATCCAGTGGATTTCAATAAAGGAATTTCATCTATTTTCTATTGAAAATGATAGTGAAGAAGACCATCAATCAATGAGACACTAAAGAAAGAAATGAGCATTGGGTTGGGTGATTATTTTTTTCATGATCTTTCCTGTCAGCATCTTAAAAGAAAGGGTCCCACTATTATGGAAGAAAATATGGTGAGCAAAGCCTGTTATACCTGCAAAACTGCTCTATAGGAGCAATAATACAACTACAGACTTTGAGATGACATGTAGACAGTCGTGGATTTAAAAGTAATTAGAGAGCTCTTGACTTGCAGCATCTGTAGAAAGGGCATGAATACCAAGATAACAACAATCCATCCAGACACATGAGCTTGTCCTGAAAGCCTCTTGCCCATCTCGAATGCAAAGAATTAAAGTGTTTTCATGTATCCGAAGCAACATCAATATCTGAGTGGGGGCGGGGCTTGGGCAGAGTGAAGAAGACTCAGTGGGCTGCATGGCAATGCGGGTTTGACAGCCCAATTTTGATTCCCAGAACCCACATAAAGTTGAAGAGAGAGAGTGGACTCTACAAGGTTGTCCTCAGACCTTCATATATACACTGAGTAACATGTATGCATATGTACATACATACATACAAACATACATACATATACACAGAACACACACTACATAAAGTATTTCCAAACAGAGATGTGGGATGCACTTCCAAACCCTTTTTAGCAAAACCTTCTGTCATTTATTTTATTCAGATACACTGAGGTCTATAAAATGTATCTTTAAATGAGTGACTATTGCATAATTAAGGTAGCTATGCTTTACCTAGTAAATCATATTTCTTTCATTTTAAATTGATGATCTACTTCTTAAATCTGGTCTTGGTGATATGTGGATCCTTATTAATCTGTCTGTGGTTACAAACATGATCAAGTCTATGCTACTACCTTGACCCATTTTTCTCACAATAGGATGTATTTAACTTCTACCTAGAACTTTCTTTACATCTCTAGTCCTTTTGTACTTCCTGTTGAACCATTTTGACAATTTATACTTCCTTCTCCAAGTGCTTTCAAAATCTGTCCCATTGCCTGTTTCTTAGCAAATGATACATCTCTATGGTTCTACCAGATACCAGAGTATTTATTTCTCTTGTTTTGCTCTGGCTCACTATGAAATTATTATTTTCCAATATCTACTTCTCTGGGCCATATCATGAGAGCAGTAGAGGAGGGGAAAGGTCCTTGAACTTGTCACGGCATTGCTCTTTTTTAATATGGGAATAGAACTTCATCCAGAGTTAGAGGCGGAGTTGCATATCGCTCTTAAGTTCAGAGTGAATTATATCTCAAAAGACTTAGGACAGTGTTTCCCAACCTATGGGTCATGCCACCTTTGAGGGCTGAATGACTCTTTCACAGGGGTCACCTATTAGATAGCCTATATATCAGATATTTGTATTACAATTCACAACAGTAGCAAAATTACTGTTATAAAGTAGGAACGAAAATAATTTTATGGTTTGGAGTCACCATAACATGAGAAACTGTATTAAAGGGTTGCAGTATTAGGGAGGTTGAGGACCAGTAAATTAGGAGCTCTTAGTTCCATCGAGAAATTCAGACCCTCCCGAAAAGAGGCATCATAATCAGTTACAATCACGGGAAAATTGAAAATGAACACTCCTCCTCTACCCAACCGCTACACAGTCAACAGCTAGCTAGTGGACAAATTATTTCTAACAGTTAAGCAATGGTCTGTCTCCCAAGCCCTGCTTTCCATCATGAGCTGAGTAGTGATGCCTACAGGGACACACTTTCCCCAAAAGACATGTAGAGAAGATGAAACTTCACAGTGGCTTGGCTCTGGGGATTCAGAATCTGGAAGATTCCTTATTTGCATTCCTAGTACTCTAGAATTTTCTTATTCAGTTACCTAGAGGGCAGAAGACTGTGACATACTGAGTCAATGTTATCATCTGATATTAGTCTTAAAGGATAAGCCTCTAGAGCCCTCCACTTGTTCTTTAAGGAACAGGTGGGTTAGTCTTAGGATATTAGAAAGAACCAGAGGCAAAGTCACCGATTCAGTAGGAAGAGAGTAAAGACTAGCACAGGGGATGGGATGGGTGCTGATGAAAGGAAGCATGTTGAGTGAGGCAGGCTTCTCTGCTCTTCGGAGAGAAAGGACCTGTATGGAATCCAGAATCAGAGACATTCTCTTCCTCCACAAAACAAACAAACAAATAAGTAAAATCAATAAACAAGAGCCAAGTAGGCTGTGTGCTCTCCTAGTCTCTTCTTTCTCACAAAGTCCTTAGCTGGTTGGAGGTCTGAATGAGAACGGCTCCCATAGGCTCATAGATTTGAATGCTCAGTGGTGATGGAGTGGCACTATCTGAAAGGGTTAGGAGCTGTGGCCTTGCTGGAGGAAGTGTGTTCCTGGGGATGGGCTTTGAGGTTTCAAAGCCCCACTGCAAAACATAGAGCCTCTTTCTCAACCTATAGGTCAGGATGTAGCTCTCAGCTACTGTTGCAGTGCCTGCCTTGCATGCTACCATTCTGCCCTCCATGATGATAGTGCACTAACACTCTGACAGTGTAAGCTAGCCCCCAGTTAAATGCTTTCTTTTATAAGAGTTGTCTTAGTCATGATGTTTCTTCACAACAAAAGAATAGTGACTAAGACACCTGTCCTTGCTTCTGAGATTCACAGGGGTCCCCGATTCATTGGACAGTTACCTTTTTGATAGCTCTCAAGGCTACTTTTTGTCCTTCCTTCCATTTCAATCACCATTTTAAAAGCCACAGCACAGCTAATACTATAAAAATCAAAGCAGGAAAAACTAACTGTGACAGTAGAACTTGAGCAAATTGAAGATTCAGGTCAAATCAAATTTGTCAAACTAAAGGAAAAGACATTTACTTTGTTAACCCAGTTACCTCTACGTGGATTTTAATTATGGCAAAGGAAACAAAGGCCAGACTTGCACTTATACATCTTAAGCTTTTGTTCTGTGTTTGGTAGTGGTAAGCTTTGTGACCAAAGGCAAGTCACTTAACTTCTCTGAATATATTTATGTTTCTTGTTGTTGTAAAATATGGATAAGTAATGCTTGTTCTACATGATTTGTATCTCCATTTTTGTTCATTTTATGGCACCAAGTACATAAAGCAAATAAAAATAAGAGACACTATAGAAAATCAAGCTAAACAAACCCTGCCCCAGCTTGTCCATAATAGCATGCTCTAAACTCTGAAAAATCTTTCCAAAAAACTGTCTTTACATCATTGAGGTGGTAGGCAAAATGTTATTAACCCAAGATCTATAATGCCTTTGGAAGATCTGTGTAATCAGCCACTTCTCTTATATTTTACTCATCCAGCTTTGTTGGAAATAATAGAAAATATTTGTTTTCTCTATCTGTTATCATATACTGGATTTGTGCAAAGAAATGACTGAATGGTCCTAATTTCCAAGACATTAAAAGGAGGTAGAAAGGTGTGTCAATAGGAGCTCAAGAAGATAGGTTTGATGTAGCCCTGATGTTATTCCCCACTAAAAGCACAGCCTTAGCCAGGTGGTGGTGGCACATACCTTTAATCCCAGAACTCAGGAGGCAGAGGTAGGTGAATCTCTGTGAGTTTGAGGCCAACCTGGTCTACAAAGCAAGTTCCAGGACAGCTGGGACTGTTACACAGAGAAACCCTGTGTGGAAAACTAAAAATAAAAACACAGCCATTTATATCCGTTGCTCCAATCTGAGCATTCAACCGATAGTCTGCTACACAACCAAAGATAAGTATGACTTGCTAAATTATTGGATTGTAAAGAGTGTCTTCCTGTATTCATTTGTGTATGTAAGTATAGGTATGTATATATGCGTACTGTACATAGACATAATACGCAGTCAAACTGTCCTGTGTAAGGCTAAGGAAGTTTGATTTGTTTGTCTGTTACAGAGATAGCTGGGACTGGATCTGTATTTCAGCAGGTAAAAGCCAGTATGTTTCTCACCTCTTCTGCTGAGGGCAATAGCTGTGACTCACATCCACAGCACTTCCCCAGGCTGGAAGGTTTTGATGTGATTTAGAAGTGGATGTGGCATACCTCATTTCCCATCACATTGTGAACTCTCTTCTCACTCATAGGCCATCTCACCTTCACTGCCACATCCCCGATAACACTTATTTGCAGCATATGACTCTGCTGGGCCCTCACAGAGGGAGCCCTGGCTTTGTTCGTTGATTGGTAAGTGGAAATTCATCATGGGAACACTGGAAAATAGCAGGCCAGACAATATCATCACCTGAAAAGTTCTGCAGTTTGTAGAGGATGGATGTCCTTTCTGAGCAACTTCAGGGGTCAAAGGAAGTTTTTGATACTTTTACTCAACACAGTCACTCTCAGAAGGCTTACAATGAGTCGAGGGAGCCTCATGAACTCACCACTTTCTAATGAGACCCATATGAGGCAGGTAACATTGTCACCTCTGCTCTATGCAGATGAGAGAGTTGAGGTGTACAGATATTGAGTCTGCCCCAAATGAATAAATGGTGAATCCAGGATTCAAACCCGAGTTCTTCCACTTCAGCATCCATGTTCTAGAGCATTTGCTTTTACCTCTTCTAGCAGAAAGTCTACCAAGAAATGTAAATTTTAGTAATGTGCCAAGGTATGCAGTCCATGAACATCAGCTGCTTAAATTCTTAACCTCTTATTAGCTGCTCATGTAAAAGTACCTGTAGACAGTTCCAGTGAGTAGTTGACTATTTAATATATTTCTATTTAAGAAGAAATTAAATCTTATTTTTAATTAACAATGATACCATATAAGACCTGGCCTTTCATGTATATTTTTTAGCGTCAATTCTGCCCCATCTTGTATGCTGGAGATAGAAATCAGTCCCACTGCTCATGACACCACACCTGAGCATTCTCTGGACAGGGAGGCTGACTCAAGCGCTGAGGGTCATCTGCTCCTTTCTATCCTGAAGACCCTAGGAATCATCTCCCAGTCTTCTCATTCTTTGGACCTGCTTTTTTTTGTGCCATTTCCTTGTGTTGGCTTCAACCACACAGTGTTGTCCATCCATCTTATCCAGCCCATACATTCTCTGAATATAACAAGTGTTCTTTTTAGGCTGGTAACCTTTGGAGTATTTGTTATACAGGTTTAGACAACATCTACAGAGTCACTGCAGCATCACTGGAATGTTTTCAGAATCTTTTAACTTTTAAATTCATCTCAAGTTTACTTAATATTACCAATTAAAATGGAGCTTGCTTAATATAATACTTTCAAGACCCATCCATTTTCCTAAAAATTTCATCATTTAATTTGGGTTTAGAGCTGACAAAATTGTATACATGAATCATGTTTTCATCATATGCTCATTAGGTGACAGGCATGTCAGCTGGCTCCATTTTCTGGCTATTGTAAATATAGAAGAAATAAACACAGCTGTAAACATCTAAAGAAAACCAAGAAGGAGACTGAAGACGGTGAAAAGACAGATGACAAGAAAAGGATGGGAGCAAAATTATATGAGTGATAAGACAGTAGGAAGGAGGCTGGGCAGGGGACAGAATGGAAACAAAGAAAGATGATAGGCAGTAGGGAGGGTGGGAGAATCAACTCCAACCATTTCTGCTTGAAAATGCTATGATTTCAACTAAGACATCGCATGCTGATTAAAAATTAGGGGGAGAGTTCCTTTGAATTCGCATCTTTCTCAATATAACCTTCTTTCTCAGTCCCATTTCCTGCCAGCTCCTTTGAAGGGCATGTCTGCCATTCTTCTCAGCCTACGCCAAGCTTGGTGTGGATTTTTCATACTTACCACTTCACACGCAGGTCAGTCACTGAGGACAGTCTTTTAAACCCATGTTTGGCTGCATCAGCCTGAGTTTTCATTTCTGTTTTGGTTTAGTTTTCATCTTTATTGACTTACTCTTTAATCTTTACCGTGCCTTCTTATTCTGGTTGGTCAAGCTTCCTTAAGTGTCAACCCTCAGCCTCCAATCTGGATTTTTTTTTTTTTGATGCGTTTTGACACAGCCTCATGTCTTCCTGTGACACTTCTTGTTCCACAAGATTTCTGGTGGTTTTATTATTTCAGGTATTGCTTCTAAGCCCTCTCTGTTTCATGATCTATTGTTGTTGCCCACTGATTCTTTGGTGGAGCCCACCTAACCCTGAGCTAAAAGTGGTCCCAGTTCTTAAAATCTACTTGTATACATTTCCATAAGAACATCTAATAAATATAAACCTTAACATGACTACAGATTATTACTGAACTTTATCACAAAAATCTTCCTTATAACAGTAAATGATGCAGCTGCGCAGTCATCTTTGACTCTTCTTCATTTTTTAACTTAGTTCTATATTAAATTTATTTGTGCATGCATGTGTGTATGCACTTGAAAGTGTGTGTGTGTATGTGTGTGTGTGTGTGTGATGGATGTGTGCATGCTGTGGCACATATGTAGAGGTCCAGGGACAATTTGCAAGAGTCCACCATGTAGGTCCTAGGGGATCCAACTCAGGACATCAGGGTTGATAAAAATCACCTTTACCCACTGAGCCATCCTTCATGCCCCAATCCCTTTTCCTAATCTAACACCCACTTAATACTTTAAATCCAGTAAGTTTCATATGACATTATTTTTAACATGTATTCCAAATATTGTCATATTATTTCCAACTCACCTTCCTAGCAACCTATGTTGATATTTATTCCCACCACTAGAATCTAAACCCCTGGGGGCCTCAAACATTACTTGGAACATAAAACATCCTAAATATACACCTTTTGATAAATTTACTGGATCATAAAGGAAATAGGTTAATAAAATTTTCCCTGACAAAAATGTGTTAAGAATAATGTCTAAAGATGTGATTCTGGAAGTTGAAATTGGGGGATTTGGAGAATGTCTTAGTTGGGTTTGTGCTGTGATATAACACTGACCAAAATCAAATTGAAGAGGAAAGGGTTTATTTCAAATTACAACTTCTGGGTCATGGTCCCTCTCTGAGAAAAGTTAGGTAGCACTCAAGCAGAAACCTTGTTTTAAGAATTGATTTGGAAATAATGAGGGAATGAATGTTGCTTGCTGGCTTTCTCCCTTTGCTTTCTTATGAAATCCACAACCACCAGGAATGCACTGACCAAAGTGGGCTTCCATACCAATCATCATTTAAAGAAATGTACCATAACATGCCCACAGGCAATATGACAGAGATCATTCCTCAGCTGAGGATTCCTCCTTCTAGTTGACAAAAAACTAAAAGCACAGAGGACCTCACAGATTATTTTCTATTTCTGAAGTCCATTGAAGTCTAATGCGTTTGCTTCTGGATTACTATTTAGATGTTAAGGTAAGCCTTAGAGATTTCATATTTACGGTAGTTTATCATGTATAATGATGTGTTACCAGAAAAGGCAAGCCAAGGCCACCATCTAAATATAGCTTGCAGCTTGCTTTCCCTATAACTTATCTACAAATAGTTTTTATATTCATAAAGGATAAGATAAAACCAGAGACACTACATGCCATGTTGGCCTACAACATGTATAACATGCATATTAACTTAAAATATTCTCACCTTATTAGAAAATAAGTTCTGATAGGCTTTTTTATTCAAGACCTTATTTCACAAAGCACTTTTAGAGAAAGATACAGAAGTTTTCCACACTCTCCTTCTCCACATTGAGTTTAGCCTTCTCCATTCTCAGTAACTTTCAAGAATAAAGGTTGTATTGCTTTGAAATGACTTGAAAATGCCAGTATTTTAAGATGGGGGTTTGATGAGGTTGATGATGGAGAAGCAAGTGCCCCGAAGCTCCATGGACCTAATGAAGACAATTCATATAAAATCCATAAATAATACAAGTGCTTCTAATTGACGCAACCAGGGTCAATTAAATTTCATGCCAAAGGACATTAAGGAGAGACACAATTGTTGAATATTAAAGATTTGAAAGAAGTAACATCTGTGATTCATTGTTCATTTAATATAAAATTTATGGCATCCATTTTAAGATAGAGTAATTTTCCATTTCCTGAGGGGTTTACATATTTTACCTTCTTCTTTAGCTTGTAGATATAATTTTATATCCCAAGTTTAAATTCCTATTTCATCTGTCCAAATTGAAAACCAATTAAAATATTAAACATTAAGATACTGAATTGATTATGTTAGAGGAAAACTATTAAGTAAAATATTAATGAAAATATTATGAAAATGTTTGGGGCTGTATTAAATATTTACTGGCCATTGCTCTCAATAAATTAACAGTGTTGCCAACATGTTTATTACTACTGTCATTGCTTTAGAGAGTGGACACCAAAATAGCCACTGAATGTGAACAAATGAAACTTCCAAATGAATATTACTTCATGTAATGAGTTTTTTCTTACCATCTTAAATATTAGCTTTTAGTTCATTCAATGTGCATAACATGGTGCATTATGAATTTAAATCAAGGCAAGAGTTATATTTTTAAGGTTATCTTTGCTGTTATTCTAAGATAAAAGAAGCTTTTCAAGTTAAATAAACAAGCACAGTTCGAGCAGCAATTCTCTTACTCTGTCAGAAGGCTACCCTTCTTTAGCATCCACATCTCTCTGTGAATGATAACACTAGGCTTTTTCTTTTTTAGGAAGTCACTGTGACCACCAGAAATTGTATGCAAAAGGCTTGATGGGACTGTCCATCAATGTATTTCAGCTTTCCCTGATGAAAAGCAAGCCTTTTGCCAGAGACCAGTTGGGAGGACCTTCTCTCTTAAGTGGAATGATTTCCAGGAGGAAAGGACTGTTGATGTCCACAGAGACATTACCCATCAGTATGTCTGTGTCCTTCTACACCTTGGCTTCTCCCTACTGGTAATCTACTTCCTCACTGTGGAGATGCCCTGCATACTGCCAAGTCACTTACTTCTTCTCTTCCCAGCACATGTCTGGCAAATTTTCCATAAGTTTACCGGGATCAGTTTCTTTTGGAGTTTTTTATTTATTTTTTTATCATAGGTGAGCAGATTCATAGAGTTTACATGTACATTCACATGAAGCCTGAGTAGAACATGAGTCACATTTTAAAAGAATAGAGTAGATAAAAATTGGTAAAAACAAAAAAAAATATATTTTTACTGTATTCTTATCCATATTGTCTCTCTGTCTCTTACTGTGTGTCTTTCTGGCTCTATCCCTCTGTCTCTCTCTGTCTGTCTCTCTCTTTCTCTGTATGTCTGTATATGTGTCTTCATGTGTGTTATCAAGCTTGCATAATCAAAGCTAAAAACATGTTCCAACTGTGAATATTCTATGTTCTCAGTAAGAAGTACTACTCACATTGTTTCTTGTGTATTGATGTTAACCTAGCATTCCAGGATGACCTATCTGGCTGCAAACAAGTGCTCTCCAGCCAACTGATATTTATTTGACTGTGTGAATCCTGTTAGCTAATGTTGATACAGCAAATACCACTGAAATGAGAGTCAACACTGAGCAAACACACCAGCTTAATCAAAACAATGAACAACATGTTTAACAACAGCATTTTTCCTCACAAAGTACATGTGCAAACTAAGATTTTTCTTATTTCATTTTTTGGTGTTTTGTCTATAAAAGTAGAGAGTTTCAGAGAGAACTACAAGGCCTGGAAAAAGGATCATCCTTAAGAAATAGTAGCAGCTTCTATTTATATTGCTTAGTATTGCTCACATTTTCAGTCAGTTCTCTGACAAACCAAAAGAGTGCTACCCAGGTGAGAACATTGAGACTCAATGAGAAAAGGATGACTGGCCCACGGATACTCCTCACTTTGAAGCGAGAGGCCCAGATATGAACTGAGGTACCTTAGCCATCAGAACCTATGATGTTAGCCAATGCACTACTTAAAATCAGTGACATATTTCATACTTTGTTCATTACTCCATGAAGAAATACTAGAATATAATAGGACAAGAAAAAATGTATACAATGCTGGATAGTCATCTTGAACTGTTGAATATAACGTGTAATAATTAACTTATGGCTACAAAAGAAACACATTGAAGGCTCTCTTTAACAACAAAATCTAAAAGACGTTTTAAGAGCACATTTTAAGCATCAAAAGGTAAAAGAACAGTGGTATAATTTCTATCTGCTGCTATCCAGGCCTTTAACATTGCATTAAAATTAAAATTTTCTATAAGTTAAAATATTTATTTCATGGCAATAGAAAGAAGAATGGTCTTATTAAAGTACCCCTAAAAATGCCCTAACTGTCATCATAGAGCCTTCATCCAGTAACCAATGGAAGCAGATGCAGAGATCCATGACCAAGCACCAGGCCGAGCTCAGGAAGTCCAGTCAAAAAGAGAAAAGAGGAATTCTATGAGCAGGGCTGGGTCGGGGGTGGGGGTGGGTGTGTCAAGATCATGGGAGATCTTTCCATTTTCTGACCTCTTCTTCCATTTCTCTTTTCAGGGACTTAAAGTTCTTGTCATATAGGTCCTTCACTTGCTTAGTTAGAGTAACCCCAAGGTATTTTATATCATTTGTGCTATTGTAAAGGGTGCTGTATCTTTGATTTCCTTCTCAGCCTGTTTGTCTATTGTATATAGGAGGGCTACTGATTTTTTTGAGTTGATCTTGTATCCTGCTATGTTGCTGAAGGATTTTATAAGCTGTATCAGTTCTTTGGTGAATTTTTGGGGTCACTCATATATATACTATCATGTCATCTGCAAATAGGGAAAGCTTGACTTCTTCCTTTCCAATTTGTATCCCCTTAATCTCCTTATGTTGTCTTATAGCTCTGGCTAGAACTTCAAGTACTATATTGAATAAGTATGGGGAGAGGGGACAGCCTTGCCTTGTTCCTGATTTTAGCGGTATTGGTTTGAGTTTCTCTCCATTTAATTTGATATTGGTTGTTGGCTTGCTGTAAATTGCCATTATTATGTTTAGGTATGTTCCCTGTATTCCTGATCTCTCCAAGACCTTTATCATGAAGGGGTGTTGGATTTTGTCAAATGCCTTTTCTGCATCTAGTGAGATGATCATGTAGTTTTTTTCTTTGAGTTTGTTTATGTAGTGTATTACATTGACGGACTTTCATATGTTGAACCACCCTTGTATCCCTGGGATGAAGTCTACTTGATCATGGTGGATAATTGTTTTCATGTATTCTTGGAATGTGTTTGCCAGTATTTTATTGAGTATTTTTGCATCAATGAGGGAGATTGGCCTGTAGTTCTCTTTCTTTGTTTGCATCTTTGTTTGGTTTAGGAATCAGGGTAATTGCAGCCTCATAGAAGGAGTTTCCTAATATTCCTTCTGCTTCTATTGTGTGGAACAATTTAAAGAGAATTGGTATTAAGTCTTCTCTGAAGATTTGGTAGAATTCTGCACTGAAACCATCTGGTCCTGGGCTCTTTTTGGTTGGGAGACTTTTAATGACTGATTCAATTTCCATAGAGGTTATTGGACTATTTAAATGGTTTATCTGCTCTTGATTTAACTTAGATATGTGGTACCTATCCAGAAAATTATCCATTGCTTTTAGATTTTCCAGTTTTGTGGAGTAGAGGTTTTTGAAGTATGACTGATGATTCTCTGGATTTCCTCATTGTCTGTTGTTATGTACCCCTTTTCATTTCTGATTTTGTTAATTTGGATGCTCTCTCTCTGTCTTTTGGTTAGTTTGGAGAAGGGCTTGTCTATTTTGTTGATTTTCTCAAAGAACCAACTCTTTGTTTCATTAATTTTTTGTATTGTCTTTATTTCTATTTTATTGATTTCAGCTCTCAATTTGATAATTTCAGGCATCTGTTCCTCCTGGGAGACTTTGCTTCTTCTTGTTCTAGAGCTTTCAGGTGTGCTGTTAAGTCACTAGTGAGATTTCTCCAACTTCTTTATGTGGGCATTTAGTTCTATGAATTTCGCTCTTAGCACTGCTTTCATAGTGTCCCATAAGTTTGGGTATGTGGTATATTCATTTTCATTGATCTCTAGGAAGTCTTTAATTTCTTTCTTTATTTCTTCCTTAACCCACAGGTTATTCAGTTGAGCATTATTCAGTTTCCATGAGATTGTAAGATTTCTGGGATTTTGTTGTTGTTGTTGTTGTTGTTGAAATCTAACTTTAAACCATGGTGGTCCAATAGAACACAGGAAGTTATTCCAATTGTTTTGTATCTGTTGAGATTTGCTTTGTGGCCAAGTATGTGGTCGATTTTAGAGAAGGTTCCATGGGGTGCTGAGAAGAAGGTATATTCTTTTTTGTTTGGGTGAATGTTCTGTAGATATTGATTAAGTCCATTTGAATCATAATATCAGTTAAGTCCATTATTTCTCTGTTAAGTTTCAATTTGGCCTATCTGTCCAGAGGTGAAAGTGGGGTGTTGAAGTCTCCCACTATTAATGTGTGGGATTTTACATGTGATTTAAGCTTAGTAATGTTTCTTTTACATATGTGGGTGCCCTTGTGTTTGGGGCATAAATGTTCAGAATTGAAACTTCATCTTGGTGGATCTTTCCTGTGATGAGTCCTCCATCATCTCTTTTGATTGATTTTAGTTTCAAGTCTATTTTGCTGGGTATTAGGATGACTACACCAGCTTGCTTGTTAAGACCATATTGTTGGAATGTCTTTTCCCAGCCTTTTATTCTTAGGAGGTGTCTAACTTTGAATTTGAGGTGTGTTTCTTGTATGCAGCAGAAAGATGGTTCCTGTTTTCATATCCATTCTGTTAGTCTGTGTCTTGTCATAGGTGAATTAAGTCTATTGATATTAAGGGATATTAATGACCAGTGATTGTTCATTCCTGTTATTATTTTTATTTTTTGGTGGTAGTGTGTGTGTACTTCTCTTCTTTGGGGTTTCCTGCTACAGTGTTATCTATTGCCTGTGATTTCGAGGGTGTATCAGACTTCCTTAGGTTGGAATTTTCCTTCTAGTGCTTTCTGTAGGACTGGGTTTGTGGATAAGTATTGTTTAAATCTGTCATTGTCTTGGAATGTCTTGTTCACTCCATCTATGATGATTGAAAGTTTTGCTGGGTATATTAGTCTAGGCTGGCATCCATGGTCTCTTAGTGTCTGCATTATAACTGTCCAGGTCCTTCTGGCTTTCCCCTCTCCCCATACTTACTCAATATAGTACTTGAAGTTCTAGCTAGAGCTATAAGACAACATAAGGAGATTAAGGGGATACAAATTGGAAAGGAAAAAGTCAAGCTTTCCCTATTTGCAGATGACATGATAGGATACATGAGTGACTCAAAAAATTCACCAAGGAAATGATACAGCTAATAAACACTTTCAGCAACATAGCAGGATACCAGATCAACTAAAAAAACTCAGTAGACCTCCTATATGGAATAGACAAACAGGCTGAGAAGGAAATCAGAGATACATCACCCTTTTCCAATAGCCACAAATGATATAAAATACCTTTGGGTTATTCTAACTAAGCAAGTGAAGGACCTATATGACAAGAACTTTAAGTCCCTGAAAAAAGAAATGGAAGAAGATGTCAGAAAATGGAAAGATCTCCCACGCTCATGGATAGGCAGGATTAACATAGTAAAAATATCGATCTTACCAAAAGCAATCTACAGATTCAACACAATGACCATCAAATTACCAACACAATTCTTCACAGACCTGGAAAGAATAATACTCAACTTCATATGGAAAAACAAAAAACCAGGATAGCCAAAATAAATCCTGTATAATAAAACAACCTCTGGAGGCATCACAATCCCCAACGTCAAGCTCTACTATAGAGTTACAGTAGTAAAAACAGCTTGGTACTGGCATAAAAACTGACATGTGGAGCAATAGAATCAGATTGAAGACCCTGACATTAACCAGCACACTTACCAACATATAATTTTTGAAAAAGAAGTAAAAAAATGTACAATGGAAAAAAGAAAGCATCTTCAACAAATGGTGCTGGCATAACTGGATGTCAACATGTAGAAGATTGCAAATAGATCCATGTCTGTCACCGTGCACAAAACTTAAGTCCAAGTGGATCAAAGATCTCAACATAAATCCAGTCACTCTGAACCTGATAGAAGAGAAAGTAGGAAGTACTCTTGAATGCATTGGCACCAGAGATCACTTCCTAAATATAACACCAGTAGCACAGACACTGAGAGAAACAATCAATCAGTAGGACCTGTTGAAACTGAAAAGCTTTTGTAGAGCAAAGGACATGGCCAACAAGACAAAGCAACAGCCTACAGAATGGGAAAAGACCTTCACCAACCCCACATCTGACAGAGGGCTGATATTCAGAATATATAAAGAACTCAAGAAATTAGACATCAAAATGCCCAACAGTCCAATTCAGAAATGGGCTATGGAACTAAACAGAGAATTCTCCACAGAGGAAGTTCAAATGGCTGAAAGACATTTAAGGAATTGCTCAACATCCCTAATTATCCAGGAAATGCAAATCAAAATGACTCTGAGATACCACCTTACACCTGTCAGAGTGGCTAAGATCAAAAACCCAGAAGACAGCTTATGCTGGAGAGGATGTGGAGCAAGGGGAACTCTCTTCCAATGCTTGTGGGAATGCAAGCTTGTACAGCCACTTTGGAAATCAATATGGAGCTCCCTTAGAAAATTGGGAATCCATCTCCTCCAAGACCCAGCTATAACACTCTTGGGCATATACCCAAGGAATGCTGAGTGAGGTAACCCAGACTCAGAAAGACAAACATGGGATGTACTCACTCATAGTAGGATACTAGATGTAAAATAAAGATGACGAGACTGCTACACAAATCCAGGGAGGCTACCTAGAAAATGGGACTCTAGGAAAGACCCAAGGATCACCCAATGACAGAGAAATGGATGAGATCTACATGAACAACCTGGATGACAGTGGGAGTAATGAAGGGCAAGGTTTGAGGGAAATAGAGCTTAGGGGAGCAGGAGATCCCAGCTGGATCAAGAACAGAAAGGGAGAACAAGGAATAACAGACCATGATAAATGAAGACCACATGAGAACAAGAAGAAGCAAAATGCTAGAGAGGTCCCCAGAAATCCACAATGATACATCCTCTGTAGACTACTGGCAATGGTCGAGAGAAAGCCTGATCTGACCTAGTCTGTTGATCAGATAGCCAAACACCCTAACTGTCGTGCTGGAACTCTCATCCAAGAACTGATTGAAATGGATGCAGAGATGCTCGGCCAGGCCCCAGGTGGAGCTCCAGGAGTCCAATTGTGGAGAAAGAGGAGGGACTGTTAAGAGTGTGAATTGTTGAGACCAAGATTGGAAAAACACAGGGACAAACAGCCAGACTAATGGAAACACATGAATTGTGAACCAATGGCTGTGGAGCCCCCAGCTGGATCAGGCCCTCTGGATAAGTGAGACAATTGAATAGCTTGAACTATTTGGGAGGCACCCAGGCAGTGGGATCCAGACCTGTCCTTAGTGCATGAGCTGGCTGTTTGGGACCTTGGGCTTATACAGGGACAGTTTGCTCAGCTTGGAAGGAGGGGACTGGACCTGCCTGTACTGAATCCACCAGGTTGAATTGAATTCCCAGGGGAGTCTTTGCCCTGGGGGAGATGGGAATGGAGGGGAGGGGTTGGGGCAAAGGTGGGGGTGGGGGCGGGAGGGGGGAGGACAGGGGAACCCATGGCTGATGTGTAAAATTAAAACACAAATATAATAAATAAAAAAGGAGAAAAAAATTTAAAACATAAAAAAATAAATATAAAGTTTTTTAAAAAAAAAGATCATGATGAGGAAATCCTCAGAGACAAGTGAACCAAGCTCACAGGAACTCATGAACTTTAGACAGACAGCTATAGGACCTGCATGGAGCCAGAGTAGTCCTCTGCAAATGGGAGACAGTTGTGTAGCTTGGTCTGTTTGAGGGCCTCCTGGCAGTGTGATTAGGATCTATCCCTGGTGTATGAACTGGCTTTCTGGATCCCATTACCTATGGTAGGACACCTTCTCACCCTTGAGACTGGGGGGAGGGGTTGAGTCCTGCCTCAACTGAATGTACCAGGCTTTGCTGTCCTCCCATTTGAGGCCTTACCCTTTTGCAAGAGCGAATGAGGGGTGGGTCAAAGGAAGGGTTGGGCAGGGATGAGGAGAGCAGAAGGAGCGATGATAGGGGGATCTGTGGTTGGTACGTGAAATGAATAATTAAAAAAAAAAAAGAAAGCAGAATGGTGGTATGCAAATCCCGAGAAGGGATAGGAGAGGTGGGAGAGAGAGAAGATGGATAATGGGGACAGAGAGAGGGTTATCAAACTGTAATCTGTAGAATAATTGTGATGGACAACAATTAATTGTGTATTTCAAAATAGTAAATAAAACTTTAGATGTTTCCAACACAAAGAAATGACCAATGTTGGATAAGACTGATACATCATTTACTCCATTTTGGGTATTAAATATTGGATAAGTATATTGACATATCATACTCTACCTCACAAATATGTCCAATTATATGTTAATAAAATTTAAAAATAAAAATGCCTAGAAATTACCTTTACACAATTCTGTATCAATGAGTATGTGATTTCATGTTATACAAGAAAGGAATTTTGTTACAAATGTAAATGAATGAAAGTGTAAGTCATATCTCAGTAAAAGACCCAGAGTTATCAAAGTGGTGGTATCCCTCAAGTCACTAGAAGCGACAACACTTGGGAATCTGTTGAAAGTACAAACTCACTCGGTAAATGAGAAGTCATGAGTGTAAAGCCCACAATCTGTATCACTAAGCCCTCCCTTAGCAACTATTCCATAGCAACCATTCAGGTTCACTGCGAGTTACAAACTGGGCTCCACATCACACAGGGTAGATGATAGAATGAACTGTTAATGGTTCAGTTTTGTTTTCCCATCAGCATCTCCTTATTTCTAGGAGCAACCTTAACAGTAGTCTAGTAAACACATGGAACAAATACAGCTGTAGTTTATACTTTATACTTTTGATCTTTCCACACCTACCTTGGGGGCAGGGAACCTAACAGGCAATTTCAGGGTCTTTTTCCATTGTTCAAAGAACATCCTTGGTTTTAAGGGAGGATGGTTTATTACATCAGATGGTAACAGGAAGTTATCTTAGGTCTTCTGTTTATGCTGGTCACCACTGAAGAAGCCAGTAGCTTCCCAGGTCTGGCCATTTTCACATTTCGTAAGAATTGGGGGTACAAAAACATCGCTGACACTCAGATCTTTGTCCTGAGTTCAGCCCCTCTTCAGATACCCAGCAAGCATTCCTGTTAAGGCTCTTACTAAAATCTTCAGGAGAGTTTTGGAGACCAAGAACAGGTTCCCATTATTTCTCAACCCATGGCTTCCAACCAGTGTCTCTTGAGGGAACTCTCCTATAGGTAACCGTTCAGATGAAACACACACACACACACACACACACACACACACACACACACACACACAAACACACATACACACACACACACACAAAGACAAACTCCACTCTTCACCAGAACCCATAACAAGAATTGTATCTGTGGACCTTAGTTTTCATAGACATTCTCCAGTACAGTGGTTTAATGAAATAATAAATAATCATGGACTTTCTGTAAGCTGCTCACTCCTACACAGCCTGACCAGAGCTTGAACCTTCATAATCTTTCTCTGAACTGGCTGCCCAGTCATAGGAGATGCTATTTATCCAAACTATGGTGTCTCAAACATTATTACTGGTAGCTGACCTTAATAATGAAACCATCATACTTCAATATTTTTTATAAGGTACCTTCTCTGTGTTATACAGTATGCGCAGAACCTTTCTGCTGGTTCTCTCATTTAATTTCAAAGAACTCTGTAGGGACTATCTGCTTTAAGCTTAGTTTTAAGGTTCCTCCTGGATGGGAAAAGATCAAGACACAGCTCCAGCTCTCTGTCCTCCCTCCATGGGCTCACAGAAGATGCAGATCCTGGCTGCAGCATAGGATCTCCTGTCTCTCGCATTTGTATCAGTTACTTGAAACTACTCTTGCCTGGCCGAAACATCCATGTAAGTCCCTTGGAATTAATTGCAGTACTTCATCAGTCATGGTTTCAGGTGCCTGCTGATCCTGCCTAACATGACAGAGGATAGTCATAGCTGGAGAAAATGGAGCATGCTCTCCTGAGACTAATTTCCTGAAACTCAAAGACTCTTCTCTTTAAGTATGAGCAAAGGGCATCCAACATACATGTCGATTAGCAAGCTCAAGGGCCAGACCAATAAGTCTATGGATTTTGAAAAGACCATTGGAAAGGGTTAAATGAGGGAAAAGAAATGCATTTTAAAAAATTTATACTAATGGCATTAATTTGTACAGGTACTATGCTAACTATTTATTTTCAGTATTATCACAGTTAGTTTTATTAAAACTCCACAAAGTTGTTGTGTTTCCCATTGTTAAAGTTTCTGCCTAAATTAGTGCCAGAGTTGTGCTATTAAGATATGGTGGCGCCCCCAGGAAGTGGAGTTAAGTAGGAGGTTTTAGGTCCTTGAGGGATTGTGTCTTTAGTCTTTGTTCTGTTGCTTCCCAGCATGATACAGCTTTGCTCAGCCAGGCCCTCTCACCATCTTCATCATAGGCCCCAGACCAGATTGAGGGCAAGTGCTAAAACCATTCTTCTTTTTATGTTAATGTGCTCAGTTATCTACTGCAGCAACGCAGTGGTTCTCAGCCTTCTTAACCTGCGACCCACAACAATAAAATTGTTTTTGTTGCTACTTCATAACTGTAATTTTGCTATCATGTGCAAATATCTGAGATGTGACCCTGTGGGGTCACGACCCACAGTTGAGAACCAATGTTGTAACATAAAGCTACTACCCTCTATTTTATCCTCTGCAATAATAAGCTTGACGTCACCTTTCTACTGAGTTACTGGGAAGACAAAATGAGTTGACATATGTCAAAAGTTCATTTGGGGACCTGGCACCAAACAGGCCCTCAATACATGTTATCTTTTATTACTTCTTCCCTTTTATGTATGTGAAGATCGTGACACTGAAGAAATAGCTCAAGATGGCCTGGTGGTTGAGAGTCAGATTTGCTTCTGTGATTCTCGGGGAGTAACGCAGTCATGCTCAGCCTCTGGGCTTTCTTCTAGAAATGAGGGGCTAAGGCTCCTGTACCTCTAATCTCCCTATCCTACTTGATCCTTTAGACCACTTGCTTTTACCTACACAAAAATTAAGAATGATCATTATGAGGAGAAGGTAGAAAGTTTCTCCTCAAGAGTTGGATGGAATGGAGATAAACTCTTGTCTGAAAGCCATTGACACTTTCATTAAGTGCTGGCCTGCCCACTGAAAAGTTCTGCTTTGATATATGTCTTCCTGCGTTCCCACAGAAGTCACCCAACTGCCTGCACTATAATGTAATCAGGTAACCTTTGTCTGTGACAAGCCCCAGGCTGGTGAATGTTAAAACACAAACAAAAGGAAATGACTTTTTGATTGACATGACTGTTCTGTGGATTGGCCCCACAGATAAAATCAGTCAAAACAAATCAGTTTATGCACCAACACATACTTTAGAAAGATTGTATTTGGAAATTTCACAGCAGATGTGATCTTTTCCTGTTTTTGCTTTTAAAGTCCTTGGTGTCATCTATCTTACGATAAGGGAGAATCAAAAAGAGACAGTCAGCTATAGTTCTCATCTTTTAATTACATAAGATCACATTGGGAGTCTTCTAAAACTGTGTTTTTCTGAGTCTCTAGAGAACAATATTCTGAGTCTATGAGTTTAGAATGAAGACAAAGAATATATATATACAAAATATATATGTATATATATATACAAAATAAATTTTTACTTTATAGAAATAAAGCCAAAGGTGTCCTTCGGCTTTTGGGAAATCAGGAGGATGAAAAATGAAAATGGCATCTGCTTATACTTTGATAAAATGAATACTGAAACTGTGACTTTCATATACAGTCTTTCTAAGTGAATGAATATCACTGAAACTCTTAAGGAGATTATTCCTGGGCATAGGTGCTCAGCTTTTCAATCTATCGTCCTGGTGCTTGGTGTACATTGAGGAATGTTGAATGAATGAGGAGATGATTATCTTAAGATCTTGCCATGTTTTGATGTCTTGGGTTTTCTTTGCCCTCAGTCTATAATAGAATTTCATATTGTCACAAGTAGTATTCATTCAGGTAGCACTCAACAAATTGTTCCTTAAGTCCTCATCAAATTACAACCTTCGACCTTGCAAAAAGCCATTGTGTATGAAATACGTGGGTGGAAAAATGATCCTAGATCACCTCTCATGGCTCTTGCGTTAAATTTCTCTTCCCTCTACCACCATCCTCAGATACCAAGCAACTCCAAACAGCAAAATAGCAGTGAAGCTTGTGACCTCAACTCTGACCCTCCATCCCAGAGCCTCTCTTTCAGCCTTCCCACTTGTCCTCTAAAGTTTTAGTGCACCAGAACTCATGGCAGTTCCTGAATGGGCCTTTATTGTCTTCCATTTTGACTATAGTTAACTAATTAAACCTTGCATTTACTTAATTCCACATAATTGAGAAACTAGAAGCAACCTGAGACTCTTTTTGGAGTTAAAATGCCTAACAGGGATCATGTGGACAAACTGATCTCAGGACAGACTTCCCAATACCTAGGTGACGATATTGGCATGGCAACAGTAGCAGAACACTTTATTTCTGACCAGGAAGGTCGAGCACATTTCGTGGCAAGCACCAGAGCCTCTTTCTTTTAAGCCTAAGTGATTGATCAAATGTGAGGAGGAGGAAGAATCGATAATGGATGCAGCCAAGTTTTCACCACCACACTTTCTGCCCTTGATGCCATAAATTGGGGAAAACATCAGTGCCCATCTTTTAAATGTGAGTAAGTCTAAGAAAGCCCAGGCAGCTTTCTAAAGGCTGCACTGGTAATAAGGGGCTGAGGAGAATATGGTGGGACATTGCAGGTTCCTCGGAGTAGTGGTGTAGAAAATACAGCGTTCCCTGGAGAGGTAACTAGGGAGGCCCTTTTTCCAAAGTCTCCTTTCTCATCCTTAAATTCCTCCTATTTCACATTTTCACAGCATTCTGTGTGAGGCTGAAGGTGAAAGGAAGGATTCCTTTCTCAAATGGTCAATCAAGACAACACTTCAGAAGATGAACCATGGTTTTCAAAACCTCCAGCAGATTAGGTGTGTGAGACCACAGTGGGAAAGTCTCCACCTTTTGATGCTTTTTTGGCTCTGCTAGCCCTACCTAGAAGTAATCTCAAGTTGGAACTTAAATTTGGGGCTAATAAATAAGGAGAATGCCCCCTCAATTCTGTGGCAATAATAGTGGTAGACATGCTTTCATTTGGTAGACATACTTAGCATTCAACTCCTCCGTTGTTTTCTGCTATGCTTTGTTTCTTCATCACAGTCAGCTGTTATTGCTTCAGCAGCCCTTGATTCAAATGCAATAAATTGTTTCCAGGGACTGGAACGAAGGGGAAGTTTTGAATTTACTTTCAAATAGAAGGTATGCATTAGAATGGTTATCCCCTACAGTTCTAGAATGACTAATGTCATAGGTAAAACAGAGAAAACAATTTAGTTTATGAAATGTTTTCTAAGGTAGATCCACCACTCCAGAGGATGCTAATGTTTTGGTTTGCTCATATGTTTCTAATTAACAATATTTTAATGAAGAGCCTATCTTTTTGTAAAGTATGTGTTAGTTTTATACTGCTACAATGAAGTATCTGACATAATTAACAAATAAAGAGAAAGAGCTTTATTTGGCTCCCAATTGGGAGAGTCTCGCCCATGACTGATTGATTCCATTGCTTTGGGCCCATGATGAGTTAATACATCATGGCAGATGCATTTGCTGAAGTAAAGCCATTCGCTCCATCAACCAGTGACTAAGAGGAGAGAAGAAAGAGACTGTTCTGCCCTAATTCTTCAAGGGCATTCCCCAACAATTTAGGGGCCTCTTACTGGACCCTACTTCCCAAGAATCCCATACTGCGGACTGAGGTCTAGCACATGAGCCCTTAAGGATACTTGTCCAAATTACAGAATCTTGTCTTCAAACTGTGAAAACTACTCATTGGTCATTTTGTACACTGTTCTTCTTTTAGCTCCCGTTCCCAACACCACAGGGTAATGACTCGCCAGGAAACAACCACTCAGTGAACACTGAGTCCCCTTGTGTCCCTCTCCCAGGAAGGAACTGTAGCTCTGTTTTGGCTCTGTTTTCATTGCTACAGACAGCTAGTTTGTGTTTTTAAAGAATTTATAATTATTAAAGATGAGAGCTTAACTATTGAAGGTGAGAGTTAAGTCCAATGCCAGGTATTTTTCGTGACTGACAACATAAATTTGTTCCTGTGGTCGTGGTCTTTGAATAATGTAAGTACAATTTTAAAGGTTATTTTTAACAAGCCATTTGTTGCCAGACTTTTGAGAAAGAAAGCATACCTTCTGAACATTTTATAGGAATTTTTCCTGAGGATTTATCAATTTAATTAAAATTTTATTGGAGAAGAGTTGACTGGCTTCAGTTGTCACAGTGAATAATTATTGTAAAATAAAAACTAACAGACCAAAATAAGCCAAGGTGATCACTGTTATTAAAAGCTCCCATGTAACTGAGTTCATTTTTCAGTCTATAATCCAGTTATATCAAGAATGTTGACTTTGGTAAGCTTATTTTATCAAAAGTTAATGCAGATTTAATAGATCATTTTAGCATATGTCAACACACTTTCTTTGGGACAGTGATATTCAATGCATCAACTAGAAATTAAGACTTTTCATCAATGTTTCTGATCATTATTCCCCAACCCAATTAAAACCCCTTGAGATATTCCTCACATCTGATGCCTATCTTAAGCACCCTCCACCCATTTAAACCAGAAGGAATTAATTCTTTACTTTAGTGACTGATAGAGAGATCCTTCTTCACTCTTCCATATCTAGTCTACTTCCCAAAGCAATATCATTCAACTCAGAGTAAAGGTTTAGGTGCAGGACTTTTAGACATCCTTTAGGAAAGAATACAAGATGAAGATCTATTTAGGAACATCACTGGTAGACTGCATTTGTAGAGGAAGGCAAAGCTCATCTTTGAAACAGACTCTGGCTCATACCATTGAAGCATTTAGACAGAGAAATATGCTAACAAGGGTTATGTAGATAATGTAATGTATATATGTATATTTCAATACATACATAATTTAGTTCCTATTAACTTTTAAGCTTCCCTTTCTTTTCATGTATGTTTGCACGAGAATTGGTCTGAAAGAATCCCACTTTCCCATTGCTTACAGGAAATACTTTGCACTGGATTCTGTGTAAATATTACAAATGATGGGCAGACTGTCAGTTGAAATGTGGCGAAGATTCTCATGTGCATTTCCCTTTTGAAGCCTTGGCCTAGACTAAGTAGCCTGGGGGTAGAAGCAAGTGTAGCCACCTGTTACTTCAACGTGTCTAGAGCATAACTGACAATTAGGTTTCTGATCTTACTGAGAACTAGTCTAAAAAACTGTTTTAATCTAAATTCAAAACAGTCATTCTGAATATTGTGCCAAAATACCCTTTAGGCTATTTAAATCATAGAGGCAAAACAATCTTAGTTTTTTAACTGTTTTTTTTCCTGGCATGCCTCTCATAGCATGCATTTTTTTTTTTTTTTTTTTTTTTTTTTTTTTTTTTTTTTTAAGAAACCATCAATTAAGTCCATGTAAGTTAGTGGTTCTCAACCTGTAGGTCATGACCCGTTTGGCAATCCTCTGTCTCCAAAAATATTTACATTGGGGTTCATAACAGTAGCAAAATTACAGTTATGAAGTAGCAATGAAAATAACTTTATGGTTGGGGGTCACCACACATGAGGAACTGTATTAAAAGATCATGGCACTAGGAAGGTTGAGAACCACTGATATACATGGTAAGAGTGATGACTTGCTGGGTGACAGGGTGCTTTTTAGACCCATTCTTATTACAGAATATTATTTCTTCTTCAGCAATGGTCCCAAAACCGTAAACTCCACTCTACTGCAGAAAGAACATTTTTAGTAGGACATTTGGATTGCATGAGCTGTGGAGAGTAATTGTGTGAGGAGAGGGAGAGCCTTAGGTGACCGTCAGAATATTGTGTTGCCATGGGCTACTCATTCAAACACAGGAGATGGCTTCTGCAGGTGTGAAATGAACTCTCTTGGGTAGCTTGCTGCTGTAACTTTTCACATCCCAAACCAGAATCTGTATACTCAATACACAAATCACAAAGGAAATCCATCCATCAGCTATTACAGCAAAAACTGAGAACAAAGACCCGGTATTTGGGGGTTTTCCTTGGCATAAATATCTGAACTTATTTCAAATACTTGCACTTTATATGTCAAACTATGTTGACAAACCGAGGACGTGGCTGCTGGAGGCATGACCATTACACAAAGTTGAAAAGATTTACATAAAATCCCTATTATATGTCATATTGTAAAACCCTTGCCATATTTTTCACCAGTAAATTCTCTTTATAAATTATAAAACATACATGTGAAATAGCATAGTTTTAGTTTCTTTGCTTTAACAACTTTTCTTTATTCCCGAGAAATTCGTACATATAAACAATAAAATCTGATTATCCCCAGTCCCCTGCATTTCCTTTTCCTACTCTCCCCAATCCATCCCAATTTCCCCTCTAAATTTAAATTTATTTTTTAATTGAAATATAATTGCATAATTCTCTCCATTTCCCTTCCTCTTTCCAATCATACTTTACCTTATCTCTCTTGAATTCATGCTCTCTTTCTTCTCTCTCTCCTCTCTCTCTTCATATATATAGACAGATAGATATAAGAAAACAATCTGCTCAGTCCGTTTAGTACTGCTTGTACATGATTTCAAGGCTGACCACTTGATCTTAGCTAACTAATTTGATAACAACCTAAGTCAAATTAGTGGTACACACACACACACACACACACACACACACACACACACACACACACACTGGGGTATGGAAAATGGCTGTATGCTATGACTAAAATTAATATTTGGAAGCACTTTGGGATAAGTCCTTGGCAAATCAGTCTTTCATTTTTGGGAATCTTCCTATCTTTTAAAGGAGGCCAAGAGAGAGAAAAACCTATATATAACATTCTAGGCACTGCATCTGACCTCTGAAGGACATTCTACCAGACATAATGAACCCCTATGAAATTGGAGGCTCTTACCAGAAAGTGAAAAGATATGCACTCCTAATTCTGAGCAAGTCTACATGGCTATAAAAATTATGTTCTCTTAAATATGTTCTATTTTAAAAAGAGAACCTGAGATGCATTCAGTACAGATCAAGCATCTTCAGTACTCAGGCTCCTTTGGCTTCTGAGGTCTTTCCTAATTTGATATATGAGGTTATCTCCCTGGCTTCCAGTAGTAGTATTTTGCTCAGGCATATAAAGGAACATTCCTTTCCACCCTCATATCTGTAGAGCAATAGTGCTTTGGATTGAGGTGTGAATTCAGGAGACTACCACAAGATAATTCATCAACAAAACTGGACAGAGTGTTTATCAGCAGCAGTTTATCATATCTCATGTTTCACTTGGGCAACAAGACAGAGGGACAGCATGCTCCACGTCCTGATACTGGGTGACCCCCAGCCTAGACCAGAAGCCTCTTACCAGCTAGTGTAATTGCTGAAGAGATGTTCTTTAATGTCTGTGCCATTTTGGTGTGTGTGTGTGTGTGTGTGTGTGTGTGTGTGTGTGTGTGTGTGTGTTGTATACACAAAGTACAGCACTAATAGCTTAGGTTTTTGTAATTAGAGTGAATTTTCATAATGTGGAAACTAGACTTTTATTATGCTTCCCTGAACATGAAGAGGTGTAGGTATTTATTATCACACACAATAAACAAATGAGAAACCTGGGGGTAACAGGAATTAAGTGACTCATCCAAATGTCAAAAAACAAATAAGAAATGAGCAAAAGGAAGTAATTGAGGGGACGATGAATTTGGATGGAACTAAGGTCCACACATGGTAGAGAAACTTTAATGCATGCTAAAAACATCAACAGTTTATTTTTAAAGCCATGAGAACCCAGATGCAATTTGACAAAGGAAGAAACACGGAGCAACTTAACGGAGGCTACTCTGATAGCAGACAGCAAAAATGGAAGAGAGAAATGGCATTCAGCATGGGCAGACGCTACAAAAAACTCGACAGGTGTCAGGTTATGAGACTTCTATGGACTTTACATGCACTTTCTCATGTAACTCAAAAGGAAAGTATTATATGTTCTACCACAAGAATTAAATTTAAAAAGTGGTATAGAGAGATATTGTAAAGCAACCTATAACTAGGTTATAGGTTTCAGCAATGGACTTGACTGAAAGGCACATCTGTGGATTTGGAATGGTCAAGTTCTAATGCCCACAGGAAGAGGAAGTGAGGTCAAGCAGTCATTTTCTACTTGGACAAATGTCAGACCCCCCTCTTCCAACAGCAGAGATGTATTCCTGTATACTCCAACATCTACCTTTTAAATAACTGATTCTTACAAGTTAATTGTTTATGAAACTCAGGAGGCCAGGGGTCACTATGCTGGCTGGTTCTGCCTTGCATTTGAGGCACTATCGGCTGAACTATGGATGGAGGACTGGTCCCCCATTGGCTTCCTTGACGGGCAGTTGGCAGGGCTTCCTAGTCTTTTGGCAAAAAGTCTTAGTTTGTCAGGGCCAAGTAGCTGCCTTCCTCCAGCTGCTTAAAGAGCTAGTGGGAAAGGCTTCTTTGTTATGATACAATTTCTGAAGGTACACACTGTCACTTGATCCACACATTATTTATCAGGAGCAAGTCACTGAGTATAGCCCACACTAGTAAGAACTGTGCTACATCCCTGGAAGCAAACTTGAATATCGCTCTCCTTTTACTATATTTCTCATTTTACTATAGTCACATTCACCTTTTGTAAAGGTCTTCCAAATTTTTCCAAACCATTGATTTGAAGATTAAAACAACAACAAAAAAAACCCAAATAAACAAACAAAAACCGAAAAAACAAAACATAACTTTGTTCTTATCAGATGTGGCCATTGCCAGCTGTCCCTGCCCATGTCACTTCTTTTTCTTCATGGGCTCTCTCTCTTGCTTATAGTTCCTCCAGTTAGAAAAATTCCTTTTGTTTCAGGGCCTTTGCACAGGACCATCCCCTTGCTTTCCATTTATCGACCACTGGGGTCTTGGGCCTCCTCGGGATACTCTTCTGACTCCTTGGCTTTCACCAGCTCCCAGCTACAAGTTCTCACTGGAACCTGTCTTTCTCATTTCTGATGCACAGCAGCACCAATCACAGTGACTCATTCCTCCGACTTTCTTGTTATGGTGGCGAGGGTCTGCATCCGGCCTGCTTACCACAGAGGAGAGCTGGTATTCACGCTCAGAAAGCATGTCTGAACTAAATAGACTATTAGCCAGGGAAGATGGGATGATGGCACAGATAGCTCTGTTTCCAGAACCATGTTGAAAGAGGTCAGCAAGTACATTTGTTATCTCTAATTTTTTGTAAAAGAGAAACAAACCAAATGGATCTGCCCATAATAGGGACACCAGCAGGGGGAGAATAATGAAAGGCAAGGAAGGGATCCTGTAGTCAGAACTCTACTGCTGTGTTGAATCTGGCTGGACCAAGGAAGGCAGAGACTCCAATTTTGCTTAATGTGGTAAATGGGAACTGCTGGGGTTCTGAAACTTGAGAGTACATTCGCTCATCAGGGTGGCTCTGCAGGCAGGACACTCATTATATGGAGAAGTTTTATTCTGATGTTTTGCTCCATCAGCTACCTGCAAATCCATCATCCACAAACTGACCTTAAAAGTGCACACAGCTCTTAGGCAAAGGCAGTATCTGAAAAGTGTGACTTTCAGAGTCTTCTCTATGTTAAAACTTCAAGGGGCAGGGGATGCTAGACCAGGGGGGGCTTGAAGGTCTTTCTCAACAGCAGTAGGCATTTGAGTGAAGGTTAAGAATTGTCCAGTGCTGCTCAGACCCCTGTGCTCACAGGACCAAGGATTCTCGCATTTAAACTTGCATTCCAAGCACACTGCAAGTGAAGATCATAAATAGTTTGTTAGGAAATAAGTATAACCCTGGCCCTAGAGAGAACACAGAGAAAGCTGCTGCTAGAAAGAAAGCAGCTTCACTGTTACGGTTCCTCCTTCCCGAGCCCCTTAAAAATATCTTCTATTATATCGAGGCCTGAAAACTTCCAGTGACCTCATTGAGCCCCTTTAATTGGGGGCTTGTGGTTCATCTTAATTTGCATCAAGAAATCAACTCATCAGTGCCACAGCCTCAGGGGTCTGCATGGAGTGTGTTTACAGACAAGAAGTTTTTGTATCTTAACAGCATCATACACACCCCATGACACAAGAGTCTCAGCAACTGCCCAGGCCACCATAAGCTACGGTTCAAATGTGAGCAGGTGCTGTCATGAGCTCTAAAGCCCAGCTAATGAGAGGCCCATGGGGATCTAAGGAAGCTGTGCCTTCACTCGGACAGGTATGGGAGGTAAGAGCCCTTAAAAGAGGCTGGAGATATAGCTGTAGTTCAGTGGGTAGAGTGGTTTGCCTACTATGTGTAAGGCTCTGGGTTTGATCCTGGTACAAGGCCCTGGTTTGATGGAGACATAGAGACAGACAGACAGACAGGGAGACAGACAGACACATGCATGCATGCATGCACACACACACATGAGAGAGAGAGAGAGAGAGAGAGAGAGAGAGAGAGAACATATCTTTTCAAAGATTAAATTTATGAAATGTGTACTAACTCCATGTAACACACTAGAGGTGATATATATACATATGTGTTTATGTGTATGTATACATATATACATATGCATGTATCTTATCTGTGTTAATACAGTCTTTCTATGCACACAGATAATTCTACGTAAAAATAATCAATATTTTGCAGTGACTGTTTCATGTGTTACAGATGAAGTCAGTGAGGTAAAGATAAAGTGACTTGTCCCAGTGTTGTGGAGTTTTTAGAAGAGTTAAAGCCTTGTCTCTGTCCCTCTTAACAAGGTAGTCTCGGCCATCTGTCCCCAGCATACCAACGAAAGGGGTCAGTAAGAGTGGAAAGCAGAGAAAGATTTATTTTCCCCAATGTGGCCACATTGGGAAGAGGAACAAATAAAGGCGTCCAATGATTCCTAGTTCATCTTCAAGACACTGCCATGGGGTTTAGGCTTCAAGAGAGGATGGTATACATTGTTAAGCAGTGCTGTGAAGATGTGGTCCTAAACATCATCCATCCCTCACTGCCTCTGCTTCACTGTGTCCTGCAAGGTTTGTTAAGTTATCAGAACTATGTGAACTGTCCCCTCCAGAGCCAAGTTCATCTTCCAGTTCATACCTGATCTACAGCCTTTCCCCTCCCAGCATAAGATTCCTGGGGGAAATTTTAATTTTTTAAAGTCTATTATATCCATACTCTGATTGTCAAAGGCTGGGCACTATCTTTGGACTATCTCTTCTATCAGAGCAGCCACACCAAGTCACACAAGCAAAAGGCACAGTCAGAATGGAAGCTGGACCTCTGAATCCACACCTCTCCTCTCACACAACTTCTTACTATAAGATGCAGTTTGCATAGGAGCTCCTCAAAACGGAAGAGTGGGAACCGGATGAAGGCACAGCCTACCTGGGACTGGGGCCAGTGTTTGCTGCTTCAACTTCTTGGCTTATATCCTTTATTGGGAATTAGCTTGACTGCCCAGATAACTCCAAACATGTTATGCATCAAGTGGCCAATTTGTCAAGAACTAAGAAAGACTAATATTCCACCAGAGTAAGTGATCAGGACAAATTCATATCCATTGCTGCTAGAAGGAAAATAAAATCTTTCCAATAGTTGATACCAAATGCCCACTGTCAGGAGACAATGAAAAATAGTGACTTCATGTTCAAGCTGAGTGGGCTGGTGAATGGAAGCTGTCCATAATCATCCACTCAAAAAAGCTTCTTGGAAAGTATAAGGGAAGATCACTTCTGTCCAGCACAAGCATTTTGCAGCACCCAAGGGCAGGCTCTATGACCATATTCAGTGTTTGTTTAACATACTTAAAGGCAGCTCACTGACACACTGTCCTTGGTCTCTTTTCTGCTCTTTCTCACACGATGTCTGAACTGAATGTTGAAATGAGAGAGGTATAAGGAGACACAATGAGTGCCCTTGGCTGTCCTTCTGGGGACAGCAAAGACTCAGGCCACCTAGGAGAGGGTTTCAAAAGTAAAAAATGTTGGATAAACAGCATACCCACCTCAAATTTTGTAAGGGGGAAACTATTCCTCAAATATGTATAGCTAAATTGAAGTCTGACCTTTCACCTTGTTTCTGTTTGAACCTGATCAAATGATTGTCCAAGTTAATCATGATCATCAATCATTTGTCTATAATTGTGATCATTACAGAGTTGCTTACACTCTTAGCCAAAACAATACCTTACATACCCAATATTATGGTTGCATAGGAAGAAGCCAACTATAGATATCCAACTAGCCCCTCATTCTAAGATACAGATCTTAGAGTTAATTAATACAGAGAAACTTTGTGAGGTCTAATGAGATGGATGTAATTTCTAAGAGTTCAAATCTGCATGAGCAGGTTCTAAATTTGAATCTGTCTTAGGAAAGACACAGACAAATGTATCATTGAAAGTTGATTCATTGTAGGTGCAAAGATCAATTACAACTCCTCCTGAATTTTGTCACTTGTCTGACTGAAGCACAGAGAGACTCAGTTGTCATGTTGTGTCAAGATCTGTTTACAAGTTTCAAAGCAGAACCTAGTGGTTCTGACAGAGACCCATGTGGCAGTATTCACTCCCAAGCCTTTTACAGAGAAAGCTTCTTTACTCTTGTTCTAAATTATGCCCCACATCCTGTTCCATAAGCATAGTAAAATCAATAATGTTTATTAAAGTGTGGTTGTGGTAAGCTTGCTATCCTGCCTCTTTCTAAATAATCCCAATCAAAAGTCCCTGGGAGAGACACCAGCAGTCAGCCAATAGTGGCACTGGCTGTGCTTACAGCTGAAACTGTGGAATCAAGGTCAACTCTTCAATCTTTTAAGCAACAAATATACATTCTGCACTCCTGCCCCACGGTTCTTTCTCAGTGTTTTGTCAAATGTAGAACATACAAACCTGTTCTAGCCCATTTTTTAAGCCACTGCTACAGAATACCTGAGACTGTATGATTTATAAAAAGGGAGCTATTCTACCATAGGTTTAGGTGTTGTTTTTGATTATTTATAAATTTGTGTTTTATACAAATATACTTTTAAATGTTAATTTTAAAGTATTTTTAATTGTACATGTATAATTAAAGTATGTAATTTGATACATATATAATACAGAAGGTATAATGATTACATCAGAGTAATTAATTAGTAGTTATAACTTCTTGAACACTTACAGTTTCTTTGTGTTGAAACATCTAAAATCAATTTTTTTCTGGTTCTTTGTAAAATATAATAAATAATTGTAAGCTACTGTTATATGCTCCAAAATTCCTTCATCTTAGTTGTATTTGGTATCTGCTCTTCAGCATCCCTCTGCCCTGCCCCTCCACTCTTTCCTGCCCCCAGTGGCCATTATCGTACCTTTTACGTCTATGAAATTAACTGTTCTGTGTTGTACACCTGAGGGAGACCATGTAGTCTTTGTCTGTATCTGCCTAATTTCACTTACTTCCTGCAGTTCCATCTATATTGCTGCAGATGACAGGATTTCACTCTTTGTATGGCAGATTTTTTTTTTTTTTTTTTTTTTTTTTTTTGCTGCATATACCTTTGCTACTGGGTGTTTAGATTGTTCTCCTGTGCGATGGGTTTTAACCTCTCATCAGATGGATAGCTTGAGACTATTGCCTACTACTCTACATTGTCTCTTCTGTCTGTGCAGAGCCTCTTCATTGGATATGACCCTATTTATCTACATTTGCTTTTGTTTCCTGTACTTTGTCTTATCAAAAAAATAACTATTTTTTTAATTGTTTAAACTGGTGTCTCAAAGTGATTTTCCCACCTTAGATTCAGTTTGAAGTCTTACTTTTAAGTCATTTAGTCTGAGAGTAAGAGAGCTCGGGTGATTACCCATCCATGCCTCAGCCACAAACAATAGCAACAAAAGTATTCCAGGTCAATAGGAAGCATCCATATGCAGAAGAGTGAAGCCAGCAAGTGCTTTATATATGCCATTAATCCACACATGATGGTGTAGTTATCCTCAGTAAGGGACAGTTTACTTCCCAATATGGAATCTGTGTTTTTCTTTTTCTTTCTCTCTTTTTTTTCTGTATCTAAGTGCTGTGATTTTTTGTCTCAATAGTGTTTTTTTTTAACAAAATAAAAATAATATAAAAGACAAAAATCATCACATTGAAGTTAGACAAGGCAAATCAACAGAAGGAAAAGAGCCCCAAGAGAGGGCACAAAAATCAGAGACCTACTTGTTTACACATTCAAGAATCCCATAAAAGTGCAAACTAGAAGCCATAATAAATACACAGAAGACCTGGGACAGACTTGTGCAGGCCCTGTACTTGCTGCTTCAGGCTCTGTGAGTTCATATGAGCCTCGCTGAGTTGATTTAGAGGGCTATTTTCTTCTGGTAGCTTCCACATGCTCTGGCTCCCACACTCCTTACTCCTCCTTTCCCAAGGGGTTTCCTGCATTCTTAGGGAAATAATTTTATGGAGACATCTTGTTGCAAAATATTATTTTAAGGTGTGTTACATTTGTTTATGCTGTATAACATTTGTTTAATGATGCAAAAATGTGTTGCATTCTTTTATGTTGCATTTGTTTAACTCTGTGAAGCTGTGTTACTTTGCCTATCTAAAACACTTGATGGTCTAATAAAGAGCTGAACAGCCAATAGAGAAGCAGGAGAAAAGTATAGGCAGGGCTGGCAGACGTACAGAATAAATAGACGAAGAAATCTGTGGGGAAAAGAAGGAAGACCAAGAGAACAAGGAGAGAAGGATACTGGGGACAGCCACCCAGCTACACAGCCAGCCACAGAGTAAGAGTGAAAGTAAGAAGAGGAGAACACCAGAGACAAAAGATAGACGGGATAGCTTAAAGTTAAGATAAGCTGGCTAGAAACAAGGCAAGCTAAGGCCTGTCATTTATAACTAAAAATTAGCCTCCCATGTGTGATTTATTGGAGAGCTGGATGGTGGGCTCCCAAAAAGAGCAAAATTAAGTAACTGAATTTTGGCATTCCAGCGTGGGGCTAGAGTAAAAGAAAATCTAACAACAAAATTTCATTTAGAGCTGTGTGTTTCAAGGTCTTACTCTATGTGTGAGGTCGGCTGTGGGTCTTTGTTTTTGTTACCATCTCCTGCAGGAGGAAGCCTCACTAATGATGGCTGAATAAGGCACTGATCTATGAGTACAGCAGAATATAATTGGGGGTCATTATTATTACTTTTCTTTTTTTAGACCAGGAGTATCTGGTCTATCTACTCTCTGGTTGATCACTCAAGCAGTGTTGAGTATGAGTTCCATCTTGTGGGGTGGGCCTTAAATCTAATGACATTGGTTAGTTACTGTCGCAAGCTTTGTGCTACTATTGCTCTAGCATATCTTTGCAGACAGCACAGGTTGTAGATTACTGTGGAATAATGCTTTTGTACACTGGTTTAATAAAACACTGATTGGCCATTAGCCAGGCAGGAAGTATAGGTGGGATAAGCAGAAAAGGATAATTCTGGGAAGAGGAAAGCTGAGTCAGGAGACACAGTCCAAGGAGCAGCATGTAATGGCACACAGGTAAAGCCACAGAACATGTGGCAACATATAGATTAACAGAAATGGGCTGAGTTTAAGTGTAAGAGCTAGTCAGTAGTGAGTTTGAGCTAATGGCCAAGCAGTTTTAATGAATATAAGCCTCTGTGTGTTTACTTGTGTATGAGCAGCTGCAGACCAGGTGAGACAGATCAAACCTTCAGCTACAAATGGCACCAAAACATGGGACCTAAAACCTGAGAAAGCTTAAAAAAAAATCTAAAATGGAGCTAAAAACAGCTTCCTAGTTGTTTCTCTCAGACCAAATGAGCTACAGTATGGAGGTTCACAGTGGCATGTGGGCTTGATTGCAGCACGGTAGATTTCTGCTGCGGTACACAGTGGCATCACCAAGCCACACAGTGCACTGCATTGTGACAGATTTAGCTTTTATAATTAAAAAAAAGAAGAGGTTTCTGGACTATGCACTCCTGGATGAAAGCATAGACTCACTGCTTCCCAGAGTCAGCAATGAGCATGGGTCCCACAGAGCTGGTGGTAAACAGTTCTGCCATGTCGGAAAGCTGAGGTGGGTGGAGCCAGCAGCCAAAACTGCCATTTCAGTCCTAGTAATGCTGCAGCTTAAAACATTAGATTCACAATAAGTCAAATTCAAATTAAACCTCTCAACAATTTACACTGTGTGTAAAAATGTACATAGGCTTGAAAGAGAGAGAAAAGGGAATATAGACAGTTATATTAAAGAAATAGAAAGTTTTAAAAAATAAAGTCTTTAAAGAGAGAGTAAAAGTAATATAAAAATAAGCCTTGTAAAGATGGATATTACACATAGAATCTGAATTGTGTTGTCTTTGATATTTTTAACTGCAGAAAGACATCTGATTGTAAAGGCTACTCAGTTAAACCAATATGTATATTTTAAAGATACCGTGACTTCAAATTTGGATCTAAGGATATGTTTCTTTGGAAAGGAGGCTCTTCTTTTGTTTCCACATAAAGCAAGAGGCTATGGATTTGTTCCAGGTTAAGATGGATCAGATTTGACCAGCTAAGACCCCCTAAAAGGTCTCCAATGACACCATGGCCCAGACGATCCAATATCTAAAACATCTTCAACACAACTGGCTCAGAAAATACAGTGTAAAGACTACTTCAGAAGGGACTTGACCATAATTCTTAATTTTCTCAGGATCCCCATTAGATTGCCAGCACCCTCATCTAGCAGGAAGTAGTATGAGAAGCTACACCCAAATTCCCAAAATATTGTCTATGAATGTTTATTTTCATTTAAAGCAGGGTGATTATACATGCAATCTCTTTCTAAAGAAGAAAAGGGGATAGCATAGATATGATAGGATGAAAGGGTAGATTAATGAACTTACTTTTAAAGAGCAACATCTTGTTTAAAAATGTTTTACATTGCTATGGATTTTAGTTTAGTGATACAAATTTAGAGTTGATTTTGTTATATATATATATATATATACTCTTATTTAAGGTGTTATGTTTATGTAACTCATTTAAATTGTAATGGATAATTAAGAAATACAGATTAATAATTAGTCTTCTATGATAATCAAACTTATAGTCATATTAAGTTTTCTAGGTATACATAGATATAATTCAAATAGGTAGGTAGTCTTCAAACACTTCAAAGACCTTCAAAATATGGTATTTAAAATATATTAAAAACAGACATTCTGGACAGTGAGACATATCTGATCCTGGCAGCACTGATTTACTTCAGAGAGAAAGATGGGAATCAAAGATACTCCATATGGAGTTTATCTTCTTCTTGGCAAAACAACCATTTGAGCAAAAAATTGTTCTTGCCTGAACTGTTTGACAAAATGATGTATTGACTGGACATGCATGATCCATAGGAAGGTGATCATTGAATTTTGCAAGACAAGATGATCCTTCAGGTTCCTACTTTGCAGAAAATGACTGCCAGACATTCTACAGTACACAGAGAAAAAAATGACTGAGAGATTAGGCCTATGGGCTGAAGATGGATGCCTCTTTACAGAGGAACTTTAGATAATTGTCCAGGCAGGCAGCTGTCTCTGTCATTCTAGATTTTTGGAAGTAGCTTACAATGCACTTCCTGTTTACTTAGGTAACATTGTATCCTTCTGAGGTCTTTGATGTAGTTGAAGACTAGATAGTTATAATTTTCCGTTGTTATGATAAAAGATAAGTTAGATACGAAACCTTAGACTCACAAATATAGGATGAATAGAATATTTTCTTTGAATTTTCCAAATATAAGTAGAATAGATATTGCAGCAACTGTAATTCTTGTTTGATAACTGTTTTGTTATAAATAATTTTACTATGTTAAATTTAAAACTTTCCTTTTTAATCAAACAGCAAAGAGAAAATGCTGTGGAAAAAAATGCTTTTGTACACTGGTTTAATAAAACACTGATTGGCCATTAGCCAGGCAGGAAGTACAGGTGGGATAAGCAGAAAAGGATAATTCTGGGAAGAGGAAGCTGAGTCAGGAGACACAGTCCAGGGAGCAGCATGTAATGGCACACAGGTAAAGCCACAGAACATGTGGCAACATATAGATTAACAGAAATGGGCTGAATTTAAGCGTAAGAGCTAGTCAGTAGTGAGTTTGAGCTAATGGCCAAGCAGTTTTAATTAATATAAGCCTCTGTGTGTTTACTTGTGTATGAAAAGCTGTAGACCAGTCGGGACACAGAAAACTTTCAGCTACAGTAGATAAAAGAATTTGTGGCTGGGTTTGTGTTTATATTTTTCTTTTGTTAGCCTGAAGAGGAACTTCCCTAACCAAAGACACTAGAACATGGAGGTAGAGGTACTACATAGGTGCCCACTCAACCTTTCCAAGTTAAATGGGTTGTGTGGGTGTTGTGTTCAGCACTGGGGTTTCACTGTGGGCTTGTAAGAACCACCTTTGCAACAGCCAGGGTTGTTTGGGGGGTTTCCATGGAACTCGTCTGGTAAACAACTCAACTAGACGTAACCCAGTCCCCCCACTGGAGGTTGGGTGTCAAGAGATAGTCAGTGGGGACTCTGTCGCCCTCATTGTTTGAATACTTCATTAGGATCACCTTCATATATTTTAGGAAGCCTCCACTACCCTAGGAGCCATACCACTGCTCAATTCTAGCTCTCTCTCCTCACATTCCCTCCTTCAACCCATCCCCCCTCCACCTCCCTACCTCATCCATCTGCTCCCATCCCCCACCTCACCCCTAGCCCACCCATAAAAACCTATTTCCAACTCTCAGGCAGATCTATGTATCCTCCCTAGTCTCTTGCTCTATGCCTAACCTCTCTGGGTTAGATTGTATGCTGGCTATTATTTATTTAATGGCTAATATCCACATATAAGTGAATACATACCATATTTACTTTCTGGGTCTGGATTACCTTACTCAGGATATTTTTTTTTTCTAGTTCCATCTATTTGCTACAAATTCAATGATGTCTTTAAAAAAAAAAAGTTGTGTAGTACTCCATTGTATAAATGCACCACATTTTCTCTTATCCATTCTTCAGAACATATAGGTTATTTCCAGTTTCTGGCTATTATGAATACAGCAGCAAGAACATGGTTGAGCAAGTGTCCTTGTGGTAGGAAGAAGCATCCTTTGGGTATATGCCCAAGAGTTGTATAACTAGATCTTGAGGTGACTGATTTCTGTTTTTCTGGGGAACTGTCATATTGATTTCCATAGTGGCTGTGTAAGTTTGCACTCCCATCAGCATTGGAGTATTGCCCTTGATTAAGGTGGAGCTCCTAAGATCTAAACATTCCCCCACTCCACCCAAAAAAAAACTGTACCCCTCACTTGTGGTAGTGAGAATTAAGTTTTTAGTACATGAAACTGGGAGAGATGTGTTTAGGACACATCAGAAGTCTAGATCATACCAGAGATGCTGAAATTCTGCCTGGGTAGAATAGAATTATGAAAAACAAACACCCACAGATTTTGTTATAATTAGCCTTTAAAAATCCTGAGTAACTGAGGCTTAAAAATGAAAGAGAATAAAACATTAATAAAATAAACATAATGCATAAACAATGACAGCTATCCCTTGGTATCCATTGGAGACAGACTTCAGGGCCCCCTATTCTTCAGATATTGAAATCTGCTCATGCTTCATATAAAATAATGCAATGTTAGCATATTGCCTACACATATCCTCTTATGTACTTTAAATCATCTCAATAGACAATATAAATGCCATTTAAATAGTTGTACTGTCTGGTTTAGGGAATAATAAAAAGTGAAAACATCTGTATGTGTTCAGTCCAGATGCTACTTAGCCTGAATATTTTCAGTCTTCTCTTGTTTTAATTGATGACTGAAGATCTCGTGGATACTGTGTATAATGTTAAGAGGGTATAGTGAAATATGTTTGGACTTATCTATCAGTGAGGATCCCAGAACCCAGACAGAAAGATGACAAACTCGGGATTTGGAGAGTGAAATTTGACCTTTAAAAAGGATTTCTTTCTTTACTTTTAGTTGTGTGTGTGTGTGTGTGTGTGTGTGTGTGTGTGTGTGTGTGTGTGTGTGTGAGAGAGAGAGAGAGGGGGAGAGAGAGAGAGAGAGAGAGAGAGAGAGAGAGAGAGAGAGAGAGAGAGAGAATGGAGAATGTTCAGGTCCACAGAGTCCAGATATAAAGGCCCCTGGAGCTGGAATCACAGGTGGTTGTGAACCATTCAATGTGTGTTCTAGGAACCAGACTCAAGCCCTCTGAAAAAGCACTACACATTCATAACCACTGAGCAATCTTTCCAACCCCTAAAATATTACTTTTGACATCATACTAGCAACTGATAAAAACAGTAAGATGATCACTAGATACAGTTCTGCCATAGTCTACTTCATATGTCAATATTCAGAGCCCTGGAACAGTTTTTGTCTGAATGATACCTCAGTACTAGGAAGCTGATTATACCCAGCCAGACACATGTAGGACTCTCTTGATGGCTGTCATTGTACGTTGGATGCATTTCTCTAATGACGACTGTACGTTCATGAGAAGCGAAAGGTTTTGTGAGTTCTTACAGAAAAACAGCATTCGATATTTAAAACCTGGCAAGTTTTCTGGTGATATTCTATACAGGTTCATGACATTTCCATGAAGCTGTCTATTTTCCACATCACTTATCAACCTCTTTGACACTACCCACACAGAAACATCCCAAAGGTAGTCAGAGGGGAAAACTCTGGAGTCTAATTAACCCAAAAGTGTCAAGTTTTCAAACTCACTCTAGCCTGAAGATTCTATGCAATTTCGTATGTTCATTAATTTTACAAATATTTATCAAGTCTAAGGCAATGTGCAGGAAAAAAGAAAACTAAGAACGGGTTCTTGCCTCCAAGCATCTCAGAATTTATCTACTTTAAGAGAGTGCTAGTTTAACGATAAGTGGGTTGGAAATTCCTAACAGAAACTATTCAATGCTTTGCTGTAATAAATCAAATATAGTGTATCACAAAAATCATTTCCTAGGTGAAAGATTTTGCTTGAGGGAAAGAAATTACTACATGTTGCCCTGAAATGGCTGTGGTATTCCTGTTATGCTCAAGTTTGAATTTTCTTATTTACTTCAGAAGCCAGAAAATTTAATGTAAGAGTTTAACACTAATTTAAAAATATGCAGCTATTACTAGCCTCTGATAGTCATGAAGGATGACAACTCTTCAATATAGTACTGTTTTATTCATTGCATTATTTGATGTTAAAGAGCAAAAGGCAACAAATGTAACCCTACATCCAACTAGATTCTAAACCAAAGAAGGCCATCCATGACATGACTTGGAGGATTTGATTGAAGTCTGAGTTTAATAAATTCAATTGTAGCCATGTTAATTTCTTATTTTGATGAACATACCATGGTTATATAAAATGCTAACATTAGGGGAAACTAAAACGAATAATATGTGAGAAATCTGTCTCTATTTTGAACATTCTTGTGAAAATCTAAAGCAAATATACTGCAGAGTGATGTATACCCCATATTATAAAGCTGTTTAGATTTGTTATGTCTCTGTATTGAAAGGGCTCTTTGAACACCTGCTTTCAGGACTCACTCTGCTAAGTGAGCACTGCAAATACAGCTTCCCAGGGCTCCCTTAAAGCTCGAGGAGGTTCAGTTCTGGGAAGTTTAAAAATCTATATTTATTTCTCTGGAAAATCAGACTTTGAGGGATCCCTAAGTGTCCTTTCCCCAGTGCTTACCAATTTACCCATTCATATAATCATTATGGGGTATTCAAAACTTCTGTCAGAAGTGACATGCCCCAAATCTCATGGTTGAATGTCACAAATTCATGTGGTGCGTTGGGTCGGACACTGTTTACTGAGGTTGATTGATACTTTTAGTTATTCTTTGAAAAAATATTAAATGATTACTCTCTATTGACATGGTTACTGTTTATTCTTTCAGATATCACTGTCAGAGTGGGAGAAAGGAAAAGAGTGGCAGACCGTTCTGAGAGGACTAGATGGACACAAATATCTCAGCGTCTCCGTCAACTGAGTACAGGCCAGTCAATGGTACTGGGCTTACAGAATGCCATTCTCACTCTCTCAGCCGCTGGATCCTTTGGTCAAAGAAGTTCTCCCAGGCAATCCCAAAGCAATTTTCCCTGTTCTGTTTTTGTTTTAATTTAACTTGCCTCTGTGTGCAATTAGATAGAATATTTTACAATACATCAAATTCAATCTGCTTAGCAGTCCAAGGGGCTGGCACACATTTCAAAATGGCTTTTCTTTCAGCTGTCATGAAGTGTGTTCACAGAAAAGATTGTCATCATGGAGTTGGAAATGTGGGCTGAGAATGTCTTTCCTCCAGAGGCCTCACTGTATCAAGTTTTGGAAGCATGGGGGGGTGGGCGTTGGGGTGAGGTGAGCTCCATCATGAAGTTAGATCAGAACTCAGCTCCACTGTGAGACACTCCACCCTCAGAAAGATTTAGAAAAGTCCCCAATTGGGGAGATTTCTTTGCTTAATCTCCTGACTTGGCATTTATTACTCATATATTATTTTCATTATAATTCAGGAAGTTTAATGTTTATCTTTTTTATTTAATTCTAATTTATGACCAAAGTTTTCATGTTAAAAAATTAAAATACCAGTATTCTATGCAGTATTCTGTCAACAAAATAGAACTGCAAATAGCATATCCTAACACATATTATAATTAGTCTTTGAAACTAAAATTTACAAATATTTCATTGCACATTCCAGTCTTAAATTGGAGCAAAAACTCTAACACCCTTACATTCTGGGTAGAGGGTTCACTTCATTACAAGAGCTCCAAACTGTGTAGTTCTGGGTTGACAATGAGGGTATTCACCAATCTGATTACTAGAGTAGGCCAGTTAACAACTTGCTCACCCTTGATGCAGCAGGGAGAGGCTTGGTCCTGCTTCAACTGAATGTACCAGGCTTAGCTGTCCCCCAATGGGAGAACTTACCCTGTTGGAGGAGAGGATGATGGGTGGGTCGGGGGAGAAGGTGGGGGTAAGTGGGAGGAAGGATAGGGGGGTGTCTGTAGTTGGTATGTAAAATAAATTTAAAAAATTAATGTTTACTTCTTCCCACAAAAGGAAAGAAATTAAAAAAAAAATGAAGTCAGCCTCTCTGAAAAATGAAACAAAACTTTCAGAGACACATCTGGTTTCCCTTAGACCTTAAGCATCCAGGAATCTTTACACAATGTATCCTGTAGAACCTTAACAAATGCCACAAAGAGACTTTCTGTGTGGTGCTGTGATGGGACAACTGTCATTTATCTCATATTTTGTCACTGGTAAGAGTGTTCCTCTGCTCCAATAGTGATGTCTTTTGAATTCATTTATAAACATGTTTTTTTTTTTTCTAAATTGGAAAATGGAGTTCACCAAGTTTATAATCTATTAGTTTTCATGGGTTGTAAATATAAGCCAGGATTGTCTTTCTTATTCTAGTCTTAGCATATAGTTCAAAGGAAATTGCTAGATTTACCTATCCCCAGTATTCATGAAATATTAATGCATTGGATTTTCTCCTGAGTTCTTCAGGAAGAAATGTGAATTTTAATCAGATCACATCATATAGGAGTGTGGACAATTTTTCAACATTTTATCTTGTTTGGTGGAGTTTAATCTTTTTTCCTAGTATAATATCCCAAATTGTATTTGTAAGGTACAAATTCACAATCCCCAAATCTCTTACTTTGGTTTTTAATAGTGAACCCACAAAGGTGGAAAAAGAAATACCAACAGAAAATTGAAGCTAAAACATAAGGCATCAACCTACATTTTATGGTCTATAAGTCTTTTCCTCCTCTGCTACAGGAATATCCCTACATAGTCAGGACAGGATACTGATTATCAAGTAACTTATAAAAGATATAAGTCTTTGCTTTGGCTGCATTAGTGCTGCTGTAGTAAAATGCCTCAGACTAATTAGTTCAGAGACAACAGAACTTTATTTCTCACAGTTTGGAAGCTGGAAAGCCCAGCGCTAAGGTGTCAGCAGATTTCCTTACCACTGTAACATCATATGCCGAAAGGCTCTCATTTATAATCATAATCATAATCATAATCATATTCTTCATCATTCATCATCATCATCATCATCATCATCATCATCATCATCTAATCACATCCATACAGGTTCTTTCCAAAGGCTTTGCCTCCTAGCACCCTCATATTGGCAATTAGGATCCAATATATAGATTTCAGGGTGCTACAAACATTTGGATCATGTATTAGCTTTCTGTTACTGTGACAAAATACCCAAGAAAATGACTTAAAAGAGTATTAAACCTCAGAGAGGTCTTGTCTGCTTCGTGGTTTCAGGTGTCTCAGTTGCTTGGCCCCATTGCTTTGGAACTGTGGCTATAAGAACATCACGGTAAAGAATGAACAGTAGGGCAAAACTGCTTACCACACTTTTGGAAAGAAAAAAGAGAACTAGAAGGAAGGTCCAGGGTCCCAATATCTTCTCAACATCATCCCCAATGACCTAACTTCTTCCTCCTTGCTAAGGGTTCTACCACTGCCCAGCCATCAGCCAGGAATGGAGTTTTCAGTCATGACCTTTGTGCAGAAATCAAGGCTCCAATCATAACTGACTGTAGCAGCATTCAATCTCAGAAGACCTAGTGATCTAATACAGTGTCTGTGTGAAACTCTATCAACTGTAATTTCTATTGTGTGCTATATTTTCTTTCCCATCCTGTGATATTTTAGAAAATATTTCCTGCATTCTCCAGGCTTTTGTTCAGGTTGCTATAACAGTGCTGAGAGATTGCCTTAGCCCTGGCCAATCACAACACTCCATTCCCACAAACATTCTGAGTAGGACAGAGATACACACAGGAAACAAACAAAAAGAAGAAGTCTTGCTTGGGTTTAATATATAGCTATAGAGATGCATGCTACTTTATTTCTTCTGGTTATCAGGACAAGATGGTAGGAAACTGCATTTGCATGTGGTTATCTTATTTGACCACATGCAGGAAGCTGCTGGATATAAAAAGCAAAGATAGTATCATGCTGAATGAACAGAAGTAAAACACACACACACACACACACACACACACACACACACACACAGAGAGAGAGAGAGAGAGAAAGAGAGAGAGAGAGAGAGAGAGAGAGAGAGAGAGAAATTCATCTGAATTGTAACCAAAAGAATTCCTGCTATTGTAGATTTCATGTCTGTGTTAATAAACATTGTTTCATGTTGCTGTTCTTGCTTATGTACCAAAAGCCATTGTTCTCTGGATGGCTTGTTCTTGATGACCAACTGGTACAGCTTTAGAAAAGAAAACACAGAGCTCAGGAAGACAACCCACTAGCTGACTTTCAACTGAACCTGACTGAAGGAACAGTAGGGTGTCGATGGTCTGCTGAGATGACTGTTGTGAGAAAAATGCAAAGTCAACAACAGCATGAACCAGAGCCTCTAAAAATCCATAGATAGATCAAAAGTAGTGGTGCACTCTTGTAATCCCAGCATGAAGGGCCAAGCAGTAGAATCACAAGCTAGTGGCTAGCCTGGGCTACCCAGCAATTTCCAGGCCAATGTGGACAACACATTGAGACCCCATTTCAACATACAAAAAAACATAAGTCATAAGTCAATGGATACTACATACAAACTACAGTAGGAATGACATAGAATCATTCCATGTAAGTATCAAGTCTAAGAAATAAAATATTACCTAGATTTTCCAGTAAGACCCATGTAAGAAGTCTATAACACCACTGCAGAACGTCTGTAAAGGATATTAAAGGGTAAGTCTATAAGACCACTGTAGAACCTCTGTAAAGCATAGTAAAGGGTAAGTCTATAAGATCACTGCAGAACCTCTGTAAAGCATAGTAAAGGGCAAGATGCAAAATAAGTAAAGAACCTCTAGAGTTCCATGAAGAAAGATTCAGTGAATTTAGACCCAAAGAAAATCAGCTGTGAGGGTTGCTAAGGCTCTAAGAAGCTTGGGTAACATCTGAGTCCTAGGAATGGATCTTCCCTCTTGACCTCTGCTCTGCTCAATTTACATCTCAGAAAATCTTTCATTATGATGAAACGTATCCTGTGTCCTCTTATTACATTAACTATCACAATGTCTACAGAAGGAGGGTGGGTTCTATTTGTCAGAATAGAGATCAATGAAAATGTGAAGACAATAATAGTTGCATAGTCTAGGGGAACACTTATATCATTGTGTCATTAAAAAAACTGAAAATACTGTAAAGGTAGTATTTACCTCTTGGGGTGATAAAATCACAATAACTTCTCCTTTTCAAGGCCCTCTGTCTCTGCTTGGAAGTTCAGAGAGGAAGAGAAGGCTTATTCCAATATAATACACTGGATTGAAATAAGAACCAAAGGAAGATTTTGGTGAAGAAAGTTTGTTTCTGTCATGTACATATATCTTTGGTTGTTTGGATTCACAGAACAACTAACTAGAATACTTATTTATGTTTCAGTGTTTACAACCAAGAACTCTTCTGTGTGCTACTGGGAGTCATATCCCTGTGCACAGACAGGATGCTGAACACCCACCTTTTTCTAGTGCTTTTCATCCATAGTGCAGAATTATGGCACTAGTCATTTTGATGCAGTCCTTCAGTAAATCACAGGCCCTATCAGCCTGTGTAACCTTCTGGATTGTGACTTGAAATGAAGACTTCTTAGAAGTCTAAAAGCTACATCTCCACTAATAGGAAGGCTTAGCCACACAAGACAGTCTTGTGCTTTCTAACCTTTCTCAGAATGTTTACATGGAAACGATGTGAAAACAGTCCATGTAGATTTTTAATGATCCTAGCATTTACTCATGTTTATGGTATTCTTTAAATTTCCCCTGCCCCTGCCACATTTCCCACATCCTGTCTCTTTTGGAAAGCAAAATATTCTAGATCTGCTCAGAGAGCTTACTAATGGAATAGCTGTTTCTCATGAGCTCTGCTTTCAAGTAGATTCCCTAGACTATGATCTTCCACAGTGTAGCTTGCCCAGATTCTGAGAGTTCCTTGCCTTCCACCCACAGAGCAAGTGTAAGTACCCCAAGTCTCCTCATGTAGAGCAGCTCTTTCTTCGTGTGAATCTGTCCTTACACTGTGTGTTCTGACAACTTGCCAGCCCACCAATGCTCCATGGGCTTCTACTCCTTCCCAGAGTGAAACTAATGAACCAGTTCTTTCATCCAAGAAGACAAATTATTTGGCCTTGACATTAAATAAATTAAATTGAGTTATTCCATCTATCCAAAGTAATATAGAGAAAGCCAAACAAAACAGGGAAAGAAAACTAAGGAACATATATTAAGGGAGACATAAGATGGGTAGTTGGAGCTACAAGTATGGAAGTCAGAGCAGGGTCTGTGCTGGTATGTAAAGAGAGAGCTGTCAGCCTATGACTTGAACATGAAAACAAATGTGATTGTCTAGGAGGTTGTGGAATAATTTCCTGAGGAAACTGCTTTTAGGAAAAGAAAATACTAAAAAGGACTGGAGAGATATGGTTAAAGAGCCAGTAATTATCCCTGATGTTACTGTGATGTCACTAAGTGGAGATGTCACTAAGAAGATGTGCGAATATATGTATGTCTGTATATCTGTATGTACATATGTATGTATGTATGGGACTTGGAGTTACTTTGGTTTTGATGACACAGATGTCAGAATACTAGAAAGGTCAGAAGGGTCAGTGAAGAGGCTACAGAAGTCATGTGCCAGGCAACCCCAGAATGTCATATGCACAGTCTTCTTACGTCTTCTCTGCTCTCACAGAGAGGAAACAGAAGTTCATATAAAAACATCCATCTTCCCAGCTGCCCCTGAGCAGGAACCAAACACCCGTTGCCAAGGACATCTGGTTGGATTTTGTTGTTCACAATAATTCTTTAAAATTATGCCTAAAATTGTTCTTCAAAATGAAGATGGGATAAATCTGAAATCACCTTTGAATATTTTTTAAAAAGAAAGCACAGTCTTCTTTAGTTGTCCCAGTTCACTTTATTGATTATGCATGGACGTGTTTAAAGGGTTATTTCAGGGAGTTACTGAGCCCTACTGCATCTCTACCCTATTTGTTTTCCAAAGAGACACTTTTTCTAATTCCCTGATTGCTCATAGATAGGTTTTTGCATATATTTTCATATTTCTCAACATATGCTGCTCTTTTTGAACTTCTAAATTTTGAATATTTGTTCCTTTTCTTTGTGGGAGAAAGAGACCAATATTTCACATCCACATCCTCTTTTCTCACCCAACCTCATTATAGCACAATTTCTGATATAGAAAATCATTTTATATACTAATTCAACTTAGTAAATATTGTTTATTACAGACATATCATATTTTGCTTGTTTGTTCTCAAATTAAAAACTGCCTGATTTGAACCTTCCTATGGTTTTGTAAACCCACTCTTAATTTCCCCATCCCAATGACCCCATTAGTGTCACAATAACCACTCTAAATTTTAAGAGCTCAGATTTGTCATTTAAGTCCTCCCATTTTCCAGGCCAGTGATGTCTCTATTCTCCCTCTCTGCTGCCTTCTGGCTTCCTCTGGAAGGCCTCCTCCCAAGCTTTCATTCTCCTGTTCTCTTGGGAAACAGAATGCACCATGATAGACAGAAAGCAGCAGGGTGCTTGTACCAACTCATTGACACATCAATTGCTATCTCCCTTAACTGTGAAATATAAGGACTGGTTCCCTTAGGAACAGGTAAATAAAAACAAAGAGAGCCTATTTGCACCTGGAAATCTGCTTAGAGGGCCACTGAGAGTGCTGAAGAATTGCCTCCCATTCTCACAGCTGCTGGGATGCTGATTTAAGATGGTAACTTTCCATGAGGACCCTCCCTCCACAACACTGGAGCCATAATCATTCTTAATTACAGAAACACTCAAGCAAAGATTAATTTTTAAAAAAGAACTATATATTATTGGTCTTGTACAAACCACAGAATTTCTCAGCATATAACTTTTAACATGTTTGTTTATTATTCTTAGTTTTTAAAACCCATCATGAAATTGCTAAACAGCAATTATTGTCACTCTGTCAGAAATATAGATCATCAGGGAATTTGTTGTTCATTCTTAGGGAAAAAAAATCAAACAGTACATTGTAGGGCAAACTGAATTGCTTTACAATCATTATTATTCTATTTTTCAAGGATTATTGCTGTTGTAGAGAATAATACAACTTTAAATATGTATGATTAAAACTTAGATTTAAAAAAAAATTAATTAGATCCTTTCCCTTAGTTTACTGTGTTCTAAACCAGCACTCTATCTTGCTCTGGAGACAAGCAGTTTTCTAGTTAAGGACGGCACTTGAACCTCTAATTGATGTATGATATAAGTTCTTATGTGTTGGTAAGTATTCTGTTACTGTGAAATAAATAACCAAGATAATCATAAAGGAAAGGTTTATTTTTGCCTCACAATTTCAAAGGTTGATTCCTGTGGTGCCCTAGCCCTGTTACTTAGTGGATGTGGTGATACAATACCTCACAATGCATGAGGCAGGAGAAGACTGTTTATTAAGTCATAGTGATTGAGATGCATATAAAAACAATCCTTAGCAAGGCATCCCTTCAGTTACCTAACATCTTTCCAGAGTTCCAGGCAGGCACCAGGCTCTGGGAGTTTACATACCAATGTGGAAAAAGCTGGAAACAGAGAAGTCGAGCTATGGTTGTGGTTGTTTTCTATGCCTTATGGTACTAAAAGGAGTAAGTACTGTGATAACAAAAAGTCTGACAGAGGAATCTGAGAAGGGGTTAAGGTGAAATGTGAAGTATGATCCATCTCTTCCTTCATTGCTGAAACAAACTGCTCAAACTAGGCAGCCTATGCAGGCTAGAATTCTGAGACAGAATTCCAGAGCTAAAGTTCTAGGGTAGAATTTCCAGCTACTTTTTTTTACTTCACCTTAGTCCTATTCTTTGTTTTCAAAGCCACCAATATTGTATCTTCTTCAGTCTTATCTTTTTTCCTTATAACCATTTGGTCTTCTGATTATCTTCTAACCAGCTCTTCTACTGCTCACGACCCTTCTATGAGAGTTCAGATCACATAGACATCCAGGCTGTGTTCTCTAGATTGAGGTCTGCTAATGAACAACTTAATACTATCTGCCAGCTTGTTTACCCTTTGCCATGTACATATCTGTAGGTTTATGACATTAGAACATGAATATTTTATTGGAATCGTATTCGGTCAGTTGTAGTTGATGTTAATTTAACACAGTCGAACAAAGAAAGAGAAGCACTTGTGTCACAAACTTCAATATGGGATCCTATGGGGATCATAAGACATTTACCAAGAGGACAAAGGCAAGAGCAAGGTGGTGACTAGGAGGAGGCTTCTGAAACAAACATGATGATGCTTAAAGTTATAGTCAGACTTCTTAGATATTTACCAAAAATATCAATAAAGGAAAGCTTGCTGTTTTCAGTTTTGTTTTGTTTAGTTTTGATTGAAGCAAAGTCTTACTGTGTGTCCTAGCTGGCCTAGAACTCTCAATGTAGATCAGGTTGACCACAACCACAGAGATATGTATGTCTCTATCTCCTGAGTGCTAGGATTAAAGGTAAGTTCCATCTTACATGGAACTCACTCTTTTTGAAGGGTGCATAATATATGGAAGGAGTTCATTTAGAGAAATGAAGATTCCCACAGTATCTGCCAGGTCAAACTAGTTTTCTCTTTTGGAGCCAATACTTTTTAAAGGACAATCTATTATCACCCAATTCTATAAGGAAATGCAGTACTGAACTATTTCTGACATCTAAATATCCAGAGAGATATCCAATAGGGTTATTAAACACATGATAACACATCTGTTTGCCAGAGGGAGTCTCTAATAAGGGGATGCTTAAGTCTATATGCAATCCTGTGCAGTAAGGTAGGGGCTCTTGTTTATTCTAAAACCTTTCATATTACTACTATATTGCCCAGGTATGGCCATTTTCCACACCCATTTTTTGGGGAAAACAATCATTGCTTTAATCAAAGAACTTGCATGATCTTTTAAGCACAAATTATAATCACCTTAGGGAAACAATTCCTCTTTGTGTCCCCACTCTTCCTACAGGACAGCTAAAACAAATTCATCGTGAATCTAGTTCTGAAAATTAATCTAAAGTGCTTAGAGTAACTACTAGACTGTTAGAGATGAATATGCCATCAAATATTCATACAGAGATATTACTATAGATACTACTCATATATGTACATATATATTCAGTTTTCACATACATGAATGATATTCATATAGAGAATAAAGCAATTAATCAAAACTAGCAATTAGCCTCTACAGATTTTGATACTAAACATCACATCTACCTACTATCTTGATAATAGAAATAAGTTTAGGAGCACTTTTAAAATTCCATGGCCCTTGCTACTTTCTTCAAAGCACCCTTCACATATTCAAGAAATATCCCCTGACCCAACCCAAACCAGTGAACCCTAAAGTCAGACTGACAACTCATCCCTGAGGACACTGTCTCTGGAACATAGTGGGTCCCCAAACACACACTGTGGTCAGTGAGTAAAAGAGAACACAAAGCAGGTAAAACAAGGTGAGTCTCTGCTATTACATCCACTCAGGGAGTTAGTTACTCTTGCAACACATTTTCAAACCACCTTTCATTTGTGCACTTTGAAGAATCAACCACGTGTTCTTCTGTCTTCACCCATAAAAATGTTAATACATAACTACTTCAAAACAAAAGAGAGAGAGAATAAAAGAGCAATTTTGTTCAAAGAAATGTTCCACGAACAGGACTGTCATCACTGTTCATGTTTGCAAAGACATTATTTCACATTCTCCCTTCTCTCTGAGTCTCTCTCTGCCTTTCAGTTTCTCTATCATAAACATGCATGCATGCGCTCTATGCACTTACCAAGTAAATGTGTATATTTAGAGATTAACAAATAATTTCAAAAAAGGAATAATACTCAAAATATATTAATTATAATTTTCCAGTGCTAGCACAATTTATATGATGGATAATTTCATTTAAGCTCTTCTTGTATTAAAAATGATGATAGGAATGTTTGGTGCTCACATCCTTTTACATTCATATTTTCATCTTGGGAAAAATGTCAGTGTGCTGTTTCTGCCTCAAACTGGGCCATTATTTAAACCTTGGGCACATATTGCCAAACCATTTGTCACACAGGTTTCATTGATTTACAGCTCCAACAACAGTGGATTTCTGTCAGTCAGGCACAGAGTCTCATTAAAGACTAATTTTTGATCTCACATGTTGTATATAATACCTTATTAATTGATGATCTTAACATCAGTAGTTAGTTTAAAATTAGTATTTATCTTACAAATGTATAGAAATTCTACCTGCATGTATTTCTGTGTACCATGTGCATACCTTCTGCCCACAGAGGCCAAAAGAGGGTGTTGGGTTATTGGAACTGGAGCTATAGATGATTGTAAGCAACCATGTGGGTGCTTGGAATTGAATTCAAGTTCTCTGAAAGAGCAAGCAAGTGTTCCTGACCACTGATCCATCACTTCAGCCCAAAATGTTTTAATAGATGTTTAATAAACAAATTTGAAACTTTTTTGACAATACATATTTCTAGCATATAATCTTAGGCCTTGTGTATTAGAATAGGTAAAATTATGACAAAATCCAGAATCCAAGATTCATAATAGCTTGATTCACTGTGGTTGCCTTGGGCTCCACATGTCTTTGTGACTTTGTTGTGTATCCACCGCTTTATTAATATCTTCTCCCCAGAGGCAGGAGAGTGTATGGAACAGGTGAACTTGCCCGTTTAATAAGCTTTGGCCCAGTGGTTAGTATGAATTACATTCACTCATATTTCATCAGCAAGAACAAATCAAATGGGTATACCTCGTGACAAGCAGAATGGAGGTTTCAGTCTCCAAATTGCAACCTCCTAACTCCAAGCACACTCTCTAATAGGTGAAACAAAACTTTAAGAACAAATAATACATATTTTTGAAGGTTTTTAGCAGACTAAGTAGTTGAAGTTTCATGATGTCAAACCAATTACTCTTTTTATTTGCATAGCTACGCATACATACATGTACATGTTTACATGTATATAGGTGTTGCGTGCATGTGCCTGCATTCCTGTGTGCACAAACGTGAGAATGTGTGTGCACATGAAGGCTAGGGGTTGACACTTGATGTCTTCCTTTATTAGCTCTCTAATCCACTTTAGGGATCTCCCACTGAGTCTGCAGCTCACCAATGCAGCTAGTCCAACTGGCCAGCAAGCTGCAGAACTTCCTCTCTCAGCACCTGACCCTAGAGTCATAGGTAAGTGGCCCTGTGCTCAGTGTTTAGGTTTGTTGCTGGGTATCCAAACTCAGGTCCTCATGCCTTTGTGGCAGCCACTTAAGCAGGTGAGCAGTGTCCACCGCTCAACCATCCTTTTTTCTTTCAAACTTTCTCAGTTCCTTCCCATACGGATGTATAAAGACTCTGGAGGAGGAATGTGGCACCCTTGAACTTGCAACAGTTCTCTCACAGGGCCCATGTGACAGAAGTTAGAGTTCAAAACTCAAGACAACAGGATTAGGATGAGATGCCAGAAAAGTGGGGCCTGTCACAGATGAGCTCAGACTTCTGTACGTGTCTGAGATCTGTTCTCTCACTGCATTCGCTGATGTCTAATTCTGCAGATGGGAGCAACAGTTCTGAGAAAGCATGCAGAGACTCCCAACTCCTTTTATTGAATACAGATTCTTTTCTCACACAATATATCCCGATTACAGTTTCCCTTCTCTCCACCTCACTCATTTTTTTCCTACCTCTCCTCCCATCTGGACCCATTCACTTTCTGATTCTTATTAGAAAACAAACAGGCTTCTAATGGATAAAAATCATATAAGATAATAACAAAACTAACACATTAGAAAAGGACAAAACAAACAGAAGGGAAAATCCCAAGGAAAGTCACCAGAAAAGGTAGAGGTGAGGAGACACATCCATTCACGCATGAGCACACACACAAAACAAAACAGAACAAAGCAGAAACCTTGAAGCATAGAACACAATAATGAGATGGTACCATGAAAATAAGAATGAGCCCTGGTTTATGTTCACAGTCTGAAGGTGCTGTACTCTACAAGTAAAGGCAATGGATGCATGGAAGGAGTTCAACTCATGTAGCCTTGAAACTGTATCTGGCAAGTGAACTTTCAAGTCTGTATTGATGGCTCCTGATCAGTGAGTGAGTTACAGGACACTGCAGTGTTCCATGCCCCTCCTTCCTCTTCATTGTCCTTGGTTCTGCTTTGACCATTGTAAAGAACGCTGGTGAACTCCCCTGGAGTTCCAGATTGGCTGAGATTTTGTTGTTGTTGTTGTTATTTTTTCTCCTCCATAGAAAATAATTTGTTTGTCTTACCATGAGGTAAGCAGACAAAATGCTTTTTCCTTTCCTTTTATCTTTTGTGAGCTATGGAGATTCTGAGATGATGATTTATGTTTTATTTTTCTTTGGTTGCTAATCGGAAGCTTTTCAAATATTAACTGTCATTGAAAAACAAACTGTAGAAGTAGACATTTATTCACATGCTAATAAAAATGTAGTCTCATTCCACTATTTAATCAAATTTCTGCCTTTGCTGAGTGAGTAATTGGAATAGAAAGGAAGGGATATGTTCTCTTTTCCAACTCTTGTCATTAATGCAATGTGCTAATTTCCTTGTTTTTAAATCACATTTCAATTTTTTTTTAAAAAAGTAGTTTTAGTATTTCTGCAAATACTTCCCATTTTGATTTTTAGGAATTTTTTTTTTTTTAAAAAAGAACATGTGGAAAACTAATCCTAGCATAAAAAAGGTTTGTAGATGGTGCTTTCAGAAATTAATTTTAGCCATTTCTGTAAATATTCTATATTGCTAGAATATAATGGAGTTTTAAGAAATGTGAGAGTCTAGAAATGGAATCTTCACCAGAAAAAGAACACACTCCTTCTACCATAGTGTGTGTCCATGTGACTGTGTATGTGTATGTCTATGTGTGTTTTAAGTTTTTATGTATGCTGTGTGTATTTGTGTGTATCTGCAGTGTGTGTGTATTTGTTTGTGTATGTATCTTGTGAGTGTGTATATTATGTTTGAGTGTGCATATGTGTATGTTTGTGTGTGTGTGTGCGTGTGCGTGTGTGTATGTGTGCGTGTGCGTGTGCGTGTGCGTGTGCGTGTGCGTGTGTGTGTGTGTGTGTGTGTGTGTGTGTTTAGGTGTGTGTATAGAGAATGTAAAGGTCAAATTGAAAGTCTCATCTCACTAGTGATATCAAACCAATAGTTCTTATCCAACATGAAATCTTGACTTGCTCTCTACAAGTACTGGAAAAAAAATGTTAAATATAGTTTATAATTTCTTGACATTTTTCTAAGCATAAAAATATTTCTGTAAAAGCAGATGAAATTTTATGGGATAATTGGAAAGAAATACTAATGAGAGGTGTTTCTTTTTCTGTAATTATTTGAAACATTTCACAACCAGCCCCTAAAAGAACTTTTAAAAAATAGATGGGTAAACACATTCTTGAATTTGGGATATCAGTCATTTTTCAATTTTAAAGTTTGTGCTTTCTTCATTCTACTCAGCTCATTTTTTTTAAACATTTTTTCCTTTATTTTATGTACTGACCAGTTTCTCCTCCCTCCTCTCCTGTTCCCTCCCCAACTCTCATCTACCCTCCTTCCTGCCCATCCACTCCTCCTTGTCTCCACTCAGAAAGGGGCAGGCCTCCCATGGGCTTGAACAAAGCTGGCCACATCAAGTTGAAGCAGGACTGCGCCCTTCCCCTATATAAAGACTGGGCAAGGTAATCTAAAAACCAGCTAAGAGCCAGAGACAGGTCCTGATCTCACTGCTAGGAGCCTTACAAACAGACCAAGCTACACAACTGTCACACACATGCAGAGGGCCTAGGTCGGTCCCATGCAGGCTCCCTAACTGTTGGTCCAAAGTCTGTGTGCTCCTACAAGCTTAGGTCAGCTGTCTCTGTGGGATGCTCCATCATAACCTTCATCCACATGGCTCCTACATTCCCTCCTCCCTTTCTTCAGGAGGACTCCCAGAGCTCAGCCCAGTGCTTGGCTGTGGGTCTCTGCATCTGCTTCCATCAGCTACTGGATGAAGGCTCTGTGATGACAGTTAGAGTAGTCACCAACCTGATTACAGGAGATGGCCAGGCATTCAGGCACCCTCTCCACTACTGCTAGGAGTTTTAGCTGGGGTCATCCTTGTGGATTTTGGAAAGTTTCCCTGGCTTCAGGTTCCTCCCTAGCCCTCCATCCTGCCCTCAAACTGCTTCCTGCAGCCAGCCTGCCTGCCCTCTCTCATCTTTTCATTCCCCCACCCCTGCCCCCAGTTTACTCGGGAGATCTCTTCTATCTTCCCTTCCCAGGGAAATCCATGCATCCTTCTTTGGGCCCTCTTTGTTATCTAGCCTCTCTGGGGCTTTGTGGATTGTAGGTTGGTTATCCTGCACTTTACCCAAAATAACTGTGTCTGAGTACATGCCTACAATGCTTGTCTTCCTGGGTCTGGGTTATCTCACTCAGAATGATTTTTTCTAGTTCCATCCATTTGCTTGCAAATTTCATGAGGTCATTTTTTTTTTTTTTACAGCAGATTAATACTCCATTGTGTAAATTTTCCTTATCCATTCTTTCGTTGAAGTGCATCTGGCTTGTTTCCGGGTTCTGGTTTTTACAAATAATGCTGCTATGAACATAGTTAAACAAGTGTCCTTGTGGTATGATTGAGCATCCTCTGGGTATATGCCCAAGACTGGTATAGCTGAGTCTATAGGTAGATTGAGTGCCATTTTTCTGAGAAACTGCATATTGATTTCCAAAGTGGCTGTACAAGTTTGCACTCCCACCAGCAGAAGAGGACTGTTCCCCTTATTCCACATCCTGCCCACTACTCAGCTCTTTTTTTAACAGTCCTGGTTCAGAAATTTTGACTGGATTAGAGTCAGAAATGTCTCAGTAGACTGGGGAAGACTTCAACTTATAGGCATTTTGCTTCTAATGTATATGAATATATGTTTTGCCTTTGTACTAATTTGTTCCTATTTTAACCTTTAAAAATATTTTATTATGATGACAATATATATATGGGTTTGTGCACATGAGTGCACAGAGCAACTAGAAGGGCCAGATCACCAGGAGCTGCCTGATGCAGGTGCTGGAACTGAGTTTGCATTCTTGAAAGAGCAGGAGGTGCTCTTAATCCTGAACATCTCTCCAGTCCCTCCATTTTAACCTTTACTGAAACTTCTGCCTATTTGCCTAAATCTTTAGTGTTTTAGGCCATGTACATTTCAAAGTAGAACCCATTTAAGCTTTAAAACAATTCAATTAACCAGAAAATGCAACACACTATATCTAGTAACAGAGCAAGCTGAATCTATCTTATCTTATCAAAAATAAAAATGTTTCAAAATTTATAGCAACATTGCAAATACTTTATATTGTAACTGAGTTAACAACAAGTATGCTGGCAAGACAAGACAGAACAAAACAAAAAAGAACCATTGAGTAAACACAAAGGATAAAAGCCAATAGTAACAGATCAGTAAGTGTTAGGCTACAGTCTAGTTGTTAAAACAAGTAATATTGCCAAGAAAATATATGAACCCCGCTCCCCAGAATCTGGTTACATTGGTAGTGAATTCTTCCAAGTACATAAGTAGTTAACCTGACACACTCTAATTCTAAGATCTTAAGAGTCATTGCTAGAAAGGAATGTTCCAGGCAACAAGCTGATGAATAAGGACATGTAAGTCTTCAACAAATATCTTAAAAAGAACATTATATATAAAGTAGATTTAACATTTGAAAAATCAATGTAATTCAGAATATTAAAAAAATGAAAGCTGATCACATCCATCAGTGTAGAAAGTAAATAAAATATAACAATAATATTTTATAAAACCTTCTTGGCACGCTATAATGTTTCTGATATGACAAAATCTTTGCCAAAATATCTAAGAAAACAGGATATTTGATACTTAATGAGGTCAATGTATGATACTGAAGGTTTTCTTTTGAATTTGAAAATGAAATTATCACAATTCAGCATTCTGTTGGAGGCTCTTGACAGTGCAATAAAGACAAAAAAAGGAAAAGAAATAAAATCTAGTGACCATAAAAGAAGAAGTAAAGTCCTGTTCTCTTTGACTTGCTGTGTTTACAGTCAGAGCCAACCAGTGTTAGCATAGCGCTCTATCTCATTTCCCAATTAGTGCCTTCATCTCATCTCTATAGTTATCTCCACATAATTTCATTGATGTGGGTCACAGTTTCTCTTGGTTGTTCTTATCCTATGTTAGTATAGAGTTTCTCCTTGAGTTAGAAAAGGCATCTGTTGTGATCTTCACCATTCATCTTTACAGCTTATAAGTTAAAAGGAGTAGGCACATTCTCTCCCACTCCATGGAACAAATCCTTATAGAAAGGCCTGAATAGACTTGCTTGGGTTATTTATCCACACAATAGGACAAGTAGTCTCAATAGCATGACTCATCTCCATAGAGAGGAGACAGGAGGGCTTTGTTGGCTGAAGTACCAACCAAAGACATGTGCAATGGGGGAGATAACTCTGAAATTAGAGACAGTGCTAGAGACTCAAAGTGGACTGTCCAGTTCCTTAGCAATGTGACAAGTGGCAACCACATTCACTTCTCCAAAATCTAAGGGAACAGCCTATTGATCATTTTGGCCCAGTTAGAGAAAGCTGTCATTAGACTCCCACTACCAACAGGCTGTCTTTGTATGGATAGGCCACATTTTATTTATTAATTTATCCATCAGTAGAAACTTCAGTTGTTAGGACTAAAGGTTTAAAGTCACAGAGAAAGGCAGAATGATGTTTTGGAAATTTAAAAATGACTAAAGTCTTTCACATTACAGCTGTAGAAAAATAGCTTAGAGGATGAACCCTCTAGAACCCTTTAAAATATAGCACTGTAGACCAACTTGAGTGAATATAAGTAACAAGAATGACTGCTTAGGTTGGGCAGTTATGATTAGAGAATAGTGTCATCAAATTAGAAGTTGGCTAGCAAGACCAGAACAGGGCTCACCTCAAGGACGACATTCCCTTCACTACCTCGGGCTTTCTTTTTGTGCAGATTTGACGTCATGCATGCTCTTTACACATGGACAGAAACAAAGGATATCAAATTCCCACCTTGTCCTATCCACCAATAAGACAGTGAAGCACAAGGATCTGGTGATTTTACACATTTTCAATTACTAACCACCCCCTGTGCTCCCTTCTAAATCTTCCTACTGTGTCTACAGTTGGAAAAATAGAACAAACTTGTTATTTAATAAAAATATAAATCAGGATATAAGTTAGGTGAAACTTACAGCCAGGAAGGGAGAAATCATTCATTCTTAACTGTCATGTAATTATTGTGGACAGCATCTCTGATGAAATCTGAGGAAATTGACATCCCCAGGAGATGCCTTGGCTCACAGGAATTGGAATGATTTTATTTTGTCTTGCATACCTACTGATGTCTTATCTGAAAAACAAGCGAGAAATAATGAGTAGTGCTTTGGGTAGAGAAGGAAGGGGATCCTAAGGAGCTGAAATTGGGTATTGTTTTGAAAGAAAGAAGTGCTTTGAGTTCAGATGCAGAACAGAAATGTCAACCAGCAGGTCTTGACCCTAAAGAAAGTAAGAGTGAGTTTGAGGCTGACTTTTGACACCTTGCATGTCTACTTTGACCTTTTATAGATTTTACCAGGGAAATTACAGGATCCAGGCCCTTGTGAGCTTCAGAATTAAAATGTTATGAACTCTTCACTCTTTTGCCAGATATGTCCTAGAGAATCCACTGAACTCCTTTTAATAGTTGTTACAAAAATTACAGTCTAAGAAATTCTAGTGTGCTAGGAAGCAGAACCTGGAGGAAATGGAAGTGAGAACAAGTTTGAAAAGCACAATCAAGTAGAGTCACTTGAACTCCACATTAATACTGTTAGCTTGGGAATGGAAAGAAAGGGAGGAATGAAAAGAAATGCCAACTGGAGCTTAAATGTGGATTGTCAGGAAGTTTGTATACTAGACAAAACTGGAAACATCAACATAGCCCTGAGGTTTTAGCCTTAAAACAACATTAAGGAGAATTAAGAAAACCCAGAAGGCAAGATGACTGGAAGAGACTGTTGAATTTGAGAATATGGTGACACATTCAAGCAGAAATGTCCAAAAGAATGGTGGGATTAAGTCACCAGGTAAACAAACCAGCCAGAGTTAGAATGACAAACAGGATATTGGTGGAACATGACTACTCACTATCTGTCTGCTCTCATACAGATCCCTTCTGTCTCAAATGCATGTCATCTACACAGGCAGATCACTACACTGCTTGTGAAATAGAGGGGAAAGGACACGTTGATATTAATAGGCCTTGAACACTCCTGCTGAGGACTGCATGTGAGTAACTCTTAAGTCACAGAATATTGAGTAAAACTGACCAACTTTTTCTTAAGGCCTTCTGAATAAAGAGATGTTTCAATGTGCTGCAGCCAGCTACTTCATTATTTCACTAGCATGACACCCTGTTGGCATTCTCTGATGCAGTTAAGACATTCTGTCCTCTTCAGATGGATATGGGGAAACAGGGACAACCTCCCTCTGGCAGGAGGAAAGTCTTCATAACCTTTTGTTATCCTAGTTTCTTAATATCAGCATTTTGATACTAGTTAGGCATATGTGATGTCTGTCATTAGTCACTATCTCCCTATAATGGAAGACATCTGCATGTAAACAGAAGAATCAACTATAGTTTAATGGAAAGAAGTTAGAAATAAACAACTTCAGAGGGTTCCTAAAAATGGATATTTACATTATATATTTTCATTTAAACTCTTTATCTTTAGTGTGTGTGCGTGTGTGTGTGTGTGTGTGTGTGTGTGTGTGTTCTCTTGCCAACCTAGAATGCAATGTCAGTATTGCATTTTATCCAGAAGTATAATGTAAATAATACTTTAGCATAATTTGAGGGACTGGAATAGTAATGCTTAATTCTTTGGTCCCTAGCCCCATGAAAACATGTTAGAATTATTTCTATAGCAATATTATTTTCTACAAGACTCTTTGATAATCTTTAGCAACCAATCTAGCCTTTTGATCTTGAGGCTGTAATATCAGACTTTTGAGGAAAACTACCCTGGTAAGGAAAGAAAGAAAACAATCCATGTTTCCTATCCAGCAATAGACAACTTTTATAGGTGAGCAGACAATAAGACAAAGATGACATTTGTTTCAAAAATTATACATTGACTCTAATTTTGCATCAGAAATGGCCTTCTTATAAAAAAAAGGAAAAATAAAAACTTTGCTAGAGAAAACTTTTATGTTCATGAAATGCTACCTTTTATTAAAATTGTAATGCTCATGCTTTATTTCAAAATCGGTGTCAATGGAAAATCCTGTAGCCTATATTTGTGAAGATCATCTCTGTGGAGACCAGAATCTGAAACTCTGCCTCCACTACACAGAGTGATGAAAGCTTGGCACTAAGAGCCTCAAAACTTGCTGTGCTTTAAGCAGACTGTGTCTACTTTCTTTCTTCCAGAGAAAAGATAGTCTTCTAATTCCAGTAGATACATTTCAATAAAACAAAAGAAGGTACATGGGCAGACTCAGAAAGGTTAAGATTATGAATTGTACAGGGGTTGGGGATTTAGCTCAGTGGTCACTCGCCTAGCAAGCGCAAGGCCCTGGGTTCGATCCTCAGCTCAAAAAAGAAAAAAAAGATTATTAATTGTTTCCCTTGCAGACAAACCATCACCTTCCTGGCCAGAGTGAGTGTGAGGCCTCAGGAATGAAGTGAGCACATAATCTTCATTCTCCCAGACTAACCAGTAGAATCTTTATCATTCTTCAGTTAGCAGAGGCTTGTAGGCAAATTCTTCACATTCCAAAAGCTGGTGAATAATGGTCTGTTCCCTATCTTCAGCACTCTCTTAGAGAATCTGCTCTGCTCAATTATGCCCCGCCCCCAATCTGTGCCAGTCAATCTGATATACCAATCTGATTTTCTCTCCCAGAGCCAGAGACACTATCTAGCAAAGATTCCAATATGGATCATACTGGAGAGTTAGAGAGACATGGATCTGAAGTTTTCCTTTTGGGGAAGCTTTAGAGAGAATGATGTGGATGATGCAGAAAGAAGACACTACATAGAACCCAAAGGGCAAAAACAGGTAAAAAAAAAAAATTGACTGTAGCAGGGCTTCCTATAGAGCTTAGCTCTATCCTGTGCAACTGATGTCCAGGATATTCACTTTGAAATTATATTTATGTGGCTGGCTGCCTTGCTGTATCTACTTATCTACCTATCATCTGTCTGCCTGTCTGTCTGTCTACCTATCATTTACCTGTATCTACTTGACTGTGTAATCTAGCCTTTCCTTTCTTCTCATCTTCCTGTTGCTACAGAATGTAAAAAAAAATTAATAATCATGAAAAAACGTAACATTATATCAAGATTATTCACTGACTGTTGGCCCCAATGTTCATTTAAAATTATCATAGAAATAAATTTGTATATGATAGTCAATTGCAGAGGTTACTCTTGAGTAATGAATGGCAAAATCCCTTAAATTTTGTAAATATAAAAATTCTTAAAATATGAGGGGGTTATAGTATTTCTGAATTGATAGCCACTAAAAATAGACATCTCAGACATATGATAATCCCTAAACTTTCCTATTTCAAGCATTCATCAGTGCTCATACATGAAAAGTCCTGTGCAAGGGAAGACAACTGGTTGATTGTGGACTGCAATTTAACCACACATTGGCAAAAGTTTCAGGTAGTCATTTGTACTTTATAGTGTGTTCCTTAATCTTTAGCATCAGAAAACTGGGTAAGCTGATATGGGAAGTTCCAGATCCCCAAATATTAGATTCAATGTGTTTTCAATATTTTCACAATTTGGAGAAACTGTGATAATTTTGGAATCATTCACCCCAAAGTGATGAACCTAAGTCTCCACTCACAGCTTGGCAACTATCTCTGAGATGAATTTACTTTAATATGAACCTATTTTGCTGAACATGAGAAAGTAGTAAATTTGACAGCTACCATAAATCTATGCACACAAACTCTCTAGACCATTTATGCCATTTATACCTTCATCTTACATTTAAAAAATAAATGTGATAGACATATAGATCAGTCCTAGATCCTTGCTTATCATAAGTAAGGGCTTGAATTCCATCTGAAGAACTACAATGTGTGTGTGTGTGTGTGTGTGTGTGTGTGTGTGTATGTGTGTGTGTGTGTGTGTGTGTGTGTGTGTGTGTGTGTAGAGCAGATTAGGACTAGCTTACAAATAAAATAAGACTGATTACAGTCTGAGTCCAGCATATTTTGATTGCTGTTTCACAGTGAGCCAGCTCCACATGCTGTTAGTATGCAAGATGTCCTCTGGCAGTACTCCGCTATGTACTCAAGTCTGAGTCTGTTTCATCCTTTTGCTAATATAATTGTCTTGGGGCTAAGGCCAAAGTGTAGTAGGAATCTTAAAGAGTCGTATTAATAAAATCAAACCTGAGGCCAGTTAATGGGGTGACTGCGGGAAGATCAGAGAAGCAGAACAAGCCATAGCTACCTCACCTCGCCAGATCCTCAGCTGGTTTTGTTTCCTTAGACTGCAAGCTTCTGTGTCCTCATCCTAATGGCACTCAGCTGAACTGTGTTGCTCCAAAATCTGAATGCTTAACCAGCCAAATGCTGCTAGTTTCTGGTCTTCACGCCTTATATAATCTTTCTACTTTCTGCCCTCACTCCCTGGGATTAAAGGCTGGATTTCTGGGATTAAAGATGTGTGTCACCATGCCTAGCTATTTCTAAAGTGGCCTTGAACTCAAAGATCTGGCTAGCTCTGCCTCCCAAGTGCTGGGATTAAAGGCGTGCACCACTACTGCCCAACTTTTGCTATGGCTTCCTCTGAGCCATTTTCTAGCCACCATTTTTGGCTTTGTTCTAGTGGCTGTCTGTTCTCTGACCCCAGATAAATTTATTAGGGTGCACAATATTGTGGGGAACACAATACCACCACACCAAAGGGTTGGTAATTGTTTTTATAAAGTACATACTGACAGAAGAAGAAACTTAATTCTGCCTCTTTTTTTGGTATATAACTCATTGGATTATACAAAATGTGTTGCTTAATATTAAAATCTGGGTTTAATATTTTATATAACTTAACAAAAATGTTAGTGTATTATTAGCATCTCCAAAGCCTTCTTTACCTCCTCTCACCTACTGGGAAGGGAACCCAGGTTTTCCAGAGTTCTAACATCAGGAGTTGATTTGGGATCCATGAAATTCATGTCAATAACATCATACATTCTAAATGCACACTTACATCATTTCATTCACTGAAAATTATGTTTGTAAGATTCTTTTGTACTACCACATGATCTGCAAGTTTGTGCTCTCATTGTGTATGTTTCTAATGCATATTTTTACCCAAATTCCTTTACCTTTTTTTTTTTTTCTTTCTGCTGAGGGACTGCTGCATTGTTTCCAAATAGAATACTATGATTGTTCTTTCAGTTTGTATGTGTACCTTTCTGTGATATAGACCTAAGAAATAAGGTGGAGACCCACAAGAGTAGGTATATCAATATTTGAATTTAGTAGATAATGTCAAACATATATCTGTTGTTGGAGTTTTCCTGCCTGGCCCACAGTTAAGACAAATCTCTCTCACCCACCAGGCCCATAGATGCTCAGACCCAACCAAGTAAACACACAGAAACTTACATTGTTTACAAACTGTATGGCCGTGACAGGCTTCTTGTATTCTACTTCTTCTATCTTAAATGAACCCATTTCTATTAGTCTATACTTTGCCACGTGGCTTGTGGCTTACTGGTGTCTTTACATGTTGCTTGTCATGGTGGCAGCTGGCAGTATATCTCCACCCAGCCTTCTACTTCCCACAATTCTCCTCCTCCTTGTCCTGCTTACCCTATCCTTCCTGCCTGGCTACTGGCCAATCAGCACTTTATTTATTTTAACCAATCAGATCAACACAGTTGACATACAGAACATCCCACAGCATATATCCAAGTGGGTTGTGCCAATCAACACCATCACCAGCTGCATTTGAGCATTCCATTTACTCCATGTCTTTATTAACATTTGGCATTGTTATACAAATGTACAACACATGTATTTTGTAGATGTTTTTTTTCCTATTGTGATTTCATTTTCATTTTGTTATGTCTGGCAATACTAAACAGTATTTAATTAACATTTTGACCATTTACATATTCTCTTTTTTGAGGAAACTTTCAGAATAATTCATTTATTTGTGTTGTTTGACTATGTTTCTATTGATTTGACAACTTTGCATGTCCCTTACAGCTCTCTGTGTCATCTTCACATAATCCTTTATCTGATGCATATATTACAAAGACATCAATTTAGCAGCTTTTCACTCATTTGTGGTGATGCATCATTATAAAAATACCTGTCCATTCAAAAAGATTGGAAAACTTGCTGGACCTCACAGACAAGTTAATAATATACCTTGAGGTCACTTAAGCCATAAGTCTAATGTCCTGCTGTGTACTCAGTCTGTTTATTTAAACTGCTTTTAAGAGAACAACATAACAAATAACCTTATTGCTTTGGATTTCCCATGTAATCAGTTTTACTACCTAAATTGATGCAGAATGGCTATATTAAGTTATGTACTCTTCTATGTCCCTTAGCCAAAGAGCAATGGATATGTGCTTGCATGTGTATGCTAATAAATGCTGAAAAAAATACAGGCTGGTATTGTGGAAAAATCTTTTTGTACACTGTGAAGAAATGTTGCTCGCATTGGTTTGATAAAGAGCTAAATGGCAATAGCTAGACAGGAAGAGGTTAGGCAAGATTTTCAGACAGGGAGAGAGCTCTGGGATGAAGAAGGTCAGAGTCACTGGGAAACACAGGGAGAAGCAAGGTGAGCATGCTGTGCTAAGGAAAGGTACCAAGCTACATAGTAGAATGTAGATATGGGTTCATTTAAATTGTAAGTGCTAGTTAGTAATAAGCCTAAGCTATTGGCCAAGCATTTATAATTAATAATAATTCTCCATGTTGTTTATTGGGCAGCCAGTGGTCCTGATTAAAAATCCTGCCTACACATGGCACCCAACATGGGGAATCTTTATCCACATAGGGCCCGAGAAAGCTTTAACAAAAAAGACTTTGGAACACAGAGTTAATTCAACTTCCTGGTAATCAAGGTCTTGTGAATAGGCTCAACATACAGATACTGCCTGCACACTGGAGACAGTCATCATCCTGCACTAAACTGAGCCACACTGGGTGGTGGACATAACATTTTAAGATTTGTCTCATGTGATCAGAAAACATTACAGATGCTCTGTAAAGACAGATTGAGTTGAAAAAAAAAACCTATAAACAGATTACAATGTGTTTAAAACTGTACACAGGATTAACAAAGAAAAAAGAAAGGATATGGACAGTCATAGGAAAAAATAGTTTAAAAATGATAGTCTTTAAAGACAAAAGTAAAATAATAAAAAAATAAGCCACATAGAAATGAAAAATACACAAGGCAATCTGGATCCTGTATGGTGTTGGGTGGATTTTCAATTTTTTTTAATTACTGATAAACAATAGCTATTGAGAGACACTGGATTATGAAAACTTCTAATTTAAACCAAACTATATATTTTTAAAAAGTCTTAACTTCAAAATAAGAGTCAAAAATATACTGCTTTGGGAAGGAGGCTATGCTTTTACTTCCACAAAAACAGAAAAGCTATCAAATCTTTCAAGGTTAAATAAGATCAGATTTAATTGATGAAGATCCCCTGAAAATCCTGGCTACAGACATAAAAACAAAACAAAACAAAACAAAACAAAAACTAAGAAAACAACAAGACACATGATGTATATTTTATCTGCTCAGACATAAAGCAAAAAAAAAAAATCATCTTTGGCTGACTTTTGTACAATGCACAGTCTATACTTGTATTAATGAAGATATATATGTTACCTTTAAAAGTTGATGTGTTTTCAGAGAAGAGGACCAGACATCAATGAAATCAAATGGCCCAGGAGATCCAACATCTCAGAGCACCTCTGTTGCAGTTTCCTCAGAGTTCAGCATGCAGAACAGCTTCGAGGCTGTCAGCTAAGATGGTCCAGCCTCACAGATTTTTCCAGCCAGGACATTATCCTGATTTTCTCAGGGTCTAAAAAGTTTTAAGAGCTTGTACAATGTTATCCCTTTGTTTTCACTTGTAATGGAGATAAAAAGAAACATGAGACAACAGAACAGGAAAAATAAAAATTCTAATTTTGTGGAAAAGTTCAGGGATTTTTCTGCCCATGTTCTTGCTTTTGTAATTATTGCAAGAATACTTAATGTTATCTTGTCATCTTTAGTTAACAATCTCCTGAAGACAGTCAAGAATTACATGTTTTCTACAAGATTAATCATCTCTGAGAATAGAGGCAAAATTACTGATGCTATTCATCTCCAAGTCAATAAAAAGAGCAAGAAAATTTAACTTAAAATGGGAAAAGGTACAAAAAAAATTGAAAAAGAATTCTTTCTACTGTCAACTGTGACCATGATCAGTAATTATCATTCTGTATATTAAACCTACTTTCTACCTCATCTTTTGAATAGCAAAAAGGGATGGGGTAGGAAGAAGGATCATCACAGTGTGTCCATGAAATGAAAGCCTGTCATTTGTCTCAATGAATCTCCTGGGCTTATTTGTTATAACTACCCCTGACTTCAGTCATCATTTAATGGTGTTGCTTTTAGAGAATAGTAGCTTACTTTAGCTTTATGAAATTGTTTTAATGCTATTGAGTTAAGTTTATTTCCCCCAGTTAATATATCACATTGAAAACTGTTTGGGGTGTGTTTTCCAGACACAGCCTTATAGCAGACTTAAGCTATGATTATAGTCAACATTTGTGCTTGAGAATTGATTTATGTTGTCAGTGTTTATAATGGAAAACACCACTTTTCAAAGATCATACTTTCAGAAAGCTCCCATTATAAATACTGTATCACTGCCATACAGTAGCAGTACAACTGTAAAACATCTCAACACAGATTGTGAACTATTTATCAGTTTTCAAAACCATTATTTCTTTGTAATCTCATAATAATCCTTTGATATAAAATGAACCACCGCATTCCCACTCTTCCCAACAAGCTTTTAAACCCTTAAATCGACTCTGCTCCATGAAAACAAGAATTAGGTATCCGTGTGTAAGTTTTAAAGATCTAAGAGAGAGTGTTTAAGAGCTAAATGTCATAGTTTTTTTCTAGACTTGGAACAAAGGCATTAACGAGGAATGAGAGACTCCTCACTATACTACCAAGAGTCCTACTGCAAGGAGATGGGTTTACTGAACTATCAGGAACGAATTGATTTATCTTTCTTCCTTGATGAGAGACTCAGGCAGTAAGACGAGACTCTTCAACAAAGTTTTCCCTGATTTTTCTTCATCTGATTTTGGGTGAATCAGGAAAGATGAATCAACCATCCTTCTGGCCGAGAAGGAGTAAATATCCTGGGTTAACTTTTGCCCTAACTTAAGAAAGTACCATACTGGAGGATCAGGAAGAAGTAAACACCCTGACACTTCAGACTGCAGACCCAGCCGCCACAGCCACTTCCGGAAGCTCCGCCCCGCTCTAGACCAGGTTTCCATCACGCCCCCTCGCCAAGAGACCAGAGCTGACAGAGAACTACATTTCCCAGAATGCAATTAAACCTCATTGCAGGGCGCCTATAAGTGTCCGGGTGACGACATAAACCGGCGCGGTGTTTAGACTACACTGATGTCGTGGCGCTCAGAGGCAAAAAGTTGGTGCTCTGAGGGGCCCAGGGACTGAAGTCGAGGTCCGGTGACCCTGGCCCTTTCCTACCCACTCCTCCTCGCCCGCCTTTCCCTCTCCTGGCAGGATGAGGCGTGCAGGCCTGGGTAAGAACAGGACTTAGGTTCGAAGTTTGGGGACTTTGGGACCTGTTAGGAGGAGGGGCGTGGGAGGAAACGCTACCGGCCTTCTGTCAATGACTGTGGTTGGAAAGCGAACTTTGGGTTCTTTGAAGGAGGTACCAAGTGGAAGCGCATCATTTGTCCCAGATCAGAGCAGTTTCCTTAAGTTTAATTTAGAGGAAAGTTTATATGATAGTTTGCACAGAGTGGTGAAATATTTATTGGTAGTCTAGATTTTTCTTTAGGTGCTAGTTTGGGAAGTAGCCTTGTTTCCCAAAGCCTTGCTCTGGTTCCCTTTCTTTACTCCTTCTGGATCTTACTTTTCTTAGAAGTGACATTTGGAGAGTGGATGGTAAACTCTAAACCGGCTAATAATGATATATTAGTTTCATTTCAGCGAGTTACAAAGGTAAATGTATGTGTCATTATTGTAAAAGTGGCAGCTGTGAAAAGTCTGGGTCAAAGGCGATTTTCCTGGGACATTTCTGACCTAGACCTTGTCCCACTGTTAAGGCAATAGATGGTGATAAGCTTTTGATGACTTAACACTTGTTCTTGCCTTTATGGACCAGGAGAAGTACTAACAAGATGATTAGAATAGCATTTTCTGGTTTTGAAGTTCTCCATTAATATGTTTTATTTTTAAGAAGGAAGGGCAGAGTGCTTGAAAAAATGAATGTAATGTTGAAAAGGATGTTACCATTCTGTCATAACTTGGAAAAAAATTAATAAGTTCTAGGTGTTTAAAGCCAGTGAATGAACAAACACTTTCAGTCAGACACAGAAAAACAAATAAAGCCTCTTTTGTAATAGAACTCACTGCTAGGTATGAATTTTAATTTTATGAAAAGGAATACAATACTCATGACAGAGCAGAGAGATGGTGGTATTTTTAATAAGGTTGGTTATAGAAATAGAGAGTGGGTAATTTAAAATCATAGAAAAATAATGGCAGATGAAGATGCCAGTAATATAGACTTACAGTTATCAGTAAATAGTTGCATGTGAAGCAATTTATAAATTTAGGGTTTTTTTTCTTTTTTTTTCTTTTTTTGGTTTTTCGAGACAGGGTTTTTCTGTGTAGCTTTGCACCTTTTTCCTGGAACTCACTTGGTAGCCCAGGCTGGCCTCGAACTCAGAGATCCGCCTGGCTCTGCCTCCCAAGTGCTGGGATTAAAGGCAAATTTAGTTTTTTGAATGCTTGCAGTCATTGGAAGAAAGTAGTCATGTCAAATAACCTGAAGAACTAATTTCAAACAAGATTAGTCTTACATGCCCAGATTCTTTTCGTCACTAATGACAACAAACTTTATCACAACATAAATTTTATGTGCGTGATCATTGAGACCCAGTAGGGTGTGCTTCCCAAAGCTTCCAATGTAACTGAGGAGCAGAAGATAGATTGCTTCTGAAGCAGAAGACACATTATGATCTAAGATGGTAACTTTTCATCCCAACACCAGTTAGGCTCACTAAATAGTTGAGTGCCAAGGAGATTTAATACTGAATGGGTCATTGTGTACGTTCTGGAGCCAGAGGAACTTGAAGGATGCTGTTGAGAAGAGGTGTTGGGAGAAGTGGGTTCTAAATGGGAAGATGACAAAGATTCAGGAAGAGGGACATAAATGACAAGAGATCATGGTGACCAAGTTGTCTTGAAGCTAGGACCCTGAGGCATTCTGAAAATCTTGTCTATCCAAGGATTTTACATTTCCTCAGTAGGCCAGTGGCCCATTGGGACGTTGTTTGTGCTGTATTGTTTTCATTACATTCAGAGCAGGGACTTGACAATAGGTTCTCAGCTCTGATTGTAGGTTGGAATTACTCAGAAGAATATTAAATTAGATTTTCAATTCCATAAGAATCACTAGACTGGAGTCCCCTCCTAATTCTTTTTAAAGTGCCTGTGCAGTGGAGGTCCTTTCCATTGGTGTAAAGTTATGGAGACTTTTTAAAAGTGCCAATGTGTGTTTACCTGAAAGTTTAAATTCAAAATAATAGTGAATGTGATAGCCATTCATATGTAAAATCTGCCACACTGCACATGGGTTGTTAAATGAATTGGCCTGCTTATTGGTAGAACATGCTTCAAGGAAGTAGTGTTTTTCAGAAATGACATAGGCTGAAGATGACCTTTAGTACTTGTTTTAATTCTCACAGAAAAAAATGGGCTAAGCTTGGAATAGGAACTCTTGTATGTTTTGTTATGTTTTTCTGTATTGGGGTGGAGAATGATTTGAAGAAAAATCAATTTGGAACTGCATTAACAATTTCTGAATGAAAACTGAGAATTTTACTTTAAAAGAACAAAGTGGAAGAACTCTAAAATTAAACTTATGATTGCCCAGAGAGTCAAAACAAAATAAACAAAATAACCATCAATTTTGAATGAAATCCTTGATGAAGTTATCCAGTGATTAACTTTAGACATTCCAAAATTACCTATTTGGTGATATGTCATCTCCAGATCCTTAGTCACATAAAACAAGTTAAAGATCTTGGATCTTGTTAAAGTTTGCACAGAATATTTTAAGTGGTGATTTTAGTTGGTGAGTAGGAAGACATAATTATGCCCTTTAATCTGTTTGAAACCATGTATTGAGAACTTCAGGGATAGCATGCCTTGGAATATTCAGCGTTTTGTTGTTGTGGTGGTGGTGGTGGTGGTGGTGGTGGTGGTGGTGTGTGTGTGTTTATGGAGATATAGAATGATTAATGAATACATTTGGTTTATACTTTTATAGTTCAATCTAGAGGTCAGTGTTGATGTTATACAGTCAAAGCTGTAAGGATTCAAGAGTTTTGCTATTTCAATAAAATTAGATTTGTGCTGTACTTTGAAAGAGTTTCTTATTCACACAGTAACCATCCTCCAGCTGCTAGACTTATGCTACCCATTTTCTCAGCTGTTACTCCTACCGTTCTTACTACCATTGCTACTCCATTTGCTGTCTGAGCCTGTGGTAGCCTATAGCTTTAAGGCTGTCCTTTTCTCCTCATTGGGCCCCTAAAGAAGCTGCTTCCAACCATGGACAAGACAACCTAGTCCCTTTAATACATTCTGCACTCTTGTCAAAGCATGCTAAAGTTTGGAGGCTTTGTTCTTCTGCAGTCCCAATATTAAAACTTCCAGTGCTAGTCCACCCAACAGTATAGCTTCTCGACGGCTGACTGAGACCAAGAGTCATTCTGTTGAGAGGTCTCCTGTCTGGGAAGTCAAGCTAATCCAGTATACTGCCACAACCATGGTCAGTTTATTCTCCTAGAAATACTGAATGATTATGGCCACTGTTCTTCATGGTTTTCCCAAATTCTAAACATTACTCTTCTTTACTGTGTAGCCCACTTTCTCCCTTTACTAAGAAAATTATGATATCATTTTATAGAAACTTGGTGAACTAATACCCTCAGTCCCAACACATTTCTGTATGTATTCGCTGCCTAGTGCTCACTGTACCTCCTGGTTTCCTGGTCGGTGACTACCAAGTACTGTGGGAGACAGATGAATGGGAACTGTACTTTCCAAACCGTCTAGAGTGAGTGCAAGTTCTATTAAAAAAAAAGGCAGAAAATTGGTAGCTCCTCGATAATTTGAAAAATGAGTGACATTCTTCAGAAATCTCAACTAATGGCCTCTACCCGCCATTGCATCCATTCCTTTCCTCAGCTTTCACTTCTGGCCTCCACTTCCCTTCATTCTTTGGCTTTTCACCACTTGCTTCTAGAAGAGAAGGTTGCTAGTGGAAAAAAAATCTTTCTGCCATGAGAACCCCTTCCTCCACGTTATCTTCCCCCCTTTCCTCTTACAGTCAAGCTTCTCTGATGGGGAGATAGATTGTTCTATGTTTATGTCCTTTAATAAAACATATTTCTAATGTGCAAGAAATGTCTTCCAAATACCCTTGTATAGCAATGCCTGTTTTAGTGTCTTTTAAACAATCAATAAGTGATCAATAAATGTGTATTGAAGAAAATGCATACTTTGCTTAAAAGAGGGTATGAAAAGAATTGTAATCTCTGGTTCTGATTTTTTAAAAATTGATTTGCAGTGTGACTATTATAGATATATGTGGTCTGCAATGCCCTCCAGGGGTCTTTTTCAGTTGGTTTTAACTACTAAGCTTTGGGAAATGCTTCCAGTTTTGCAGTTCTGCACATGTGCCTCTGATCCTTGTAGGTGAAGGAGCACCTCCTGGCAGCTATGGCAACTATGGCTATGCCAGTAGTGGATATAACGCCTGTGAAGAAGAGAATGACAGACTCACTGAAAGTCTGAGAAGCAAAGTGACTGCTATAAAATCTGTAAGTACAGAACGAATACTGTCCACATTTTAACCTGTAGATTTAAACTTACTGTCATCTTAGTAAGGAACTCATTTCAAAACTGTTGTGCAGTGAGGTCAAAGTGCACCAGAAGTTCAGGCTATCCATTAAGTAAGTTAGAAGATGTGGTAAGTGAAAAAAAATAGGGTATTTTTGTTTAATTTCTTTTCTCAAACCTAACTATATTTGGGTTTGTGTACCTAGCAAAATCTAAAATGTACTGTACATTAATGCAGTAGTTCAAACAGAGCCAATCATATTTTCTATATAATTTTAGGTTATAGATAATGCTAACTTGTAATTTTTTCCAATTTGTTATTATAGTAAAGAAAAAATATTTAAAATAATCAGTCTAGACTTATAATCAAAGAAATTCCATATTTTGTTAGTAAACTATTAAATGTGTATGTGTGTATTTGACTTGTTCATATGAATACTTGTACACTGTAATATCTAAGGAATACACAGGAGAAAACATTTAATTTCTATGAATAAAAGAGAAAACAAATTATGCCAGAATAACAGAACCAGAGAATGTTAACAAGTAGGTTGAATATTATAAGGAAGAGAAGAGGAGAATGTCACTGTTGGAAGGTGGAGCTCCAGGAGTCCAATCGACGAGAGAGAGAGAGAGAGAGAGAGAGAGAGAGAGAGAGAGAGAGAGAGAGAGAGAGAGAGAAGATTATATGAGCAGGAGATATGGAGACCATGATTGGAAAAAGTACAGAGACAACTAGTCAAACTAGTGAAAACGCATGAACTGTGGACCAACAGCCGAGGAGCGCCCATGGTACTGGACTAGGCCCTCTGGATAAGTGAGACAGTTTTTTAGCTTGAACTGTTTAGGGGGCCCCCAGGCAGTAGGACTGGGACCTGTCCTTGGTGCATGAGCCAGCTTTTTGGAACCTAGTGCCTATGCTGAGACACTTTGCACAGCCTTGGTGCAGGGAGAAGGGGCTTGAACCTGCCTCAACTGAATGTACCAGGCTCTGCTGACTCCCAGGGGAGACCTTGCCTTGGAGGAGGTGGGAATAGGGGGTGAGTTGGGGGGGAAGACTGGGGGGTGGGAGGAGGGAGAACAGGGGAATTCGTGGTTGATATGTAAAATGAATAGAAAATCTCTTAATAAAAAAATAAAAATAAAAAAGAAATAAAACATTTTATTGTCAGGTTGGAGATTTAGCTCAGTGGTAGAGCGCTTGCCTAGCAAGCTCAAGGCCCTGTGTTCGATCCTCAGCTCAAAAAAAAAAAAAAAAAAAAAAAAAAACCAAATTTTATTGTCGAATATTTCACTGGACAGAGCATCAGAAGAACCACTGAAATAGGTCTTCCAGCCTTTGCTGCTAGTGACTTAAATACACAAGTCTTTCTCACTTCCGTCTTTGATCCTTATTTGAGTTGTGGGCTTTCTCGTGTTTCTCTAACATGGCCCTGATTTTTATGCATAGACCCCCTGGGAGAATCTCTTAACTTGTTTCAGCTCCTCCTGGTCTACACGATGTTGTCACAGCCATTGGTGGATTTTGTTAAAGCACATCCTGCCCTCTCAGAAGTCTTTGGATTCCCCTGTTACTTGATAGGTTAAGTTCATACTCTGTAGACTGATGGTGCTATACGTTCTTCAGAGAATGGCCCCAGCCTTTCAGAACTTCTCTTCAACGCATCCAGAATGTATATGGATTTGCTGCCAGACAAATGAGTGTTCTCTTGTTCTCTGTGTACTGATGTTGCCCTATTTAATATTTTACAAATCAAACTGGGCCTTTAGCAGTGTCATGGTCTTCCTTCTTACTTTGAAGTTGTCTTCTTCATGAAAAGGTCCCATTGCTGCAGCTGCCTCTGCCCGTGCTTTATCTCAGTACTACACCCAGTATTAACTCATTCCCTGTAAGCCTAAGATCATTTGTGGCATGCAGTATAATTCCTTCTTAGCAATACTGAGTGAGTTTTTGTTAAAGGAATTCTGTAAGGTGATTTTAAAAGTATGTGTCATTGATTCTCTAGTGCAATAAACATTCTGTACACTTGTGAAGCATTCAATAGAAGTTTACGTTGTCACATGTAATTGGTGTTTAATTTCAGTCATTGGAAAATTAAATTGTATTCAGCTTGTACTCAAAATAGAGTTTCGATATATGGTATTGTTTCTGAGGTCATATTAATTAATATGATTTAATCTATGGACCTAATAATGTATAATGTTAAGAACCATAACATTGGGAAGGACATAGAATTGAATGTTTTAAGCAAACAAATGAAGAAAACCCTCTGGTGTTGATGATTGAGCTCCCATGTTTAAAGATGGGAGATTTCCTTCTTTGGCATGAATGGCATTCTAAAGTAGTTGGGTGAGTCACGCTACATGCTTTGTTATCTCTGACTGGATGAATTGGAGGAAAAGATCATATCTGATCTCCATAATTTTAATGTAATCCCATATCTGTATTGTCTATGGTTTTCACACAGATTAAATTAAGAAGGACATTTACAATTGTTCACAAAGACCTTCAGTAATTAATTGTATTTAAGTTTCTTAGAAGGTGTAAGCCAGTTCAGTCACCCTCTCCAATAATGCTAGTAGTCTAAGCTGGGGTCATACTTGTGGATTCCTGGGAACTTCCCTAGCACCCAGTTTCTCCCTATCCCCATGATGTCTCTCTCCCTCTATCATGGTATTTCTTAAATTGCTCTCCCACTCCATCCCTGTTCCATCTTGACCGTCCCATTCCCTTATGTTCTTATCCCCCATCCCCTACCCTCCATTGCCCCCCCCCCCCAGTTTACTCAGGAGATCTCCATATGTCCCTCTTTGGGTCTTCCTTGTTAGCTAGCTTCTCTGGAGCTGTGGGTTGTAGTCAGATTATCCTTTGCTTTACATCTAGTATCCACTTATGAGTGAGTACATACCATGTTTGTCTTTCTGAGTCTGGGTCGTCTCATTCAGGGTGATATTTTCTAGTTCCGTCTGTTTGTCTGCAAATTTCAGGATGTCATTGTTTTTCTCTGCTGAGTAGTTCTCCATAGTGTATATGTACTATATTTTCTTAATCCATTCTTTGGTTGAGGGGCATCTAGGTTGTTTCCAGGTCTGGCTATTATAAATAGGAAACCTTTGGTGAATTTGTTGTAAGGTATGAAGTATAATTTTGTATAGTAGCTATAATTACTTATAGTGTTGTTCCACACACTCAAATTCTTTTTATATAATTTTAGGTTATAGATAGCACTAACTTTATGGGGTTTTCCAATTTATTATTATATTAAAGCCAAAGTCTTTAACATAATGAATCTAAATTTATATTCAAATAAATGCCATATTTTGTTAGGAGAATACTAAATGTGTATGTCTATATTTGAACTGGTCATGTGAGTACTTGTATTTGCTAAAATATAAGAAAGGAATATACAGGTGGATATTTCTGTATGACTGAAAAAACATGGAATAAAGAATGCTAGAATAAGGGAGCCAGGAAGAGTATGTTAACACAGAGATTGAACAATAGAGAAGAGAGAATATGGTCATTGTTGGAAGGGGAAATTTGTTTGTTTTTGTTGTTGTTGTTTTTTGGGGTTTTTTTTGGTATGTGTTTTTTTGTTTTGTTTTTTTGTTTTTGTTTTTTTTGAGACAGGGTTTCTCTGTGTAGTTTTGGTGCCTGTCCTGGATCTTGCTCTGTAGACCAGGGTGGCCTCAAACTCACAGAGATCCGCCTGGCTCTGCCTCCTGAGTGCTGGGATTAAAGGCGTAAGCTACCACTGGAAGGGGAAATTTTTAAATTTATTTTCCAACAATTTCACTGGACCAAGTGTCAGGAGAAATCATGTATTTCTAGAATACAGTTTGATCTGAGAAATTAAATATGCTTAGTATTGCATTGTTGCCCTGCATTATCACTTTTGAATACCTTCGTGTAAGTAGTAATGTATATGCTTTCTTCATAGCTTTCCATTGAAATAGGCCATGAAGTTAAAAATCAAAACAAACTATTAGCTGAAATGGTAAGTCATTATGATTGTTATTAAGAAATTTTATCTAGTGTTTTCAAATTTAGTCTTGACCAGGTATAAGGAATTTCATTTTTTTAAACATTTTTGTTAACAACTTTATAAAGATAAAATTTATCTATTCTCTAATACTTTTAAAAATAATATTTTAATACATTCTTCAAGAATTTCCTATGATGTGCTTTGAGTATATTCAGCTCTCCTGGCTCCTCCTCTCACTGCTTTCTGCACCCTCCATCCTTTCTTTATTTTTATCCAGTTAAAACAGACCCTGACATTGTAAGTCCTGATGGATTCCCCTCCATTTTTAGCTAATTAGTTTATAATTTCTAGCAAATGTATTTTTACATTGTTCTTGTCTAAGATGTAAATAAAAAGTGGAGATTGTAGCCAATATATTTCAATCCTGGGAATAAAGCACTGTTAAAGACTGAAGGCTAATGGCTATTTTGAGTGGTCTTAGAAATCGGAATGGGTAGACCACTAGTCAAAAAATCAAAAAGCGCTTTATCTCCAACCAACTAAATGCTTTTCACTTAACAGATGCCTACTCCTTCAGCTTTATTTCCTAAGGATTACTGCTGAACAAATCCCTCAATTTGAGTAGACAAGGTCCCTTTGTTTCTAGTCTAAACAAGCTCGAGAGCATGTACCTTTTCTTCTCAGAGCAGCCTTCCAATCACTAATGCTACCTTTGGATACACAGCTTCTCCAGACCCTCCTTTGTTTCTTCACATGCATGCAAAACAACTGTCTAAAAGCAAATATGGCATTGAAAGCAGTGGTCTTTGAAAATGGATATTCCTGTTTCTTTCTTTTAATAAGCTCATTCAGAATTGCATAGAGAGGAGCCCCGGCATGTATACTTTTGAAAAGCATCCCAAGTAGTTCTGATGCAGTGACTCCTGTGAGGAAGCAGGAGTTTCAAGTGCGTGAGCTATGTGGGGACTAAGCTGTTCAGAGCCTCGTTGTGCTGGTGCCTTCTCATCTCAGGATATTGAGATTTGAATGCAAGTGCATCGTTTCTGCCCTGTGCCTGTCTGCTTATCTCTAATGCTTTCCTGGCTCTATTTTAACTTGGCATTTTTCTTATATGGATTTGAATCCTCTCTACTTATTGCTCCATCAACATTTATATTCTCCTAACTTTTAGTAAACGTCTCTGTATTTCAAAGTCGTCTGTCTAAACAAAAGGCTCTACCATTTTCTGTGCTAACCATATTAAGTTTTAGCCGAAGTCCTCCTATCTAAACATGCCCACATTTGACCTTGGGAAAATAGTGCCTCAACAGAACGTGGACAAAGACATGCTGGATAGCACACAAATGACTTGCCTTTATTGTTATTGCCTTTTTTTATCCATATAATTGAAATAAGAAAGACCTAAATCGTTTGAGCTTTTTAAATTACGCGAACTGAAAGAAATGCTTATTGGATAATGAAAGAGCCACTGAGAAAACTGCTTTATTTTGCATGGAGTAATCAGGCTGATTTCCCAAGCTAATAAATAGATACTTGAATTGATTAAACATACAAATTATCTTTTAAAATACCTACTAATAACTGTATGTAAATTGCTTGAATGAACATGTGTAGAATATTAGAATTTATTATGTTTTCCCTATTCTCTCATAGGATTCACAATTTGATTCTACAACTGGATTTCTAGGTAAAACCATGGGAAGACTGAAGATTTTGTCCAGAGGAAGCCAAACAAAATTGCTATGCTATATGATGCTGTTTTCATTGTTTGTCTTTTTTGTCATTTATTGGATTATTAAACTGAGGTGATGCAAGTTAGTGTGGGCTTTGAATCTGTTTCAGTTAATGTCTTTGGGTACCACTTTGATAGCCTGCATCCCAACATTCCTGATGGCCTTTTTCATTGAGGATTATTGGAGCTTTCCTCTTTCAGAAATCATACTATACCATATAATGTTTTTTGACTACTGTTCCTTATTCACTCACTTTGATCCCTGTTTTCAGGGGTATTGAGTTAGCCTGAAATCAATGTGGCTGTACCGATGTTTGTCCAGTCAGATTAAATCCCAAAATCATACCCTGTTGTCACATAAGTGTAACTCTCTGAAGCAAGTGGGAGAGCAATAGAATGCTAGAGAACCTGACATCAGCTTTTGTGGTGCTTGTTGGATGGTGGTAGAATGTTCCCTTTCTTTTGCTTGATGTCATCATTGGGATGATGCACTTTCCCCCACTTGTTATCATGTAGGTACTAAGTTTCTTTTCCCTACAGTTTTCTTAATACATTTGTTCACATGAATTCTTTGTATAAGGACTTCCTTGAGTAAAGCTATTGACATATTTCGATGGGCGCCTACTACACGTGTGCATCAACATAGGTATTGTTTTATATTAATGATGAATTCCATTGATCTGCTTTAGAAAAGTTTTCTGATGTCTAGCTGCTTTGGTGGGCCACTTGATGATTATTTGTGTCAGAATAATGTGAAGCTCAGTGATTTCTAAACTCTGTGTAGAAATGAAGTGTTCAGGAAACTCAGTTGCCTTTGTTCTCCCATGTGTTCAGCACAGGGACTAAAAATCGCAGTCATTGAGCCCCGAGTTCAGATCGTTGTTCTGTTCCAGTTTGTCTGCTTATGGAAATCAAACACAAGGTGGATTAGTACAAAATAAGTATTCAAATATTGTAAAACATTCTGTATTGATTCTACTTTAGAAATTTGCCTATTTCTAGGTTCAAAAATAAACTTTTATGAAAATATATTTGTGGCTTCTCTAGATGTCTTATATTCATGACACAGAATCTAAGAAATATCCCAGAAGCTCAGATTCTGAACAAAATGAATCAAATTGAACATTTGTATTAAAGCAGAAGATGTGAGACAAATTTTTACTGCAACTTCAACATCTTCTGTTTCTTTCTCTTTTTATCACGAGTCTATCCCTTTGGCCTTGAATGCATTTTCAATTCTTTTTGCTTATTTATAATTTCTTACAAGTTCAAGAACTTTTTCTGGCGTGTTATTTGAGCCTATCTTTTATAGGTCACAAACACTAAATCTGAGTGCAGTTAAATGACCCGAAGAGACAGGGCTGAGATGTAGGGAAGAAATGCTAACTAATGGGATTTAGATGTTCTTCGTTCTAGTCACCACACACACACCTTCTTTACTTGCTTGACACTTGGAGCCTCCATTTCTTTATTTTACATTTTACAGGCCTGTGAGATATCCATGGTACAGTATAGAGGAATGCTTCTGATTTACCAGACAGTAAGTGTTACTAATGTCCACATTCAATAACTACTGCTCATTATTTTCAAAACTAGACAGTAGTTTGGTTTCAGATCTTGAGATGATGATACAACCTTTAAGCAGGTATTTCTATTAGGCATTCAGAATGTGATTCATGTTTCAAGACATTTTTAACTGTCTTCTGCCAATTGCATGACAATAGAGCTTAAGACTTAGAAGTTACCATTAGTAATTTAAGTTGTAGTTGGGACTTACCAGATGGAAACACCAAGAGTCCCATTGGATGAGGTAGAAGTGATTCTCCTACAGCATCTATCAGTCTCACATATTTATTTTTGTGGAGAACTAAGCCTGACATTACATTATCACTCCCTATCACAGTGTGCTGAGATGCCTACAGGCAAGGGACTCCCGGAAGTACTCGCCCCACTGCTCCACTCAGAATCGTTTGCCAATCTTCTATTTCCTTTTGTTTGGAAACCTTTAAGAAGAAGCATTCTTGTGATCCATTTTTGGGAAAATGTAAAATATGAAAAAGTCCTATTCCTTTATAATAGTTTATAAACTCATTGCTATTTCTCTAAGAGATGTATGGCATTTTAGAGAAGTTGACTGTAATCATCAGCTTGATAAACTTCACATCATCTTTATTCAAATGGCCTGAGAATAACAAGTGTTAGTGTTTGTTATTGATTATGTGTAGGACAGCCGATATTTCTATTTTACGTGGCTAAACAATTTAGAAAGCAACTTAAAAATCCCAAATGTCCAAGTTTTTTCTAAAATTTAGTCACTCTTAATTCACTAGATGTTGTTCCTTAGAAGTATAACAAACATTTGCAAAATTGAAAGTACAACTTATTCTTATGGATATAATAGGCATCTATGAGTAGTATGGAGTGAGCTACGTATGTTATTCATGTCATTTAAATTATTATACATATTCTTGAATATTGTTTGAGCTGAGAATAAGTTAAATCTGACCTGTGATATTTTGAAGTAGAGCTGGAAGCTTGAAGTGGTGCCTGCATCCATACCAAGCTGGCTCTATAAAATTGGCTTTACTACATTGGATTTACTTAGGGAGAAAGTTGAAATAATGCTTGATAATTGGAGCTCAGTCATCAGACTGTATTGATGGATGAACTTACTGACAGAACTGCTTCAGAACTAAATTGCCTGTCACAGACCCTGGCTGCACCCTCCTTCTGATTTCAAGCTGATAACCCACTTGATTCACTGGATTTGTGAGACAGGAATCAAAATCACATACAGAAGTAGGGCACTCCTAAGCTTTCTGTGACAATTGAATGGAATCCCATTTGAAGAGTCAAGATGAGGCGCTTGGCAGGTGTTCTTTGTTGAGGTTCTTGGAATTCTGGTCTGTCACACCATCTCATATGTTCCAATCAATTTTGTCTTTCTCCTCCCACTGTCCTGCCAGTGCCAAAAGTTAACTGTCTTTTCTAGGAATTTTCTGGAATTTAGTTGATTTAGACTTGTTTACATCATCAGCAATCCTGATGGAGTTGTGTTTCAGTCTCCATCCTGGTTCGAGTTATTAGAGTGATAACAGACCTTCCAACATTCTAGAAGCAGATGTTTGACATGAGAGGAATAGCAAGTTGCTGAATTGTGCTGCACCAAGTCCTACCAACCTTTGTTTAATCTTTGGGTGAATATTAAAACACACAAGATGCTTTTAACTGAACAAGTCAAACATAGTAGATCTGACTTTAAATTCATGTAAGCTTAGTTAATTATAACCTTTGAAACTAAAGTGTAACTAAAATATAACCACATTTGTATTTTAAGTGTATATATTCTACAGATTTTATGGCACTTAATGCTTTTAATGAATTAAGTCAACTTTGCAGGCCTCAACAAGGGTCAGTACTATATAATTGTATATAGTTGGAATTTTGCATATTTATATTCCTACTGTGCTTTCTTAAGTATCTATTCCTGTAGTGTGGCTCATAAGAATGCACAGCTGAATCTGTGCGGATTCTTTGATGCCTGTAATGAATTTAAAAGTGAGCAGAAACACGAGACACCATTTTTTCAAAATATAAAAAACATTGTAATATATAAAAGCTTTAAGTCATTGATTTAAATCTTAAAATAATATAATTATTCTTTTCTCCTGAATCATTTTCTCATTTGTCAGTAATGAATAAGTGTTCTAGAAACTGATAACTTATTAGACTTTTGCATTATTTAGTAACCATTTGCTTTGGACCACTCAAGATAAACTCTTCCGGGGAAATTAGATGAGTGTTACATGCAATAGCATGTTTCAGAAAAATTATTGAAATAAAGTGCATTGGACTCTTAACAGATTTTATGCTTGGTTGTTTAAAAAGCCTCCTTTTAACATTTTAATTTCACACTTAAATTTAAATATTGAAGGCTATTAGAGGCAAGTTGCTTTTCTTCACACACACAAAACAATTACAGGATATATGACTGGTGAAGTCAGCTAAAGAGATTCATACAGTTAGATTAAAACCCTTTCAATAATTAGTGTATTATCTTTTAGATTATTGCTTTAAAGACAAGCCAATTTGAGAGTAGTATGTGCTAGTCAGCTCCATTAAACTGTTTACTTTGCATTTATTTCTCATGACTAAATAGTTTGAATTTAATTGTGTTATTTCTAGAATGGATTTTAATACTCAGAGGACTTTTATTATAAAGTGACCGGTGGGATATAGAAACTCTGCTTTTATTGATGACAGTGGTTTGGCTGAGTGGAAACTGAGTTTGAGGGACATGGAATAGTAATGATTGCAGCAGGAGACTAAAACAGAACAAAAGTTTGTTTATTTTTCCACAGCCAGGATCATAAGGCAACCAGAGACACAATGCTCTGGCCTGTGCAGTCCGGAGAGGCAGCACACATTTCAAAGCTTAGTTGGCCAGCACACTGCTTCACAGTGTGTGTGTCTCTGCTTCTACCCAAGCGCTCTTTCTCAGAGTTCACCTTCTAAACTTTATATTCTTTAATTAACTTAGGCATGTAAACAAAGCTGATTCATAGAAAGCATTCTTATATTCACATTCCTAGGGCCACAGCGAGTTTACTGTGCCTAAGTCCTTTGTGCCACCATTTATTCTAGAGCAGATTAACAGGGAGGTCTCCTGTAGTCAGGTTTACTGTAATGAAATGTGTGTGTGAGAAATGAAAAGGAGGGGATGAAGGGGGACAAACCAGCAGAATCTAGGTTTCCATCGCTCTTCTACTTTTGTAGTCTTTGGCCTAAGTTTTATGAACCTAGTTCAAAAGATATAGGCACCTCATAAACAGGTAAGCACTATAAAATATATATTAAGTGGTTTACTTAATAAAAACATTGAAACATTGTTTTATTCAATATACAGTTTTTCTTTCCTTAGTAACTGAATACTAGGTTTTCAGGAAATTTAATCAATTTCAGATTAGATAGCTTTTATGGGTATTAACTTATGCCAGATAAATTAAAGGGATTTCTTTCACATAATATGAATGCTTCAATTTTTTAAATTACTTTAACTCTTATAAACATACATTCATGTTAGAATTGTAACATTAAGTAATGTAAAAGTCATGTTTTCCTTATCAGTGATCTTTTTATAACCTGTTAGAACTTGTCTATAATTTTCTAATTTTGATATTAATCCCCAATAATAAAGTAGAATAAAGAAGAAATTTTGAGAATCAAAAATAAAAATGTTGGGGCTGAAGAGATTTCTCAATGGCTAAAAGTACATACTGCTATTCCAGAGGACCCAAGTTCAGGTCCCAGCACATGCTAGCTCCATGTTAGATCTGATGACTCTAGCTTCTGAGTGCACTTGTGTTCATATGCACATACCAATAACACAGAATTAAAAATAACAAAAGTCTTAAAAATGATTTTGTTGAATTAGTTCTAGAATAAAGTCTTTGGTGTATAGCAGTGAAGGGACCTTCTGTCCAATACCTGTACTTTCTGTCAAGCATTCAGAGCAATATAGACACCAACATATGTTGGAAGACTATATTAATGTTGGATTAAGTATTCCTGCTAAAGAACACACCTTTATTTTGTCATCTCTTACTAAAATTCCAGTACTGAGCCTATGGAAGGTCTGAAATTAAATGGTGGGTTTGGTCAATAAAATAAATTTACTTGCTAGATTTTAAATTTTGAATATTTGTTAGGACAGCATATAGCCATTAGGTTAATTGGGGTATGAATTTTTGTTAATTTAAAGTTTTTCCTATAGTAATCTCATTTATAAGACTGAGATTATGTGGGTTAAATTGAATGTCTTGTTTATAGGGCCAAGAATGGATGTAATTTAAGCCCAGGGGGAAGAATAATCAAAGAAAACTGTTCTGATATTCTTCCTGTTCAATCAGAATTCACATTTCATGTTCAATGACTAATCTGACCCAAGTTGATCCTATAATTAATAAACTCCATTCCAGAACGCCTAATTTTTTTTATTTTAAAATGATCAATTATTTGCTCTATTCCTAAGTAATAAAATTTAACCATAGCCAAGGTATTTGCATTTTACTAAAAAAACAACAGTATGGTGTGGGAAACATTGGCCATAGAATAAGCTGTGTCTTCTCATTTTTTAGATTTCACTGACTCACTGATTAAGGGTTTATCTAGGTGAGTTAGTGAGATTCATCACTGCTGAAGTTAGGCACTTCTAGTCACCATGGCACCATGGCTGGTTGGTGATGCAGTCATTCATTGGCTGTTCCCCATCTGTTTTCTGTTGCAAAAGAGAGCCAGAGGAAGTAGAAACTTCATTTTTCAGCTTTCAGAGCAGGCAATCTATTAATGAGTTCATGAAAGGCAAGTGATGGATATCAACAACTTAAGAACTCGATTCCTTATGTTTACCATGAATTCTCAGAGCCTAAAATTTCTATGAGATAATGGAACTCTGAATTTCAAAGGATGCATTATTTAATTAGAATATATTTCATAAATTCAGAGTTCTGACGTGCACCTTTTCACAGGTAAAATCAAAAGAAAATTGATAAGTCAAGGGAGAACTCAGAGATAGAGTCAGAGAGAAAACTGTGTTTTTCAGGCTGAGCTATGATCATATTTCATTGTCACCATTCTAACCATTGGCTTTAGCTGGGTGAATGGCAGTATAATTTTTGAAGAAAGAAAACTAGGATGCTGGCAGAAATAAGATGGACATGAAAAGACATACTAACATGGATAGGAAGAGTACACAAGACCTCAGCCCTACACAAAGAATAACAGGAAACTACAGAATTCTGAGAGAGAGAGAGAGAGAGAGAGAGAGAGAGAGAGAGAGAGAGAGAGAGAGAGAGAATGAATAGTTTTCCTCAGGGAAGAGCACATAGTTATCCCATACCAAATTTTATATATAATCTCCAAAAAAAAAAATTTAAGAAGACTTAAATCCCAATGTCACTGAACTGTTGTTATGTACTGCAACCCCCAACCCACAAGCTCAAAGAAGTTCTAGGTCTTTGGTTGGGTGTCCCATTTTGCTCTATTGTTTATCATCACAGAGGAAATTATTTGAAGGACTGTGTACCACTGGGGGACAGCTTGAAATTTAGTTGAAATACATCTATATTCATTGAATCCCTTTCTGCTCAGTTCCTCAGCCACTCACAAAAGCTGGGTCACAACGAATTCAAGTATGTTCACTATGGAAAACCATGTTTTCTTTCCAGAATTCTCCATGGTTTACTTAATTCAGATGTATTTATTCTGTATTTATACCAGCATCACATTAGTTAATAATCGTAGCTATTTATGGGGCCAGTAGCCATATTTTCTATTGTGTCTTTTCTCAGGTTTGTAATATTTTGGAGGTATTATTAATAGACTTATTTCTCACATAAAATTCTTTCCTCAAACCAATAAGCAACCCAAAATTACACATAAAATTTGGAATTAAGGCAGCCTGGCCCTAAACCCTGCAATAATCAGAAAAAGAATGCCTTTGTTTTCACCATACAATTTTATAGACATTTTCATAGCCAGATAGAAGGAGAGTGAGCTAGCAGGTGAATGTCTCATGCTTTCAGAGTTTGGGGACTGGTTGGAAGAACTAGGGGACGTACCATGTAGGAAAAGCCAGAGTTAAGGAGATGCGAGAATGGAATAGTAAGCCTGTGTTGCTAAGACTGAGCCTGGTTTAGAAATTCTGAATTTTCAAAATACAAAAGCCAAACTATCTAGATCTGCTCATCTGTGAACTTAATTTTTAAAAGTCAGAAGCTGACACTGTGAGCAAATATGATAGGCATCACCCCATGTAACCCCATAGTTGACATTTCTAGCCTATGGCAATATAGTGTGTAATACACATTTCTAAGGAGTAATGTTTACTGTAATCAAATGTATGTCTGAATTTTCTGGCAGCTCTTTTCTTTTTGTAATTTATGTAAAACTCTTCACTGCTCTCATGTGAATTTGCATAAGGCATTTGCAATCACAGTCTGGACATTTGCTGTAGCAATTATGCTAATAAGGTATACCGTAGGAATGATCACGAATAAGAACTTGATCAGGACTGTTTTGTTATTCTAAATAACAATGTTTTTTGACAAAAAATTGTGTTTGCCTTGACTTCTGATCTAATAAGGAAAGACTCTTTCTCTAAGGCAAGTCTTACCTCAAAGAAGGAATTTAATGGTTAATCTCTTATCTTTTGACAGAAGGCTATTTTAACACTACAAAAGGGTTGCTAATTACTAACTGACTGCTAGCTGTTCTTTGATTTGCTGGATTAAGTGGTATTTCCTAAAGACTCAAGTCTACTCAGACTCTCAAAACTTATTTGGAAATAAGGTCTTTGGAGATTAATATAGTCATGGATAGGTCAAATGGATTAGGATGGGCAGCCTATGCCTATATCCAGAAGGATGTTAGGTGAACACCACAAGGAGAATGGTATGGGGAGACCATCAGAGTATGGGTCTGGGCTTCTACAGAGAGGGTCACAATAGATCACCAGCAGCCAATATGAACTGGATGCCGTTGAGGAAAGATTCTCCCTGTGGGCCTTCAAAAAGAATATGGCTCTGCCAACACTTTGGGTGTGAAGTTCTGCCCACAAAATTGTGAGAGAACAAAATTCTGCTGTTTTGAGCTGTTTGTTGTGGCAATTTTAACCACATCTCTAAGAAACAAATATATTGACATACAGAACCCACAGGTGTCAAAACAGTGCATGGATGATGTCTCAGATGTTCAACATGGAGACTCATAGAGAGGGCTGTGGGGATCTGGCTGTCCTATGCCATGTGTGTCATTCTAAGTTGAAGCCCAAGCAGACAACTCAATAGAAATTCTAGAGAGTTACCGAAAAGACTTCATCATGATTTTTCCCCACCTTTTACAAACATATGATTGATATAACACTGAATTTAGTAAATAATGCAGACAGATTAATGGGATCAATATCTGAAATAAGGTTTCAGTTAACGAAACTATTCTAAAATTAGAACCCTATTGCTGCCTAGGGGGCCAGCCTCCAGACAGCTCAGGGCTCAAAGAGAAATCTACAGTGTAGGTGCACATTAGACATTTTTATCTGAGGGGAGTAAGGAAAAAAGACCCTTACACACTCTCTTGATGGTTTCCTTCAGACCTTTTCTTTATTCTTCTTTTGCATTCTCTATTCTTTATTTTCTTTGTGATTTTTTCTCTCATTCTTGATGTCTTCCTTCTAACTCTCTCATTCCTGATGTTTTCCTTTCAGCTTATTTTAACTCTCTTATTCTTGATGTTTTTCTTCTAATTTATTCTAACTCTCTCTAACTCTATATATTTTCCCTTACAGCTCATGTACCCCAGCAAAATCTTTCAGGCAATATAAAATTACAATGTGGTTACATTCTGCTTTTCAAGTGAATTACTACAATGAATATAAAACAAACAATAAAGCATACTTTCCATATCCCTTACATGATTAAACATTTTACATATTACAAGTGAACAACAAATTATCCCAAGAACCCACATACATTCATACCCAAGTACCAAGTAACTTGTTACAGATTGACCATGGGACAAGCAAACTATTCTTCTCAGTCAGGTCTTTTTTTTTTTTTTTTTTTTTTTTTTTTTTTTTTTTTTTTTTTTTTTGGGGGGCAGGCTGCATTTTGTAGTTACAAAGGAAGGGCCAATTACTTTATGACTTATCTTGAAAGGTTTTCTTATAAGAAATCTTAAAGGAATCACAAACCTAAACTTTTATATATGAAAAAAAATCAGTTCTATTTTAAACCTTTAGGGTACATGTCCACTCATCAATAGTTTTTTTTATATCAAGAGATTGAAGGCAAAAATAGGTATGTGGAATTAATCACCACCTTTGATAGTCAACCAATCCTAGCAAGAAAAGTCCGTCAGGTAGTAATCATTGGGCTGCTTTGTTCTTGTTCCCTGGCCTTAAAAAGTCCTGCATTCAATTATGTCTCCTTCTAAAACTTAGATTATTTTCTTGGGTTTTTCACCTCAAAGTTATTTGATGAAAACATCTTAATCTAACTTTAAGTTATTTTCAAAGCTTTTTTTTCAGCTGTTATGCACTCAGAAACCTCTGAACACATCTCCCAAAAAGTTAAAAGAATTTAAGCTAGCTGGGCTACTGGGACTCAATTGTTTTTCTTAATCATTAACCTGAGCCACTGTCTATATGGCTCCTCAATAGAAACTCATATGTTGTAGCTGTGTGACACTTCCTTGTTTTATTATTTTTTAATCATCAAAACTCTAAACTAACATTATTATTATCAATTAGACACTACAATTTAGGAAGAAATCATCATAATAATCCACAGGTAAAAATGCCCAGGAGAATGGGATGTTTCCACAAGATAAACACACTACATTACAGACACACCCATTCACACCATGCCAGATACCAGAGGAAGATGGCAGAGATGAACATGTAAAGGCACAGAAGAAGCAAAAGACACTTGGGTCTGTGGTCTCAGGGCCTTTCCTAACTGAGATTCACCCATCAGGGATTTTCCTTCTGGTTGGGCTGACACCCTGAGGTCAATTGCCACCTGCTGTTCCTCTGACAAGGCCACTGGCAGAACCCATAATGTATTGATAGGAAACTGACCCATTCCAGTGAACACAGTGTAATGCTGAAACATTGTTTTCCATTAAAGTTTTGTGAAAGCCATGTTCATATTGATTCGGAAAAACTTCAACCAAATGTGTGTCAAAATTGACCTTTAATACTTGAAATATATACTTTCAACATATGTGAGTGCTTGTGAATTTTGGCCTCGTGAGTATAGCACAAGTTTCACAGATTTTGCTCATGAATTATAGTACAGCTCATGTCACCTCTAGCATTTCAATAATGTGGAAGTGAGCCACCATTGCTTTAAGTTTTTGAAGTACAAGCATCAACTTGACATGGCATGAAGGAATAATTCATCAGTCTCCATTAAGTCACAGGGTGTTCACATGACAATTAGAAGTAGAGAGAGTAGTGAGCTCAGATAGCATATTCTGTCACTGATGGGAAAGTAGACTGTGGCAGATGAGAAATAACTACCAAGCCACTGATCAACCTTGGTCATTGATAAAGGTAGAACAGTGAGACTCCCACCACTCTCTCCCTTGTATGCAAGCACAGGCCCACAACGGTGCTCTAGTGGTGGGTTTTGGTATCAGAACACACTTTGTATCTGTAAGATGGTTGTTTTAAGAGTACAACATCTGATGTATTTCATTTTCCCTTTGTATTTATGAAAAATGTATTTACTCTTTTTCTTAAATATAGGTGGCAGAGTCACCATTCTTATTGGTATGTAGAAAGGTGTTTAAAGAATTAGCACAATGTAAACAAACAGGTAAACTGTCTTTGCTGATGTCCTCACTCCTGGGAATAAAGAATGGGATCTTTCATTGTGCATCAATTTCTGTTTTGCCTTTCTGATTATACTCAGAGTCTCTTGAGGACAGGAAAAAGGATATATGATACCAATCTTTATTACTTGTATTAAACCCAACTGGCATAGGGCAGAAACTAGGTGAACTGAATGAATCAGTTTCTACTGTCCATTCACAGGGAGAAACTAGGATAGAGGAGATTTCCCTTTTTATCACATGCTGGAAGTAACGGCAATGGAAAAATGGGTCTTGACTATTCCTACTGGCTTCAGCATGATTAGTCTCGTAGCTGTATGAGGTATGGAAGATTTTCAACTTGCTTATGAACTTCTTGCTAAAGGTTGTTCTATGTGTTGTTGCTGGATATTTATCCTAATGGAGAAAGGGTGAGTTCAGGATCTCCTGTTCTGTTAGCTTGCTGACATGACAGTTCCTGTCTATATATTCATAATGAAAACATAACAGTTATAAAAATAAGATGTTTATTAAGTTTCCTTGTGTATGACATATTCACAATCTTCTCTTACCTCCAGGTAACATAAGCATACACATATTCCAAAGTATTTATAATGTATCTATAAGTAGTTATTTATTTATTTATCATTGTGTTGAAAAATATCATAATAGATGTGTGATGGACATTGATTATTTTGTGCATCCAGAAAGTCCTTTTATTATGGGGCATTCCTTAGAATATGAGAGTAGCTTTCCATTCTAGAAGATAAGTGGCTATAGAAATTCTTTTCCTACCCTTGTGAAGGCCTAAATGTGGTTCAAGAATCTAAGCTTGACCAATTGAATGCATACAAATAAGATTGCAAGAGATAAGGGAAGCTGAGAAAGTATTAATGGCAGAACTAATGGTACCAGTCATTTCACAGAGATAGGTGTGACCCTGTGTCAGAGACCTTAAGTACTGAGTGCTGAATCATTTTTCAGAGACATTAATATAGTAGCCAAGTCATTCTCTAATGACTGTCCATGGCAGCCAACTGAGTGCTCATGAGTCATGAGTTTTGTTTTTTGCTTTCTAGCAAATCTTCATTTGCTCCTCTTCATCTTGATGTATACCCAGCTTCCACAGTGTTAATATATGCTATCTTCATTTTCAATGAAAGTGCATCTAAGCCATTTTTTAAAAAAGACAAAACTCTGATATACTTTAACTTTTATGATACATATTAATTATATTTCACTATAATGTTTAAATTACTAAAAAAATCCAAAGTGGGACTAAAGTCTCCTACTTGAAGTAGTTTACAGCATAGACACCACAGTCACAATATTAAATAAATTAAAGAAAGCATATGAAAAGTTTCAACCAGGCAACATAGTAGTAAAGATATGTTGCTAGGGAGACTAGAGAAGTCTCTAGTTCTCATGGTGATGGCACCATGAGAAGGTCATCCTGGAAATGGAAAGAATATCTTAGAGGAAAAATGCAGAAGAGATGGCTGGGCAGATGACAAGAAGCAGAGAGCACTTTCCAAGGGGGAACAGATGAAGGGAGTAAGGTCAACAGTGAGATTTGAGACTCTGTATCATAAGACAATAAAATCCAGTATAAGACAGTGAGTTTGCATAAAAGAAACATTTTATTGTGGCCGTACATACGACTGAGCACCTTGTATTGGAGCCTGCAATAAAGTGTTTGGAATGATCAGAGCGGCTGATGGAATGATCCTGTAAAGGAGTTGATGGTAACAACACAATGAACAACTCAACAGGTAATGAGACATTCAGTGGGTAGGGTAGCCAAAGAAGGGCAGGGGAATGGTTTGAAATCAAGAGGAATCAATCTGGTTTCTGGGATAACCTGTAGTGTTCAGATTTCTCCATATTTCCCTAAGCTGGAGACCCAACTTCAGAAAGAAGCTTCTGTAGAAAGTGATCTGGCCATGAGATGGATGGTCCCATGGCAAGGCTGAGTTATAGAGAGAAGAGCAGAGAGCTGAAATCTGAACCTGGTGCCAGACAGGAGACTATCCACGATCTTTAAAAAATCATTTGCTAAGCCAACATACCCTTTACCTCTTGTTAAGAACATAAGCACACAGGCTTTAGAATTAAGACAGAGACTGGGAAATATTTGGCCTTACACAAGTTACTAAAGCATTTTGAATACTGTAAGAAATGTATTTTGGATTCTGAAATAGTGCTCTTTAGTTTTAAAGCCATGTGAATGTAATATTAACCCCTGGCCAACCCTTCTTTGCCCTTGACCTTTCCACAGAGACATCGTTATAGAAATGTTTGGGAACAAATATTGCTTCTTTTACTTAAAAACTCATAAACAAACAGAAAATAGCACAGTTTTATGGAAAAAATAGTTTAGATTAAAAAACTTTTAAATCAACATTGTCTAACCAATGTAAAAGAGCCTTATGAAAAGATTGAATAAATAGTGTACTGATTGTGTAGCTCTTGGGAAAATTTGTGGCACTGTGCATTAAGGAGCTCTTAGCATACTCTTTATCCCAGCAGACACAGTAGTTCATCTAAAACCTTGAGTCTTCAACCGCCTGATCAAGCAGGGCACATTTTAGGCATTGTTTTTCAAGTTCAGCTTACAAACATTCTATGTGGAGTGTGACCCTCATTAGATTTATTTTAAGGAGCAATAGTTATATTTTCTGAAAATGGGACTTCTGGTTAGTTTCCCACCATAGATACAGACTTAGTAACTTAAAACATTATTTCAGTGTTGGGGTACTGCTCATGATTGCAGAAAATTGATTAAATAGTTAATAAGTATGTATTACTCATGCATGCTTGTCAGTTGAGGAGATAAAGTACAATGAATTGAAGGATGAACTAATTAATTTGTTAAAAAGAAATATTCTTCACTAGTTTTGATGATCTGACTATTCTGCCTTGCACTGCCTTTCAAAAAAGAAAACAACAACAAAAAAAACCACAGAGAGCCATGTCAGATTTAACTAGGTAACTTATCTCCTGAGTGTGTTGCAGTGATAATGCTTGTGGTCCATCCACTGATCTACCTTCTTTTGGAGGTCATCAGTGGCAGTTAATTAAGAACATGCTGAGACCAAGTCCCTCCCCTCTGTGTCAAGGCTGAGAAAGGTATCCCACCCTAGGGAATGTGTTCCAAAAAGCCATTTCATGCACCTGAGATAAGTCCTGGTCCTACTGCCCGGGGCTCCCCCAATAGATCTAACCACATTACTATCAGAGGGCCTAGTTCAGTCTCATGCATGTTCCCCAGCTGATAGGCCAGAGTCCCATGAGCTCCCACCAGCTTGGATCAGCTGCCTCTGTGGTTTTCCCTATCATGACCTCACTTGCTCCTGCGATTCCTCCTCCCTCTCTTCAACTGAAGTCTAGGAGCTCAGCCCAGTGCTTGGTTGTGGATCTGCTTCCATCAGGTACTCCCTCAACATAGTATGCCAGACTTTGCTGACTCCCCAGTCAGCAAAAGTCCTTACCCTTTCTGAGGAGTAGATGGGGGGTGAGATTGAAGGAAGTGGGGGAGTGGGAGAAGGGGAGAGAGGGGGAACTGGGATTGGTATGTAAAATAAAAAAACAATTCTTTTTAATAAAAAAATGCAGAAATTAATTAACTTCAAAATCCTACCCAAACACAGTGTAGATGGTGTCAATGATATCCAGGCCCTCCCCTTACTAAGGTGCTGTTGGCAGTAGAGAGTTGCTGGTGGAGAGAGAATCATTCTTTACTGAGGAAATGTCCACTGGTAGGTTTCTCATGCTCTTAGATGGTCTCATAGGTGTGCACATATGGGTAGCTCTAATTAGTGGATTATCAAAAAAAAATTTTTGAATGGAAAACAAGCATAAAGTTGAGAGAGGGAGATATGGGACATATTGGAGGAAGGTAATATGAGGTAGTTATCATATTTCATTGTGTACATTGAACTTTAAAAAAAAAGAAAAATAAAAAATCCTTCTCAGTAATAGATATTATTCAACCAGAATAACTTGTAGGCTTTAAGTAATTTATGAAATTACATCACACCTTCATAATTTTTATGGAGAAAACTTTATACTATTCTAAGTAGATTATAATAACATAATTTATGATATAATATATACACTATTATATTAATTTTTATACTTCTACATATAACCCCAATTTCATTTCATTTATTCATTAAAAAATACCTCATGTTAGAAATTTAGAATTTAGTACTTAGAAAAAAAAAGAATCCACTACCTTAAATGGAAGGAAGATACAATAAAGCAAATGTTTATTTTTCCGAAGCCCAAATGTAAAAAAATTCATTATTGTTCATATTGACAAAATAAAAGTGTGGTAGTTTGAATGAAACTAGTTCCCATAGGCCCATAAGGAATGGCACTGTTAGAGGTGTGGCCCTGTTGGATTAAATGTGGTCTTATTAAAGGAAGTATGTCACTGGGGCAGACTTTAAAGTTTCAGAAGCTCAAGGAAGGCCTAGTGTTCCACAGTCTCTTTCTGCAGATCCAGATGTAGAACTGTCTGCTACTTCTACGGCATCATGTCTGCCTGCATGTTGCTAGGCTTCCTGCCATTCCAATAAGGAACTAAACCTCTGAAACTGTAAGCCAGTGTCAGTTAAATGTTTTCCTTTACAAGAATTGTCATGGTCTGGATATTTGTCCCTGTGCTTTTTCCAGTCATGGTCTCAATATCTCTTGCTCATATAATCCCTCCTCTCTCTTGCCCATTGGACTCCTGGAGCCCCACTTGGTGCTTGGCTGTAGATCAATAGCCAAACTCATGGAAACTCATGAACTGTGAACCAATGGCTGAGGAGCCCCCATGGAACTGGACTAGGCCCTCTGGATAAGTGAGAAAGCTGATGAACTTGAGCTGTTTGGGAGGCCCCCAGGCATTAGAGCCAGGACCTGTCCTTGGTGCATGGACTGGCTGGCTTTTTGGAGCCTGGGGCCTATGCTGGGACACTTTGCTCAGCCTTGGTGTAGGGAGGAGGGGACTAGACCTGCCTCGGCTGAGTCTACCAGGCTGGACTGACTCCCCAGGGGAGACCTTGCCTTGGAGGAGGTGGGAATGGGGGTGGATTGGGGAAGAGGGCTGGGGGGTGGGAGGAGGGAGGATGGGGGAATCGGTGGCTAATATGTGAAATTAAGTTAATTATAAAAGTATATTAAAAAAAAAAAACAACAAAAAAGAATTCTCATGGTCATGGTGTCTCTTCATAGCAGTAAAAACCCTACCTAACAAAAGCAGTGAGTCCACAAACTGTTAGGTCTAATGATTTATTTTTGAGAGGTAGGACTAGGGAAGGCATTCATTTCTCAATAATCTCTTGTACAAATCAAGATAATGTATCAATTATCTTTCCTTCTACTTTATTTCAAAAGAAGAAAAACGCTTTATTGTCAGTAGCTTTTTATTAACATATCAAGCTCTTTTTATTAATTTGTGACTCAAGCTCCTGAAAAGAGAGACATATGTTATTTCTTTATTCAAAGAAGAAATTGTTGTCCATTGGTGCCAGTAAGTACTCTAACCAAAAAACAAAGGATTCTCTCTTTAAATCACCTTAAGTTGCCATTTAGCAGATATTGATTATTCAGTTTCTATACATACTACTATCCTTATCTATTAAGTAGAATCTATATACATTTTACTTAGTATAATTATTTTATAGACATAATTTAAATATAAAAATTATACAAAATAATAGGTAAAGATCTGTTTTTGGAGAGTGGGGAAATGCAGCTTTCATCTAAATATTCTAGAATAGGTAGATGAATGATTTCAAGTCCAAAAGTATACAATGTTTTGATTCCCAGTACCACACAAAAATAATGATGATAAGCCTATGCAGATAACTGTTTGGGTAAATCTCTGCCTATTAGTTTAAAACTATAAAAATATTTTTTACATTGAAATATCTTAACTCATAGGATACAATTTTAATATATAGAATTGAATATTAAAAAGATAAATTGACTACTACATACTTTTCTTAAAAGATTTCTCACTAAAAATTAAAACTATGATAAATTTTTACTTATAATAATTGAATCAAGAAGTTAATTTAAAGTTATAATTTCTGACAGCTACTTGCTTCTAGTACAAAATAGTTAAACAGTAATAATAGTAATAAAAGCTAATGATTATGGGAGAGATTTAGGAGACACTATAATTCAAAGTACCATTTTTGAGACTGATAAAGTAGAGTCGTGTGACTTGAACAAGCAGTGCCACACAGGTAGATGCTAACAAAGTTGAGACTTGCCTGGCTGCTCTGTCAGGTGCTGTTGTCCATCACTTTGCTGGGATTCTACCCCAACCATATGCCTTGCAGGTACATTTGTCATATGTATTATTTGAAGGAAATGGTACAGTTGACAATACACTTATTGTTTATGTGTGTGTGTATGCATTAATAGATACATGCATATGTGTGAGCATCCATATGTATGGAGGCCAAAGGTCAATGTGTGGTATCTCTCTCAGTTGCTCTCTCCATCTTATTGTTTGAGAGGAGATCTTTCACTGGACCTCTAGTTCATAGTTAGACTGGCTAGTCAGTGAGTTCGAGGGATCCTTCTGTCTCCACCCCCGCCCACCAGCACTGAGATGTCAGAAGAATGCCCACAGCTTTTTATTTGGATGCTGGGATCCAAACTCAAGTCCTCAAGCTTCCACAGTAGGTGCTTTACCAACCAAGTCATCCCCCTAACTCTACAAATTTCTTTTTAAATTACTCACAATACACGTGAGGTAATAAAGACTTGTGACAAACCTCAAAATTCTCCAGACTCTTTCTGGCTCCTGTCTCATGTCCATCCCATGTTGGTTGGGCAGTTCTGCTTCATGTCACCTTGATTACTCATGTTGAAGAAGGTTTCTCTTCTCAGAGCTTTATAATTGCTGAGGGGGGTGGGGAGTGGAACATTGCAAACAACCCTTTGTGGTTTTTGTTCTAAAGTAACCCGAAACTCTCTGTTGACATTTCACTGACAAATTCTGGCTTGTGGACTGACAAACTTCAAGACAGTGAGGAAGGTTCTAGATAGAAGCAGAGACAATTGTCCAGAGAGTGAGGTTAGTGATGAAGACATTTTATGTGTAACACTGAATTGTGATGGGGGTATACTCACATCTCTGTGCAGTCATTGAGTAATGAACACAGATCTGGGGAAATGTCTCTAGAAACAAAAGGCTGATGGAATTTGCTACTTTTATTAGTTAGTTTGGAGCATGCTGATCCAAGAACTTGAGAGAACTTCAGTGAACTGAAGTTTATTTGGGCTCATGGATTTTGAGGATTTTAGTAATACTGGAGAACATTATCCTGATACTAATGGTGGGTGCAAATATTCTTTACAAGGTGATAGATGAGAAAGTAGATAGTGAACTGGAACAAGAGGCCTGGGTGGGTATAAGCCACTCCCTCTACACACACCCAGACCCACACAATGATCTAGTCCTCACAGTGAGGACTGACCTCCTGAAGGCTCTCCAACTATCCCATATAGTGCCACCAGCAGAGAAACACACAATGACTACTTCAAAGCATGACAGTGTCGGCTTACACCAATATATTCATGAAATATGTCATAAAACAAGGTTGTAATGGGGAGCTCAAAAAAAAAAACTACATTTAAAATATATCCATTACTACATTCAGATAAAATATCTTCAAAGATACATTTGTTTATTAGGTAATCCTATTTTTACCTTCAATTTCATTTACCCACTGCAGTAATAAATCCTGTGGGGAAAACTGTGCTAAAGGCATTCTATTTTCTGTTTTATTGCAGAACTGCCACGGTTTGGGAGATGTAACTAGAGAAAGAACAAATTACCAAAGTTTACAGATGATTCAAATGTCTGACTGAAAGTATCAAGGCTATTGCTAAAAACTTGAAATGATTTTAGGGGGGATTTAGAAGTCAAAGAAACCGCAGTTTCATTTCTTAGAATGTTAGCTCTGTGGTAATTTATTTGTTTTCAGATGTATAAGAACAATTACCTGAGTAGAGTCTAAAGAAAATGTCTTGAGTCAGAGATGCTAAAAGATGCAATTTAGTGTTTACCCACCTGTCTGCATAGCCCTGTTTTCCTCTAGCTATTTTTTTCTTCTCTAAACTGGGGATATGTCCCTATACAAGACAGTCAGGAGAATCATCATCCTTTACTTATTGGTGAGAATATATAATACTGTTAGCTTTTTGAGGTACTATACACTTTGCTAGACATTAGAGACTCACAATGTCAAAACAGGCAAGAGAGAAGCTAAATGAATGTGTAAACTAAACAGCATGTTTAAAAAGAAGCAAACTGGCAAGATCGTGAGAGTGAATGCCATTTAACAGGGTGGTCGTTTTTCCATTATACTCAGATAAAGCCTTGTGAGCAGCTGAGGATGCACAGATGGAGGCAGTCCTGGCCAGGAAAGGCAGGCTGGTAACAGGAAGCAGGAATTAGAAGGCCAAGGAGGCAGACTCCATGACACGGTGCCTTGAAAGCATTTACAGAGCATCAAGTGCAGCCATCTCCATGTTGTTGTTCTGCTTGTAGAAAAAAAAAAAAAAAACAACAATCCTCCTTGGATATGTGATAGCAGTTATAGGGAGCTTCATTCATGCTAAATAACAACCTATAAGAGCCTTTTTTCAAATTCATTATTAGAGTTTAAAATAATCATTTTAGCCTAATTGCCTGAGACATTTTAAAATAAAAATAAACAAACAGACAAACAAAAAACCTCGACTACAATTACCTTAGAATGTGTAATTTTGCCATATGTCATCAATGCTAAACATCCAGATAAAAATGAATATATTTACATTTGTATAATTTTATGCATGACTTAATTGCATTACTTGTCTTTCTGAAGTAAGTTATTTAACAGTATATTCCTTCATCCAAAATAATATTTACTAGTTACTTGATCTTAAAGAGTGGTAACCAAATTTGCTGTGTTATCTAGTTTGAGATGAACAAATGTCTTGCTTACTAACATTTTAAGTTTGATACCCCCTTAGGAATTAATATTTTTACATGCTTTGTGGACATTATAGGAAACTCGCTCTGAAGAGTACCAATGGTCACAGGCCATCAAACAAGGATCTCTGAAGTATGTGGTAGTGAGGTACCACTCATAGCTTCATGAGACACCCGTTTCGAGAACTGCTGTGATGTACTGACCATGACACCTGATTCAGCATACATAAAATTAAACTTAAAGAGACCAACCCACACTCAGCACAAGAGGCATTCTGAGAGCTAACTTCATTTGTAGAATACTGCATATTTAAAATCATGTTGGAGAGAATTGTTCCATTACTTTGGATTAATAGTCCCATATTATAACAATTGACAACAATATATAGATCAAATAAAGTATCTACATGCCCACCACTGAGGAATGAATTTCAAGTAACCACAAATGATCCAGAAGACACAAAATATGAAACAAGTAGCCAAACAGAATTGTTATGCTAAGCCAATTCCGATGTATGGTTACCTAGAAAACAGTATTTCAAATAGCCTTCCTACTTTCAAGTTTGACTAGTATACATAAATAAGGTTGATGTGTAAAACATTCTTACCTTAGATTGTACTATTTAAAGAGAATGTATGTATGCATATAATATGTAAATGCATTAAAGGTTTCCAGTGTGGTAAGGTTCTTAGCATAACCTCATTTCTAGACTGCTTAACCTTAGCCACTCTCTTTTATAGTGTTTTCTGGTTCACATCCAGGAGCATTTTTATCTGGGAAGATGCTGTAAGAAGTGGGAAGGGAAAGGGCACCAATAAAAGAACAACTAAGAAAGTTTGTTTCTATCATATCACTGAGTTCTCAATTGTCCTGCAACTCTTGAATGTATGTTTTCTTTAGCTTTAAATAAACATTTTTCAAGTTATTTGGAAACTAAATTTAAGTATTTATACAGCAGATTTTTCAGGTTCCAAGAAATAACAGTGGCGGCTCCCTTGGCTGGCTTCAGCTATTCGTATACATTCATCTAGAAGCCAAAAAGAACACATGCTTCCCTCAGTCTCCCCTAGGCACAGTCACATAACAAAATGTGAGATTTATGACCGTGAGTCATGAAATTTTATACTCCAACTCTTCTAATAAAGGTGTATTTTTTGCAGGCTCGTAATATCTAAGTGTTAAAAATCAGTATCAGGTGTGTATGGTTGAGCAGAATATTAAAAGATACTATCATAACATTTTTCAATTACTCCAAAGAAAGCCAAATTTTCTGCATAAACTTATTCTATCTAGGATCACCTCAGCTTTCAAATATGGTAAGCAATTGGCTTATAATTAATATATAAAGGAGGACTCAATGATGACTTCAGTGTCTGCACAAAATAGCCTATCCTGGAATGTCTGGTTTTTCAGATACCCTGGAAACAGCGCTATGACTTTTTATATATTATTTCACAATTTAAAACAATTTGTTGTTTTTCACTACTACATATATTGGATTTCCAAAGTATGAAACAGTAATATTTTTTTTCTGAGTATCCCAAGTTCATTTCAGCAATTTTAGAGGACAGAATAAGAGGGAAAATTAAAATCACCAAAAGATGATTATTATTAATAGTCTAGTATATTTCATCCTAGTTTTTTAAATTGGTTTTTAAAGTAATTTAACTTGCTTCAACATTACAAAGGTACTTTCCTTACATTCTTCATACAATTCCCATTCACATTTATACTGTGTATGACCCTGGTACGATTAAAAAAGCAAAGAAATCAATCAACTTTGGTGCAATGCTGTTGATTCAGCTGCAGCTTTTCTTTAGATTAAACCAGGTTTTCTCTGTGCCTTCTTCTGTTACATGATTCCATTCCAGGACCTTATACTATTTTGACTTATCCTGGTTCCATGATGTCCTCTAAAGGACACTGAATAATTTGGAGGAGTAATGATGGGCAACTTCAAATAGCTTTCACCATTTTGGTGGTATTTGATATTTTATCAACAGACAGTCATTTAATACCATGCATTTTGATAATCATTTTGTATATGGGGTATGCCCTCAATATATCATAACAGGAAGTACACAATGTCAATATATCCAATTATTGTTCATATTACCCTATATTACTTTGGAAATAGAGGATCTCAGATCTCTCTACTCCAAAATTTCTCATTTTGATGTTTTAAATAATAAATATTTTAGAAGAAGGCCCTTTTTAATGAACAGATTCTGTTTCTATGAAAACCTTTACCCACGAATTTTAGTACCTATCTGTTTTTCTTGAATGAAAATTTTTATATAGTGTTTTAATGACAATTAATATTTAGCCTTTATTACTGGTTGGAATCTCATTCTAAAAGAAGGTCATCTATTCACCTTCAGTTATTTCTGAAATGAACCTATAATATTTAAAGTAGATAGATGTATTGATATTTTAAAAGTTGATTGATAGGCTAATTAATCTTGACTGTCAACTTGATAATATTTAGAAACTATTAAAAAAACAGTTATCTAGAATTTTTTTTTCCTTTAGAGTCAGCAACCAAAAGCCAAACTTTCTGTGATCCAAAGGGCCAGGCTCCATTCTGAGCTGGAAACAGAATGTGGTAACATTGTCCAAATGGTACTGTTGTTTTAAGCATGAAAGACAAGATTGGGGACTTTATGGAGTTTTCTGCACCATGGTTCCATAAAGCAGCTGAAAACACTCAATGTCTGGAAAGACCAGTGTCCTGGCATGGAGCCCTTAGATATTGTGCAGGCAAGCCTAAGTGGAGGCGCCAGTGTGTGTCAGATGTGAGGATCATTGAACATCTGCCTAGAAAAGCTGCAAAAATGGAGTGGAATAGTCCAAAGAGAGGCTCTGGATGCTCAGGCAGCAAAGCTGGAGGAGATGAGTGAACCTTTGTAAACCAAAAAAATTCCATCATGAGCCCCAGGTGCTGGTCACGTAGCTGAAGAATTTGGTATTTCCCCTCCTAAGCTTTGGGAACACTTTGTGCCCTAGTTTCCTTTCTGTAGCTGTGGAAAAGCATCTTGGTAACAAGCAGTTTTGGGGAACATAGTTTGCTTACAATTTCAAGACAGTCCATCACTTCAGAAAAGCCAAGGCAGAAACTCAGTCATCCAGTCACAGCCTGTTCAGTCAACTGCGAAGCGAGAACAATAAGTCCTGGCTTGATAGCTTGCTGCTTCTGTGCTTCTAGCATTCTTTACACATTTGATTCAGAGCACATGAAATGATACCTTTAATATTCAGGGTGGGTCTTTCTGAAACAATTGGTAGTCAAGACAATCCCCTACAGACATGCCTGCAGGCCAACCTGATGTAGATATTTCTCCACAGGGATTTTCTTTCCCAGTGATTCTAGGTTGTGAAAAATTGACACTATAACTAAACATCGAATCTTGGTTCCATGCTGTTTCATTATTTATTTGAGTGTTTACCTTGCTTTTGATTTTACAAGGACTCATATTTAATATATTTCCTCAAGTTTCAAGTGAAACTTGGACCTTGGTCCTTGAAACAGTGTTGGAATTATTAATGAGTATGAGTACTTTTAAAGTTGGGTTGAATGTATTTCACACTATGGAATGGCCATGAGCCTATGAAGACAAAGGGTGGAAAGAGATGACTTTAAAAGTGATGTGTATGGGTGTCAAGTTGAGGTTTAAAGTTGTGATCTAGATTAAATTAATTGCTGTGGAAAAACCTACCCTAAATGCCGGTAGTTCCATTCCATATTCTGGAGTCCTGGACTGAACATAAAGGAAAAAGCAAGATAAACCTAAACATTATTTGTTCTCTGTTTCCTGGTCACAGATAAACTGTTGTCAGTTGCTTCAAGCACCTACCACCTTCTCTTTCCCACAATGATGGACTGTACCATCAAACTATGAGCTGAACACACTCTTCCACTCTAAATTAGTTTTGCTGCATATTTTAACACAGCAATTAGAAAGTGACCAACCGATACAGTCAGAGAATCCCTTATTACTCAAGTGTGTATTTATCTTATTCTGGTTTGTGGATATTTGTTTTATTCTTTGGACTATAATTCCATCCATTTTTCTTTATTTCATAAATTCTGACACTTTCTATCTCCTGAAGCACAGCCTACCCATTAGCTCTCCTTTATTCTAGTTTTTGCCACTCAGATCTTTACTAGTTGGTTCTTCTGTGTTTTTTTGACAATTTTCCATCTGTTTTTGAGTATCAACTCACTTTCTGTCACTACAAAAAAGTATATATATATATATATATATATATATATATATATATATATATATATATATATATATATATTTTTTCATCTTGCTTATTTTATATGCTAGCTCTGAATCAACTATACTTCCAAGAAGCCCTGGTATCTTTCACTAGAATGGTCCTACAAATCAAGATCTATGTGGTAGTTCTATTTATTGCTTCCAGGGTGTCACTACTTATGACTCCTCACAATAAACCTTGAGAATATACGTATATGTGGTAGACCATGTATACTCCCCTAAACCTCTCTCCCCACTCAATTCATAGTGATGTTTATGATCTTAGTACAATACTATAGGCTTCATTTTAGGCACCTCTCTTCCCACATTTGTAACTTTCTCATATTTCAGGCACTGAGAAAACTGGTTTTCCTGGTCTTCCAGCACATATTTCATTTCAAACCCCAGTATGCAAAGAAAATGGTAGCTAAAATATGAATCCATTATTTGTGAGAACATATTTACTGTGTAAAATACATTATTTGTAATTTCTCTTTATTCAGAGCACTGTTTTCCAAAGTAGGTTAGGTTATTTTTTCCCTTTTATACATTCTCCAGTGTTGTATTATTCATTTGTAATAGTAATAATAATAATTTTCTGCAATTTCTACTCCATTTGGCCTTGTTCCTGAAGCTGAAATTTTTTAAGCTAAATCACATAATGTACAAATAACTTTTTCTAGATTGGAGCACCAAAGATTTTTGACAAATACCTAGTCTATGTCCCTCAGCACAGTGATAATGTAGAACACACACATACCCTTCATGTCCATCCTCTATAAAAAGCCAAGAGTCTGCAACACTCCCTAGAGCAGTCTCACTAAAACAAAACAATAACAACAATAGTGTTTTATAAAAATGCCTCTGATTAGCTTTACTTGTTTTTCTCCTTCCTTATCCAGAGCTCCAAGTAAGTGTACATGTCTATACAGGGGGAACCTGTACCACTGTCACATCTCCCCATGTTTTGCCAGTGAGTTCTTCATGAACAAAAGTCATGAGGCTTTATAAAATTAAAGTTTTATCTGTATATTAAATTGCCCACTCTTCTGAGTACTTCTTAAGACATTTCAATCAATTAACATGGGAAGTCCATTTTATTAAAGTAACTCTTTTCTAGACTTTGTTTCTCCAGGCTAAGTTCTGGTGTGGAGCCTTGATTTGTAGATAGCTCCCCAATCTCCCATAGACATATAGACACCAGCTAGTGTTATGAAGATCACTTGCTCTATTGACCAACTGAGGAAGATAAGATTTGCAAGGCTTTCTGGCAGTAGGAAGTTTATGGCATCTTTAAAGGTATCTGAAGTTGCTTCTTCTATATTGTGGGTAATTTAATTGATACCAGTGACAGCCATTGATGCACATGGCTTAGGGCTTTTGATCTGTTAGCCACACCTCAAATAACTGTGTGTCAAATGACTTATTGGTTCCTGGAACCTAAAAAACACAATCAGACATTTTTTTGTGGCCATTTTACTATTGATATGACTTAATTCTGGAGCCAAATTTCCACTTTTAAATGCTTGGAAGGACTAAAGAATTTAGCTCATTTAAAACTTCAAAGCACACAAATTAGATCCAATCAGACTTTCTTGTGCAGGGTAGTTTTGAGTGTCCTCCCTCTAGAATCTATAATTTCCTTCACAAAATTGTTAGGGACAAAGAAAAAACTAAGAATGGCAGTGTCTGCTCATCTTTTTCTCTTAGAGAAAGTATTGGAGATGCTTAAAATGAACTAGAAGTATTCAGTCTTGGCTGCACATAGGGATTCTTATATTATACTAGTGAAAAGGGCTTCCCACCTCACTGGAAACTCTCTTCCCTGCCAGACACAAAGAGAGCAAATAAAGAGATAAGCAGAAATGGAATAGAAAGCTTGCATTTAGTCAATCACCCTTGATTGATCAGCCTTCCATCATTACCCATTAAATGACATTAAGAAAGTCACTTAATATCTCTGTTTCTCTATTCCCCATCTAGAAACACACACACTCCTCACAGGCTGATATTAGGATCAAATAAAAAAGATTCCATAAAAATTCTTGCCACATAAAAGTTTTCTATCAATGCCAATTAAATCAGATGATAACCATGGTCCAACATTTTGCATCTGAGCCAACATCAGCAATAGCATTTTACACTTACTGGTTCTGTCGCCTGACTGCATAGGTACTACTAGAAATGCTACAATGCATTCCCCATGGATGGCAGCTCAGACTTCAGAGCTATCTTTTCTCAAGTCGTCACATGTGAGCAGAATGACATGTGACTTTCACAGTAGAATTTGGCAAAATATTTGGTGAAGACGTTCATTCTCCATGTAGGATGGAACACAACCTAAACATAATACTTCCTATGAAGCCCTAGCTATGAAAGCCTCTAGAGGAAATTTTCTTTTTAGTCCTGTATTTTCCTCCAGTTGCCTTTTATTTAATTCCAGCTACTGATGAGGGTAACAGAATATCAACATGATTCCGTTCCTGAGACATTTATCGGCTCCTTTGGAGGCAGCTTGTTTCAAGGACTGTTTCAAAATAATTAAAACTTTCTTAGTTAAGTTTCATTAACAATGAATCTATATTAGTAATAAAATCTTAAGTTTCTTGCCTTGCCTACATTATGATAGCTTTATAGCTTATCACCTAGGCAGATACACTTTGAGGTGTTAGCAAGCTTTATTAATAATTACTCTGGGACCATAACTGGGGCAATCCAGAGGCAGAATTGTTTGCTTATCTGATCATTGATCTATGAGGGAGTTGGTCTCAGGGGACTGGCGAATTAAGACAGGCTGTTTAGATTCAGCAAAAGCTTACGGTTATCGTATTTTCCCCTAAATTGAGAGTTTCATGTGATTCCTATTTTAGTATTAATGTTATTCCAAGAAGGTATCTGTATACCTAAATTATAACCAAGAGTCAAAACAGGAATAGAATTCCTGCTTTGATGGCCTTGGCCTTGATTTATGTTTATGAATGCATCACAGACAATATGGTAATTTTGTGATTATTAGATTTGAATCTCATTTTATGTTATCCCTTCAGCCAAAAAGGAACTCACTGCTTTCAGCAAAATATGTGCTTTATAGACATGTCTAGGCATTCAAATGAAATGTGATATACATGAGATAAGAATCTAAGGAAGAGCTTTCCATAGTATTTCTGCTTGAAGTTCTTGGCAGCATCTGTGGTATATATGTGGGTATACTGGGTTTATCAGTTAGATGTCTTTGGGATCATTTTATCTTGATGTGGTTCAATGGGAGTTGTCTTAATATTGCGTTGTGTTCTCTGGCAGATGATCTGATTTATGACGTAAATGTCTTCAATAATTGTAGTTATAAGTATCTTGCAGCTATATAGTGTTTTGATAACACAGTTCCCATTTTGCAGACAGTAGGCAAGGTCTATTAATTCTGTCGCATTTTTTTCTAAACTGTCTATGTTCATCTGACAATTCATCACAGAGATTTATATTTTAGTTAGTATATTTGTGAGGATAGTAAAAGATTTAAATAACTATAATAAAAAAGAATGGCTTAATGAGGAAAAATCATAAAATCATAACTGGATTAACATGTTTGTGTGTGTGTGTGTGTGTGTGTGTGTGTGTGTGTGTGTAAAGCCAACTGCTATATAATATTTTAAATTTCTTCCTGCTGTGTTTGTAAACAGACACAATATATTCTTTATTTGATTCACTCATTTTAGAATACACACAATATTTTAAGTATATCCTGCTGATGACTATTGTAATAGTTAGGTTTTCAAATAAGTAAGACATGTGCCCTATCTCATGAGCACACATGAGTTCTTAGTATTTAGAATAAGATAAAAATGAGGGTTATGACTATATTGTGAATTTGTGCTACAAATACTCAGGGTTCAGTAAAAAAATTAATACAAATTCTGAAATTGTTTTGAAGTCTAATCATGTAAAAGGTTTAAAAGCTGTGTTTATTTCCCTCTGGAGCTAACAGAGGTGGAACAAAGTATGCCGAGCAAAGAGGTTCAATTTGTTTCTGCATTCATTAGCTTCTCTATACATCACCACCTTGTCCAGGAGGAGGTGATTATGGGATGCCCTGAGGTGCCTGACGAATGCATTTCTAAGGAGCAGCCTGCTCTCTGCTAGTATTTACTTCTTTATTTCTATCAGTCAGAGGTCTTTGTGAGTATTCTTTCCCAAATCTGCCAGCTTTTCTTTCGCAAATGTTACATCTTACAGAAATCTTACTTCTCTTTAATGCAGTGCTCCTGTGTAACACAATTTTTGTATAACTGGTTGATTATGATTTCATAGATTAACTTACAAAGAGTCAGTTACTGAAATTCTTAATAATTAGTGAGACCGAAAAACAAAGCAAAACAAAACAAAAAGCACGTAGAAGTACACAAAATTATTAATTGTTTGGATAAATGTTACTTATCCCAAAGTGGTTTTAAACTATTCATGTATTAATTTTTCTGCTTGTCAGTGTTTAAGTGCATAGGTGAATTCAGTGAGGGGAACTAGGGAATTTGAAACCAGCAGAAATCAGGCAGGAACAGTACCACCAGCTCCAAAATAGTAAGAACTTAAGGACAGATTTTGAAATATGAAAATTAAACTTGTAAGTAATTATTATAGTCACCAATTTAAAACACCAAAAGATGTTGCATAAGATTGCAGAGTACCATAAACTGGACAATAGGAAATACTCACATGAAGTTAATGTGTCCCTGGATGATGTAGGATCTATTATATGAGTTTCTCATGCTGTCCAGAAAAAGGTAAGTTATATATGACATTTTCTGTTTCCCATTCAGATTGCAAAAAGCCAAAATCTTTCTCCTTCAGGTCACACATGTCCAGCAAAACACAGATTTTTAAGGTACTTATTACTGATAGTTTGAGAGTGACTGCCACATTACAATTCTTTGTAAAACAAGGAACATTCTCTAGAGAGAGAAAGGCCTTCTTCAGGGAGCCAAGGCGTTCCAAGAACTGTTTGGAGTTAGAATCCATTGTTATCTGATTACACAGTCCTCCTTGAATTCTGAAAACACTTTCATGAAGAATGGGCTTAAAAGCTGAACAGTGATAAAGCTACTGAAAATTAATAATCTTGGACTAGAGCATAGCCTGGTCTTAAAGACAAGTGTGCCTATCTGGTTCTCTCTTCTCCCCACCTTGCACTATTCACCCCATTGAAATTGAAGTCATTGGGTAGCTAACTGGTGACTCTAAACCCAGCATTCTTTTGGGTAATGTTGCTTCTAATGGGCCAAGAGTTATTTACTAACACTGCGGTTAGGTAAACTGTTTCCTTTCATCCTCACAGGAGTCTGATGACAGATAGATGGAGAACAGAGTAAGAAGGAAATGTGGCTATCCTTGTAAAAATGGAGGAAAGTAAAGGCTCCCTAAATAAAATAATGGTGACTGGAAGCAAAAGATCACCTTAGTTTTACGTATCTGTGCTTGATTATCTCACCACATTCTCTGAGAGTACATATGCATATGTGTACACTCTTCTAGATGGTTCATTTTCACTTTCATCAACTGTTTCATATGCAAGTCCTTCTTCACCCATTTCACATTTCAAGTGACAAAAAGAAATCCAGAAGATGATGAGGAAAGAGTGTCACTGAGTTTCTGAGAGAAATGGGTATAAATTTTGATTTCATAACACTCCATTTGTGCTACCCTGATTAAATTACTAGCCCTTCTGAGGCTCTATGGTCTCATATATAAAATGTTCCTAACTCTAAAAATTATTATGATGCATGCATATGATAATCCTTTCAAAATATCTGCCCGTATGTGCTTCAGACAAGATGCTATTCATGATTCTCCACAAAAGGCATTCACTCTACCCACAGCAAGATTCTTTGTAAATTGTAAAGAATATCAAATTCAATGAATGCTCTCTGTTCTACCTTGGCCAGCTGTGTCTAAACAGGAAGTGCACTTGGATGCATCTGTTTGGAAGATTTGTATAATTTGTGTTTGTATTCTTACCTGATAGGTTAAAATAATTTGTTTTTTAGATTAGAATCATTTCTGTAAAACTATGGTGATGCATTTGCAGTTATTTCTAAATAAACACAAATGAAAAGTTATTAGGAAATTGTATTTGGTTGGCTGTGTTTAGTATTATTCTTAGGTTCTGTGAATCACCAAGAGTAATTACATTAAATTGCAGTAGAGGTGGCAAAAGTAATGGAGGAAGTGAGCTCATGACTAAACTGAAATGTTGATGAGTAGATGGTGCTTATTTCCATGCTGTAGAAATAGAAATATCAAATGGGCTGTCATCTCAATGCCCCTCAGAAAAAAAAAAAAAAACAATTCAATTAGAATCTTCTAGTCAGGTTGTGTCAAATGCGTTTCTGCCAGAATTCAATTTGATTGTGTTTCTCAAAGGCAAAGATACTCTGTATGGCAATGCCTAGTTTTAATTTGGTTCTTCAAAACAAGCTGTGATAGCCACAATGAAGCCACAAATTAAACTTGATGCTTTTCTTTCTGGTAGTTTTTGCAACAAATTTTGTAGAAGGAAACTTATTTAAAAAGGGGGGGGGGTTGGGGATTTAGCTCAGAGGTAGAGCACTTGCCTAGCAAGCACAAGGCCTTGGTTTCAATCTTCAGCTCTCCCCCCCAAAACAAAAATCAGTTCATCATCTCTTAGCAGCACTGCTACTTGGTTCTCTAGTGAAAGATAGTTTATTAGATATTGTTTAAGTTAAATAGCAGAAATTTGAGGATTCAGTAGACTTTGTATAACAAATTCCAATTTGGTTTTTAAAAATTTAGTCTTAGTTTCATAATTATTATAAAAAAAATAGCTCATTTAGCTATTTAAGTATTCCCTTTTAATGTTCAACTTTGCATTTTATTTCTCTAATTTTTAGAACTGTTTCTATGAATGTCTAACAATATAGTGCCATAAGGAATTTTAGAAATGAAGTATTATGGGTAGGCATATAGTCAGTATTTTCAGTCCTATTGTCATGATGTATATATAGATCCTTGCAATTAAAAAGGGACAGCAACTGTACATACACACACTCACTAGCTTGCTCCATATCATTTAGAAAAAAAGTGTTTCCAGTATGAATACCTGATGGAATATGGAACAAGGTAATAAAAAAAAAATTATTGCAGGCCATAAGAATATATTATAGAGATTCAGCTGTATATTAAAGCTATATTTTGACTGGCCAAGGGTCTGTCAAAAGGCAAACCATTTATTATGAATATTTGGTGTTATCCAACCTTTAATATTTCAGCTGTCTTCTGCTATGGAATTCTTTTGTGCCAAAATATTTCCAGACCATTTGGCTAACAATTCAACTCTCCAGACCTGCTGAACTTCAATGCTGGAGACAATACTTGGATAAGGTCAGGTAGGCAAAGACAAGCTGGAGGGAGACACATAGCTTTGTTTCTTGTGCAAATGAAGCTCAGACCATCTCCCTTGCCTTGAGTACTGGTGGCTCTCTGGAGCAACTGACTGAGAACAAAAGAGATTTTTACGTATCAAGGTGGAAGAACATTCCTGAGGAGACAGAGAACCATAGGGTCAGAGAGAGAAGAAACAGTCATTTTCTGTAGAGCAGACAGAACGGCAAGAGAAAGGAGAGCAAGACAGAGGTTCCATAGAGGGTAAGCAGATCTGGGTGTGTGTGTGAGGGTGAGGGGTAGAGTTTTCTGAGTGCTAGGTGTAGAGAGTAGTGGAAATGGAGAACGAGAAAACAGAGGACCAAAATGAGGCTGGAAGCATAGGAGTTTAGTCATTAGCAGGACTATGAGCTAGAGAACTGGAAAGAACTGAAGATTTCATCCCAGAGAAATAAAACAGATGGATAAAGAGCTTGGTATATCTAGAGTTATTCCTGCCCTGAACGCCTAATGGAATTGTAGCTGTATTGATAGAATTTTGTCTTAGAGGAATAAAGTTAACAGACAGAAGAGCATAGTGTAAGTAGATTTTTTTCCCTCAGATATCCCACGCTGGATGTAGCACAGTCCCCGGACATTGGGTATTCAATAAGAAATTGTGAAGATAGCATTCTAGAGTTACTTTATATTTGGAGGACACTGATGTAAAAGTAGCTTACAGACCATAAGACTGATTCTCATTACTAAGAACGCTGTGTGGGGATCTGCTGCCATAGTGTGATGGCACTGAGTGAAAAGTACTTCCCACTGAGTGGAGCTTCCTAATTTATAAGTACATTCTTTTTATAGCTGTGAATATTAGCATTTTAAGAGCACACTCAAAATGGGGCATGTTTAAATATGGCATATTTAGGAGCATGAGAGATATGTCAGTTAGAATACTTTGATTACAGTAGAAAACAATCCTAAATGGACCAAGTGTAACTCAAAGTCTAGAGAAGAGAAATTCCAAATTTGATTGACTCATTGGTTAACCAATGTCACCAAGGGTCAAATGTTATTTTTGTTGTTGTTTTTGTTTTGTGTTTCCCATATTACCAAACATCTTGTATTAATGACTTTCATATCTCTACAAGACTGCTGTACCCTAAAGAAGGTTGCACCAATAAACCCTGAGACTATCAAAGAGTGCTAAAGAACCAGTACTTGGCTCATGACTCACCTGGGCTACAGCCCCATACAACGTCACTTAATTGAATGTGGGAGCCAAAAACAAATGGCAACAGAAAAAGGTTTCTACATGTTCAGCAAACAGCAATTAATTAAAAATCAAACATTAATTAGAGTTGTCCCTGGCAAAACTCACTGTTGTATAATTTAACTTCATTGTAGTGTTGGTTCTAAATACAAAACATATGCTGTTTGTACTGAGCATGACCATACACCACATGGTACCATCAACATCCTTGAAGCACTTCAATTCATAACAAAGACTAATTTTTTTTAATCTTAGGAACTGTTGTGTATCTACTGTATATCATCTGCTCTTATAATTACATAATGATTAAATCACAGAAAACAAAAGGCATTAATATTTTTCTACCACTATTCCTTAGCATGCAAACTTTTTTAAAATGAGCATTAAAAAGGGAAGGGTATGACACTAATTTGCTTAACAACATCAAGATTGCATCCAGCAGGTGAAGAGAAGTCCAAACTCCTGGAAGCAATGTGGATTCAGGATACAACAGTTAACCACATAATAATTGTTTTTAAATCATAAAGCTCAGCAAAAATATTTTCATGTGTGAAGTAAAATTTATAAAACACAAATGTACCATCTCTCAATTCACACTCTTTTGGAGATTTACATTTTGAACTTACATTAAAAACTCCAAATTGTAACTACTTAGGAAAGAAAAGTGTGCACTAGAGAGTTGGGAGAAATCCCATTCTCTCTGTTCTTTTCCCTTTTTATCTATCAGTGAGTTCTCCAAAGCAGAGTAGAATCTTTACAAATATTAGAATCATATCCAGGGTTTGATTGACCAGGATTTTAGACATACTGGGTAGCTTGGATAAGTTCTCAAGCCAGCCAGAGTCACTCTTCTTTGGCTGTTCTGACCATGTTGACCTTTTAAAAGTAGTTTAATGTTTTCACAATGAAGTATCCATTCGTCAGTGGCTACGAAGCTAGGGGAGTAGAAGCAATCTACTCTAAGTAGAGGCAGTAAAGTTGAACTTGCCTATGAAGAACTTAGACATGATAATAAAACAAAGTAAGGTCTTGTTTTGATATTCTCCACACCAAAGTTTTCTAAATGTTGATGCTGGAACTACTCCTTCTAGAGAAAAATCTTTTTATTAGTCTACTTTCCAAAATGCATGGGTTACTGTTGATTTTCACTAGTGGATTTTAAGTTTCAAAGTAACACATCTTAATATTTACCTTTTAATAAACACTGTACTTAACACAATAGGTTCAGAGAGCACCTAGTTAAACAGGTAGTCAAAGACATTTGACTCAGGGAAACACTAAGAATATATTTGTGATAGTTCAGCTTTCAGGGTGGTTAGGAAAGTAGATTGTGTCCCCCCATTCCATTATTCTTGTGAAAATTATTACATACAAATATTTGAATACAAATTATTAAAAAATCTTTATTAGGTGTAATACATATTAATAGTTATATAAGTTATGTCTGTATTATATCATCATTATAAAGATGAAAAAACAGAACCTGAGTGAGTTTAATTCTGTCAGTACTGAAACCACTTGAATGTTTACACTGGAGAAATTGATAGATAAGCGGCACTGGTGGCAGTGATGGTCACCTCGTGGAAGGGTCATGGTCACTACAGAACCTAGTGGAAGTTTTTAGAGCTTTATTAAGAGGAAAAAAGGGTGGGAGAGAGAGGGGGAGCCAGGCCTGGGGGGAAGGAGCAGAGCAGAGAGCAGAGAAGGAACAGAGAGAAAACAGAGAGAGAGGGTGGGGGTCTGCGTCCCGCTTTTTAAGGCACAGATTGTGTGACCACATAGTTGCCAACGCCCACTGATGATGTAAGATGCAAGGCCCTGAGCTTCACACATGACAGAGTGAGCGTAGGATTCTAACAGAAATGGCACACATGAGAAGATAAATACTAAATCTTCCACAGATTTATTCTAAGAAACTAGTCTATAGTAAACATGGATTGCTATTGCATTCTTACTTTAAATATTTACTTCACTATACTTTACAAATTACTGAAATCCCATGATCTTTCTCTGAAAATCTACAATTCATCAAAGCACATAGGCCAATATTTAGGCTCCATCAGACCAGAAATAAAGTAGCAGCAGGAGTCAGCCCCATAATGACTACAATCCACAGGTACCCAGCCAAGATGTTTTACCCCTGCAATATGTTATTATCTGGACTGGCTGTTACTAGAGTTTCCAATTTGGTTGAGAAGTGAAAAATTCTTTCTTAAGCTAATTCTCAACAGTGCAACAGAAACAGGGAACCAAAGGAACTGCTTTGCTATTGAAAGCAAATGCTGCCTTTTCTTTTCCATAGAGAAGAAGTTTAACTGAAACTATGTTTGCGCATTGGGATGGCATGTGTGTGTTTGTGTGTGTGCGTGTGTATGTGTGGTGTGTGTGTGTGTGTTTGTGTGCGTGTGTGCATATGCATGTGTGTTTTTATGTGTGTGTCAGACTGTGGAGGTATAGAGGCCAGAAGTCAATGCTGGTAATCTTGTTCCATCATGTTTTCTGAGACAGCGTCTCTTGTTGAACCTGGATCTTGCTGGTTTGTTAAACTGGCTGGCCAGTATGCTCCAGAGACATTTCAGTGCTAAGTTACAGATATACTGGTGCATCTGGCTTTTAAGTAGGCTCTGGAATGATCCTAGTCAGTTTCTTGTTCTTGGATAGTAAGTGCTTCACTGACCAAGCTTTGTCTCCAACTCCTTAAATGAAACTTTTAAGTTTACAAACATGCTTTTAGGAAGTTTAACACTGAAAGATTAATTTGGTGTTCATTTCACAAAGTTCTATAAAGAGGCCACTATCAGCCTATCAGTTTTCTAAATTCTGCAGATACAGAAGTCAATACATTTGCCTTCACTAGGGACTCCCTAACACTTAGTGGAAGAAACAAAAAATATGCAGAGCTAGGTAAGATTTAGTGTAACTGATAATCACAAATATTGTGGAAGAAATTGATTTCAGAGATTTAGGAAATTGAAGTATTGCCTTCTCATTTTTCTGTTTTTGATACAGTATTGTTGTATCCTTTAACGGCAAAAGGAAAAAATAATTGTATGTGTTGATGCCATTTATCTCTTCTGTTGAAGTAACTGCCTCTTTGAGTTATTCGAAATGAGCATGCTTGACACTGGCTGGATAAAAGCATGGGCAAATGAGCTTCGAATCAAGTTGACCTTAATATTTTTCTGATATCAAATTAAGTCAATTACAGAGGATTTCCCCCTTGAATACCATGATTAATGTATAACGATGTTTATTTTTCATTTCCCTGCAGTGGTGAAGTTGTTAAAGAATTCAGTATACCAAGTTTTAATCTTAGATACTTTTAATTAATAGATTAAATATTCTGTGAAGTGAACTGTGGGGGTTCCATTAGCTCAATATTTTGAATTTTCATGTAGCCCAGGGTTTGATTTTTTAAACAAATGTTTATTTTGACATTGTTATGAAAGCTTTCTATACTGTGTCTTATAAAAAAATAACAATTCTTAGGAACTTATTCTGACACCTGAGGATTCTCAGGTTACATTTCCTGACATTACTTGGCAGATCCTACTACAGCTCAAAATGTATGAACTCAGTTTCATCTTTGTCATGTGCATGTTCTTTCATGATCATTGCTGGTGCATGTGCTTCAGCTCTGTCTTTAGACTGTGATTAAACATAGAAGTAAACAAAAAGAAGGACTAGAATTTTCAATTAATATGGTTGAATTTTCATAAACCCCTTTGAGTGTGTGTGTGTGTGTGTGTGTGTGTGTGTGTGTGTGTGTGTGTGTTGTGTGTATATGAATAAGTGGTTTGGGTAATTATCCTTTGGTAAAATTAGAATTATACTTCTATGGAAAGTCTAAATTGTCTAAATTCAGAACATATACAAGAGAGTAGTTTTATAAATGAGATAAGGCTCACCCACAACAACTTTGCATAAAACACTGGTGGCACGTAACCAACAAATGAAAAGCTTAAGAGACTAAGCATCAAACATTATGTCTGTATGAAGTTCCATCAAAATGATTTCAGACATAGCATAATGATTCTTAGTGTCTGCTTCAGAAGGAGACTCATTCCTATTGCATGCCACACTGATTTCCAAGTGTCATTTTTGATACCAAGAAACCTTTTTCTTACCTAATGAGCTATGTGCTAGAATGCTAGTTACCTTTGGCCCATTGTGATAAAATCCCTGAGATAATCAACCAATTTAAGGGAAGGACAGATTTCCTTTGGTTCATGGTTTCAGAGGTTTTGATCGATGATCATTAGCTCCATCACTTTGGGTTATGGGTCAAGGCAGAACATCATTGTAGAAGCACTTGGTAAAGAAAGCTGCTTGTGCCATGGTGACCAGGAAGTAAAGAGGCAGGAAAGGGCTCTTAAAGTCTTTATTTCCTGTTCATTGTTGACATTTCTGCCTGCACACCGTGTGTTCCTCAATGTCTAGTCTTCCCTGTGCTCAGATTGATCATGATGATTATGGATTTTTACTTTTTTTTTTTTTTTTTTTTTTTGCTTTTGTTTAGGGTCTTCGCTGAGTTCTGACATTGGTGATCCTCCTTCACAAAGATGAGTGTGTTAATGAGGTTTTGATGCAACCTTTTGTAATAGTTTCTAGAGAGGACCCATGCCATATGTGAGTCAGCATGTCACAGTACCACAGTCACATGCCTAAAATAAAGGTTCATGAAATCTGCCTTTAGCTCTACTGTTATTTCATGAAACTTGTTATCTTCTTCATTGTCAAAAAGTACTGACTTTCAGTGTTATTAGTGCTCTTGTAAAGAGTAAGATCAAATAATAAAAGAAATTCTTGTAAGCTATAATTTCACATTTTTCAATCAGTGACACACAAAAAAATTCTAAAGTGCATGAAAAAGAAAAACCTTCCTGTATGTCACTTTGATGACTACTATAATTAAAATACTTTTTGAATATTTCATATATATTTCATAATATATATATATATATATATATATATATATATATATATATATATATTTCCTTTAATTAAAAAATGAAGCCTCATGGTTTATAGTTAACAGTGAATGAAATGGAAAGGAATATCATTTGTGCCAGTGGTCAATATAGATCCCCTGTCACTCACTTCGTCTTTCTTTGGATGGAATGGTGGGGGCAGGGGAGGCACAACACACTTTTGTTTCATATTCAAAATACACATGAAATTAGGAACTTAACTAAATGTATTGCTGCCCTTGTGATTTTTCTGACAGTACTTCCTTTACACCCAAAAATGCGGGCAACTTTTTCTGGAAAGTATTTGATTTGATTTTTGAAACATACTCTATATTCTATTTCAAAGTGGAGAATTTAACACACTTGACTACAAAAATGTAGAGACTGTTGAGGAATAAGTTCTCAATTATTTATTTTAGAAAATCTTGGAGAAAAAAGAAGGTACCAAACAAGATTCAGAGTTCACCTCAAGGGTAATGTCTCTGAGTGGTCTGATTGCTGTGCTTTGTTCCTTTAATTTAGAGAGCTGCACTCCGACACCAGGTTTGATACTGAAAGGGCACATACAAGATTAGGTCACAAGTCAATAAATAATTCTTGTTAAGACAAACAGATTAACTCTTGGGTGTGTTAAAACCTAAGAGTGGGAGTCTAGAGGATGTTGAAGTTGTCAGTTTCAGATTTTATCCATTTCTGAGAGTCTTTGGGGGTTTTGTTTTGTTTTGTTTTAATGTTTTTCTGTTCATTTGAAGCTACCTAGTGCTGCCTTTTCACATATAATTAAATGAATCCCCACCAGTATCATCTCCTAGGTATATTCTTTGGCAAAAGAAGGCACACATTGACCACCAGTACTTTGCTCATACTTAGAGAAGGTGTAACTGTGGATTCTAAGAAGAGCCTGAGTAGTACAAGTGATGGTTAATGTTGTCACTTTGATGAGCTCTAGACTCTCCTGGGAGGTGTGCCTCTGAGAATGCCAGTTGAGTTGAACTAAGGTGGGAAGACCTGCCTGCTCTGGTGGCACCATTCCTTGACTGTAAAAAAAAGAGGGAAGTGACTGGATATCAGCATGAAGTCATAGTTCTCTGCTTCCTGACTGAGGATGCCATGTGACTATCTGCCTCAAGTGGCTGATTCATTGACCTCTCTGCCATCATGGGCTAAATGTAAGAAAGATGAGCCACAATAAATCCTTTATCCTTTACATTGCTTTGTCTGGGTATTCTAAGATGATGTGGAAAGAAACTTGGCAATAGCTCTAAAAGTAGATGAAAAAGTGGGGTTCTACACCAGGTCTTGTAAGATCAACATGCCTGATTAACATCCTTGGTAGATGCTGTGGCAGGCCTGTTCCAGGCTTGTTTCATCCTTCTAAAAACAGGTTAAGATCATTTATGAAAACCACCTGATTTTCTGTCCCTGATTGGCCAAAATTACTTTTGCTGCCTTTGTTCAGGAAAATGAAAAAGAATTTATGAACAGAAAAAACAAAGAAGTTGAAAAGTGGACAATTGAAGAGGAAATCAAACAAATAACAAAAGTTTTAAAGTTATACAAGAGTCATTGAAAGTTGTCAAATCATAAAAAATGAAAATATATGTAAATAGTTGTGGAAGGTGTGTTAGTGGCTAAGGGAAGATTTGCAAAGAGGATATTGCATTTATTTTTACTATTTTTAGTGAAAGGAGTTACTCCTTAATGGCTCATCTCAGAAGGTGTTCAAAGCCTGCTTGTTCTAATACCTCTATACGACATGTGTCCAATCTTTGCTGAGTATTAGACTCTTCAGAAATGCTTGCAGATCTAGCTATACAGAGTCAGTGTCAGACCATTTCTATTAGGCCCCAGAAATGAGTCCGCCCTGTAGATTTTGAAAGCTGCCTGGTGGGGTTGCACACCCCATTCCCTGTCTACTGTGATCAAAACCACATGACAAAGTTCTCTCAGTTTTCTGTTTTTCCCTTTCAAATTTCCTTGGTATTATCATTCTTACCTTTTTTTTTTTTTTTTTTTTTTTTTTTTTTGGTTTTTCGAGACAGGGTTTCCCTGTGTAGCTTTGTGCCTTTCCTGGAACTCACTTGTTAGCCCAGGCTGGCCTTGAACTCAAAGAGATCCGCCTGCCTCTGCCTCCCGAGTGCTGGGATCAAAGGCGTGCGCCACCACTGCCTTACATTTTTTTTTTTTTCTATTTGTGATTTTTGGAAGAAGACTGTCTTATGGTCTTCAAAGGTAATGCTTCTCTGCTTCCTCCAGGTGCAATAGCACACTTTTTCCTATGTAAACTTCACCTCTTGTCAATATTACTTTTTCATTTCAACTTCTTTCATTAACTTAATAACTTCTCAAACAGCTTTCCTGTGAAGAAACAATTTTCCTTGCTCTACTTCCTCTGCAATTATCAATTATATTCCTCTTTATCTTCATCATTAGATTCTTTCTTTCACTGATGTATATGGATTTTATACTTTCTCTTTCAACCAATCTCATTTCCAACAGCAGTGACTCAAAGCTACTGAGGATCCTGCCCCATATCCTATGACCCACTTCAGCCCTCATCCAGTCCGGGTTGCTACACTACCAGATGATGTTAAAACATTGTCTCTCGTTGCTTTACACGGGCTCTCTCTTCTTTGGTGAAGATGTTCTCTTTACCACTGTACATCCCTAAACTCCCAAGTCACATCCCTATCCCAGGCTCATTTCTCCTTTCATCCATTCCTGAAGCTTGCTCCAAAGCCTTAATTCAACTCACAGAAATAGCTGTTCTAAACAAATAAGTGCTTAAAAAATTTTGTGTAGTCCCAGAATGAGGGTTTAAAACTTTGTTTATAAAAAAAATCATCAACAAGCCTGCAGAAAATATTTAGATATAAGGAGTTAGGAAAGTTTAAGGGGGCAATGTTCAGTTTCTATATGTCTAGCTTAGACACATGGCCTGTGACCAAAAACAAGAACAAAACATCACAGGGAATAAGAGATGAAAATCATTCCACTGTGAAGCATGTTATATAAAATCTGTCGGTGTGCTATTGGCATGGACTCATACATAAGACTTTTTTTGCATTGTGAAATTAGATCCAGTTTACTGTTCAAATCATTTAAGGTGAGAGGAAGTCAGGAAGAGGAGCCTGCAGACACCAGTATTTGAAAATCAAAGAGATAAGACTAAAGATTAGAAAAAATCAAATTCTTTGAAATATTTGATACCATACTAATAGACTATAACTGATATTTATTCTGAATACAAAATAGGGTACTATATTATAAAAGGAAATTAAAACAATCTTGCAGGGGCTGCATTGATGAATTCATTCTAGAATTCTGCCAGCCCCATCCTGGAGATGTTATCTTGTGGATCAACCTGGTAGGAAAGTTCTACCGGCAGGAGCTACCAACAATTGTTACAGAAATGAAATTCAGGAGCAGAGAAATGGTTCCATGGGTAATAGTGCTTATCATCAAGCTGGATTACCTCAGTTCAAACCTCAGAACTGGAAGGAGAGAACTGACTCCAACAAATGGTCCTCTAATCTCCACACACTTGTCATAGTTCATACACACACACACACACACACACACACACACACACACACACTGAGAGAGAGAGAGAGAGAGAGAGAGAGAGAGAGAGAGAGAGAGAGAGAGAGAGAGAAGCATTAAGATGATAAGATGATCAAGCTGGGATCTCCTGCTCCCCTAAGCTCTATTTCCCTCGAAACTTTCCCACTGTCATCCAGGGTGTTCATATAGATCTCATCCATTTCTCGGTCATTGGGTGATCCTTGGGTCTTTCCTAGGGTTCTGTTTTCTAGGTAGCCTCCCTGGAGTTGTGTAGCAGTCTAGTCATCTTTGTTTTACATCTAGTATTCTCCTATGACTGAGTACATACCATGTTTGTCCTTCTGAGTCTGGGTTACCTCACTCAGGATGATTTTTTTTTCTAGATCCATCCATTTGCCTGCAAACCTCATGATGTCATTGTTTTTCTCTGCTGAGTAAGTACTCCATTGTGTATATGTACCACATTTTCTTTATCCATTCTTCAGTTGAAGAGCATCTAGGTTGTTTCCAGGTTCTGGCTATTATGAATAATGCTGATATGAACATAGCTGAGCAAATGCCCTTGTGGTATGATTGAGCATTCCAAGAGTGCTACAGCTAGGTCTTGGGGGAGATGGATTCCCAATTTTCTAAGAAAGCGCCATATTGATTTCCAAAGTGGCTGTACAAGCTTGCATTCCTACCAGCAGTGGAGGAGAGTTCCCCTTGCTCCACATTCTCTCCAGCATAAACACAGAAAGGGAAAACAAGGAATAACAGACCATGATAAATGAAGACCACATGAAAACAGGAAGAAGCAAGTGCTAGAGAGGCCCCCAAAAATCCACAATGATACCTCCTCTGAAGACTACTGGCAATGGTTGAGATGGTGATCAGATGGCCAAACACCCTAACTGTTGTGCTGGAACTCTCATCCAATAACTAATGGAAGTGGATGCAGAGATCCTCAGCCAGGCCCTAGGTGGAGCTCCAGGAGTCCAATTGTCAAGAAAGAGGAGGGACTGTAAGAGCGTGAATTGTTGAGACCAAGACTGGAGAGGCACAGGGACAAATAGCCAAACTAATGGAAACACATGAATTATGAACCAAAAGCTGTGGAGCCCCCAACTGGATCAGGCCCTCTGGACAAGTGAGACAGTTGAATAGCTTGAAATGTTTGGGAGGCACCCAGGCAGTGGGACCCAGACTTATCCTTAGTGCATGAGCTGGCTGTTTGGAATCTTGGGCTTACACAGGGACACTTTGCTCAGCCTGGAAGGAGGGGACTGGACCTGCCTGTACTGAATCCACCAGGTTGAATTGAATCCCCAGGGGAGTCTTTGCCCTGGAGGAGATGGGAATGGAGGGGAGGGGCTTGGGGGAAGGTGGGGGGGTGGGAGGGGGGAGGACAGGGGAGCCCATGGCTGATGTGTAAAATTAAAGCACAAATATAATAAATACAAAAGGAGAAAAAAAAGATGATAAGATGAGTGAAATAAACTTACATGTGATTGTATCTTTCTAGTCCTTCTCACTTCCACCATCATCACCATCTTTAACATTTCTGGAGACCATGGTTTGTGCCAGACAATCTGTTAAATGCTTTAGACATTATAACAATGCTCTTATGATCATTTGAAAGGGAATATGTCATGGTTTAGAGTTATTTCCTTCCAATCATGTAAATTATTAAATGGCAAGGATGAACCTCTTCTGTAAATAAAATCCAGGAGCTCCTAAACATCACAACAACTATCAAATCCACTTTTATGCTACTATCAAATTATATGATGTTATAACACTTTTAAAACTTTAAGACAAACCAACACCTACTAGGCTATTTACATTGCTTCAGCTGCTTAAGCTAACTGGTACTTAAGTCATGCTTTTGTACAATGTGGTTTAAATTTCCTTGCAGGTATAACTTCCACAAGTTAAACATGTACTTAGTTGAGTCAGTTTATATTTGTTCTTTATTTCCTCTAGTTATACATACTACTTTACTTATGTGATTTAATTAAATAATATATGAATCCATGATATAAAAGTGTTAAAAGAAGAAATATTTTATGAAAACACAGATCAATTGATAAGTAACATTGATTAAAATGATTAACTTTATAAACTACTCTTATTAGGTAAGGATAAGACATTTCTAAACTTTTTAAAACTTCCTCTGGTTCTCAAATTGTTTTTCAGGTCTCTAAAGTCATTTAACACTCCACAAAGCTAGAGTGGAAACTCAACATTGCATTATGATGTGGCTTATTAGAAATGAAGATTAAAATGTAGACCATACATTCAGCAGACATGTTCAAATGAGCACACTCAACCCTTTGCATATTCCATATTTAAATATAATTTCTAGAGTGTATATGTGTCATTTCAAGTGACTCATGCTTTAACCAACTGTTTCTGTTGACCTGCCTATTGGATCCCTGCACTCTGATTATAAAGTTTCCACTAACCTCCAGTGAGGTACTTTTCACAATGAAGTGTTATTTTTAGCATGTCTGTTTCTTACCGGCTTATGAATTCTTTGATTACAGTGCCAGTGACCTCCTGGTCTTTATTTATGATTCTGAGATATATTTTAGTTTTCATTCTGTTTGTTTGTTTTGTTGCTGTTGTTGTTTTTTTGGTTTTTCAAGACAGGGTTTCTCTGTGTAGCTTTGGTGCCTGTCCTGGATCTCACTCTGTAGACCAGGCTGGCCTCTAACTCACAGAGATCTGCCTGTGTCTGCCTCCTGAGTGGTGGGATTAAAGGTGTGCACCATTGCTGCCCAGCCTAATTTTCATGTTTTAATGGGAAAAAAATCTGAAAATTTGCAAGAGAGAGCCTAAAAATAAAAGTACTGTGCAACATGGATCCCAAGAAAGCCTAGACATTCAATATCCATTCTCTTTACCTTCATGCCTACCTAGCATTGTCAGAAATATAATCAAAGTGCAGCTTTTCTCTTTGCTTACTAAACAATATGCTCCTTAAATTGAAGCAGTAAATGATTGGTTTTCAGGTTAAACATTCCCATTTGTAATTTCTGTTACGATCCATAGAGAATTATATTAAGGCTATATTAGAGATTAGTTGATTATTTTATATAACAAGTAATTGTCATACTGACCCTCCAGAAGAGATACTACTTTCATATTATTGATGAGAAAATCAAAATTCCAAGGAAAGAGGGATTTGTGTTACATAGAAAACAAAGATTCAAACTCCACTTTGTTTAATTTCAAATTCCTTAGCAGTGTATGCATCGTAGCATTGTGTCATCAAAGAAAAACTGAGTGATACTGACACACAACAACATTTTGTTAATGTGATTTTTTTTGTGGCAGTTTGATTTATTTTAATTATTGATACTTAGGTTGTTAGAGAGTAGACATTATTCATGATATAGTTCAGCTTGAAGTTATATTATTATTGTGGATGGAAATATAGATTTGGTATATTCTACACATAAATAGAATTTTGAGGGAGTATTTCATGCACAACCTGCTGGCTTTATTATATGTACATAATAGCATGTGTCTATAAATTCTGTACCTACAGAAATTTTTCTACTCCATGTTATATAAAACAAATAGAGATTTCTTATAAATACAAATCTGTCACTCTCCACCATTTTCTCATATCACGCCAAGAGCGTCATCTACTTTTATGTGTTCCATTGGGTGCACTTAATTTTGTTTTGTACAAACAGTCATGTCCTCATCGTGCTGTCCTGACAGTCCATAATGTAACTTGTTTTGATGAGCCATCCATCCTGCAAGATCTCGCTTGCTCTCTTAATCCTTTTTCTAACTCCATCAAACTATCTTGAAAACAAGCAGCAGGAGGCTAGTGATTTCACATTTGTGTGAGGGAGAAAACATGGGGGCATGGAATACACTCTGCACTTCACCCTGGTTTTCGAATCAACAACTGGCATGGTCCAAAAACCTTTTGTTTTTTTACTTTAAAGTGGTAAAAGGACCTTCTCCCTTTCCTTTGTAGGAATTTTCATCAAAGGACCCCACTGGGGTTAGGTTCAGATATTAGGTAGATCTGTTTCGCCTTTCTCCAATATGAATATTCTATTAGCAACTGAATAACAAAAGTAGACTTAGGAAGGGGAGAGTCGCAAAGCCTTGGGGAGAAAAATGACTTGTGTAATGAAAATGCTACCAGGCATTTAACTAAGGCAGCTCTGGCAGGGACAATTATAATATAATTTATCACCAGAAAGCACACTAAGATGCGGAATACATAATTATTCTATCAGAAAGCTGAGAACACTGGCAAAACTCATTTGAATTAAGAACCAAAAATGTGAGGCACAAGGAAATTATGAGGTGGTAAACTATCAGTAAAATTCAGAAGAATGCTAAAAATCTTTCAGAATACATATGCAAATTTTGACTAAAGCCTATAACTAAACAAAAGGTTAAAATGCACTAAAAGCTTAACAGTAAGACTAACTCTTTAGAGATGTTCATGTATCCCAAACAGAAGAAATTCTTACCTTTCCTCTTTTCCTGTAGAGAACTATGATTGGGATTGAGGCCTTAAAGAGAAAATTATTTCAACTTGCGGCTTTCTGCGTGCATTCTGCCTACAGCGCAAAGCATCAAGTTTCTGCCATAGCTCTACCCCTCTGACTCCCAGGGAACATGCGTTGGCTATGAAGTGTTGTGTTCTTTACATAGCATCTTTCTATAGTCACCTGTGCTAGACGCCAGTATCTGCTATGTTTAAATCATATTGTATATTTCCAAAGTTTTCACTCATGATTTTTGTTGTTGGTGGTGGCTGTTTGTTTAGCTTACTTAGCTTTTCAATACAGAGTCTAGTGTAGCCTAAGCTGACCTCAAATTCACTGTTCAAACAAGACTGGTCTCCACCACCAGTTCTTATGTGGTGCATGGGCTACAGGTTCACTTGTGTTTTTGGACAGAGGAGAAAAGAATAATGTTTTCTGTTCTGCTCCTCCTTGAGGAAGTACCTTTTAGGAAACACCCTAGCCAAAGATAGCCCCTTTTCTGGGTCACTTCCTAAGCAATGATGAACCTCTATGGGGATGGCCTAGCAAGAATTATTTTGCTTTTGTTTTTGTGACAGATGAGTTGGATATAATTTACAAAAGAAAATACTCTAAGAGACAAAAGAAAAATAAGCAAAGGATGCATGAAAAACAAAAAGGACCTTACAGCATGATGAGGTCCAAGTTGAGGGTCTTAAGACTACAGAGAAGCAGTAAAGGCCCATGGAAAAATGCACCAGACTTGTTTTGGTTTAAAATCCTTTTTATTTTTTAAAGGCTATACAGCATGAACATGACTCATATGTAGTTTCTGTTTCACTTTGTTGCTTTTTCTATGACAAAACGTGATGCTTTGCATGGGGGTCACTGGGATTGAAGTTGTGGGGGCTAGCCTATACTCATACTCACAGGTGTGATACAGTAGAAGGCATTTTTTGATCTCTTATGCAATGTGGAACAGCAACACTCCACTCTGCTGTATAGTGGACTCTGCTCTTCCAGATGCAGACAGAGTCCCTGATTGTCAGTGTAAAACTCTGAGCAAGAGTCAAGCATAGATTATCTAGGATCTCTCCAGTGAGTATTATTTTCTGTTTCAGAACCTAGCCATACTTGTATATAATAAATAAAAATAAAAAGCTTGCCCAATGTAGTATTTTTGTATCTTTTAAGGTGTACATGCCTCACAAAGAATTTGCTCCCTACTTCTCGGTCTAAAAGTTCTTTCCCAAGCCATATATTAGTGCTTGCTTCATTTAGATAAAATAGACATCAGGTATGGCTTAATGAAGTCAGCCCTTACTTGGTTTCTTCTCCCAATTCCATACTCAACCCTAGGGTTTTTCTTTTCTCCTAGTATAGTGTTTCCAGCATGCAATGTCCCTGTGATAATTAATATTGATTGTCAAGTTGAGAAATCTGGAATCACCTAAGGGACAGACTTCGGGCTATGTTTGTGAAGGGTTATCTAGATGGATTAACTGAGGTGAGAAGATCCACCTCAACTGTGGCAGGTGCCATTCCATGAGCTGGGATTGTGGGAATGAAAAAGACAGTGGGGGCTAAGCATATCACTCCTCAGTCTCTGCTTCATCACTATGGATGAACTGTGACCAGCTTCCTCACTAGGTGTCATTATGACTTCTTTGCTACTATGGACTGACTATATCCTTGAACTGTGAGCCAAATAAACCTTTCTCCTGCAAGAAAGCTGCTTTTGTTGGTCAAGTTAAGAACAGTAACTAGTACAGGTACCTTTCAAATGAGTGTAAATTTCTCACATTGTTATGTCTTAGGTTTAAAAAAAAAAACATATATGAATTCATTCCTTGTCTTGTCTAAGATTTTCCTGAGCAAAAAGCTAAACACATTCATTCCCACAAAATCCACCACACTTATCACTAACTCTAGAATGCAGGAGAATTTTCCTAAGTCTGAAAGAGAAGGAAACTGAGGGAAATCTTGAAGGCTGGGTGCTTTATTAGTCACAGATCTGTGATGCTTTAACCCAAAGATTAGGAGTTCTGAGAGGGGCCACAGTGAGGAACACAAATTCAAGCCAATTCAAGAAGCAGAAAGTGATAGAGTTGATCCAGCACTAAAGACCTGTAGCATCTTTTATACACACAATGAAAAGAACTCCACAGGAATTATAAACTACTATACATGAAAAGTGAGAAAATATACTGTCAAGAAGAAACAGTCCACATAGGAGAAGCAGGCATGGAAAGGATAGTACAATAACCAGAATGGGAATTTAGATAACTATTAGAATAGAAAGCCAGAAGTGTCATGACAACTGAAAATTGTATGGAGAGGGAGAGATGGAGATTATTTTTCAAAAGACAAGAAGATGTTGCTTGGGGAAACATTGTTATTGTTCATTTTGTATATAGGTTTTGGCCAGCCAGATTTTCTGACACAAAACAGCACTTCCTGAAGAGATCACAGATTAATTCCCCAGAGTTCAAGGACCAGAGCAGCTGCTTGGACTAGCCTCTTCTAAAATAATAATATAATAAAGGAAGGCATGAGGTTGAGAGTTGGGTAGAGCAGAGGAAGTAGATCTAGGAGGAGTTGTGGGAAGAAAGAAAAATGAATATAATCAAGATGCCAAAATATATTTTCAAATAGTTAAAAAATATGTTTTTAAAGAATATTTTCTGTAAGGAGATATACAGCATCATCTGTTGGTGACAGCCACAGTTTGAAGTACCTGAGAGGATAACGATTGGGATGAGGAGGAGTGCTAATGGCTGATGATTTTTATGATGAATAGTGCTCAAAGAGGAAAAAGAAAAACACAAACAAATTAAAGGTCTGCTCAAAAAACATGATGTTACTTAGCTCCATTAGGCCATTAGACTCTTGTGTGAAAAATTCATTCAGTTCAGCTACAAAACAACACATATTGATTCAGTGCTGTGATTAAAGCTGCATTTCAAAATCTAGTTCACATTTATTTCTTTTACTTCTTGAACTTTCTACTTTTCACCGTGTCTTTGACACTTCCTGAAAAACCATAAACTCCAGAGGGATAGCTCAAGTTCCAATTCTAAGAGGCTTACCTCACTGGGAGGTATTAATACTGTGCCATAAAAATTAAGAATAGGCATTTGTTCTGGTTCTTTACAGATTAAGAGCTGAAATGAAAAAAATCATATTCCTGTAGATGGTAATGATTAGTAATTATTAAAGTACTAATTATTACTGTAATAGGAATAACAGTTACTCAAAAAACCACCATCTGCACTGGTGTTCAATGCAGTTTACGAGATTACATTAAATTATTTTCTTCTTAAAGTGGGAAATTAAAAAGGAATTGGAAAATCAGACATTTGCTACCATTCATGGTGAGCTGCAGGCACAGCCACAGGGCATAGCCACATGAATAATGGCCTCTCACTGTCCAGACAAGCGGGTGACTCATTTGCAGACTGGCCTGCTGAATTGAATCGTAATTGCTAGAAAATTTCACAATTTTCTGCCTCATGTTGTGAATAAAAAGAAGGAACAAATGCATGCTTAATGAAAAGCTAACACATTTGTTTTGCTAGTTTGAGTGGCCTAATCTAATGTTTCAATCTTTTGATCAATAAAAGACCAAAACACCTTCCACTAACTTTTAAACATAACAAGAAAAGGAAATGGACTCAGCAAGACACATTTGGACAACCTGTGAACAGAAAGAAAACTGCAGTACATTGTCCCCAAGTGTCCTTGTTTTTATCTTTCCTATTTTTCTTTATTTATTGAACAAATGTTTATTGAGATTTTCAATGCCTAATGCAGACAAAGCTATACCTATTGACATGTGTACTGTGCTACCAATCCAGCTGAGGATGTGAGAGCCACAAAGAGAAATAGAGTAATATATGTTAGATGACATTCGGATGGTAAACAGCTCCAATAATTGTAGCAGGTAGGTCTAGATGGAGAGAGCTTTCCTCTGGGGTAGTCAGAGTAAGTGTTGAGACCAGTTTTAAATCTCCTCAGGACGTCCGATCCATTTACAACTCCCCCGCTTTGTTTTGCATATTTCCTTACTACTCATTTTACTCTTAAAAACCCCAACATCTTATTGGTGCTTTAGCAGCATTCAAAATATATTTATCATCCTACACTTTGGTCATCCTAGACTTTTAGAACACTAATAATAAATAAATTCACTACTGGATGTTTCCCCTTGCATTTATGCTTTTCCATCATGTCAAAAATTATTTTCCAATTATTTTATTATTTCTTAAAATATTCACTGCACAGTGATGGCTTTAGATTTTCATGATCCCCTACATTTACTATTTTTCCTTATTCCCTGCTGTCCATAGTTGACATTGGAATATTCACATACATGTCCTAGGTCACAAAATCTACTCTCTCTCTCTCTCTCTCTCTCTCTCTCTCTCTCTCTCTCTCTCTCTCTCTCTCTCTCCTTGCCCACCTCTCTGCTCTCCCTTCCTACAGAATTTGTGGTCCTTCTCCTTGCTGTGATCAAAGTTCTCAACTGCCCTTTCTCACCTATCCTCTCCTGCCATTGGAGAACTTTACATAAGGAAGGTTTTTCTCCTTTTCCCTTTAAATGTGAATGTTTCAGCAGCTTTGAAAGCCTCTCCCAAGGAAGAGTCTAATCCCTCACCCCCTGCAGCTCTGACCAACTCTCAAAAGCATCCTCCATATTTATTCATCTCTATTCCTTCATCAGAATCTCCAGCCAACATGCTAATCTGTAATGAAATTTCAGACCACCATAAAAGGACTCTCATCATGATCATGGTGGCATCTATGTCATACTCAGGGCTACTGGTGTTTTCTACTTTTTTTCTCATTTAATTTCTTTCTATAAAAACTTCCTTTGGAATTGTATTCTCTCAATTTCTCCTGACTTTCTTCCCACACTTGGTCACAAATTGCTGTTCTTCATGCACTGATTCTCTTGCACTCACAAGATTGGTCTTCTTACATCCTTCTCTTAGCAGCCCATCACTTTAATGGCCATTCTGTGTCTGTTGTACATCGATCTTAGGTATCTTTCAAGGTTTCCCTCAACTGCCTCTTTGTGTTTTCTTTTTTCTTGATCAGTTCCTTGTGTGCATTTGGCCACACCTCTGCTTCACTATAAATGCTAGAATCTTCTATTTTTGTGTTAAAAGTTAAGTAGAGTAGTATAGGGTAGAGTATAGAAGTAGAGGGAGTAAATACATAAATTAAAAGTGGTGAAATAAAGAGTCGAAAGAAAGAAAAGCAACAAATCTTGAGATTTACTAATTACCTGGCTGACATTTGTTTTACAGGTAGGTTTACTCCTAAGTAAACTGAACTATTGGACAAGAAACCCTGTCTCCCATTCAATAGAAAATAATAATACCATAATGGTTTTCAAGGAGGACCTGTGTGTTAACATTACAAATTATAGGACCTTGAACACAATGGCTTTATGAACAGAGACTATCAGGATGGATACAAAGTCAGAGTATAATTATTCCAAACTTTTTGTTTTGAGATGGCAAGGGCCTTAGTCAAGATGGTATCTATATGTGAATTAGAAGAAATGTCCCCAGTAAACATACTGTAGAAATAGCAACTGGATTTGGTGTGGGGATATCTAGTAGATTAAAATTCAGGGTAAAAGGTTTCATTGGAGGCAAAGGAGATGGCTCTACTGGCATCATGCTTATCTTGCAAGCACAAAGGCCAGAGTTTGATCCTCCCCCAAAACTCACATTTAATTAGAGCTGAAAGTGCTTACATGAGCTTGTAATGGCAGCTTTGGGGAGGTATAGACAGGTGGTTATTCCAGAACTTGCTGTCCAGCCAATGCAGTTTACTTCATGAGCCTGAGGTCAGTGAGAGACCTTCTCTCAAAAGCAAAAGGAAGTATGTAACTAAGGAATAACACCAGAAGTTGTCCTCTGCCCTCTGAATATACATGTACAATATACAAGTGTACACACACACACACACACACACACACACACACACACACACACACACAAATTCTTTAAGGTTTAAAATCAATGAAAAAAAGGATAGCCACTGTTTAATATTTTAATAGGAGGCTGAAAACACAAAACTAGCAGAAGGCGAGAAGCCTGTGAGCTGAAATTAATTTGCAAGTTATAAAGAGAGAAGAGATTTTGAGGTTGAGTTTCTAAGGAGCAGTATACAGAGAAGGGGAGGAGAAGGTCAAGAATAAGAAGGTAGGAGGTAAATAAACTGTCACCAAAGGAAACACACTGAGAACAAGCAGAGGAGGCATTTCATTCAGACAAGGCCAGATAAGCCAAAGAAAGGGAATCTGTCCAGAACACTTCTGAGAAGACAAGGGGAGAGGAAAACATTTGGCAGATTCTGAGGGTTTTCAAATCTTTGCAGGGCATTAAGAAGAAGGGGATGAAAGGGCCACAGTCTTTTAAGAAGGGTTTTGGCTAGGGGGCACAAAGACTTATGGCATGCTAAAATAAATCAGGAGCAAAGTTGGTGGAAACTTTTTTGTTGTTTATACAGAAGTGAGAACTGACAACAGCCTCAGATAGTGAGGAGGGTAATTACCAAAGAAAGGAGATAAAGATCAGATGATCAACTGACTGACACACCGCACTGGAGGATGACGGTTCTGAAGGAACAGGGAAATGTAAGTTACAGGGAAAAGGAAGGACAGTTTGTCCTGGACAGTGGAGGTTATGTAATGGGTGGAAATGGATCAGTGGTGAAGACCTGGGAGAGGTGCATTGAGAAGTCTGTTCAAGTCTATTCAAACCGGGTGAGATAATGTTTGTTGGTACCACTGCAAACAAGAGATAAGGGAAGCCTCGGATCACACGAAGTTATGCCCTCCTCACAAAATCATGTATTAGACAAGGTGGGTTTTCTGCTTTCCTTTTAGAAAGTGACTGATGTTTTGCTTTATCCAGGTGATTGTTCTATCTGTTATATTCAGAAAAGCCTAAACCTGGGGAAACAAATGGATTTAATGTCATATCAGCTCAATCAATAGGAAATCTGCAGGGCTATTGGGAAGGATTATAAAGCCCTTCTAGCACAGCAGGAGAGAGCCTTGAGATCGATTAGCCATGTCTTACTTTGGTCCAAGCATAAGGGGTTGATATATTTGCTAACTCTGAGACCATAACTATAACTTATTGAGTCCAATTTTCTGATGTACAGGTCGGAAGCAAGGCAACATCTAGACATCCATCACAGGCTTCTGAGAAAGCAGAAAGACCTGGAAGAATTGCCCTCCTTAAAACTGTTTATCTGAAAGACTGGGACTGCTGGAAGCTTAGTTTTGAAATAGAAAAAGCAGATTCTACTCATTAATCTGTTTTCAGATTTCACAGTCTTTTCACCCAAGTTTGTCTATGTCTGGGTTGTAAATACATTTGAACTTTAAAGGTTAAGAAGCTAATACCAACATCCTCACTATCCCAGAATGCTCTCACAACTCATTTAGGAGAAGGAAGTACTGCATTCTAGATTCTAAAGTTCTTAAAATATAATATTTTTCAAGTAGGTTAAAAAAGAATGTAATGATGGAAAGAAAGGAGAGCAAGAATATCTCTCTACATAAAGGAACCTGTGCAGAGGAGGGGGCAGAGCACATGATGTCAAAATGGAGAGCATCCTTTAAAGCATTCAGCCCCCATCAATGGTACCAACATGAGTTACCTGTGAAGAGGGCAGGGTGTGTGAATGGGAGATAGCTGGCTCCTACATTTGCTTCAAACATTAAATATTCACTGGAGATAGAAGCCAGGTATATGACAAAAAATTCAGGAGGCCTGTCATGTTAGTAAACATTTGCATAGAACATAAGTAATTTTCTAATGAACATTTTTCAAAGCAATTTCTACCTTTAAAAATCACATTATTGTTTTCTGTATGTGGTCTAAAATTCCTCTGCTATTGTGTAATGCATTGTTCAGGTGAAACTGTTTTTAAAGGAAGCACAGTCCTGTCTTGATAAATATCGGAAAATGACCAGATGTTTCCTACTGTCAAAGCCAAAGCAGTCCCCAGGATGATAGAGTTGTCACTGCCACAGTCAGGAACAGTCTACCACCCACAGGCTTCCTAATGCAGAGCACAGCAAAGCACGTGATCCAAATAAAAAACAAAAGGAAACAGGAAGTGAGGGGCAGCATTCTAACACTGCTTCATCATCCCCACAAAAGAGTGGAGAATGCAGGAGCCTTTCTTAAATTCTTAATCCACAAAAGGAAAAATTCAGTTTCTAATATCTTATGGCAACTCTGTAGAGTGGGATTTCATGTTTCTCTTCTGAAAAGAAAATGGTAACTCATGAAAAGGATTAGAGAAAAAAATGAGCTTAAGAATATCACATCATAAAACCTTAGCTGCTGCCCCACTCTGTTTTGTGTTACTGTGACAAACACCATAGTTAGCAACAGCTGGGGGATGAAAGGTTTATTTTTTAGCTTATAGCTATCACGCAGGGACATAGAGGCAGAAACTTAAGCAAAGGTCATTGCTTCTTCATACAATCCACGGCCATATGCCTAGGAGTGGCACTGTCCACATTAGGCTGGACTCTCCCGTATCAATCACTAAGCAAGAAAATGCCCCCACAAACTTGCTCAAGGCCAGTCTGATGAAGTTATTTTTTCAATTGAGGTTTTCCCTTCCCAGATGACTCTAACTTGTGTCAGGCTGACCAAAAACACACACACAAACAAACAAAACCTAACCATCACAGCTGCTAAGTAATTTTCGTATTAGATTAATCCAAAAGTGTTTACTGCACCCTTGATTGGTCTGTATTCTGGCCTCAGGACCACCAGGAGAAGGACTGATTATAAGAACAAAGACAGGTTTCTGACTGACTGTACAATACTGTTGTGGTTGATAGACTTAGAAACTTTGATTAGCTACTTTGGTACTAACCAGCAATGTTCTCTCATCTTCAAGACAGTTATACACAAAACAATGGGAGAAAAATCTAACATTGTAGGTTCAAACTGTGTGGTGTTGACCATGGAGCCATAATAAGTTTGCATTTACTTGAGGGGAAAAGATAAACCTACTGTGGGTTTATGAAAAAAGGAAATGTATTGCTAGATGGTTGGAGATATCCCTTGGAAGAGAAGCATAAATATAAGAAGTTATGTCATGGCGGTGTATAAGACTCTGGAAGAATTCCAAAACACACTAGTGAGAGAGGACCTGAGTGTACTGGATTTGGCAGATAGAGAGTCACAGGGAGAAAGTGAGTAGAGAGAATGGAAACAGAATCCAAAGAGAGTCACAGGGAGAAAGTGAGTAGAGAGAATGGAAACAGAATCTAAGATTTCAAAGGATGATTTGTTATAATGGATTTAAATAAATGAATGACACGGGCAATGTTTTAAGAAGTGTAGAAATAAATAGAAGCATGAAAGGCATCACACTCCCCTCTATTTTACACATGCTATCAATTTGGCTAGATCATAAATGTCACATTTTGAGGTAGGGAAAATAAAATGGATTGTTAATTGAAGATGAGAGATAGAAAGTCTATAAGAGAGGGTCTAACTTGTAGACTTAGGTTCCAAGAAGTTCAAGAATATAAGCTCTAACAAAATAAGTACAACAGGCAGATGGTGAGGTGGTTAACATCTGTAATCACAGTACTTGAGGGTTGCCATAAATTTGAGGTCACCATGGATAATACAGAGTTCCAGGCCATCTTCGGTTACATATTGATACATAGACCATTGGGTGTGGGGGAGATAAAGCTAGTTTAACAGAAAAAGAAATAATTCCATGTTTCTCCTTGAAAAAAAGCATTAAGAAAGAAAGCCACCTGGAGGCAATAGGATATACTTAGAATTCACAGCACTTGGAGGCAGAGGCAGGTGGGTCTCTGAGTTCAAAGCTAGTCTGCTCTCCATAGTGAGTTCCAGGCCAGTGAAGGCTACATAGTGAAATACTTCCCACCCCCCCCCCCCCCAAAAAAAAATAAAGAAAGAAATTAATCATTTGTCATGCTCTCTTGTTAGAGGAGAGTGTACAGGTGATACTTTCCAACTTTTCTACTGGGTAGATGTATGGGACATCTGCCAGCAAAATGATAGGATGAAGAAGGTCAAAGATCTGGGCATGGGAGAAGAAAGTGATTATTGGTGTAGTAGCAAATTCAAGTGAGAAATAAAAAAACTCTATTTTACAACAAAGGTTAGTCAGGCTAGACTTAATGTCTAGTCCACATCTTGAAACAAACAAAACTTAAGACCATGCCAATTGCTGTCCTCTTCCTGCGGGGAGGTCATCATATCATACTTCAATATTTCTGATTTCCTTATGATATTACTTCATGTATGAGTGATTTGAACCCGAAGTACACACCTGATTTCTGTCCAAATAGATGAAAACAAATTTACTTCAAAACTCTTCTTTTTGGGGAAAGGTTTATTCTGAACTATCTATTGGATCAATTAAATTTCAGCTAAGGATGGACTCTCACACCATTTATTGAGAAGTTATGTTTGAAGCTGACCAAAAAGATTGAACCAATTTGCTTAAGAAACTCATGGTTAATGGACTGAAGGGAGCCTTTTCTCCAATGTTTAAACACAAAAAATATATGTTGTATGAGATTAATATAATACAAAATCTGACTACATTTTTATACTTGGTTTATTAAAACTATGAATGTGAAATCAAGGGGTTTTATATACATATACTACGATAGTGTAAGACATTAAAAAATGTATTGGATGGAAAAGGAAACAGCATATTACTGTCCAGAACCAGTGAAGATGTCCTTCCAGTTCTGTAAATAATCTGTATAGGTATCTTTCCCACTGGACTATGAGGACAAAAGAAGTAGAAGTGTTCTTAATCATCTTGCTATCTTTCACAACTTAAGGTTTGTGATTCGCATTCAATATATTTTGACCTACAGAGTGGAGAGAAGGTACATGGAAGAGCATGAGAAGCTGAGGCAAAAATGGTACATGACTAGGTATCATGGAAGAGTTGCTGCAAAATATATAAAAGACCATCTGTTAGCCATGAGTTGATCTACGAGGAAATGAAGCTGAGAACAGAATGGATCAAAGCTGCAGGTTCATGAAAGGAACCCCAGAGAGTAAAGTGCCACTCAATATCAGAGAACAAATGCCAGCAATCAGAAGGAATAGATGCTAAGAACTTGCTCCTGAGGAAGAGGTAATAGCTAGAGAAAACCGGCAGTGAGCAAAGCTGAGATGAAGGCTGGGCACAAGAGCTTTCAGTGCAAGCCAAGGTAAAGCAGTCTGAGGGATGGAGTCCCAGATGAAATTATAAAGCAAAGAGGGGACACCAATTACCTCAAATGGGGAGAATCTATACAATTGAATTCAGACATTCATTATAGATGAACATAAGAGATTATATTTCTAAGAAGTTTGTCTTATTCCTGCTTCTCAGGAAAATATATTTGTATCACTGACAAATTTACAAAAATAAGGATGGTTTATTTAAGAATATAAATTAAGATTAAAAACAATGATAGTGTGTATATCAGAAAGTGTTAAATTCATTTTAGGGAAAGAGTTGTCTTCAGAAAAATGGCTTCCTCAATTTAGATGAATAGAGAAGACATAAAAGTACTTCAGCTGATGGCCTTATATTAGAAATGAACCATAATTAGGAAATGGAATAGTAGAAAATAGAGGAACAGAAACATGTATCAGGAATGGATAGCATGGTTTGGGAGATTAGATACACAACTACCGAAGACAGAGACATCTGATAATCTAATCTATTTCTTCTTTTGTTGTACAAGCTCTTTTTCACAGAAATCATGTAAACTATTTGTAACATATAGAAACTTCTTATGCAAACAGTATGGAGGAATCAAAGGTTGAATAACATGACAACAGTAATAAGAGGCAATACATGAGTGGGTACAGGGTTGATCTGAATAGAATTCAGAAAAGGAAGGGTTCTAGGAATGTTGATCCCATGAGTCCTGAATGACAGTGTGATATTAAGTTAAAATGGCTGACCAGCTCACGTGGAATGGTGCTTACAAAGAAATAAGAAGATGGAGGAGAAACTGGAAGAAATACAAAGACCAAAGAATGGGAAACTAACAAAACTTGTATAGGAGAAATAAAAAAATGGAGGTTTAGTAATTAGCAAGTTTGGCATATCAAAGAAGAAGTTCAGGGCAAGCCAGTGCTAGCAGAGCTAGACAGGGAGGGAGAATAAAAGAAACTCAGTAGCCTGTATAAAGATATAAAAAGACACTAATTCCATTTTGTTATTTGTGTTAATAATTTTTCATAAAGCAAGATGTGGCTGTCATCATACTCTACATTCTGACCAAGGTGCTGATCCCCCTGGAAAAGGGTCAGGGTCTAGGCCTGCAATGTCTTTGACCTTCTGGCTCTGATGATTGATAAAGAAAAGTCATGCTTTAAATAAATCATCCTGGAGCACCAGGGTTCAGGCCCCTGACAATTGTCAGGCTTGGAATGAGAGGAAAAGTGCGTCATTAATCAGTCTACAGAAATGACATGGGAATGAGACAAGGCAATGACCTCCCACCCTGTGTGACTCCTTATATTCTCATAATCCCCTATGATGTGATCTCCCAAACTCCTTAGTGCCCTTCCTCCCACAGTTTAAAAGAGGATTCTGTCATGGACCTTAGGACACACAGTACAAACTGACTTTGTGGAATTCAAATGGCTAAAATGTTAGAAAGGATGCTGACCATATCTTTAACCAGGGACATCAAAGTTAAAACCTCAAAAGGCTTTTCAATAACTAAACAGGGAGAAATGAGGTCACAATACTTTTAAATGACATTAAATACTTAAATATCATAAAATTCATAAAATTAAGTGTAAATAATTTTATAACTATGTTTTCAAGGACCCTATCCAATGTCAAAATATTATCTATATCCCAGAGTCCACTTCAGATTGCCTTTTCAGTCATATTACAGGGTAACTACAATCCTTATTTATGACAGCCCAGATGTCACATTCAAAAGTTAGTCATTTTGTGCAAACTTTTGATCAACTCTGAAAATGTTAGTGTGGTGATACCTTACAGTCATACAACACGGTGGAAGAGTGGACAAGGCACAACTGATACTGTAGTTACTTGTCTACCGAAGGAGGCTGAGAAATTCAGGGTTAAACTGGAAAAGGATCATCACCTTTGACCTTCACGTTGACATAGGATAAGTAGCAAGAAAGAGCTGAAATCTATGAGCTAAGTGTGGGTAGGATCCGTAGAGAAGCAAAGATGGCCAAAGCCGATAACATGAACTTCAAATGGTCAACATCGAAGGCCATAACTCAACAGCTCAGTTCATAAAGTGAAGTATGTGAAGAAGCAGCAGCCTCTGTAATGATGATAAGAAAAATTAGTGGAAAGAAATGGTTGAGATGGGTCAGATTGGTTACTGAAGAGTAAGAGGGAGATTTGGGCACAGTAAAGGATACACCAGGCTGTGGATTCAAATCCTCTCAGGTCCTGAGCACCATTGTTTCGGTTTCTTTTCCAGTATCTGCAATAAAATACCCTGACAAAAGCAATTTAAGAGTGAAGACCTTATTCTGCTACTCAGGTCAGTTCAAGGGCACAGCCCATTTATGACAGGTCAGTTCAAGGGCACAGTCTGTAATGACAGGTCAGTTCAAGGGCACAGTCCATCATGACAGGTCAGTCACAGAGGCAGGGACTTAAGCAGCTGGTCACATTGCTCCACAGTCAAGAAGCAGAGTTGTTGATGCTTGTGCTCAGCTCACTTTGTCTTTCTGGCTCAGCGCATGAGGCAAGCTCAGAGAATAGTACCATACTCAGTGGATGGGCCTCCACCTCCAGCACATGAGGAAAGCTCAGGGAATAGTACCATACTCAGTGGACAGGTCTCCACCTCCAGCACATGAGGCAAGTTCAGGGAATAGTACCATACTCAGTGGACGGGCCTCCACCTCAGTTAACCTAGCCAAGATAACCTCTGACAGGTGTGCCCAGAGGCCCATCTCTCAAGTGATTCTGGATTTCAATAAGTTACAACTGAGATTAACCATTGCAACAGTGAAACAGCAACTATCCAAACTAACGCCCCAAAGCAATCAATACCTGACCAATTGGAAAGGGATACAGGCACGCTATCCCTTAAGGTAGAGGATTCACACCACTCATTTTTCCCCTAGTAAAATGTATATAAAAGGTATATTGTCTTAAAAGTGTATTTTTGGAGAAAGTATGTACACAATAGATTATAAATTGTATTTCAGAAAGTCAACTGACACTTAAACTCACATTTAACAAGGATAGTAAGTTAAGGAGGCTTGGTTTAGGGAAAATATATATTTGGAGAACAGCATACCCACTGAGTAGCCTTCCTAAAACATTAGGACATTGGGTCAGAAGGAAAGAACTGCATTTGAATTTTGAAGTCCTGACTATAAGTATGACTGGGAAATCATGAACCCTAAGGCCTAATTTTCTCATTACTAAGGCAGAAACAACCCAGAAGGAACCTTGCCTTATTCTGCTTCCTTCATGGCGTCAAATTAATATGTGTGGCTTTGCATTGAAATCAAAACATTACAAAAATCACATCTTTATACATCACCTATTAGTTATGGCTTATTCATCCACAAGAATCCAGCTATTTCAAGATAAAGCAAATGAACAGCAAGGAAACAAGCTTTTCCTCCCAGTAAATGTCAGTCTCTTTATGTATAACACATAATCAAGACTTTTAAAAAAAGGAAAATAAGTAATTTCAGTCAAAATAAAGGTTCCATATAGAAAATTTTAATGTTATAAATGATTAAATATGTAGTCAAATATGCCCTTTGATTTCAGATTGAAGTCTATGAAGATGATACTAATAGAAATTATACTCGTACTGACTTTCCATTGTTTTCCTATTTTTATGTTTAATATTCAAAATGTCATTATCCAAAGTATCTGATGGAAAACAAAATAAGGAATGTTTTCATGCTTTTTTGGTGCAATAAGTTGCAATTCTATTTAACAAAAACCCAACCAACTGTTCATTCACAGAAATTGAGGATTAACTCAGTTTTAAGGAAATCCAGGGGTGGAGATTAGTTTAACCATTCTGTGTAATAATGATGGTGGTGATGGAAATGAAGACTGAGAATAGGACAAGCAAGAGAGGCGAGAAGAGAAAGGAGCAAGAAGAGGAGGAAACAAAGAAAAACAAATGGAGAACAAAGACTAACTAACTACATCATGTACAAAAGACCTAATGGGACTGTTTGTCACATTATCCATACCGATAGCCCTGTGGCATAAAAGAAATTCAATTTACTTATTTCAAAAGTGGAATATTCAATACCACAGAAAATAATACAGTTAGTGAATCCAGGAAGACCAGGTTGAATCAAGCCCCAGCTTTGGATCCTTGCTTTGTCATTTAAAACTCATCCCCAGGAAAGTTGACTTAAGTTCTTCAAGCCTCAGTTTTGTCATTATAAAAGGAAGATAATCCTTGCACAAATTGTGTAGGGACTTTGTGAGGCTAACATAAGTGAATGTGTCCTGGGCCCTTGGCACTCAGTCGGATACACTGGGCAAATGTTGGCGAGCAGCACCAATAGGCACAGACGCAGGAAGAAACCTTTAAACATGGAGACTACAAGCCCTGTATCTCATTGTGGCTCTGCCATTAATTTGCAGCATGACCTTTATAAAGGTCACCATCTCATGGTTTCCTCCTCTATTTTAGAAGTTCGAGTGTACACAGTCTGCAAAACTGACTTTACTTCTGATGCCAATTACAAGTTCAGCATTCCCTCAAGGCTCCCTTAGAGTCCCAAATTCACAGGACTTGGAACATAGTGAGTGAAAGTTTATAGATTCAAAGCTACAGTTTATTAAAACTGAAGACTACCAATAAAAAGTTCCCAAGCAAAGGGATACATGTGGCATAGTCCAAGAAATGCCTAAGCACAAGCTGCCACCTGCTCTCTCCCAGGAAAAACGGTGGACAGCCTCCTCTCTCAGAAGCAAAGTGTAACAGTGTACATGGAGTGTGGCCAAAAGAGAAGCTCACCCCAGCCTTGCTAATCAGCATCTGCTGGGGCTTCAGGGTCCACTGGTCAAACTCTTCAGGCATTGTGGAAATCAAGTTGATACTGTATATTGGACTTTCTGGCATGGCTCAACCTCTCCAGCTAAATAGAGATTCTCTTAGGCAGGTCATTCAAAAAGCTTAGAGAATTGAACTCAGGACCTCTGGAAGAGCAGTCGGTGCTCTTAACCACTGAATCATCTCTCCAGCCCCAAAAAGCTTAGAGAGGTACCCCAGGCAGACCTATCTTTGGTCAAGATTAATCTAGTTACTATAGACTGTGAAAAAGCTTGACATTCAGCCCCAACTCTTACCAATAGCCTGCAAACATTTATTGACTAGAATGTGCAATAAGAGATGAACTCTTTGTATGGACTCAAACATACATTACACATGCAAGTTCTATCAGGTAAATATCTTTCTACTCTGTCTTTTTATTATTTCAGTTTCTCTGAGATGAATTTAATCAAACTGCTGGTTTTATTCCACTAAATCAACCCCTCATGGGTTCTAACATGCAGTATGAAAAGGATGGTTCTGGAAGATCACTGACCTACATTTGTAGGGTAAACCCAACTCTACCAGGACAGTACTATTAGAACACAGACACCTTCACTGGCTTATACTTTGCCAGAGCATTATTTCATACTACAAAAGACAATGGCTTGCAGAGGCTAAAATATTTCCTATCTGACTACTCACATGGGGAAAAAAAGTAAACCCCTGATCTAGTGTGCAATTATGCATTTACAATCTTACTTTCCACTCCCTCAACATACCACAAAAGCATGACCTTCTACCTTTCCCTTCTACCTTTCCCTCCTCCTTTACATAAACGTGCTACAGTATTAGATAGTTTAGACTCCAGGCACCAAGTAACTCTTTCAAAAAGAGACTGTGGTACTGTTCTGGAAAATGTCTTTCCAAAAAGAACAAGAGAGTATCACATTTCCATAGTCAGCTTCCCAGCCAATGAAGATACTCAGACTGCAATGCTTTAAGCTCATGAATTGTGTCTCCAAACTTGCAAGACTATTAGGAAGTCCCTTACTTTTTAGATAGCCTTTCAGCTACCACAGAATAAGAGGACTTGTGTAGCACAGTGAAAAGAAAGCAGAGCCTGTGAAATGGCTGGAGAGAGTTAAGGAGGAGGAGTTCAAGCTTATGGAGAGACAAGTATTGTTCCTGGACAGGCAAAACCCAAGCCTTTTGGTCCAGACATACCAACAGGACCTCCTTGGAGTCCAACTCTGCATCAGGTAGCAAAAGAATTGGTATAGGAACAAGTGCAGAAAACAGGGAGTACAAACATGGTCAACTCAAATTCCGTGGGTACCACTCCCCTTGCTACCAGCTTACACTGTGTGTGATGTATATAGCAATTCAGGCTTCCCCAGAGGTTGAGCTGGGGAGGGATGAAGACGGAGGGGAATGGCATTTTGGTTTCTGAAGTACTGGTAGGATTGGCTTACATTCTCACTGTGACCATTGATAGGGACAGAAATACAAGTTTGGAAGCTCCTTTGAGTTTCACGCTACTAAAGTTGAGCCCCCCTACATAAAGAGATGACCATACTACAGGATTTTACCTTCAACTTTAGAGCATGCCAGAAGGACATAATCAGATCCTTCATCTTTCTGCTTCCCCCAAATTAATAAGCCTAATAATCATGTAAAATTGATTTTTAAGAGGCCACTCATTTTTCTCATATGCACATAATAAGCACTTACATACAGATTTTGCTGTAAATTGCTGACTCCTCAGTTGGGCCCACAGGAAAAACAAAACAAAACAAAACAAAAAAACAGGATAAAGCATTGTGCATCCACCTTCATTTTATATCCATTTCCTTCACTTTGGGGTCATCTGGTTACCCCTGCATACAGGAACAGTAATCACTGAAAAGTGCCCACCCAGACATTGTTAATACCTAACCTATCTCATTCCTTTTCAAGGCTGAAGGCAAAAAGATGAGAGTAACCAGGACGTCATACTTTCAGCTCTACAATGTACTATTCCACCTCCCCCACTCAAAAAAAATCATATACAGAGCACCCAAAGTTCTACAGTCACAGTTCTAAACATGCAGCCTCTTTGGTTTCAGGAGCAGTAGCACCACACAGGACAGACCACACCAGGAAAAAGACAATTGTCCAGAAAGAGAGGCTGTACTCTAGAGGAATAATCATTTGAGAGCCCACTTGTCTTCTCCAGCAGCAAGGACCAGAAGTCCTTTGTGCTTTCAAAACCAGAGCTTGGAAAATGATCAAGGCCATATTTGATGTGAACTGCTTTATAATTTCCACCTCTTGCTCATTGCCCCAAATATTCCTCTTAAACTTATTGTTAATATCCAGATCTCAAAGATGAACTCGATGTCACTTACACCTCTCTATCATTTGCTCTTTATAAGGTGTACATGTATTAAATGTCATTTCTGTGATTTTCACCAGTACTTGACTTTGTGCTTGACATACTGGCCTAGGTGGCCACACATAACCTGTTGTGGCTGCCAGAGTAGAGTCAGAGCTTTTGCCCTTAAACTCTGGTAACAAGTAGAATTAAGTTTTGCCACATGTTAATATCAAGCTGTGCCCTGCTCTTAGTTCTCTACATTGCACAAAACAGTGACTTTCAGGCTATGCCTTGCACTGGCTTACTTCACTCTTCCCCTTTTTAATTTAAATATAATTATATCATTTCTCTCTTTCCTTTACTCCCTTGAGCCTTCCCCTGCATTCCCTCCCCCTGCCCTCTTTCAAATTCATGATCCCCACTTCTTTAATCATTGTACAAACAGGACTCAAATATGGGCAATACCAACGGACATGCCAGCGTGAAAGTGCCTCAACCATACACAAAGAGCTACAGTGGACTCCAGTTTACAAACAGCATTCTGACAGTATAGAGGTATTTTCACAGACACCCAGCACCCATTGAGCACCAGGCACGAGGCATAGACTGACAAATAGCTTGTTTCTAAAGGTGAAAAGTATCATACTATAAATATATATATAATCAGAACCAAATGGATATACGGATGGACGAATCAGGCCCAGGAACTGATTAAAAACACATCAGAGTGGGGAAGGAGTGTGTCAGCCTTATCTGAGCCCCACAGAGAGGAGGAAACCAGTGTCCTGCCATCTGACCACTCAGTATGTGTGCCAAGGTCCTGACTGTGCCAGAGAATTCAGCTCTGCTTGGTCCCATTAATGATGTGGCCTACTCAAATTGCTGGCCACCCATTTGTCCATTTGAATTAGATTCTATACTTTACCTCTGCTGCCTCCTTGGTCCTGCACCTGCTTTATATAGGTTTATTTACCCCCGAGACTGGACTCAAATCTGAGCCTGTAGTTTGAGTCTACAGTGGGTTCTATATGTAACCCCTGAAGAGATTCTTTTTACATCTCCATCAGCCTTTTGCCTCTGTTTCCAAGGTAAGCCTCTTTAAACTCCTTTATCATTATTATGGCCCTTTAAAACTGTTTCTAGATACGATATAACCTAAAATACACATATATTGATATTTCTTTGTGATGTGTCTTGTGCAATCTGAGAATTAGTATTAGCAGTTAAGATTGGAATAAGAGAACCAGTGTTTGCCAGCAGCCAACTGTCAAGGGAAATCGGAAATCCTTGGCAAATTTCATCCAAGAAAACCAATATAGCTTGTAAATTTAATATTATTCAATAAATTCTGACATTTTGGAAATGCAAAGCATGACTGCCTATGTTTCTAACACAGCATGCTTACAATAACCACATAAGTTATAAGGGTAGGTAAGTTCTAAAACCCCAATTTGTATTGTACTTTCTCTCCCAACCCTGCTGACACTCTCCCGTCACCTGTCCTGATCAACTCCATCTTTTGTCTTTATTATCAAATCCTGTGAATTGTCCAGATACAGGTTTTGTTTTTCTGTGCCACATATTCCTTGGGGGTTTTCTGATTGGCTTCCACAGCCCAGGACTGAGCCTATGATCCTGGGCCAATTAGGCAGATTTCTTGGAAAATGGCTCCCTCCTCGAGTCTATGCCTGTTATCATGTGCCTCTCTGCAGCTTTCCTTCTCAAGAAGGGGCACCTGTTCTCAGTCTCCTTGAATTTTGTGTATTCTAATATCTTGCTTTGGATGATTCAGTACCGTGTGATGGTGTCCAGTTCTCTTTCTAGGCTTTAGCTACATTTTTACCTTCTAACTCTCATTCTTAGAAGCCCAGGCAAGCCTGTGGGAAGATAAATGCTATCTGATCTAATCACCTACCTTGCTTTGGTCAACTTTTAGCCAATATCCAATAATCAGCAATCTCCCACTGACCCACCAGCTGGATGTAGATGACCCAGTATAACCAGCCAAGATCAAGGCAAACCCAGAACAGTTATGTTATATGAACAAAGGTATTGTGTTTTAAGCCACCGAATTTGAAATAGTCTGTTATCTACAGTAGCTAAAAATGTATTTCAAAAATGTACTTCTAATGACAGCACACACAATTAACTAGTAGATTCTGTGTGTTTCTATATAAACTTGATGAAATGAATTCTTGGTTTACCAATCTATATTCGATAAATGAACATTTTCCCTCTTAATTTAATACACATTTTTTTCCTCCTTCACTCAAGGTACTTACTGTCTCTTTCATGAACTATTACCAGAAGAGAAGTCAAGAATGTCCTAGTCTGTCTAGTAATTTATTTATTATTCCTCCCAAGCACAATCTACAATGAAATTAGCTTAGTGTTTGATAAATGTCACTGTCATTTGTTGCAACTGTCTGTTCTGAGAGTTTGTGAAGAATGCTTTGTGAACTTGATGACAAAGTGTTATATTTATAGGCCTTTCACTCATTATTCATTTGTTAAAGCAAATTTAAGTGAATGGTTTTAAAGTTTTTAACTTATTCTTCACTTACATTCATTACTTGTCTAGTTCTATGACAAAAACAACTTAAAGAGGAGAGGTTTACATTGTAAAATATTAGTAAAAGATGTGATACATTTGTTTATGCTGTGGAATGTTTGTTTATTAATGATGCAAAGATGTGCTGCATTCTTTCATGTTGCATTTGTTTAACTTTGTGAAGCTGTGTTACTTTGTCTGCCTAAAACACCGGATTGGTCTGATAAGGAGCTGAACGGCCAATAGCTAGGCAGGAGAGGGATAGGCAGAGCTGCCAGGTAGAGAGAATAAATAGAAGGGGAAAAGATCAGAGCCTGAGGAGCGATAAAAGGAGGAGAGAAGACACCAGGGGCCACCCACACAGCAAGCCACAGACTGAGAATTAAAGAAGGGTATGAAGAACAGAAAAATAAAAGCCAAGAGGCAAAAGGTAGATGGGATGATTTAAGAAAAGCTGGCTAAAATAAGTCAAGCTAAGGCTGGGCATTCATAAGAAATAGTAAGTCTCAGTATTATTATTTCAGAGCTGGGTGGTGGGCCCCCCAAAGAGTAAAAAGTTTAAAAAAAATCACAACATATTTTATTCACAGGTCCAGGGGCTATAGTGCATCATGTCAGGCAGATATGGCATCTAGAGGAGGAAGAGGCTGGTCACATGTCTTCACAGTCAGGAAGCAGAGAGCAATGAATGCTCATTCAGCTCCCTTTCTCCTTTTTATTCAGTCTGGGACTCTAGCTCAGGGAATGCTACAGCCCACACCTAGGGTGGGTCTTCTCATGACAATTAACATACTCTAGATAATCCCTCACACAGATGCCCACAGATCTGTTTCCATAGTAATTCTAAATCTCATTAATTTGACAGTTAAGATTAAACATCATACCATCCCGCTGGAAAAAAAAAATTAAGACATATTAATTCATTGACTCACATTTGCATTTATATTCCAGAAGTCAATATGAAGTTCTTTTAAAGATTTATGAAAAGAAAGGAAACAGAAAATAAGATCTGTATATTGGTAATTACAGGGCAAAGTATTCATGATAAAGTGTTCTGCATTGATACAGGACTTCAGTCACCAAAGGGAAGATTTAAGCAAGAGTGGATGTTAAACATCTATCAAGCAGTCACTGAACTATGCCAGGTATCAGAATTTTCAAATTACAGATTTACAGTGTTTAACATAAACTTAAATGTTTCTTTCCTCTTGGATTGAGATACATTTGTTAAAAATACTCAATGATGCAAAGCCAAACTCCTTTTCTTTTCCTGTACAGCATTATAACTGCGCAAGTTTGAATGAACTTATCATTGCTATGGGATTGCTAATATATACTTGTATGCATTCTGTTTGTTTTTAAAGAAAATTTGATGCTGGTTAGTGATCAATATCTAGGAGCATCAAGTCATGGGTGTTTTAATGGTCTTAACATTTCTAGACATAGGCCAGGGGGAATCAGACTCACTCATTTCAAAAGGAAGACTGTGAAATCTGTCATTATCATTGTCTGTCTCAGACTGCTGCAGGGGAAGTCTGAATCAAGGAACACCAAGGCGCATAGCTACCCCGGTTAGGCAAAATCAAGCTTTTTGCAGAATGATTCGTTTGCTCACTTCGCAGAAGTGATTTTGTGGCATCTGTAAACAACTCTCTAGGGGTGGCTAACTACCCCTTAATAGTTAGCTATTTTCAAGAAAATCTTCAGAGGCAATCTACATAATTCATGTAGCTTCCGTCAGATGACTTCTGGCATTAAAATGAGAGATTGTATTACTCAACAAGTGAGCAAAAGCTATTTGATGTATAATTAGAGTCCATCACTGTCAAAGTAATTTAGAGTTGTGATTTTTTTATGGAAGCCAAATTCATGCAATTGGCACAGACTAAAATTACTATAATTGTATTAGTCTGTGATTATAGAAATCCAGCAAGCCAACCAACCAAGGAAACTAAAATGAGATACTTTAAAACACTACACTAAACATCAAGGTCAAACTTTTCTTGGCTGTGGTAACCAGCTATAACAATGCTATAAGACACATCAGAAGATCAGTTACTTAATTGTCCCATTCACACCTCAGATGCATAGGATCCTGCAAGGCAGGCAGTATTATGAAGTGCTTCACAAACAGGGTGCTGCTTACAGTTACTGCACTGACTAGGGAAATTGTGCATCTTGTCCCATAAAATACTTTCAAGGACTAAATTAAATAATCAATGTAATAAAATTATGCCAATCTTGAGAAAATAATTATTTATATGGATAAGTTACCAACTCATCATTAAAAATACCAAAAATTACTTTTGACTTGTCCTATTTTGTCCAACATAGTTTACTAAGTAAGGTCATAAATTTCATGAATTCTCTAATGTGAAAGACATTGTTGAACTTGTCACTGTATTCACGAGGAGTTATGCTTTCCATAAATTCTCTGATGTGTGGCCAGGTGTGGTGGTGTACACCTTTAATCTCAGTACTCAGAAGGCAGAGGCAGGAGGATCTCTGTGAGTTCATGGCCAACCTGGTCTACATAGTGAGTTCCAGGCCACCCACAGTTACACAACTATCAAAATAAATAAACAAATACATACATACATACATACATACATACATACATACATACCTCATGTTAAAGACCTGTCACTGTATTCATTAGGCATAAACCAAGGAATAGCCTAGTAGGAATATCATGGAATTTTTAAGTTAAATAATTAAATAATAATTACATTTGCATTATCTTTTCCAGTGTGTTACCCAGATTAGTTCATTGGTACCAGATCAGACCTCCAATGACTTAAATTAATTTGCATATTTTAGACCATTTTTTGAAGTTTGTGCAATTTGTAAATTGGTGTCTGCTTTAATTTTAACCTATTACCTTTGGATTTTCTTTTCTTTTTCTTATTGTGGAAGCCTTTCTGTTATTGTTTGAATATTATTTTAGTTTTTGAAACATTCTTTATTTTTTAAGAGGCCAGCAAAGAAAAATTTCTCTTAGTTTATTTCTCTACATCTGGTAATGTCTTCATTTACTCTTCATTTCTGGAGGATATGGAGGATAGTTTCACAGGTATAGAATTCAATGGTAACTGGGACTTTTTTTTTCATTTAGCATTTAAAAGATCATTTCTCTCCAGGCAGTGGTGGTGCATGCCTTTAATCCCAGCACTTGGGAGGCAGAGGCAGACAGATCTCTGTAAGTTTGAGGCCAGCCTGGTCTACAGAGTGATATCCAGGATAGGCACCAAAACTGCACAGAGAAACCCTGTTTGGAAAAGAAAAAAGAAAAAAAATTTCTCCATTCTGGCCTTCATTGTTACTATGGATAAATATATTTAATTCGAGCTTTTCTTTCTTCATACAAAATATAACATTTACCTGTGGTTTTAAAAATATTGTTTCACGGGGGCTAGAGAGGTGGTTTCATGTAGCTCTTACAGAGAATCCAGGCTTAGTTTACAGCACCCATATAGAAACTTAGAACCATCTGTTACTCTAGTTCCTAGAGATCCAATGCCTTTTTTTCTGGCTCCTTTAGCACCTAGGCATTCATATGATAAACATAAGTACATGCAGGCAAAACATTCAAATCCATAAAATAAAAAATAAAACTTTTAAAAGGTATTGTTTCCTTGTTTCTTAGTTTTAAGCTATTTTATTATGACACATCCTAGTGTAAATTTCTTTAACATTATCCTGTGTTTGGTTTGATCAACTTCTTGAAGCTATAGATTTCTATCTTTGGCAAATTTTTGGAAATTTTCATTTAGTATGTTTTTCTCTTACTGATCTGTCAGTTCTATAGTTTTCACTCTGTTTCTATCACTAGGGTGATGCCAATTTAGGTACTTTGTTAGTGTTTTGTAAATTAGTTTTGTAATTTGTCTTCTGTATGAGAAGGCAGATCGTTAAGCCCATTCATCCTATCCTTCCATCCCTACATGCTATTGAGTCTTTCCGGTGAGACTGACATATAGAAGCCCCACTGAAGACTTTCATGTCACTTTTACTATTTACCAGAAATTGTCTCCCTTTTTTTCCTTTTTATCCTTTTTTTTTCATCAAGAGACATTGTAACAGATATTGAATCTTTATCATGTTTGCTTTACAATTCTTATAATGTAATTCTAACATCTGAATCCCTGTTGCCATTGAGAGAGTTTGATTATGTCATCACAATCAGATTATAGATTTGCTGGATTCTTATGATAAAGATTTTTTCAAGGACATTTAGGTATTATGAAAGGATCCTGTTGTTTCTGTGTTATTTTTCCCAAGTGGTCACCTTTTCTAGGTTTTGTCTAGCTTTTTATCTACTTGCATAATAAAGACATAAAAGATGTTTAAAGAATGGTTGCTAGCCTTGTCAGTAAACGTTGTTAGAGCAAAGAGTTACCTCATAGAAACCCACAGGTAGTGAGACCACTATCCAAACCACACAACTTACACCATCAAAACTGACTCAAAATGACCAGCACAATTACAACACTTTTAGAAGCCATGTAGGAAAAAGCATTTGAGGCTAGGAATAGGCAAATAATTTTTAGACTGGACACCAAAAGTAGGATCCATTAAAGGAAAAAAACAACAAATTGTAGTGGGCCCATAGATTTTTAAGTTTCAATGCATAAAACATGGCAGCCATTTATGACTTAATAATGATTGATGACACAATTGTAGAGTTGAAAGGAACTGCACATATGATTTAACTTCTACTTAATAAATTCTCACTTTCTAAATGTTACTTCCATAATATATTCAAATAAATATTTTTTCATATTTTTCCATTGCAAGTTCTCATCTATCACTTGAAACACAAGATATTATGATGCTCTGTTTTGGCTAGGTTACCATGATGAAAGAGAACAAAAACATCTTTAATAAGAACACCTAGAAACCTGGTTATTTCTTGGGAAAACAGAACATGGCTGACTAATTTCTTGTATGATTGACACAGACAAAGGAACAAAATAAAGGGTGTAGAATTCTCATAATGTGTGACTGGATGTGTGGATGAAAATCCAGGATCCAGCTTGGTATGTGCTTCTCTTACACAGTTAGGGACTAAGGGTTCTGTTTTGGCCTCTGTAAAGGATTATTAATTATGTCATTTGAGTAACCAGAATACATGTTTGTCTTCTTATGCAAAAAAGAAAACTTAATAAGCACCAAAATATTAACATCCCAAGCTACATTAAATGTTAAGGAACACACCCCAATTCTCAGTTGTTCCATGTTTATGGGAGAAATATGTTCTCACTGCTCCAAAAGCCTTCCTGCAGTAGTTGGTGCTTTGAGCTAAAATTATCCCTGGGCTCTCAGTAACCCCAAGTGATGTCATCACTTGGAAAATGGCAGGAAACCGAAGGAAATGGTCCCTGCGTTGAGTCTGATATAATTATTTTTTTCAAAAGCCCGAGTATCCTGTTCTCTTGTTGACAGGGAAAAAGCAGGCTTTCCAAGTGAGAAGGCTGACAGACTGCAGGAAGCTGTTGGAGGCATGCGTCCTCTGGCATGACATGGAAGGAAAACCTGTAAACCTAAGCTAACATGGAGAAAAGATAAACCGGAGGAGAAACATAGGCTTTGGTGCCACATGTAAGTTACTAACTACACCTAGTTGAACTAGAACCTATCAGTAAATATTTTGTTTTACTCTTGTCCCAAATCTGTAGCAATCTCCAAACAAAAGACAGAGAAAAGAGGGAAAGCTTTGGCAAGAGGAAGAAAGGTCTCTGGTGAGGTCTTCGTCACCAGAGCATGCATAGAGGCCATCAGCATTTGGAATTGTATTTGGGCTGTTCTACCTCCTGTGTCCAGTTACCTAGGCTGAGCTCACTGTGGGAAGCGGAGCTGTTGGTTGGAAGAAGATGCTTGCATTGCACATCACCGGAACAGGGTTAATATCGTACAGGTTGAGTTTCCAAAAACTGACATGAAAACATCTGATTGATTTTCATAATTGCTCAAAATTCACTGTTGCTTTTGGAGAAAATAAAAAAGAAGCATGCTTAACTGGGCCTGCCATGGGCTTATAGAATGGGTGCAAATTATTCAAACATCTTCCCAGATGCCACAGAACTAGGGTGGAACCATCCCCAGACCTGGAGAGAACAGGATGTAGTGTCAGCAAAAGAGCTAGTCCTGGAAGCCAGGCTTGGCCACCAAAGCTCTACTGGGAGAAGGTTTCTCTTTCTGATTCACAGTCTTGTCCCTTTCCCAAGACTATACTGCTGCAGGGGCACTTTAAACCAAATCTAGATGATCACAAACCTGGGAAGTGCTAATGCAGACTTGGTTTGGCATGATTCTTGACTCACAGCCTGACTCCTGTTAATGTCATTAGGAATTCTACCCGCTCGGTTTCCTAATAGTTGAAGTTAGATCAAACACATTCCAGAAGTCAGAATTTGGCCTTGGAAACACTCGAAGCAGGGAGAGCTGGATTGGCAAACGTGTCAGATCACATTCCCAATCCTACAATACTTCCCCCCAAACACTGAAGAGGTTATAGAAAGGAATTCAAGAGTTAACATATGAAGTGTGCTGGCTTAAATCACCACCACTGATTTTCCCAAGACAAACTTTATTGGAGGCAGCAAGCAGCACACTGAAAGGGGAGAGTCAGCCTTCCTCCCACAAGTGCAGGCAGCTGTTCTGCCCTTGGAAAAGCGGAGTAACTGAGCAAAGATGAGAAGCGGGTATTTTTCATACATAAACTGCATGGAGAGTGCCTACAACCCTTTTTTCTCAGTTACATTTTTTTTTCCTTCTTTAACACACACTTTGGTTTTACTTGGGGGTAAAATAAAAGAGCAACTTGCCCCAACTGAGAACAGAGTTTCCCCCAGAGTTCTTTAGGAAACAACACAGCTGCCCTTTTCCTTAAAGGGATTCTTGTCTTCTGGGATTCCCTTCACCAGAGGATCATCTCCAGAACGTTCTTCGATATAGTTCTTTATTTCTTCAGAACATTTAGACACCTGAAGTATAAAAAAAATGGGGGAGTGATCAAAAGAAATGAATTAGGTCAAGGATATTAAACTTTGCTACAGGCTTTTTGTGAAGTTATTATAATTCAGTAAATAAGCTTTAATTTTTAAAATTAATATTATTTTAAAAATTCCTCCTATACCCTAATATTTTGATTCTTATTCTATTTATATATGTGATACAATCTATGAGAAAAGTACTTTATTGTTCAAGAAACAAATGATTTGGAGTCATTGTATTAATAGTTCATCCATGAAAATTGCTATTCATATTTGTCACATGATATCCTTATGCTCTAAAATACACTTATAACAAATCTATCATCTTGGAATTGTCTAGATAACAGTCAGATGTTAGTCAGCCTCCAGACCTTAAGGGCTGTGTCACAGTTTTCGCGTAAGGGCTTATGCCACAGTCCAGAGCCCCATGTAGTCACAGTGATACTCACACAGTGGTGGGGAAAGCCTAGCTGGAAATGTTTGATCAGTTGACATATCCCACTAGAAGTCTTGTCTCAGAATTCCTCTGACAAGTAAGACAATGATAAAGAAAGGCTTTTCTAGGGGCTTAGCAGGCTTATCCGAGACTCTGGCGTGTAGGGAATCAGCTTAAACTTTTCTCCCACTAGGACAGGATTGAATTGTTTTTTCAAAAATTCTACCAGTAAGAGACAAGTTGCAGGGTTTTTTTGTTTGCTTGTTTGTTTGTTTGTTTTTTAAAGGAAAATAAATGGGAAATAAAATGTCAGGTTGACCGTTATCATAAAGGTCTGTTTTGCAAGTAACAAGTTTGAAGTAAAAAATTAGAGACTGATGAAAAGTGGGTTATCAACAATGGTTTGTGATTTAAATTAGTAGCCTTTGAGTGGGTCTCACTAAACATGTTCACATATAGATCTCCAAACATGCATAATTATTTATAAATAAGTGTAGATACCACAGTGTTAACATATCATGCATAATTGTGAAATACTAGTAATTAAAAAAGAATTAAATTCAAAATAAACAGAAATAGAAATCTCATTATATATTATATCATTATTTCTTCCCATACCTTAAAGCCCTGTTTTCAGAGCAGTATATAGAACCCACTGGTCCAAAATTTAAAACTAGGTCAAGCAGTTACAGGAATTAAAATATGATAATAAATAATATCCTGCTAAGAATCTAAGTGTTTCTGGCACTCATAGTACCTGTGTTTTATTCTCAGAGCTGATAAAGTGAGTGCTAAAAACTTGGACTCTGTGGGTCCAGTGAAACACCTCAATAAGACCCATGTTTCCCACCATTCTTGCATAGGCTTTTTCACTGGGTTCCTGAAAATGTCTGTAACCTCTGAAAGTGGATAATTGCTCCTTCTATAATTGAGAGAATACACCTGATCACTAATTAGTTAGCTGCAGCCAGATGCGACCTGAGAATGTGCTTGAGCAGAGCACATATTCTGGGTGTCAACAAAAAAATGGACAGGATAATGGGATGGGCACTGAGAACACTCTTGAAGCGCTTGCAGCGTGGTTCTCTGTGGTGTTATGGAAGGAGCTAGTTAGCTTCTCTGGGACTGAAGGGTTTTTCTTCTGTCAAGTGAGGGGTTGAGTGGTATCTAAGCACCACAGTGCTCACCCAGCACTAATATAATCCTCTATACTTCATACTAAAATAAAATGTTTGAGAACTGTGAGGCATGAGATGGCCATCTGTATGTCCAGGAAGAATCAACCTAAATCTGACTTCCTAGCAGACAACTAGAGTTTTCTGAGTTGGAAAACCTGTGCCATAGTGTGTGCCCTGGGGTTGAAGTGGCTCCCAGGGAGAAACTGCAAACCCGTGATGCATGATTTTTACATTGACACACCCAGGACGCTGCCTGACGTCTAAGTTGAAATCTAAAGAAGAAACTTATCCTTTCCCCACACCCTGTAACTTCTACACAGGGATGCTAAATATTCAGACATCCCAACTTTGCAAAGGCGAACCATTATTTCAGCATACACAGTGCTGTTTAATATGCAATCCTTAGGCTAACACTTGCCAAAATCAGGGCTTTTTCATCATTCAAAACAGCCCCCTTCAAGAAAACAAGATTATCCTATGGTCCTGTCAAAGGTTATTCCTTTAACCACATGATTTCTTAAAGTCAGAAGAGAGACAGGATATCTCACTGTGAAATCTAGGAATAATGTGAATTTGTTTGAAACAAAGAGCTAAATTGGGAGGGCGCATAAAAAGTGAAACTTAGAAAGTTCCAGCATATTCCAATGATCACTGAGGAGTATTAAAACTCTACTTATGCATGTTTGGAGCCTCTTTATATTATTTAGCATTTCTTCTTTTAATTTTTTCAAATATATAAACTATAAACAGAAGATAAAAATCAAAGAATCTGGGGTGTGACTTAAGGGTGACCACATATATAAAATGCCCTGAGTTTAAACTCCAGCACCCCTAAAGTTTTTAAAACAAAATAAGTTCAAAAGGTTCCTGTGGTGGAGAAAAGAATAATTTTCTTTAAAATGAACAAACTAAATCAAAAGCCTTTTTCTAAACTGAAGGTTGCCTCACGGAGTGAGAAGAGAAGATTAATGTAATGAAGGCTCCTACCACCAGCAAGAAATTGAAGTAAAAATTCCAAGCCTTCCATGGAGTTTCAGTGGAGATTCTGGAATATTTTTTTTCATTTTCTGGCCAGGCTGGCCTGGAACTCTTGACCCTCCTGCCTCCACTTCCTAAGTGCTTGAGAATTACAGGCATGTACCACCACACCCAACTTGTAATTTTTTTTTTTTAATTTGCAACTGTATGTCCTTCAGTATAAATATAATTATGTTTATAAGTAAATACAGAAAACACTGTATTAGTTATTTGCACACTTACAAGACAAGTTGGAAACCGCATAAGATGTTCAAATAAATAACTGAAATTCAGGCAGTTTGCTCTTAAGCCCCAGTGGAGTCAGGGTCTTTGCAAACTCGAAGCTAAAATTGTTGAGGGATTTTAAAATGTGGATTTGGAAGAATTCTTTCATACACATCTTTTCCAGAATAGAAACCAGCAGCCTTTTTTGGAATATGTTTGCGTCCCCTTTGGGACTGTCTTGATGATATTTGACTTTTTGTTCCTTATTAATTCCTGGTTCTCTTCACCTTTTGCGATTTCCCCCACATCATCTAACAGCTCTAAGCTTCTACCGCAGCCCCCCTAAAGAGAAGCTGCCAGAAGAAAACCAAACTGGTTAACCAGGAAATCCTGACCTTGGTGCATTTCTGAGAGAGAATTCTGGAATAGACAGACACCTTACCTGTTGTCTCTGCAACTTCACTTCTTTGCGAAGTTGTTCAACCTCCATCTTCAACTTTTCCTTTTCCGGAAGATCCTCCATGTGAAGCGCAGGCATCTTTGCCCCAGAAATGGGCCCAGGAGTCACTTGTGCAAGGGAGCCACTGGAAGCGCCTAGAACCAGGACGCTTCCCCAAATACCCGCCGGCCCAGGCTACCCGCCCCCTGCGCAGGACGTGACTAGCTCAGAACCGCGGCTCCCAGCTCCCCGGGGGCTCGGCTTCCTGCCCAAGCCTGCTCCCACTGGCCTTTCCCAGAGTCCAAGCAACCTCAAGGCGGCTTCTCCAGGCCACAGCAGCGGTGTCGCCAGGCCGCTTGCTGAGGGTTAAGTATGAGACATCCTCCTGGCTGCTCTGGGCAGGCTGCAGACCCTGCAGGACCAGGTTGCAGCTCTGGGCAGTCCTGGCACAGGACCCTTGCCACGCCCGCGGGAGCTGCTGGGCTAGAGTCAGAAGTTTTACTTTTGTTCCTTTATTTTGTATATGTGCGTCTGTCCAACTTGCATCCGGGTTTTGTTTAAAGCCAGGAAAAGGACACTACTCAGCAGGAAATAACCGTCCTTCACCTCTCCAAGTTTTCAGAATACAGTCTATAACTTTTCCATGTACGTAGTGGGGAAAGTGGATATTTGAAAGAAAGAAAAGCAATGTGGTACTGAGCTAGGTCTCAGAAGTATCCACCAAAATTGTGTTGATACATGCCACGTGGTTTGCTAAAAGCTTCAAAGGCCTTTGACAATTATGCTTGGAGGAAAGAAGTGGTTTGAGATTAGGGCGTTTCCTGTTGTTAAACAACCATCTGCATTTTTAATAATAGTTTTCACTTTTTGTCAGGGGATGTCGTTTTGTAACCCTAGGAGGGTAAAAGGGCACATGAGAAAACTAACAGGAGACTTAAAGCCCCCTCCCGAGTTGCTCCCATCCCCCAGGGATTGGTAGTACATGTCTACATGAAGGGCGAGTTTCTTACTTTATGTTTTTGAATTCCTGGGGACTTCCTTTCCTGGATGCAGACAGAAGAATCACTTAGGAAAACATTTCCCACTTTCTAGAAAGTAATGTTCACGGAGTTGCAGCCTTGGATAGCCCGGAAAGTGTCTATGGGAAATATTAACGCGCAATGTCAACTTTGTTCCCTTGTTCATAGTACTTAAAGAGAAGGAAGCTATAATGTAAATGCAGGAGATCTGCCTTTGCAGTAGAATACACCCCATTTCCCAGAAACAACCTCCTAACCAATAGTTAATTTGGATGAGGAGTGGGAAGCATTAGCTGAATATTTCAGGGTACTTGACCTCAGATACAGAATTGTTTAGTAAGCACAAGCTCTGGCAGTTTCTCACCAGGCTCCGCCCACTGCCCTCACTGAATATATTAAACGAAAAGAACAATGGGCTATTTAATGGGTGCTCTTCCGTAGTCTGGTAGTTCTTCCAACTCTTCCCAAGCCATCACTGAAAACGTTACTTAAATTTTTCTGGGTTTTGTTTTCCAGTTTTAAAAAGTCAGGGAAGGGGGTGTCTAAAAATGATCAATCTTTTTTCACAAAGAAAATATTTAGACACTCCACTTTCTGTATTTGAAATATCAGGATCTCCCAGACTTAGAGTTGGGCCATCTGGTGAAGTTTTGCTATTAGCAAACAGTCAAGAAAAACTTACATTTGTCTGAAGAGCCAAGCTGTAGCATGAATCTCAAAGAGTCTTATTAATAAAATCAAACCTGAGGCCAGTTATTCGGGTGAACACTGGTAGATCAGAGAAGCAGAACAAGCCACAGCTTCCTCACCTTGCCAGTTCCTCAGCTGATCCTATTTCCTCAGACTGGAAGACTCTGTGTCCTCATATCCGAATGGATCTCAGCTGAACTGCTGCTAGAAGCCTAAAAGCTTAACCAGCCAAATGCTTAACCAGCCTAAAAGCTTAACCAGCCAAATGCTTAACCAGCTAAATGCTTCTAGTTTCTGGTCTTCACGTCTTATATACCTTTCTGCTTTCTACCATCACTCCCTGGGATTAAAGGCTCACTTTCTGGGATTAAGGGTGTGAGTCACCATGCTATCCTTGAACAGAAGGATTTCTGCCTCTGGAATGCTAGGATTAAAGGCGTGTGCTACCACTGCCTATCCTCTATGTTTAATATTGTGGCTGTTCTGTCTCTGACCCCAGATAAGTTTATTAGGGTGCACAATATTTTGGGGAACACAATACCACCACACCAAGCTGTTGTTTTAAATTTCCTATTTCTTAACTTTAAAGGGTCGGCTAAAAATAACTTAAGTAAGCTAGTGAAAGTAAAATGAATGTGAACTAAAGTAAATAATCTTACCCCAAAATTAAACAAGTTGGTTAAGAAAATTAAGGTCCATATGTCTGCCTTAAATGATAAAACAGAACTATTTGGACTGATGCATATTTATAAATTAACCTAAAATATGAAATACTAACATTTCATTATCACACAGCATTTTCAAAAATGTTTTGTTGTTACTTGGTTTTGACCAGTAAAATGATGAGGTATCTTCAAAAAATTGGGGCTGGGAAGGAATTCATAGACACCTGACTTTAAGTATTGAATTTGTCTTCCAGAGAAGACTCATGGTAAGGAATTTCTCATGTATCCTTATAGAGATGGTCCATCAGAAATATCCAAGGAAAATTTTATTTGTTTGAGTGTTTTGTTTTCTCTTGCTGTTACTGTTGTTGCTCTTTTGCTGAGGAGGAAATTCAGTTTTTCACACATGCTAAGCAAGAACTCTACCAATCAGCTATACAGTTCCCAGAGTGAATAATCTTTACAAATATATTCTTGTTAAAAAAATAGTTAAGTTTGTGTTGGTTGACTCAAATGTAGTGATAACCTTATATTTACATTCTGTGCATTATTACATGACAAGATTATTTACAGGGTAGTGTGACTATAATATAAAATCATCCCATAAAGAAATTATAGGGGTAGCCAGAAATAAACTGTCATTAAGCATCTCACAGCTTTTTGGGCAAATTTTATATAAATATGTTTATTAAATAAAAGAGGCTAGGGAGATGATGTGGCTGGTAAAAGTGCCTGTGACGCAAACCTGGGGACATAAATTCAAATCACTAACATGTAAGAGACAGACATGGTGGAATACGTTAACAAGCTATGGCTAGAGGTTAGGGGGTGGGTCAGGGCAGAAATACATGGGTTCCTGGAGCTCCTGGTCAGCCAGTCAGTCTGGCCAGATAAGAAGCTCGGGGTTCAGTGGAAGACTCCATCCCCAAAAGCGAGGTGGATGTACATCTGTGCAATGATGGTACCACCTTTATGGGAGTAGCCAACTACACTGTGCTTGTAGTCAAGGCTGATTCCACAGGAAGGAGTTTGTGCCTGGAGTGTATTTAGCTTAACTGGTATAATGTCAAACTGCCTTCTTAAAAAAAAAAAAAAAATTATACTCACAGACAAGTGCTACTCTCAGTCTTGATCAGATAATCCACTTTCCAGGAATAGCAGTGACTAAAGAGACTCTGAGAATAAGTGAAGCATGATTTCTTTACTCCTAAGACAGACATTTATGCTGTCCTGTTAAATGCTCATACAATGTGGTGTGGAAAGAGTGAAAGATAGGGAGATGGCGGCAAACATCATCTTTTAGTTAAGGTTCAATAATTACAACTAAGAGCTTGCAGTAGTTGCTAATTCCTGCACTGAGGCTGCACAATAATGAATCTATCAGCAGGCAGACATGGATAGAGAAGTGGTTCCAGGCCTATAGGTGAACTATTGGCCACTGATAGAGTCTGGGACGAGAGTATTAACTTGTCTACTCACTAGGCTTCATTGCACAGTCATACTTGTGGTCTGACAGATAACTCCAATTAAACTCAGTGGGTCCCAAAAGGAAACAATAAGGCATGGATTTGAAAAGGGATTTGGAAATTGAGTGCTGATATCAGGAGAAGGAAATGAGATAGTATGTGGGGAGAATAATCAGAATATACTCTATACATGTACAAAACTGTCAAAAATATCTTAATTAACAAAACAACAAAATACAATGAAGATTGATAGCAGAAGATACCTAGCATTGACCTCTGGCTCCCACATACATATACAAACACACACAGACTACTTACAAACACACTCACATACACACTAACACACATACAGTCACACACATACTCACACACTGAAAAGCAATCATTTGCCCTTTTAAACTGTAAAAAAAAAAACCATGATCTTGAAATAAAAATTTCTAAATTTTCTATTTTATTCAAAATTAGTTTCCAAATTAATCCAGTTGACACCTAAAATTATATGAGGGGAGTTCTTTATAAAAATGCCAAAAGAAGTTATGCTGCAGTTAAAAAAAAAATACTAACTTGGATTTTTGGGACAGTGTTTTGACCTTATTTTATTTTGTGTATTTTAAAGAAACTTTTTCTTCTCTTTTGTTGGAAAAAATAAACTATGTTATATCCCAAATTCTGCCTTGTGAAATCATTAAAGCAAATAACAGATTTAGTTATTAAAATGATGGCGTCTTTAAGAAGGTATTTTAGCACATGTTTGATTTACTCTTGATTCATTTGCTGTTTGTTGGAGTTTGCTAAAAAACAATCATATGGCAGTTTCTAGGGCTTTAGTTTTATTGCAGGTGAGCCACACACACATGCTTCCTGTTTCAGATAGAGATGCCTTCCAATCACAGAATGACCCAAATCTGATGGTCTTAACACCCCACAGCTGTTTGAAATCCTCTCCATCAGAGAGTTTCCTTCTGCAAAATTGTTCCTGTAAGACTTTAAAATCCCATCACAAATAAGTGAACATTTTTATTGTTAAAGTTAAATAGTTTCCACATATTATGACTTTCTTTAGGAACTGATGCAATTTGTGATCAGAATTTTTAAAAATTTGACTAAAATCAAATCAATCAAAATAACAGAGATTTTTTCCTCCTATTTCTGCTACTCTTCCTCATCTTCACCCCCCTTCCTCTTCCTTTCTCCTTCATCTTCTCTGTCGTTTATAAATCTTGAACTCACCTACATGCTTACACCTCAAAGTATAAATGACTCAAAAGACAGACTCTGTAATTATTCATTCTTACTAACACACCAGCAGGCTTTGTTGAAGAGTCAAAGAATGAGGCATTTTAGGGAGCTTTGTTGATATTCTTTTGCTTTGTTTTTGGCTCCCTCTGTATTGGCCAGTCTTCTTTAACCTTCTCAAGCCTGGCCCTGACATGATAGTTTCTGAAGAAACAGTCAGTTGCAGCTGTGCAGTCTGGGTGAACAGTGACGATGTCATTTCCTTCTTTCTGGATACCATTCTCTGCAGTTCTTCCCTTCGGTTTCTTGCTTATTCAAAATTCATCCAACAATATGTATTTTTAATAAAAAATAAATTAAATGAGTGCCGTAAGGATTCTACCTTGTCTAATGTAAACATCTGGCAAATACTGTGCTTTCCTGTTCTTAATTGGATTAAATATTAATGAAGTCAGTTTAATTCTAGAAACAATTACTATTAGGTTAGCCAGTTTCTCAAAGATGAAGAGGCTTGGGGAAATTATGATACAGCATTGAAATTAAAACTACAGATTTTATAAAGAAAAGTAAAATAATATTAAATGACTTCAGAGGTATACAAAAATATTCTTGAAGGAGTGAAAGAAATTGTCTCAGAAAAGACAGATTTCAAAGGGCTGAAACAGAGTAAAGAGGCATTTCAGGTGTGGGGATCAATGTGATCAAATTTCAATGGGAAGATCAAGGTAATCTGTCAGTTATTCGTTTATCTTTACAGGAACTCTACTGACATTACAATGGTGCATTTTATTAAGCCTTCTATGTGACTATTTCTGAGCTATGAGGTTATAAATACCTAAATAAAGATCACTCTTTGTTCATTTTATACATTTCAAAAAGTTGGAGTTGCTTGTCCAAAATTCTAATACAGTAGAAGAGCAGGGGTGTGATCTTTGAACCACCAGACTTCAAAATCTATATCAAGTTGTAGGATAAAAACTATATGGATCATTTAGAGCATATTGTTGAATGTCCTAACAAAGGCTTTGCATTTAACTAGAAAGAAAAGGAAATATGGAACACTTGGTTAAATAAACACTGACTTGCAGGTGGAAAAGCAGGGACACATTTCAATCAAATAATTGCACACAATAATATGAGGGTAGTGATGGCTGCACTGAGGAGCAGAGACTGAGGAAGATGCTGGGGTTGTGGGATGGGTTTTGTATTTATAAATATGAGAAAAGTAACTGCTCCTCAAGAAAAACTGATAAGACTGCGTAATTTTCCCTGGAGTCTTACAACACAAGGTATCTTAAATGAAAATCTGAAGGAGAGTGACCCGGAGTCCTGACTGAGACATATGCCAGTTTACTCCTCAGAATCTATTACATTGTTCTTGTATGGGAGAAAATGGGTTGGATGAGTAGCAAAGGGTACATGTTGAGTATTTTGTAGGATCTAGTTGAGAGCACTGACCTGACTTCAGACTGCCAGAACAGATAATAGACAGTTTGCATTCTGTCTCCAGAAGGATGGCCATCACTTCGCATTGGAGTATTCAGATGACTGAAGCATTCAGAATTCACTGTCCATGTGAGATGGCAATAAGGAAACAATGATAACAGAATGGTTTGGTTTGGGTAATTATACTTGTCATTTCCTGGAGGAGCAGAGACAAGGTGGCAGTCTTTCCTGGGGTTGGCCCTCACCATGCTGTGGGGATGGAATGGAGTGGCTTGTAACTTACAGCAGTTTGAAAGCTTTTTGTTTTGCTTTGCTTTGCTTTATTTATTTATTTATTTATCTATTTATCTATCTATCTATCTATCTATCTATCTATCTATCTATCTATCTATTTATTTTGTAATTCCTTTTCCAGTTATATTTTCTAGCAAATGGTTACTGGATCTCACCATGTGTCAGATAATATATGCTGAGTGTTTTAATCACATCATTTCAATTCCATGAACACAGGAGTTAGAACATGTATTATCTTTGTCTTCTAAGAGAAGAAAGGGTGCTTTAGAAAAATGGATGAACAACCAAAGCTGGCTACCCAGCAGAGTGGCATAGTGTGCCCTGTCTCCTAAACAACCAAAGCTGGTTACCCAGCAGAGTGACATAGTGTGCCCTGTCTCCTAAACAACCAAAGCTGGTTACCCAGCAGAGTGACATAGTGTGCCCTGTCTCCTAACCCTGTCCTCATAACTTCCTGTTCTGTTGCTGGCTAAATTCACTGTGTTCTATGACCATAGACCGAACTTATCCAGTTGGTAGCTGGCATTCTGGGGAAAAGTCACAGCATTAGTGATAGTTAGAACTGGGTAAGAATGTAAACGGGGTTAACAATACCCCTATTGATTGGGTGAGGGAAAAAGAAACATAAGTAATACAGTTTCAACAATGAAAAATTATGAATTGTTTCTTGCCAAGATAGATCATCTGAGTTTCAAAATAATAGACTTCCTACTCCTGTAAGCAAGTAAAATGTTGAGAATAATATATTTTGAACTATAAATATCCTAGATAGAATATCATTAATATTAAAAGAAAAGTGAAGAAACATAAAACCATGAAGGCAACTCAGAACACACTGCTTTTAAAGAAGAGTTCATCAGCATTTACTGTTAATTATGCGTTAAACCTTATGCTAAATACTTCAAGAGAAACATTATTATACATCTTCATTTTTATTAAAGTTTACAGTTTATAAATTTAAGTAACATGTGCAAGTTTAATTATATAGGAAAACAATTTGCATGATCTTTAAAACTGTAAGTATTCTAAGAAAATCCCTCCCTGCCTATGAAATCACACAGCCTCCTTTGAGCTCCTTGAAGGGATTTTTGTCCTCTGGGATCCCCTTCACTAGAGGATCCTCTCCAGATCTTTCTTCAATATAATCCCTTACTTCTTCACAACATTTGGAAACCTAAGAGGAAGGAGACAGAGATTTGTTTTAAAACAGAATTCTGCAGACTCCAGAACTGTGTTCATTAAAATATGTTTCTGTGTTGCATCTTTTAAAAAATGCTTCCATCTGCTTTCTGCCTGTGCACATGTACTTTCCAGGACAGAAAAAAATTGTTCCCATCCTTCCCTTTTAGATGTCTCCAGAGGATAGAAAGCTGACCCATAAGTTAATGGTTCCTAGTGGACCCTGCTTCTAACTTTGTCAAAGGAGAGAGGACCCAGGATTAGAGTCCACCTGGAAATACAAGTGAGGAATTTCACCAAGTAAACCTTCCTCCTCTCCCTAAAAGTGTAATATAAAGATGGAAAAGAATGAACAGTTGCTAGACTTATGGCATATTCACAGTGTTGGACTCTTAGAAGTGCAGGCCTGCAGCTTTAAATTCAACTACAGTGAGTGTTCATGACAGTGTATGGCATGTGCTCTAAGAAGTCAGTGACTTTGGCTGTTTTGTTCAGTATATCCCGGGCATCTAGACAAGAGCTCGCACTTAGTTGTTGCTCAATAAGTAAATGTGCATTGAACTGAATAGCAGTTTGTTTATAAGATTATTCCTCATTTAGTTATACCTTTATAGTTATGATTTAGAAAACAATCGGTCTTTAGTGCTTTATCTATCTAAGTAACATTGCACATGTACATATGGAGTTCAAATTAGTCATGGCCTTCAGCCTCAATTTGTTTTATTGTCAGTTGGTGCCCTCTATGATAGTAATATAGATCTACTGTATTTTTGACAATGCAGTGACAATTTCACATGTTATGTAAATAATTTAGTAGTTTTTTTCAATAAAATTTTATGTCATAGACATATACACATACATGTGCATTTTTATACGTATATAAATATACAAATTGGCTAGATGTGCTTTCTAAAATCTGTATTTTAAAGCTCTAAGTCTCAATCTGATGATGCAAGGCGATGAAGCCTTTGAAGGCTCCTTTTACCCGGCGGGTTCCTCGGGTTCCTCATGATTAGGATTAACACTGTGATGAAGGAACCACCAGAGCACTCCCCATCCCTTTTCACCATGTGAGGACTCAGTGAGATGAACGACACTACCTGGGAATGAGCACAGTTCCAGGACTGTAGAAAATAACATTAAAATGGTTTGCCATTTGGGTAAAGCCGTGCAATCTGTGCTGTTCTCTTATGACAGCCTGAATAGACTAAAACATCATGTATGTGCACGGGAAGTGTGTGTGTGTGTGTGTGTGTGTGTGTGTGTGTGTGTGTGTGTATGTGTGTGTGTGTGTGTGTGTGTGTATGTGTGTGTGTGTGTATAAATCTACAACAGAAAAAAAAAGAATGGATACTGGAGAAGGTGGGGAAGAAAGGGAAGAAAAAGAAAAAAGACAGAGAAGATAGTGAGCTTTACAGTATAAGATTGTTACTTTAAAAACCGAGAATATTCAGAATAGTGGAGAAAGGTGAGTGGTAGTGTATGTCATGCTTACCCCAAATAAAATCTCCAAGGTAATTAATAAACCCGAAAACAACCAAGTTGCTAATCACAGGATGCTCAGGACCTTGTGAATAAGATAAGGACTTCAGTCTGTCTGCTGTGTGTTCTATTATGCTGATTACAAATCTGACTTTATTCTAAAACAGGTTTTGTTTGTATGAAAAGAGTAATGGGACAGTTGGAGGCTATTATAAAAGAACTAAAATCTTAAATTTATTTGCTTAGGAGTAAGGTTTGATCAATGCATGACAAGAATATAAACTCCTTTCACATATATGCCATATATATGATACAATATGCTGTTATCACTTATGGAGGAGTTTTTGTTCTATTAATTTTTGTAAATTAGGTTACCTAAAACATGTATCTATGCTTCTGGAGATTCAGTCAATGTTTGGTGAAAGCTTTTGCTTCTTTTTTCCTTTCTGTTCCATTTAATGCAGAGACTCTGGGTCACTATTCTCAAGAACTACTGGATGCTTTTAGGAGAAACTAGTGAGTTATTTTGGCTGAAATCATCTTTATTTGCAAAGGAAGAATAGAACATATTTATTTGCTACTGACCAGGATAATGCTGGAGAGGAGAGGATGAGGTCATACCTTAAAATACATTAACAACATCAAAATACTGCATAAAATGAAGAGAAACTCATCAACTCAAAGGAACAGGACCCAAATGCCTCAATGCTTTGCCCCACTTGAATGCTTGGGTAAAATACAGTCTTTGTCTCATTTTCTCCCCTATTTTCTTCTCTTTTGTCTTTCTGTAAAAGTCCAAAACATTTCTTAGCTAAGTGGTCATACAAAAATAGGCAAAGGGCTGCACGTAGACCAGGGAAAACAGTTTTCCAACTCCTTGACTTGCAGGGATAACCCATGAGATAAATTAAATTAATACCTTTCTTCACCTCTGGCTATGTTCATCACAAGCATTGTATTTGTGAGTGCATTGAACTGTTCCAGTATGTGCTAAATGCATTAGGAACATTCAATGCTTTCCCATGTTGTCTCTCCCGGTGAATTAGAGAGAATACCTGCTCACCATCATCCTTTCCAGGGTCACCTCTTTCTTGAGCTGGTCTACTTCCATCTTCAATTTGTCCTTTTCTGTCAGGTCCTCAATGTTGATCACTGGCATCTTCTGTCTGTTATAAAGGTGGGATGTTAGCACACATACCTGAACTAGATTCAACTCACACTCATAGAGCCAACCCCACTGCTCTGCACTTACCAGGGAAGCTGTTATTAGTTTTCTTTTAAATTGCCTGTGATAACCAGCTTCTCACGAACACACTCTCTGAACTCTGCTCATGCTGCATGCTAGGCTTGGGATTTTTCAGCTTCATAATCTTCCCTAATATGATTAAGCTAAGCGTTTGTCTTCTAACACCTGCCAGTAGATTTGAGGGAAGGCATCTGTTTAGTTGGTGTATAATATACAGGAGTTAAAGCCCCTCCTTTCTTGTGACCTCTCGCACAGACTGAATTTTTGTGTTTTCAACTCTCTAGTGTCAAAGGTGTTCACCAAGGAATCAGTGCCATTCGGCTCAGTCAGAGGTCATTCTGAGGACTACACACTAATCCTCAAATTGCTGGAGTATTTAATCTGGTATTAAAAGAGAGCTATTTATAAAGAGTACCATTGTAAATTTATCATAGAGAATGGATGGATTGAAATGTGAACCAATGAAACTCAGATATAGTAAATAAACTTATTCAGAAATAAGCTATTATACAATTTAGAAATGTCATGTTTACAGGTAACATCTGCAGTATGTTGAACAATGGTGGTTGAGCAGTTATAACCTGTTAAAGGGAGCACATTAAGTTTGATCTACCAATGTAATTTGTGTGAAAAGAATAGACTCTTCTAGCAATCTTCCTCCTGTTTTGACTTGTGGATAATGGAGAAGATGGTTTGGTGGTGGTTGATATGGCCATGAAATTTTTTAAAAATATATTATAATACTCAAAGGACATTGTGTCTGTCCTCTGTTTCTCTTTCCTCCTTTGTGTCTATAATCCAATTTTCATAGGGAAATATTCTTATGAAATATGGACATATTCGGATCACACACTACTTCAGACAATACAATAGTGCACAACTACAGGAAAACAATCTGCTAAGGAACATCATGACAGCTAACATATTTCCCTGTATTTATGTGGTATTTTCAATCCCACAACACATGGGGAAGTATTATGTGCTTCCTAGTCTCATGACAGTGTGTGCTTCTCTGAACAAGAGTGAATTTATACATCTTTTAGTGAAACTTTTCTGCATATGCAGCATAGAGATGGAGCAGAGCAATCAGCAATGGCTACCCGAGTCCACTGTTGCCAGTGGGGTTTGCTTTTTCACGCTGCTCTCTAAAACATGATGCAATAATAAAGAATCAATTCTGTCCGATGTTCGTTTGGCAGGTGGAGCTCATCTGCAGTTGCCTCCCCATCTTCCCTCTCGCTCATCTCAGACTGTGAAACTTCATCCCTACATTTGTGACCTTTACCTCTTGACACGGCTGTTTGCACAGCTTTCTCCATGCTGGTTGTAATGCTGGAGTTTGTTTAAAAGACACTTCAGTGTGCACTGTTATCACAGTTAACTTTTAAGTCTTGCACAAGATAGCCTACCCTTTATTAAAATAAATTTGCAAAGAATTTTGACTTAGTGGATCTGGGATAGGTCCACCAACTGATTTTTCTCTATTCCTGAAAGTTCTAGTGTATTACAAAAAGCAAATGGCCATCTTCTGGTATTGCTAAGTGTATGATTTTGACCAATTACTAAACCTGTGGCTTATTTACCTGGAAATATAGATGAGAACTGTGTAATAGCTTGTATGGTAGAATAAGCCTCCACTACCTCTTAGCTATGCACCTCTAAATTTTTAGACAGTACTTTCTTACGTGGCATTATCTTCTGGAGAGCTCTATACATACTCTTAAACATAATGTGCATATAATTTGGCTCATTTAATACCATGTATATACTGCTCTTGTCTCACCCAGATCTCCTATCCTAGGTTGAGGTCCTCATCCACCAATAAACACATGTATTGATTATTATGGACAGACCTTTGGCCCAAGATGGTCCTTAGCTGTCAAAAACATTTTGTCTGGTCACACCTGGAAGACTATATTCTTATCTAGCCCTAGAGGCTATAGCAGATAGCTAGCTGATGTGAGGCCATAAGAATGTAATACCTTTGTTTGACTAAAATCTTGGTTGTAACTGAAAAACATCTAGAAACTTAAGGATGATACAGGACTTATTTTGACTAACTTCTGCCCTTCCTATCCTAACACAGTTAGAGATTCCCCATGAGAGCTTATCTTTGACATATCAGTCAGCTGAACTAGAAGCAGCATCTGGGGTCTGCTTCCAGGAAGTCCAGTACCTGTCAGAAGGTTAATCCTGACCACTCCCTGTTACTCTACTTACTGTTTACTAGAATGAAATCAAACATGCTGATAAAGTTACCACCCCATGTCATATTCACCGGTGATCAAAAAGCACATCAATTATCTAACATCATTTATTAATAGAAGATTCCTCAACTCTGTGTTTAAGATGAAAATATTTCATTTTATAGAAGAACAGCCTTAGAAATTTCTAGAAAGCTTGGAAACTGAAGGCTCTACATCTATCTGGAAAAACTCAGAGATTTCCATACAAAAAGTGAGGGTCATAATTTCATGTGGTGGTATTGTGTTCCCCAAAATATTGTGTACCCTAATAAACTTATCTGGGGTCAGAGAACAGAACAGCCACTAGATACAGAGGCCAGAAAATAGTGGCACACACGTCTTTAATCCTAGCATTCCAGAGGCAGAGATCCACCTGGATCTCTGTGAGTTCAAGGCCACATTGGAAACAGCCAGGCATGGTGATGCATGCCTTTAATCCCAGGAAGTTATGGCAGCAAGCAGAAAGGCATATAAGGCATGAGGACCAGGAACTAGGCTGGTTACGCTTTTAGGCTTTTGCGCAGCACAGTTCAGCTGAGATTCATTCTGGATGAGGACTCAGACGCTTCCAGTCTGAGGAAACAGGATCAGCTGAGGAATTGGCAAGGTGAGGAAGCTGTGGTTTGTTCTGTTTCTCTGATCTTTTAGCGTTCACCCCAATACCTGGCCCTGGGTTTGTTTTTATCAATAAGAACTTTTAAGATTCATACTACAATTTCAACCTCAACACTGAGACATACAAGAAACAGTTCACATGTGTGGGGATGGGGTTTCAAATGTTTAGAGCTAAACAGAAGTTAAAGGTTTAAGGGATCCAAACACAGCTGGAAAGATGGTTCAGTGATTGTCACTAAGGCTGACAATATGATTTCAGTCACTGGGACCTAAATGTTAGAAGGAGAGAATCTCCATACATGTGCTCACACCTACCCACCCCCAAATAAATAAATGTAGCAAAAATTAAAGAATATATGTATTTTTATTACACAATATATTCTTTAATTAGACATATATTCTTTACTTTTTTACTATATACATATATATATATATATATACATACATATATATGTAGATAGATATAAAGATACAATTTATTCTACTTTATTCTCTGACCATCTTCCAATAACACAATGCTTGTCTAGATTCAGATGTCCATTATCATACAATGATAGGCTGAAAGTCTGAGCTTCCAATATACTTGTTTGTCCTCTGGTTGGGTTGGGTGGATTCTACTCCCACACACTTCTTTCAAATCAGTATAAATGAGTAAGTTGTTTGTTTATACTCAAAAATTACATAAAAATACAGTTAAAATTGACAACAAATAGCACTAAATCCTTCCTTGTCCTACATGTTCTAAGCTTTCAGGTTATGGCACCTCTCCACAGACCCCAATAAGATGAGGTAATGGCTACAGCTTATGGGGATGGAGGACCACACCCCACCTAAGAAGATGCTTGCTCTTTTCCTCTTCTTCCATCATGTGCCATCAGAGGATGCAAGATGGGAGGGAAAAGCCCAAGAGTTCTACCCCTGTGGAGACTGATTCTCCATGAAAGAAATCCTGCCTTCTAGGGTAGAGACTTTTGAAACTAGTCAAGTTGTCTATTACAAGTTTCACCTGTTTTTCTAACAAAAAGAAATATAAGGTGTCTTGCATTTCTCAAGACCCTGGTACATAAAATGAACTACTCCACTTCCAGACTGACTGCCAATAAAATGGCAAACATATACACAGACAAAAACATATTTATAGTGATTTCCATCTTGAGCATAATTTCATTTTACAACTAATATAAAAGTGGATATCATGATTATTATCTACACTAGATTTTACAATAATAAAAATATTTTCAAGAAAAAGAAGAGCATGGTAAAAGAATGTTCAACTCTGTATCATCCATTATGGTCATGAGAATTATAGTCAGCACCATGTCTTCAGTAATTTTGCATATTAGAAGCATGTGAGCCATACATCACAATACAACATCACATCAAAATAAAATGTTTGTTTGTTTGTTTTTAACTGAAAAATATCTCCTGTCTTAGGGTTTCTATTGCTGTGACGAAATACCAAGTTGAAGAGGCAAAGTTTATTTGGCTTACACTTCAGCATTGCTGTTCATCACTGAAGGAAATCAGAACAGGAACTCAAACAGGCATGTTCACAGAAGCAGGAGCTGATGCAGAGGCCCTGAAGAGGAGGTGCTTACTGACTTGCTTCCTGTGGCTTGCTCAACCCACCTTCTTACAGAACCCAGGACCAGTAGTCCGGAGATAGCACCACCCATCATGGGCTAGGCCCTCCCCTTTCTATCATTAATTGAGAAAATGCCTTACCACTGGATCTCATGGAGGCATTTCCTCAACTGAAGCTCCTTTCTCTGATGACTCTAGCTTGTGTCAAGTTAACACACAAAACACCCAGAACATCTCCTTTCTTTATACTTGGCTAATGCTTTTGTATTCCATAAATACAACCCCAGCACCAAATTAATGGCTTTCAATGGGCCATTATGAAATACTTCTTATATAAAACAGACTGAGTTAGAAAAATCCATGATCATTGATCTCAGAAGAGAGATGGAAGAACAGATTACCTTAATTTTTTTTCTCTTAAACGCCACACTAAGCTTTTACTAGCCAAATTTGGCTAACAATAATGGCATCTATCTAAAAGGTACTAATAAAGAAGCAACATCATGGGAAATAGGAGTTAAGTAGCAATTGGTGATGCAATTTCTATTAAAATGTTTTAATGCTTGTATCTTAATACATTGAGAATTCTCAAAACAATCATTTGTATTGATGAAATCTGCCAAAGAAAGTAGACAGTGGGAGCAGGGCTGAACAAACAAGGTCAGTGTTTCCTTACCTATGCCACATGTAGGGCAGTTTTAAAAACCTTTCTTTAAAAATATTTTTAGAGGATAAAACTATGGAAATGTGAATTAAATTTCCACTAATGTCTGTTGGAGTCTAAGTTTCTCCTAGAATTAATATAAACTGGTGTAAGGATCATAGGTTGCTTATTTTGTTTCCATACATTAGACATAAGTGTGCTTTAAGCAAGAATGACAACTATGTAAAATATTTAAGTTATGAATGTTTAGGAGGGGGAGAAATTATTCAAGTTCTAGCTTAAAAGCCCCTTGTTTTACATGGAATGTTAATAGGTTATTTGAAATGGAAGTGCTCCAAACACTAGCTATTTCTTACTTTATAAACATTCAGTCTGATAAAATTTTCCAGTAATTAATCATGATATTATGATCATAAACTTGAAATCACATGGACATAAACTTTTCTATAATATTATTTATTATTATAACACTCTATTTGGGACTATAAAACACTAAGATCTAACATTTTGTTTATTCATCCAATAATAAATACAAACTTATCATCCGTAGGACATAATTCTAAAAACTTCAGTGTAAATCATAATGAAAAGACAAAATAGAAATAATTACTTTATGCTCTAGAGACTTACATTCTAGCAAGATAGATGGATAAAAATATTCAAAAGAAATTGTTCACCTTTAACAAATAACAAATAAACTAGGAAAGAAATAAGAGGAAGAGTCAGAAGTGATTCAATTATAAAGGATGGTCAAAGAGGTGCACTGAGGGATGACCTGAGGGACAGGAGAGAGTAGGGTAGCAGGTGTGAAGAAAGTTCCTGAAAAAAATAATAGTGCCTTATCTAAAGCTTTTGTGTAGCTGATTGACTCACTAGTGACTTAATGATAGTTAAGGGGCTGAAAGGTTGTAGAACCAGAACCTAATCTATCCTGGATTGTCTTTAGCCACATTAATAGCTACCCTTGTTCACCTTTGCGTTTGACCTAATACCATTGTGACTAACAGGTGAAGACTTCTGCAGTGGCTTAACTTGATAGACCATGGTCTTCCACCAATCAAAAGCTGACAGTTATCAGGCAAACATCCAAAGCGTGTCCTGGAGAGTTCTCTGCTTGTTGCAATCTGCCTCCTGCTGTTGTCACAGATATCGAGAAGTGTCTTGATTGGTGACTTTTTGTTTTGTTACCGAAACATTTTTGTGGAACCATAATTACCACTCTGGGTTCATTTTGGTCTTTTGGGGACGTGGCCTTCCCTTGGCTTGTTTTAAGGTTCATTTGTTACTTACTCTCAGGTGGTTATTTAGGGTTCTATTTCTTAGACAGTTTTTCATTTTTGGTTTGCTTTTAAAGTGTCTGGTTTGTTTGTTGGCCTCAAAAACATGTTGGTTTCCAATGATTCTGGATTTTGCTTTTGTTTGCTTTTAGACCTCTAAAGACATGGTTTCTGACCTTTCAGTTCATTAAATCGCTAACATCCAGGCTGTTCTCTGTGCACACTCCTTCCAAACTTGATTTAAGAAAGGGAGAACATGTTGGAAGAAAGTTAGATTTTGTATTCCAACTGGTTTCATATGTGAAAAGTATATTTATTCATTCAGCATATATTTTTAAAGAGAAAAACATAACAATAACTTGGCTTTACATTTATCTTAGTGGTGGACATTTATTATGTCTAAATTAGTTAGTTTTATGTGCTTAACTAAAAGTACTAGACAATAAAATTAAAGAAAATCATATATGAACAAATATTTTAATTGAAATTCAAAATTACCAAAACTGATGAGATTAGTAATTTACAAAAATTAGTAGGAGCTTTAAAAATACTTCTAAGCTTAAAATGTTAAAAAGTTAATATTTAGAGGTTATGTCAAAAGTAGAGATAAATTCTAAATAAACTCCTACTTTTATCTGTCTTTCTCTGAACATTCCTCTTCCTTTATTTTCTAACAAAACAAAAACCAGTATCAAATAAAAACATTATTATGACATGCTTTAGGATAAAAATCAGGGGAAAAAAGAGAGCAATGTCATTCTGCATTAAGAATTCCCATTTAAAAATCTACTTTTCTTAAAAAAAAATCGCCACACTTGGGTATGTCTTCCTTTCTCCTCAGTAATTTTCTCTTAACCTGATGCTTAAGCCTCTATTAAAACATATTTATTAGAGGCAGAGGCAGGCAGATCTCTGTGAGTTTGAGACCAGTCTGGTCTCCAAATCGAGTTCCAGGACAGCCAGGACTTTTACACAGAGAAATCCTGTCTCAAGAAACCAACCAACCAACCAACCAAATAAACAAACAAACAAACAAAAAATAAAGACATATTTATATTTATTATACCACTAGCCCTAAAATTTTTCAGTGTTAAAGCCAAAACTCTTGGTCTGATCTTAACAGAGGCTCCTAGGAGTAGAAGAGAACTCCTTAGGTTACCAAGGATGGCAATGTGGAGCTCCCTCTGTCCCTTTAGTACTAACACTTCCGGTTGCACACAGCCATCTTAATATATTGTCAGTGATTTTGCCAGATTGTCCTTTGTCCAATAAAACATTGCTTACATAATACCTCAGGTCCCTCTGCTTCTGTTTCTCTGGCCAAAACTCCATTTAACTTGTGTTAAGTGCCATGGATATTGAAGACAAGAATTCCCTGGACACATCTATACTGTATCTGTAGGTCAAATAAAATAATACATTTCCAGAGGACTTCATCATAAGGGCTGACTTCTCAGATGTCCTAAGCCAATCTCTTGTCCTTAGACACAGTGGACTAACTACTTATAAAATGAACATAGTCTGTATCCAAAACACATTAAAAGCAAGTGTTTCTGTACATTCTCTTAACTTAAAATTTTTAAAAAATATTAATATTTAAAAAATTTTATTCAATGTATTTTGATCATGTTTACTGCCACTTCCCTACGCATCTGACTTTGAATTTTCTCTTTTTTTTTTCTGCATTGAATCCAGTTTTAAACTTGTGATCTTAAACATGTTTGCTTCCTTTCTTCCTGCAATCTCTTCTACTTTCTGAAAAAATAGCAACCTGAGTATGGGTGGCCTTTCTGCCCATCTTTCCTCATCACAGCTTTGTAGCCTCAACTAAGAGGAACTTTCATAACTGTCCCTCTGTGCTGGAGGAAGAACCAGCCTTCCTTGTTGTGAGACTCCAATCTCCCATCTTAATTCCAGATATTCACTTGATAATGTTTGAGAAAGAGGCTTCCTATTATTTTTAAAGTCAGATAAAAGAATTTTAACTCCATGTAGGCTCCTTATATGAACTTGTTTTTTTTAAATAAGCTTTTTAATATGTTACCTATATCATCAAACTTATACTAAATGGGCTTTAATGCCTCGGTTGGGTCAAGAATTCAGCATAAGTTCCATAGCTTCTCACAGGAAGAATCATTTCTTGTCCAGGGGCCCTTAGGGATGTTCACAGGAAAAAATTGGCCATGGGGCATTGTGATGACCACATGCTGGGTGTTGCCTTAACCAGGTTAATGTTGCCAGATATAGAAAAGGAATTATAGTCCTGACTGGCACTAGATTGGTTGATGATGTCTAATCTGAAATCTTTACTTCTTTTCATTTCTTTTTTTTTTTTTTTATACTTTAGATATATCAAAAGACATAGGAAATATAATTTAACATCACCATAAACTAAAAGTAATAAAAAAGAAAAACATTGGCTCAAAGTCACATTGAGGAAGACATTTCCATCTTTCCCTCAGTAAAGGCCTAGGCTGTCTGCTATTCAGCTCCCAGATAGAGAAAAGACATTACCTAAGTGGGTATAACTAGGTTGACTTTAGGCTTTTATTGAGAAACTACTTGAGTCTTAAGCTATATCAACTCTCATGTTAGACTTTATCTTTTAGATGTAAGTATCAAACTATGCTCTCTGTCTTCAACATGCTCATTTTCTGCCCTGTTCTAAGAAAGCATATATTTTAGATTAGTAATTGTTTGGTGCTATTGGAAAAACAATCAAACCAGCAGGGTAAGTTTAAGCTGATAAACTATAAACCTAAAGGAGACACAAAATCCTGGATTTAAAAATCTGCCTGTATGTAGAGCTGTACCTGTACCTGCTTAGAATTTTATTTTGTTTATATGTCAAGAAATTAGTTGGTCAGTGCTCATGTGAATTGATTTCCTAAATTAAGCCCAAATTATTTTCCCTCATAGTGTAATTGGAGTTTTAAGAGGAGAAGCCTCCACTTCAGCAGGCTAACTTCACTGTTTGGCTACCTGTCTCAATATGCAAATGAAAGAGATTGTAAGGAGACAGACAAAAGACAGGTAGTTCATCCATGAGACCACATTGGAGGAAAAAAACTGAGGGTTCAAGGACTTTCTTTTATAGTGTGATCATGAGTTTTTAAATTTTAAATTAACAATAACAACAACAACAACAAAAAAAAAAAACCCAGAAAAACAAAAATACCTTAAAAGGGAGTGACAGTTCTGGCAGTGATGCCATCTGCTCGATCTTTGTCTGGATTCTGGTTCTACAAATTCACCTAACTGGTCCCTATTGCTTGAGGGATGGCCTCTTCCTTGTTTTTAAGATAACTGTCATGCTTCAGGATACAACCTTTCCACAGTAGGTAATTTCTGTCACCTGTTATTACAAGGGACATAGGCAGAAATGTTGAACTTCATTCGGCTTTGGATGTTTCATAAGTTCAAATGAAAAGTGATTGCTAAAACAAAGGTAAAGTCAAAGTACCTGCTCTATAACTTAAATACTTAACAGAGGATTAATTAATTAGAAAACCCACAAAACGTTGAACACATCCATATTATATTTATATTATAAGCCTATGCTTATAAATGTTCGATGCCTAAGATACCATATGTATAGTATATATGTTTTCTGTGTTTTAGATACAGTTTCCTGGGTTTTCAGGATTATCTTATTGTAATATTAATTTTCTTATCTTAAAAATTATATTATATCTACATTTTATAAAAATAATAACAAAGTAACAATAAGGCAAAATGAAATTATTAAATAAAAAGAGATATAAATGGTTTTTTTGTGTAAGAAATACTTTTGTTGAAAAAGGTTAAGGAAAGAAAAATACTTCCAGATGAGAAAAGACTTACAGAGTAAGGTAAAGATTATTCCAATATGAAAATAAGTTAAACTAAAGAGTAAAGTCTGTTGTAAAAATATTGTAAAAATTAAACTTTAAAAGAGTGAATAAAGGTTACAACTAAGTTGACTATAATTCAAGGTTATTAAATTTTTAGGGTCAAATTTCAATATCCAGTGCTCAATTCTCTGTTTACATCAATAAGGTCATCTTGAGAATTAATCTATTTTTAGCAATGTTTATAGAAAAACAACCAGGGCATGGAGAGATGCTCCATAGCTAAGAGCATGCATGACTTCTGCAGAGGAGCTGAGTTCCATGCCCAACATCCACTTCACGGCAGCACACAAAGCCCCTAGCCAGCTTCAGGGAGATCCACTGCCTGTGGCCTCCAGTTATCATGCTCACACAGCCACACACAGACACAACACATGCACATACTTTTAAAATAGGACTGAAAAAAAACAAGGACTTCATTTTATCCTTACCCCACAAATTAAAAAAAATAAAGTTGCCATTAGATTCTATTTTTCTATGTTTCATACACTTTCCCTTGAGTAAAGGCATCGATTTCTGGATATCCACTGCCTCATCACTAGAGAAAGTTCTCTCTAAAGTAATGATTTGGGGGACATTTCTATCAAATTATCTAGCTGTTGTGAAATTCATTTTAAAGTTGGACAACTATTTAAAATTATTTATAAAATTTGTCCTATTAGATAAATAATAACACTAACACAGTATTAAGAATAATTAAAGCTTTGAATTTTATAACCTATTTCTTTTATAATCTATCCAAATTAAAAGACGTCTATTGTCTCTCCACAAAATAACTTTATTGCCTCCTTTTAAAAATTAGATAAAAAAATTTGTATAGGCTTCCTGCATTAAAGCAACATGCATTACAAGAGGCATTAAAATATGACACAAAAGTTCAAAATGTGTTATGGAGCCATTCAAATGTGTGCCAGCTTCTGAGAATACATGCCACCAACTTTAAAATCAATGAATAACACCCATTAACTACAGTGACAACCAAGTATCTTAAGTAACTGAGCATTTCTCTCACTGTGTATGTTTCTGGGATCCATTGATAATTGTGTATGCTTTCTATGTTTAATCTATTTACTATTTCAAATGATATATTCCTAAGCGATAAAAACAATGCTAACCCTGAATGACACTGTCTTCTCCTTAATCATGCTTCTGTCACGACTGTTTGCTTACTAGAACCTCCATGTTAAGATCTAGTTTTCATGTTTCTAAAGGTTCTAGTGTTTTCACTGACTTTGTAGAACAAAGAAAAAATCTCAGTAATAGTATAATTTCAATTTTAATAAGCATTTTTTAATTAACAAAAATTTAATTTTAACTCCTTCCCCCAAATCTCTGTATGAAATAGAGTTGTATTTTAAATCAAAATTCTTGGACAAAATACATTTTCCTTAAGAAAAAAAGTTAATTGGGTCAAACCGATTGAACTACCGTATTTCTTCTGATATTAAGAAGACGAAGGAAACAGTGTTTTCTAGACAGAGCAGGGTAGTTATGTAAATGACCTCCCTGTGATTGTGACAGCATTCCTGAGACCTGAGCTAACTCAAGCTAGACAAAATCCCAGCAAGGATGAGGAAGGCAAGAAGAAAATCCTCCAAGTAGCTGCGGAGCTAGTGGCTCCATCAGTGATTTGACCCCTGTAGGGCGACCACACTCCAGGGATAAGCTCACCATCAAGACCAATAGAGCAAGTCAGGAAGAATCCATGGGATGGACTCAAAGTTGAGTGGCTAAGGGAGGGAGGGCGGGCAGGTGGATAGGTGAAGAATTAGAGGAACACCTTTTATTGTTGTTCTTGTGGGATTCCTAACAGTGCTAATGACTGTTGCCTGCTCTTGGAACCTCTTTTCTCCTACGGGATCCCTCTTCCAGCCCTGCCTGATATGAGGGTTTATGCCTAGTCTTTTTGTTTGTTTGTTTTTCCAAGACAGGGTTTCTCTGTGTAGTTTTGGTGCCTGTCCTGGATCTCACGTAGTAGACCAGGCTGGCCTCGAACTCTCAGAGATCCGCCCGGCTCTGGATTAAAGGCGAGTGCCACCGCCGCCGGCTATGCCTCCTCTCACTGTCACTTGTTACTCTGTGTTCAGTTGATACTCCTGCAAGGCCTGGGCTTTTCTGAGGGGAAACGGAAGAGCGGTGAATCTGGAAGGGAGTGGAGTCGGGGAACCTGTGGTTGGAATGTAATGTGTGAGAGAAGATTAACTATATTAACAAAATTATTGTTTAAAGATGTTAAGATACAGTAAATTAAATACTATGAGACCTGTTAACATGTTCAAATGTCTGACGAACAAAATAACTTCAACTCTGTTTACTGAAGCTAAAAACATAGTTAAATCTTCTCACCCAAACTGTACAAAATACATCAATTTCTATTTTTTAAGACTTATTTTTATAATTTTTGATTTTATGTAGGTACATTGAGCGGGTAGCCCATCAGAGATGACCTCTCAGACACAGTGTATAGCCCATTAGAAGTCTTTATTCCAGCGGGCTGGGACCACTCTCAAGAGTTCAGGAATCTAGGTGTGGTCCCAAACGTCCAGAACTCAGGGATTTTAAAGACAAAAACAGAACCTGGCATCTTACTGGGCAGCCTCAGGGGCCTTTGCTCAATCAAGCAGTTTTAGCAGAAAGTAAGACAAGCAGTTAGCTTGAGGGGGTTCTGCGGAAAACTGGCAGTTTTAACAAAGGTTAAGCTAGCTAGGACATCCTGATCTTTGGTTTCTAGAATTATTTAGTAGTTTTCCATGGGATTCTCCATTTTTAACTAAGTGAAAGTGTGTGTTCCTGCATGTGAGTATGTACAGGTGCAGGAGTCCTCAGAAGGTAGAGCTTCAGATCTTCTGCAGCTGGAGTTACAGGTTCTGAGCTCCTGACATTAGTTCTGGGAACTGAATTCAGTTCCTCTGGAAAAGCAAATATTGCTCCTAACCACCAAGCGGAGTCATCTCTCCACCCAAGACACCAATTTCTAATCATAACAACACTCATAATATTTTACACCTTTAAAATTAGTGTTTCTGGATTAAATGAGTATTTAAGAGATCCAACTGGCCAGGATTTTAAAAGTTAATTAAACAATATTCATATTTTACTAATAAAAAAAGAAAGTAGGCAATACCATGGTAACTTCTGGAGTCTCATTTTCCTTTCTGCTAAGTATTAAAATGATAAAATGTAATTATGTCTATAAGATCTATAAAATTCTGATTTTTAATAGGTTTAATTTCTTGTTTACATCACTTTCATTAATAATATTTGGTATGTAAAAACCTTGTTAATTTCTTAACTGTACCATCCTTTTAATTTCTTCTGTGGTTTCCCATTTACTTTCTCAAACTAAAAATCTGGTACAATACAAATGTAATAAATGAAATTAGTATCCACAAATAGCAATTATAAAACAATCTGGCTATCAAAGGCAAATCTTTCTTAAGTGTAGAAATAGCCACTCCATATGAAATTATAGTTATAAACCCCTAAAAGATAATTGATATATTTAAATACTTCAACTATAAACTGAGCTACACAAAGTTATAGTGTACAAATAATTATAAATATATGGTGAATATATAGTAAGTTTTAAAACAATATAATTTGATTGGATAAATTATGTTTCCCTCATCTATTTTCCTCATTTTGTTAGGCCAGACACTATTCTTGATAATCTTAATTTTAGATGAACTACTTCTATTATGTTTCTCATGTTATGATAACTACAAAAAAGTAAAATAAAACAAAGCACACCTGGATCATAATGGCTTATTGATTTTTATTCAATCAGGATTTCCTTCTTTAAGGTCTTTACCAGCTTTCCTTCACTCTTAAAGGCTGCTTTGCTGCTGACTACTCAGCCTTATCTACATCAGACCCTAGGAACAAGCCTTCCTAATAACAGAGGCAGTTAATATGTTGACACTGCATACAAAAAATGTGATGCTTGGCCAACATGGAGAGCTGTGAGCCAGAGTTCCGAAAAACCCACACCTTACACTGAACTTTCTGCAAGGATTAGTTGCTGATTAGAATGTCTGTGACTGTGGAAAGGTTGGGATGTCACAGATCTGGAGCTATTACAATTATGTTGTGCTATCTTTAGCTTGCTTTATAACCATCCCTTGCCCACCTCTGTGTTTGATCTAACATCCCTGAGATCAACAGATGGAGGAGCATCATGGAATATATTATTTTAATAGACCACTAGCTCCCACCAACTGAAAGGCTATGTATGCCATCAGACAGTATCTGACGCTCAGAGCTGAGATTTCTCCACCTACCTGATGTCTCCACAAATGCATTTGAAACGTGGCTTGATTTACAACTTTGGTTCTGATACTGTAAACTCTTCAGGAATCTGCTGTCACATTGGACAATGTACTTGGAAAATGGACCTAAATCTGTGTTCCTGGGCCGTGGCCATTCATTTTTGTCTCCAGACTGTACTATCTCTTGTCCTCTTTTAATGAGAGCTGTAATTTTTTGCCAATATGAGTATCTAAGAGAAGATTATCCCTGAACAAGCCAAAGAAAGCACAAAGTGAGTGGTGGTGGGGAGCTCAGTGAATACAGGAGAACATTGTCTATGGAGTCCACACGCATTTAGGTCTTATAGGCTACTCTAAAGGCTTATTTTGCTCTGAGTGAACTGGGAAACATGGGAACATTTTCAATATCAGGGTACCATTGTCTGCCATATTTTAGCAGGGTCACTCTAGCATCTAGGTAGAGTCTGGACTACAGGTCCAAGGGCAAATGCAGTACCTGAGTTGAAATAGAATGAAGAGAGAACCAAGACAAAGCAGAAGTAAGGGCAGGAGGAGGGATTCTGAGTACATTTTCATAACAGATTCACTGGGATGTGTTGGCAGACTTGACGCTAAATAAAAATGAGACAGACAAAAAGTCCAGAAAACGCTGAGATTTGGGGCCTGACCAATAGGAAGAAGAAATGTTTGAGACCAAGAACTCTGAAATCAAGAACATGATGAGAAGGGAATATTAAGTCTGTGATGTCTGTGAACTGTTTGTTTCAGTAAACACTATCAGGATAGGAGCTTAGGGACAAGCTGCCAGGAGGGTTGAGAACACCTGAAATAAAGAGAAGAAAATACAAGATTAAACCACGAGCACCCTTTAGTAGGGAGATGAGATGAAGTGAATATGAAGGGTGAGTTTGTTTTCTCAAGGAAAAAATGAGACAATATTAGCCGAAATGGTTTGTCCTTTACCATCTTGCTGGCCTCCCAAATAGTTACATGAAAAACTGGTATTTGTGTGTGTGCTCCTGTTGGGGGATATTTGTACACTGTGTGAAGATGTATTGCTGTGACTGATTGGTGTAATAAAGACCTAAATGGCCAATATCTGGGCATGAGGGATAGGCAGGACTTCTGGGCAGAAAGAGCACTCTGAAGAGAAGAAGAAAGGTAGGTTACACCAGCAGGAAGCCAGTGAGACTCTGAAGATGTCAGACACACCATAGAGAGCAGAGGTAACCAAGACATGTGGCAGAACATAGGTTAATAGGTTCATTTGAGTTATAAGAGCTATTTGGGACAAGCCTAACTAAAGGAGGCCAAACTTTCATAATTAACAGGTCTCCATGTCATTATTTGGGGTCTGGTGGTCCAAAGATAGTCTGACAAGAAGGCTTGTTGCACACTCTGGTTTTTTGGTTTTTTGGTTTTTTTTTTTTTTTTTTTTTTTTTTTCTAAGCTGATACAGATACAGCACCCAATTACTGCCCCTTTCCAGTGAATATTTTCTCAATAATTACTGTGGCCAAACACTCTTGTGAGTGCTCTGTGTTAATGCAATCCAATGGGTCATCTTTCCTACCTGACTATGCTGGCAGCTTGTGGAGATGCAGAGGTAAAAGTCAAGGGATGACTTTCATGTAGGTAAAGGGTAAGCTGAGGGAACAGTTTGCACACGGCCGTTGGGGTTACAAAACTGGGGAAATAGAAAACATCATGCTCCTTGAGTATAGATCAAACGAGAATGACGTGATGGGCTTAGATTAGTACGGGAACAATATTAGATCATGTTGAGCCTTGTAAAGCACGACAAGGAGTAAAATGAGAAACCACTGAAGGCTTTAGCTTTATTTTGAAGTAGTGGCATATTGTGACACAATCTGAGGCATAATGCACAGTCTGTCTGGGATTGACTGGGAAATGCTTTAGATGAGATACTAATTCGGTAGTCTCTAAAGACCTGATAGATCTGAACTACATTGGCTGCTTGCTATGTATGAGGTTAACAGTCATTGTCAACTTGAACTGTATTCAGAATCTCCACGGAAATACATCTTTAAGTGGGCCTATGGCAATGCTTCTGGAAGATTTTGACTGAGGATGGAGACCTACCCTGAATGTGGGCAGCACCATCGAGGAGAGTGGGGTCCTAAAGTAAAGGGAAGATGGAGCTGAGCACCGGCATTCATCTCTCTCTGCTTTGGGGCTGTGGAGGTGATGTGACCAGCCATCTTACACTGCTGCCATCTCAGCCTCTCACCCTCAATGGCCTGTAGCTTTCCTCCTTCCCCCTTAAGATGTCAGACATTTTATCACAGTAGCAATACAAGCAACTAATATAGCTAGGCAGTGCTGATGCACACCTTTAATCCCAGCACTGGGGAGGCAGAGACAGGTGGATCTCTGTGAGTTCAAGGCCAGTCTGGTCTACAGAGTGAGTTCCAGGACAGCTAGGGCTGTTACACAGAGAAACTCTGTCTCAACAAACAAACAAACAAACAAACAAACAGACAAACAAACAACAAGTATTTAATGCATCTGGCTATAAAAGACACTAGCAAATCTAAATGTTATTCTGAGGTAGGAGTGTCAGACCTGCTGATTGTTGGCTGAAATTTTTTAAATTTATTCATTGAGATTTTATGCAATATATTTTGATTATATTCTTTCTCTCAACTTCTCCCAAATACTACCCCCTTTCTATGCCCCACCTTCATGTTCTTTCTCTTTAAAATCAAAAAACAAAACAAATACAACACACACACACACACACACACACACACACACACACACACACACACACAAAATGGAGTTTGATTTGTTTTGGCCAACTACTGATCACAGGGCCTTTCCCTCTGTGTGGTTGAAATACTCAGTGCCACTCCATTAAAGAAAACTAGTTTTTCCCTTTCCTAGCAGCTATCACTTTTAAACAGCTCCTTGGCTAGAAGTAGAATGTTATGTTATACCCACTTCCCCTCCTCCCTACTGGAATGTTGTCTGCCTTGAGCTTGTGTCAAAGTCTCTGTGAGTTCATATGTGTATCTACTACTCTGTTGTGTGTTGAAAATGCTGTTTACTTGAATTTAGAATATCTACAGAGGTTGGATAGCCCCTTACTTGTAGCTACCTGGGGGACCCTTACTAATTTCCCAAGGAAAGGGAAATGGAATATAGTGATATAAGAGGTGAGGAAAGAAGTACAATAGTGAGGACAGACATGTAAGAGGTGTGAGGGCAGGGTAGAGAAGGGAATGTAGTGGTGACAGATATGTAAGGGATGTGAGGGCAGGGTAGAGAAGGGAATATAGGGAGGGAAAGTAAACACTAAAGCCTTTAACAAGCCATATGGGAACATACTTGGAGACCACACCTTAAGAAGCTTCATAGAAGTTCCATTTATTTTTTATTCTTAATGGAGATATATTAATGAATATACATGAATAAAATCTCATTTAGGAATATGCTGTTTAAGATGTCTATTGGACAGCTAAGTAGAGATGTTAAGTAGGCAATGTTAATGATTCAAATGATGGATAAAAATTAGACCCAGTTATATGTTGATGTAGACATGTACATTTGTGCATATGTACAATATTCATAGAAGTTAAAGAGTTCTCTTTGCTGAGTGTTGTGATCACAACCTTTACTGCTTAGCCGGAGGAAAGGAACAGATCCACGGATAAGTAGAGAGTAATTAAGTAGAGGAAAGGCAGAAGAATGTGATATGAAGACTAAGAAAACATTGCAAATGAGGAAGGATTAACAATTTTCAAGTAGTGGTGAAAAGTTAGATAAAATAGAAGCAGAAATGTAGTCTGGGTGATATTGGTTGCAGCTGTTTGGAATATTACACATACCACAAGGTCCTGTAAAAGGTGACAGTACAACTATTGTCTTTGATAAAAGCATATCACATTTTTCTCTCCATAATATGGAAGTTGATATGGAAGAGATTGCAGAGGGGAAAACAGAAGATGAGGAAGTGGAGGTAGATGGAACCAGGAACACTTTTAGTGAATTTGGCTGAAACTATGAGCAGTCAAATGGAGGTCTAGTAGGACATGGAGTCATAGATGAACGTTTGGTCTGGTTAGTAGCTATAAGAAGCATAGAGCTGATTCTTTTGGGAATCAGGGGAGCAAGCTTTTGAAAGGGCAAGAGGGGGAAAGATTATTTCAAATAGTAGTCAAAGGGTTGATTTCTGATCAGACCAGAGTAGTTCTTCCCTTAAAAAAAGTATTTATTTTTTCATTTTCCACTTTTCCTTCTTCCTTCCAAAACCTCCCATTGCTCTCTTTCAAATTCATGACTTCTTTTTTATTAACTGTTGTTGCATAAATATATGTCTGCACATACATATTCTTAGCTACATAAAGACAACCTGTTTGGTCTGTATTATGTTACTTGTATGTATGTTCTGAGGGCTGACCATTTGGTATTGAAGAGTCAACAGGTGTACTCTTTCCTGGGGAAACATGAGCTGTAGAAGCATAACAGCAATCGACAAGCTGACATGGGAGTGGGGGGGAAAATGGGAGTCCTCCACTCTGCACAGGGAAGTGTAGTTCTTCCTTTGTAAGGGAAAGAAGTTAGGGTAATTACAAGATTTCTTTGGACAGCAGGAACATCTCAGTAGGACCAGCAGTACAGACCAGTATACTCAACTCCTTTAATGCAGAAGTGCTTTGAACTCAGTTTCTTCCTTAGCTAATAATCGTAGGAGAGATGCATTAGCAGCCCTGGGAAATACAACCCTTTCAAATTTCATCTACAGTCTCCATGTCACACAGATAGCAGATTATCTCTCGTGTATAATTTAAGGTATAAAACCTTTTCCACATAAAGCTAAAACAAACACATATTTAGAGGGCATATAGCATTTGTAATTAATATATAGCCAACACAGACTTTGTCTAAATTATAAAAATGACAATGTTTTTTTTTTTTTTTTTTTTTTTTTTTGCTAGAAAAGGTGTCTACATTTGAAAGGTCAAGGTCTGTTGCTTTATGCTAAATATAACCTGGAAAATGAGGACTTTAGTGATTAGCTCTCTCAGTCCTCTAATCTGATTATCAGTTTGGGCAGATGTTCCTCTAGAGCATTATGGCAACATGTTTACTGAGTTGTTATCTGTTTGCTCTCAAAGGAATTGTGACTTCATGGTTGGGTAAAAGACAAATCTAAGTTAGAGCTATTCTGGTACTGAACGGTCACTATGAGTACAGGTCCTACAGATTGAGCATTCTTAATCCTAAAATCCCAAATGCAAAATACTCCCAGATATTGGATACCACCAGTGTGGAAAATTCCATTCTTGACCCCTCCACACATATTTCAACAACATTTTAAAGGATGACTCAGTACATGTGACACTCAAAAAGCAGTCCCTAAGGTCACATTTCCATCTACATAGTTTCTTAATTTTTAACCAGTGTTTGATTATATTAAAGTCTCCCTCCTCATTGTTGAATTGTCTGTCTTATTATTCTTGATGTCACATTTTCATATTTGTCCTTACTTCCTTGAGAGCTCTTTCTTAATTAATATGCTCCTTTTCCTCTGTGCAAAAAGTAAAAGTTGGCATGACTTAAATTTAGTCTTGAAAACTCTTTTATGTGATTTCAACTAAGTGAAATTATAAAGTCTCTCTCTCTGTCATAAACACACACACCAGATTAAAATGCAAGTACACTGAAATATTGTATAAAATTACCTTCTGGATATGTGTATAAATTATACATGAAAAAATTAATTTGGGGTTTATGTTTTAGTCCAATCCTCAAGACATTTCATTGTATATAATGAGATAAAGCACCCAAAACAGCCAACAAAATCAACTCACTGATGAGCAAATCTGGAATATGTTAACATTCTTAAGATTTTATTGAGAGTACTTTACTGAACTGGCTTGTATAATTTTCATCTCTGTGCACTATTATGCTATGGAACCTCTAAAGTGGTTCTGCTTCCTTATATCAAACAACTAGGACACAGTTTGGTACATTTTAAAAACTTAACCACATTATCTTTATTCAGTGATTGTAAGAATAACTACAATTGGGGTTGGGGATTTAGCTCAGTAGTAGAGTGCTTGCCTAGCAAGTACAAGGCCTGGGTTCAATCCTCAGCTCAAAAAAAAAACCACTACAATTGGAAACACATTATACACTCCATTATCTCTTGCTCTAGAGAGAAAGCAGGAATGATAAACATTAGTCATGGAGGGAGTACATCATTTCGGGTGGATCTATGGTACATGGTACATTATATTCACAAATGTACTTGCCATCTCACAGAGTGTGCATTAGAGAAACTATGTTCTGTCTGGCCTGACTCATTAGGAAAACACAAACTTGACAGGGCTGTATTTAACAAAGCCGTGCTGACTCCCATACCTCAGAGATTATCTGTCCTCCTCAGCAGATGTGTAAATTCCTTCTTACTGCTTGCTGGGCTTGCTTCAGATCTTCCTTTGACAGTTTTCACTGACAGGTAGAAAGACCTCCCTGCTTCTTAAATCACTGGAACTCCTTAAAATGATGTCATAGCATGTAGCCCCAGTCACATAGTTCAACAGATTCCAATCATTCACTAGTGACCTAGACATTTTGTCTAACAAAGACAGATAAATTGTCTCAGTTCTTTCTGTAAGTTCTCAGGCAACTATAAAGCCTGATGGGCTGTTGGATGACAGGAAATGTGCAGGACTGCAAACTCTAGATGTCAATAAAATCTGGATTTCCTTCAGATTAATTCGTTATGGCCAAGATGGATGTGAGCGGAATCAGGAGCAAGTATCATGGTATTCCTAGAAGGGCTCAGGGCTCAGGGCTCACCAAAGCTTTTATATTTAATCTCAGTATCTAGTGATCTCCACCAAGCTCAAAAGTTGGAAAGAATACAGAGCTGGAACTCAAGCCTGTTAGGTTTTAATCTCAGCTCTACAAGCCACCATGGTGTATAAACATGGCCAGGTACTTTAGTCTCAGTTTCTGACTCTGTAAATCAACAGACTTCTAGCTTCTTATGGTACTGAAGTCAGAAGACCGCTGTGACACATGTTTTACAGGATTCTGAACTATTATTAGTGTCTCTTTAGCTACGACCACCGTGCTATAGGAAGAGTGAGTCAGTCATGGAGACGTTTTGCCAGTTCCCTCACAGCCTTCCACTTCCTGTTGACTTTGGACAAAGGAACAGTTTTCCTTAGTCTTTCGGAAACCTTTTGACCTAAATACTGCTCTAAGGACAATGACCTAGATACCGCCTTAAGGACAATGACGTGGCTTTCCACAGGGCTGTGGAATGTCACTTGTCTCCTCCCACGTGTCCCAAAGTGTTAGTTCTGGTAAACTCAGAGTCACCCGCAGACATTTAAATTCCCTTTAAATTGGAAGACATCTTTCTTGTGGACATAAAACACTCATGTGTTCTTCAATTAAAAGGAGTAAATTCTTCCCTGATGACCTGGCTTGACGGTCTCAAACTTGTTCAACTTTCATTCCTCAGTCAATGGCCACAGCTGTCTTCAGGATGTACCCCATTTAGCAGAGAAAGGGGGAAAGAAACTAACACACCCAGAGTACTGTCTGAGTATGCTACTCTTGGCTGAGAAGCTAGGTCCCTTAGAATCATCCCAAAGTGATGTTTAATCAGTGCAACTCCTTCTATTCAAAAAGGTGCCCTCTGAGCTCAGCCCATGGTGAGAGCTGATGGGAAGACCTTAGTTTTCAGTCCCACAAGGCCATTCCCTTCCTGACCCAGGCTAACACACCATGTTAAAGTAGTGTGCCAAGGCTGTCAATGGGAACTTGGCTAAGTATGATATGGACGGGCTCTGTACCATCCTGCAAGAAGCAATCGGTTCCTTTGTGTATTCAGATCTTTCCCTCTAGCCTGCAGCACACATCTTGATACAGCATTGTGCTTTTCTGGTTGAAAAAGCAACTGAGACTTGGAGGGTTCCAGAGAACAAGAAAGAAAGTCCAAATCTCTGATTTCCAAGCTCTGATCACCAACACAGCATCCAACTCCAAAGAAAACAAAATAACTGCCCCAATTCAGAAGGCTCAGTTTTTATACCAGCAACAGCTGACTAAAGCCTACCCACTAGCAGAGAATAAGAGAAAGAAATGACAGCCATCAGCGCTGACCTCTCATCCATTCTGTCTTTGAAGTTTATTGTAGTTCAGAGATGTATTTCATTATATTCAGAAAGAGAATACATTAGTTTAAAGTTAACTTTCCTTTCCAACATGATCCTGATGAAATATTCCCTAAAATTCCCCTTTTCTGATAGTACGTAGAATGTACTAGGAAAGATTAATCCTACTCTCCCAAGAATGTGGGAGCACGTTGATTGTCTTCCAGAGCCTGTTGGCTTTCTCAGTGATTTGTGTATGCATTGAGCCGGCTCACACAGAGCACATTCATCTCTGCTCAGCTCCTCATTCCGTGAAGAGGCAGTGGTGGCTTGAAACTGGCCACCTTGAAGGTGACACCACATGTACATCAGTAAGTGAGACAAAAATCCTCCTCTCATTCTTTCACTTTCTACCCCACCCAACTGGTGGTTAAGCTCCTGACGATTGTTCTTAATCATTGTTTTATCTAGTGACGCCAACCCACTTTAAGACTAGGCTAGTCTTCTTAGGAATGTGACTCTATCCTTTGACATCAAGGCAATTGAAACAGGACAAGTTATCATGTGCAAAATATCCCAGAGTATTGACCTAATGTGAACCACTGTGCTGTACTTTACAGAATTTTCCAGCTTAAAAGAGATCTTCTTTAAATTCCTCCTAGTATCTTCAGGAGAAATCAGGAATAGTTATTCACTAGATAATATCAGATAAAACAAGAGAAAATGGGACAGAAGGGAAGATACATTCATCAAGACAGTCTTTTAAAAGTTTGCCTCAAATTTCCTATTAATCTTGTATAAACATAATGTTGATTTTTGTTATTGTCTAAACAAAACATTGGTCATAGTCTAATATATCAAAAGAATAGTCGACTTTATTAGCTGTACTGATTAGGGATATGTGGAAAGGGGTTGGCCAAAGCTACAACATCAGCCGGTGTGTAAAACAGTGTAACCACCATCTTGGAAAATGGTATGGCAAAGTCTAACACTTCTCTATGAAAACATAGTGAAAATCACATCTCCCCACAAAGCACCTTCACTCATTGGCACAAGCTAGAAACTTTGTGGCATTTGTACATTGGATTTAAAAACTGATAACACAGCATACATATATTACAAAACAGTAGTTGAGAAGAAACACAAACAAGAAGGCAGGTGCAGTGAGGCGGGCTTGTAACCTTAACATTTAGGAGGTGATAGAGTAAGGGGGATCAGGTCTTTGTTGATTTCCATCCTTTGCTACACAGCCAATTGGAAGTCAGTCTGGCCTTAAAACTGAGTACAAACTTCTACTGAGTGTAATAAAGTTGGAAATGATGTATACACACAAAGATTTCCAATCTCAGAGTCCATAGTGATGAACTGGCTAGGGTAAGAAAAACGAGTCTACCTTTCGCTCAGCCCTCACGTAAATGGGCTCTAGGATTGAGGTTTCTTTGCAGTGAACATGCAAATTGGTGTTTTGTGCAATCCTCAATGTGGGTGAGTCATTTGCCTCTGACTAGCCAGTGTCTCCTTATTTGACACACAAGCGTTCTTCGGGCATCTCCCCTGGCTGCAGGGGAAAGTTTGGGAGTTAAGTTCAACTTCTCAACTCCCAGGAAATTCCTCTTGGGACACAATGCGCGCGGGGGCGGGATGGGCCACGGCTGCAGGCGTGAATCAGCTACATTTTTGTGTGTGTGTGCTCCGCCCCGTTGGGGGTCTAGGGACGGTCGCCTGCTTAAAGGCCGCTCCCCTGCGAGCAGGCAACTGGTGCTCTCCTCCCTGCGCTCATCCAGGGAGCCGCAGCTCCACTCGGTACTATGGACCCCGCTACGCCCCTGAGGTTGTGTCTTCTGCTGCTGCTCCTGGTAGGCTCTGCTCGCGGTCTGGCTTCAGCATCCGCCCAAGGTATCGGCCCAGGATCCCTCTTACCTCGGTTCGCCCGCCGTCCAGGGGCCCGCTCTTGCTAGGCTGTCCCCAGGTCCCTGCCTCCGCCCAGGGGATGTGGAGCATAGTTAGTGCAGAAACTTCTGCTGGTGAACTTTAGAGCCAGACTTTCCAGTCCCTGTCAGGCACCAAATCTGACCTCTCCGGTTGCTTTCCTTCTGATTACAGGGAATAACTTAGAGATCTGCCTCTTGCCTTTGGACCAGGGACCTTGTCGGGCCATCATCTACAGGTTCTACTATGATAGGAACCAACAGACTTGCCGCGATTTCAAGTATGGAGGCTGCCTGGGCAACGCCAACAATTTCCACAGTCAGGAACTCTGTGAATACACCTGCGGAAATATCCAGAGTAAGTGTTCCCGGTGCACTGGACTCAGCCAGCATCGGCACCAAGGGGTGGGTTGGAGCTCTGCTGATTTTCCAGGTCTTGCTGTGTCCATTAACTTCCAGCCTAAAGTTTCCAAAGTGCTAAACAAACTTCACCGGCTCTGCCCCCCCCCCCCCCCACCCATCCTGCCTTCCTTTGTTACTAGTTCTCTCAGGTTTTCAGAAAAGTGTTTTGAACATTTTCACCTCATTTCTTCCAGATCCACGCCCTTTTCCTACCCACCCAAATTTGTGCTCCTCCCCCAACCCTTATAGAGTTTATGCTGTCCTTATACTCTGGGACGTGTGGCCTTCCCTGGAGAGTGATCACCCCACCTGGGGCTGCACTTTTAAAGAAAACTGACTTTGCCCCAACATCAACTCCTCAGTTACGGGTGGGACTTTGCGTGCATCTTCTACATGATTACTTTTAAGTTTCCTCAATGTAATCCCAAGTCTGCAACCACGAACAGAGTTCATCTCAGTACCAGATTCCATTGCAATGCAGCGCCTGCGTGAACTTTGGGAAAGGTGAATGAGCTCATCCTAGGCCGTCATAAATGCAAGGGGAGGATGTCAGTAGTCTCCCGTAGCCATCATTAGTTCCAGAAATATGGCTCTGAGACTGTCGTTTCCTCCGGGCAATTACCCATCGATATGAAACACTTTTATTGGTTCTTACTTTTGAAGTGTGGATTCACTCATTCTGTAACTTTACTTTCGTTGCCAGATGCTTGGGCTAGTGTAGCAGGGATAGCTAAACTTTACAAGAGTCTGTTCTTTTTTACTTTGTCATTTTATAATTGTATCTATTAAGGAGGATACAGGGCTTTGGCCACCAATGAACTTAGCCAGGAAGAAATGTGTGTTATGTGAATAAACTTTTATGCAGAAACCGAACAGAGAACAGTCTTTCTACTGAACTTGAAAGCCACGTCACAGCTGAGTCGGGCCTTCCCAATGTCTAACAGCAGCTTACCTTCTGATGAATGGGCAGACTTTTGGAATTTACTATTCCAGTATGAAATAAGGTTATCATCCCCTCCCCCCGCTCCCCGTAGTTTCAGAAATTATGGTAAAGTTTTTAAAGTACTACTTAGAAGGCTTGGATTTTTTTTTTACCATCTTATTAATTTCTTAGGTTAGCATACAAAACAGTGGACTTTCTTAGGCTCACTCATACATACATGTCATTGGACTGTATCTCTGTACCCCAGCGCCCTTTGGCACCCTTTCTCATTCTCTGCCCTTTTTTACTGGTCCTGTTTTCCCACCTAAATAGTCACATCTTCAGCTCTCACACCAAGAGGGCTCCTCTGTACGCTCTGTCTGCCCCTCTCCCCACTCTGGCCTTCTTCCTTGCCTCACGTGTTCCTCTCTCTACTATCATCATGCATAAACTTCAACCTAGATTCTGCATGTGAGAGGAAATGTGTGGTGTTTGTCTTTCTGAGTGTGGCTTCTTTTGTTTTCCATGATGAACTCTGGTTTCACCCATCTCCCTGGAAACATCATGACTTCATCATTATTTTCATCTGAAAAACATTCTCATTGTACATTCAACACATTTATTTAAAGATTCATCCATTGTTGGACAGCTGGGGTGTCTCTGTTCCTTATTATTTTAAAGAGTACAGGAACAAACATTCATATGCAGATAATTCTGTGGTGTGTACACCCAGGGCTCTTTAGGTACACACTTGAGTGTGACAGAGTGGGTGTAATAAAAAGCTGAATGGCCAATAGCTAGGCAGGAGGTATAGGCAGGACTTCCAGGGACAGAGAGGACTCTGGGAAGAAGAAGGGTAGAGTATCAGCCAGACAGAGAGGAAACAGGTGATGAAAAGTGAAAGAGAGGTTAACACCCTTTAGCAGAATATAGGTTAATATGAATGGGTTAATGTAAGTTATAAGAGCTAGCTGAGACAAGCCTAAGCTAAAGGCCAAGCTTTCATAATTAATAGGAAGTCTCCAGGTTGTTATTTGGGGCTGGCGGCAGAAAAGAAAGTCCATTATGGAAGACTTTTTTTTGAGTAACATGTTTTATTACCTCTTTCTTCCTCCAGAAGTTCCTACAGTTTGCCGGTTAGAACTCAAAACCTACCCATGTGATAAGCCCAATGTGCAGTACTTCTTCAATCTGAATACCATGACATGTGAAACCCTTAAGCCTGGTCTGTGTAGCACGACTATGAATGTATTCCCTGATGAAGATACTTGTAAAGACTTCTGTGAACCAAGGAAACGTGAGTACTTTAATTGTGGTGTTTCTATTTTAAGTTTTTTTATTAAGATTTTCAGGGAAAATAAATAATTTGATCCGAAATTAGCATGATTTACATGCCAGGGATTGCACAATTATGTGATATTGTGTGTGTGCATCTGTGTGTGCCTTTGTGTGTTTCTCAAGAATAAAACCTAAACTGTGTTGGTGGTCAAAATACTGCCCTGTAGGAAGCATTATGTCCTTATTTTTCCACGTGTGGGTATAAACTGAAGGTTAATAACAATGTGCAAAATTCTCAAGGCTGGACCATGACAAAGCCATTAACAAAATGTTGCTACTTTTTCTCTCGGAGAACACCAATTGAACATCTCTAATTAGAAAATCTGAAATGTGAAAAACTCAAAAATCAGGAACTTTTGAGCATTGACCTTTCCTCACAAATGGAAATTTCCATACTTGACCTCAGCTGATGAGTGACAGTGAAAAAACAGGCCCACTAATGTTACATTAAGTTGTCTTCACTTCATGGGAGGTGGGTGTGTAACACAATCAATCAACTTCTTATTTAGAACTGCATCCCAACACCCCATCTGCAAGGTATCTCATTATGCACATGCAGATGTTTCAAAATTTGAAACCTCTGAAATATGAAACACTTCTGGTCCCATGTAGTTTTCAGAGAAGAGATAGTCATACTGTATTATCTGTGTCTTCAATTTATTCACAAAAATGAGAGGAATATCTCTAAAGGATAGGAGGGGAGAGACAGAGCTGGACATAGGGCTTTTTTCTCGTATTTTCATGTATATATCTATGTATGAAAGAGGGAGCTGGGCCCCTTTGAGAGAAGTGAATAGAGTGTATTAGTGATGGCAGGTGGGGAATATATTGGGAATGTAAGCACAGTGATACATGAAAATGCCATGATGGAACCCATTTTTATACCGACTAAAGAAATTGATAAAAAAATACATATATAGCATACACTAATAAATGCCAAGACATCAGAAATGTATGGAAGTAGTTTTATGTTTGAGACAGTGAACTATAGAGGGTTGAGACTTTGGCTAAACATCTGTATGCTTTGGTAATTACAAATTATATCACAGAGTTCTCTCCTTCTTTCCTTTCCCTATTTCTTCAGCCATTTCCTCCAAGTGTAGCAGAAACACACAGATCTTAAACCGTTAAATCCTGAAGTCTCCTTTGGCAGATTTTGGTAGACCTCTGTTGGTGTATGGTGTCGAAAATACATTATTAACTAGTGAATGTCTGTAAATGTTCCAGTGCTTGATACTAGCCCAAGAAAGTTTGTCAAAGTATGCCATATACTGTCCTTTGAAACATAGCCCATTTTTAGAATGTCAAGTTGGAGGCTTAATTTCTTTTTACATATAAAAGGTAAAAGACACAGAAGGAACTATTTTAGCTTATGAAGTTGAGAAGGGTGGACATGGGAGGCATTGCCTGGGGGATGTGATGCAAACATAATGCATATATGTAAATGTCAACTGTTTAACTTAATAAAAAAACAGAATGATAAAATGAAGCAGGTAACTTCCCTGTGATTTGAGACACACCTTTTTTGAATGGTTGAGTATTTTGGATTCAGAATGAGGCCTGTGTGGCATTTCTTCAGGTACTCCCCAACCATCACCTTCTCTTAGTTTGGTATTACAGAATTTCTCACTTGTTTTTCTTTTCCATAAAGTTCCATCATTTTGCTCCAGTCCAAAAGATGAAGGCCTGTGTTCTGCCAACGTGACACGCTATTATTTTAATTCAAGAAGCAAAGCCTGTGAGACCTTTACCTACACTGGCTGCGGTGGGAATGAAAATAACTTTTATTACCTGGATGATTGTGACCGTGCTTGCATTAAAGGTAGCAAAACTTTTCCTATTCAGTCATCATGCAAAGATAATGAATAATTCAAAAGGAAAATTGTATTTTGTATATCCACTTTGCTAGTGCCACATGGTCACTTTGAGACTAACCCTCCAAAAACAGTGCTTGTCAGAGGCATATACTGGCTAGCTGTGGCAGTCAGTAGTCAGTTTTCCTAGTTTCAAACAGACCATTAGCAACTGAAATCCTGATGAGCTGAACTGACTTTATAATCAGAATAGATGAAATGAGGCGAGATCATGAGTATTCCGGAAAAGCTGATTTAAAGTGAGTGCCAGACTAAAGCCATATAACATTAATTGCTATTTTGTTGTCTTTAGAGCCAAAGAAGTCAAAGAAAAGGAAGACAGGAAGTGGTTTCAGAATCAGAAGAAAGCCCAGACGTTGGAAGCCACATTTTTAAGCATTTCTTTAAACTTGAGGAAACAAATCATTAGTAATTTACTCATCTGATTTTACTGATATGTTACTTTTTTACCTGTGTATTTTTATTCATAACAGGCCCAGGCCGCTTTTCAAATGTGAAACTCTGACTTTAAATTTCCTGTTCAGATGTTTAAGTGACTGAACCCTTCAGTCATCAGATGTGAATGTGAACATGACTCTCCCAAATTCTCGGGCTGGTTAGTCCCTACTTTCAGAGGACAGTGGTTACTAAAGTGTCATAGGACAATTTATTTGTGCATTTTAACATTGATGAGCATCAACAGGAATGGTGAAGCCATTTCACTATGGACTTATAAGTTTGCATTGTCATTTAGGCTCCTGGAGACAAGTTGCTGGTTTATGAATGAACATGTTAAACAATCACCCCAGTGGCATTACTTATACCTTGCCAAATGTGCTTACATCCCTGTCTTGTTGGATTGCAGGATGGTTAGGAGGGCAGTTATTTCAAACTTATAATTGTTATTGGATGAATTTTAAATGTGGGTGAATTCATGAAAACAAAAACATTTTCCTAGAAAAAAATCATTATGCATGTAATTATATGTCTCTGTATTTTTCCATATCTGACAAGCTAGCTATCTTCTTTGACAATATGTGTTGCATTATTTCCTCAGACAAAATGTTTTGGAGAACAATGACATTACTATATATTTTGTACATGTAAGATGCATCCTGCATCAAATGCATGTATGATTTGGTCACTTGCATTTCACAAATAAATTATTTTTAAAAGTAGTTATTAAAAGAAGGTAGTGTTTTTCTTTCTTAGTAAAAGAAAAATTAGGAAAAATTGTATTATGCCTTTTTAGTAAATTTAACATTTAAAAGTAACTCTTTAGCAAAATTACAAGTATATTCACTCTGCCTGAGAAGGTACTTATCTGAAAACCTATCACAGTTATTTTGAAAACAAGGGTGTGCTAGAGAACATTGATCGGTGCAGAAATCTGGAAATAAACTAGAGGTATGAATGGGACTGGCTGGAAAAGTGACATGAGGGGAATGAGCAGAGTGTCTGTGCGTGTTCATAATCAGACCCAAGGACACAGAGAGGAAACAGACTAGCCAATAAAAATAAACGAGCACATTCTGAGACATTATGGGAGATATTGATATATATAAATTATTATAAAGGATGGAGGCAACAGAGAGTTAATGGATATGAGACAAATTTTAGGTAAGTGATCCCTCTTCTGTAGTTTTGACTTTGGAACATGTTCTATTTTATGAAAATTTAAATAAGCTAAAGGAAAGAAATTAGGCACTTTTTGAACACTGAAAAAAATGTAGCAGAGAATCCAAGCAACTATTGAACAGTGAAATAAGCACAAAAAAGATATAGTTTTAGTTTTGGTGGCTTTTAGAACCAGTATGTGACCACAAATCTTTGGCAATATATAACCTAAGGATCTAAACATTCTAAAGAAATCAAAGAAAGTACTGAAAAGTTCTCTGACTGTGATTAATTATTGCTAAACTGCTATTACTATTCTGAACCTAAATGTATAGGATACTTTATGGTACTATATATTCAATAAAATTGGAAACTTCTTTAGAGTTGAGATTTTTAAAGAGAAAAATATGTAGAAGAATACAGAATACAAAAGGGGAAACTTTTTTCTTTTATTCTTTCATATATTATATCCCAACCACAGTTTCCTCTCCTTCCACTCTTCCCAACCCCCTCCCCTCTTCCCCAGATCCACTACTCCTGCATTTCTCTTCAGAAAAGGAGCAGGCCTCCCAGGGATGTCAACCAAACACGGCATACCAAGTTACAATAAGACTTGGCACAAACCCTCATATCAAGGCTGGATAAGGCAACCCAGAGCAAGGAAAAGGGTCCCAAGAGTGGGCAAAAGAGTCAGAGATATTCCTACTCTTACTTTTAGGGGCCCCACAAGAATACCCAGCTGCACAACCATAACATATATGCAGAGGACCTAGCTCAGACCCACACATGGTCCACGATTGTTGCTTCAGTCTCTGTGATCTTCTGTGAACCTTGTTTAGTTGATTCTGTGGGCCGCATTCTCCTGGTGTCCTTAAACCTTATGGCTCCTGAAATCCTATTCCCTTCTTCTATGGGGTTCTCTGAGTTCCACCTAGCATTGGGCTATGGGTCTCTGCATCTGCTCCCATTAGTTGCTGGATGACATGTCTCTGATGATAATTGGGCTAGGTACCAATCCTATGAGTATAGCAGAATATCACTGGAAATCATTAGAATCATTTCATTGACCTATTCAGCCTGATACCTGGTAATCCAGGCAGTGTCAGAAGTAGGCTCACTCTTGTGGCTTGGAGCAGTTATTGGTTGGCCACTCCCACAATCTCTGAGATATCTTTACCCTAGCACATCTTGGAGGCAGAAGAGATTCTAGGTTAATGATTTTATGACTGGGTTGGTGTTCATGTCCCATTGCTGAAAGACTTGCCTGGTGATAGAAGAAGGCTGGTTCAGGCTCTTTATTCTGCATTAGTAAGCGTCTTTCCCATGATCACTTTTGAAGACGGCAGGGAATTTCCACTGCACTAGTGCCCCACAATTCCATTTGGCTTTCCCAGGACTTGCTCCCTCCATACCTCCCTCCACTCCCACCTAATTCCTCCTGTTCCCATACCCACCTGCCCCCAAGTTTGAATTAGAAATATTATTATGAACACAGACTCCATGATTTTTAAGATACATCTTTCACTAGAAGTCCTTAAAACAGTGGCAAGTGACAAGTAGCACTAAGTACACTTACTCCTCACATCTTGTTCTCCCAATATTGTACTTTATTAAAGAGAATTAGCACTCTTAGGAAAATTCCCCAGGTCCAAGTCTGATACAAGAACTATCAGAGGAACATTAGCCACATTATTATTAATTTCAAAAGGAATCAAAAGCTGATGAATTATGTTAGAAATACAGGAGAGTAACATTAAGTAGCTCACACTGACATAAAAGGCAATCTGAGCATCAAAGCAAATAAGAACCTCAGTACATAAACACATATAAATGTATAGGAACCTGCACATCTATAAAACACATGCACTTGTGCACCTGTACAAATGTGCACATATAGTTACACACACACACACACACACACACACACACACACACACACACACACACATGAGCCCTCTAACCAAGACACTTGACTTTGTGACAATTTCTATATGTAAGGATACCTTAGAAGTAGATAAGCAAGTTCTCAGAAGCCATGGAAAGTGTTCAACCAAATCTGGTGTTGTATGAAACACACTGATTTCACCAGTCAGTCACATTTTTTTAAAAAAGGTCAAGGAAATACAGCCATACCTTATCATCAAGCCTGTGTTTGTAATTCTACAATGGTTATAGAGAATGGAGATAACAAAGAAATCATTCATGTTTTGGGGTTGTAGACTGAGTAATACAGAGCCCTTAGGAATTCTGGGAGCTCGTAGATTCTCAATAGGGAACCTATTGCATTTGCTGTCATTACTATAGCCAAAGTCCTTAGGTGATCATGGGCCCAACTCAGTTTGTGTTCACACATCTGCTCTGCATTGCTCAGATAAAACTTTCACACACAGCCATTCACACATGGAGGCTCAGGCTTCTGTCATTTGGTTAGAAACATGTCAAGCATAACCATTATTTGACAATTAAACACTAAAAATAAAGTAATTTTAAATTAAAAAAGTAAAGTTAAAGCAGTCACGGCATATCCCCCAGACCAAAGGAAACTCCTTCTTAGCATTTACTGTCAGCCTGAGAAAACCTCCCTGTTGTGTTTTCACCAGAGTGATGAAAACAACTGTCTCCTCCTGTAACACAACACATGCACACACACACCACACACACACACACACACACACACACACTCATATACTACCCAGGTGCACAAAAACATAATGTGTTTATTTAAAGTATTCCATGTTATGTATGACTTGTATCTTCTTTATCACAATCATTGTAACCACCATGGAAACTGACACAGGGACTTCAAATTCCCCGTGCTATGCTATCTCCAAGCACCCATCATATCTCCAAGCCTTGTCGACCATTCACTAATGACCTTATTCAGCAAGGGACTATGCTTTCCTTGTCTGCTCTTGGGCTGTAGAAATCCCCGAGACCTGCAACTGGGAATAAACCTCCAGGATGACAATGGAGAGCAGATCTAAAACAAAATCACCTGAACCATGTCTGTTGATTCTCTTTCAGCCTCGTGTCCTCCATTATGGTAGCAAGAACTGATCTTTACAAGCTTGCACTTCTATGGAGATGTGTCTTTCTTTTAAAAATAAAATAAAATAAAAGTGCCAAGTTTCACTTTTAGGAGTATTTGTGTATTAGGGTATGTGAGAGTACATGGAGATAAGCAAACATGAGAATCAGAATCATTCAGAGTAATTTCTTTTCCCTACAGTCCCTTGCAATTATCTATCAAGTATATGTATTTAAGTTTGTTATGACCATTCTTCTCTTACACTAGGAAGATCAAAACAATCTGATTACCTTCCTGATGAGGCCTGCTCTGTATCCAATTATCCACACTAGTGCCAAGGCACTTCACAGAAAAAAAAAAAAAAATCTGATCAGGCTATTCATTTGTTAAGACTCTGTAATGTTTTCTATATATTAAATTGTGTGAGTGTTTGTGTATGGGTATGTGTGTGTATTGTACATATAAGTTCATATGAGTATTTAGATGTGTGTACGCAAGTGTATATGTAGGGCAGAGGTTGACATCACAGTTCTTTCCTGATTATTTTCCACTTTACTTTTCGAGAGAGGATTTTTTGTTTTTTTACTGAGGTGCATCAATTTGTATCGGCTGGATGGCCAATAAGCTCTAGAGATCCACCTGTCTCAGCACATACACACACACACACACACACACACACACACACACACACACACACACATTCTGGTTTACAGATGTGTGCTACTTCACACAGCTTTAGCATGGGTTCTGGGGATCTGAATTTATGTCTTTATGTTTGCAAAGCAGGCACATTTCCCACAAGCCATCTCGCCAGCCCCATTCTCCTATTAAATCTTTACACTAGTCTCCAAGTCATTACTGTGTTGCTTATGAGTAGATTGTCCTGTATCCTAGACACAAATTTCTCTCAGTTCTGGTATCACCTCCAACCATAATTCAGTAGCACTAAATTATCTGAAAAAAAATAAAAGCATGCCACAGAGCTTAGGGGTTTTTTTTGTTTTGTTTTTTGTTTTTTATTTTTTTGTTTTTGTTTTTTTTTACATATAGAATGTAGTTCTCAAATTTTATGTATGATTATATGCTGCGTATCCAGGGGTTCAATAAAGGAGGCTTGAGATGGCATTTATAGATGTTCATCAGTCCTGGACAGTTAGCTCAGTGTGTTACATAATGATGCCAATCACAATACAGTGGTAAATGATAGCTCTGAAAGGTTAGGATGCAGACTCAGAAAAACTTTGAGAAACACTCTTTCGTGTTTTATTCTACATTTTGTCTTCAAAGAGTTATATTTCCTTCATATATTCAACTCATAAACTGACTCTTCTCTGAATTGTCAAAATACTTCTAGACCTCTTCAAACAGGTTTAATCATTGATCCTAAGTATTGGTTAGCAGTGCAAATTCCTAGTTACACTAGTACTGCCTTGAATTATTTTCCTAACAGTTCTATTAAGAAATATGACATGCAAATTTATAAAGTGTTCCATATTTTTTCATGAAGTTTGAGAATGTTTTCTTATCTCATGTTATTATCCAGCACCAGTCCCTCCTGGCCAGTATCAGAGCTGATGGAAAAATCCCAGAACAATCAGCTGCACACCTGAAAGAGATTGTCACAAACTTCTTGGCTAGGTTGAACCACAAAACCCTGTGGATCTATGTTAGACACAGCTTTGGTTTTCTTGTTTATTCTGGTAAAATCAGATCCATTTGTAGAGGATTACTCTTGTACTACTGATGTACACAAATCACACAAGTAAAAGTTCCATGTTGTGTGCTTAAAATTGAAATATGTTTTTCATACAAAATTAATGTTTACTTTAGTTTTCAGATATAGTATCATAGTCCCTGTATAGTATATAGAAAATAAGAGGTAAAGATAAAAATGAAGCATTACACATTTTCACCAAGTGATTAATAAGCACATTTATGGTTTTTTGAGGTACAAATCACTAGGTGAAGAGTTCCTTGACTTTGTCAGTGTGGACTAATAAATTACATTGGTTTGTTCCCAACTACAATTGTTAAAAAATGTCAACTATTATGGATATGAGAAAAATGAATCACTTTCTTATGAGAAAATGTCTTTTTAATCTGTTTTAATTGATGTTTCCAAAATCATTATAGATGTTAAACTTGTTTCTGTGTACATTTAAGGTCTACAGCATAATGTTTTAATATAGCTATTCTTAAATAATTACCATAGACAATCAACTTACCATATCCATCATTTTCCATGGTTAACTTTTTTTCTGGCGAGAGCTTCCAAAATCAGTTTTCTTAGCCAATTTTCAATGCACAGTGCTATTATTACCTGTAGTCCTTTGGCTCTATATTCGATTCCTAGGCTTGTTTATCCCACCTAACTGCGAGTTAGCACCCTCTGCTTAATGTCTTTCCAGCTCCTCTCCCTCATCCCTGGTAATCACTATTTGAACTCTATTATGCATATGTGCCAGTTGACAATGTAAGTGTGATCCTGTAGTATTTTTCTTTCTGTCTCTCTCTCACTTATGTTCTCTAAGACCATCCATGCTGTTGCAAATGGCAGTATCTTCATTTTCAGAGGTGACTATTTTGCTAGAGAGATAGGTAGACAGACAGACAGACATATATTCACAGTTTCATCACTCATCATTTAGTGGACATTTGTATTGTTTTCATGATTGGCTATTGTGCACAATCCTGAAGTGAGCAGGAGCTCTAGCTGTGTTTGTAGATATTCTGGTCATTTCCTCTGAGAACATGTCAAAAGAAGGATTGCTAGCATTTATATTTTCAACTTTTTTGAAGAGCCTCCATCCTGTTCTCTGTAATGATTTCACCAACAAACATTTCCAAGGTGTGTTAGAGTTTCCTTTTCTTTGCCCCTTTGCTGAACTTGCCATTTCTGGACTCTTAGGTAATAGCTAAGAGATGGGAATGTGGCAATGTTTCATTGTGGTTTTGATTGTTCTGTGCTCCTTGAAAAGTCATCCGGAACATTTTTTTCATTTTACTGTTGACTGTTTTATAGCTTCTTTGGGGAAACATTTGTCCATGGTTTTTGCCTATTTTAGTTTTGCTATGGAGTTATATATTCTCCCATGTGGTTTGGATACTAGCCCATAGCAGTTTCCTCCCAACTCACAGGATGCCTTTTTGTTCCTTCATTGTTTCCTTTGCTGTGCATAAATGTTTTAGTTTGCTCTTGTCCTAATCATTTTTTTTTTTTTTACTTTTACTGATTGAGCTTTTGGGGTGATATCTGAGAAATTATTTTATTTCTAAGGCCGACTCCAGAGAGATCACCCACCCGCTGTGTTTCTCCTTAGAATTTTATAGCTTTGTGTGGGGGTGTATGTATATATGTATGTGTAAACGTGTATGGTACATATGTGTGCTCATATGTGTGTGTGTGTGTGTGTGTGTGTGTGTGTGTATAACTTCTATATCATTTTATTTGTGTTTATCAGCAGACTCACATAAGATAAGGTGTGTGTGTGTGTGTATTTGTGGTGTGTGTGTGTACTTGTGGTGTGTGTGTGTGTGTGTATTTGTGGTGTGTGTGTGTATTTGTGGTGTGTGTGTGTGTATTTGTGGTGTGTGTGTGTGTGTATTTGTGGTGTGTGTGTGTGGTGTGTGTGTGTATTTTTGGTGTGTGTATGTGTGTGTGTGTTTGTGGTGTGTGTGTGTGTGTTTGTGTGTGTTTGTGTGTGTGTGTGTGTGTGTGTGTATAACTTCTATACCATTTCATTTGTCATTACCAACAGATCATGTAGGATAACTCATAGTTGTAGCAGTCTATTTTACACTGATAAATGTTGTAAGCACTCTCTGCTCCTTAACCTCTTCTCTCCTCACACTGCAGTCACTGAAGTCATGATTTACAATGACTTTTGTAACATATTCATTAACATGATTTAGTCATAGTTATTTTTCATACTTTTGTCTTTGACTTTTATAGAAGAATGACTATTGACTTACCTACCAGTTGTGGTAATAATTATTTCATATATACATATATAATTATTTCATATATATACATACATTTATCTTTAAATACATGTGCAGAATCAATCAAAGTGATAGATTGTATTGAATAAATGAATGATAACACTGCATGGTCATTTGAATAGATGCACAAAGAGTATTTACAAAAATCAATAGCCTGACATGAAAATTTTCAACCAGTAGTTACCAAAGGAAAATTTTTCAGTGTAACAAAATTCATTTATGTAAAGCTCACAGAAAATATCATATCACAAGAAGAAAACAGACAGCTTTTCCTCTATGAACTGGTACAAAGGAAGAATTTTTAGTTTTTCTTTTTTTATGTGATTTGAAGTTTTAAAATTCTTACTCAGAAATCATTCAAATAAAAAGAGGATAGTTTTAGCCATGCTTTCAGATGTCAGGAACTTATATTTATGCTACACTAGAGTTGCCAAAAATACTATTAGAATTTAAGTTTCAGTAAAGTACAAAGATACAAATTCAACAGATAGAAACCAACGACATTTCTTTATAACAGTAAAAGTAAAACAGTTAAAGATTATATGATTTGTAATCACTAAAACTGTAGAAATATACATAAAGCCCTCTAATATACCTATTTGAGTATGGTTCTTGTTTATAATGTTGAGCTTGTTTTTTATTTAGATTATTAATTTTGCACTTGTAAGTAGTATGGTTAACTGTATTCAGGGCAAATGATAATTTCTAAAATCTCTTTGTTTGCTATTTTCTTATTAAATTATGCAAGTTTTAAAAAAGATTACTTCTAAGTTGCAGCATCTATTAAGATTTTCTTTGTACCTCAAAGGAAAAAAATCACTTTTCAGCTGTTATTATGAAGGAAGGATATTAGCTTCATGGTGTATTACATTTTCTATGCTTTAAAGAAATGTTTTCACTAGTGAAGCAAACGTGCCTTGCTCTCTTTTTGTAAGAGCAGTTTGGTATAGGAGGATATGTGACTCTCTGTTCGTTCTGAAGTCTCTTGGATTTTCCTTGATCAGTAACAGCGAATGGCCCTTTGGAGGGACTGACTCACTAGGTTTCTTAGCTCAAGTGTGCTCTCATTATTGGTACATAGAAGTGATGTCTTGAAGGAATGGTAACTTTAGAAATTGGTGTGTTGTCTACTGTAATTGTTCTTTTATTTCCTTTCCTTCTTTCTGTTCACTACTAAGGCTTCAAGGGATGTTTACTTCTTCCAGGTAATTCCCCTTACCATTCTCAGCAACACTTCCCCAAGGCTGCTACTTCTGACCTTGGAATGTCCCAGCCTCTCCCTTCCTCTAGTTCCTCAATAGCTGCCATTCTGATTCACCAGACCTAAGACTTCACAGTAAAACCATCTTTACCTTGAAAAGAGTATGGTCGTTTGTGCTTCAACAACTCCCTTTCACACAAACTCAATTTTATTCTCCCGTTAAATGTGAATTGAGGTTTATGGTTTTTCTTTTCTCAATTTTCATCTAAATTTGAGTTACAAGTAGTTTCATTAGATCTCATTATGGATCTTGATAATCTGGTAAGAACACGAAGAGATTATTACTTATGCATGTACTGACTATTACCCTAGGGAAGATGGGTGTCTCAAACAATTTGTTAAAATTAAAGTAATCTTTAAAGTTTTAAAGACTGTTCATGGATCAATTTTCTTTTTATCTTTTTTTTAGCTTAATCTGATTTTTATATTCATACCTCTGAATGCATACAGAATAGAAAATGTATATTCACATGGCCTTCAAAGACCAAGGTCCTTAGCCCTTGCATGTGTTTGTAACCTTAGCTTAGCTAGCATTTGATGCTAATAGATGCTTTAGCAAAGTCACAAATTGATATGACCCTGGTAGAGGGTCCTATAGCAGAGCCCAGCTGCTCCCCTCTGAGTCTGAAATGGATGTTAATCTTACATTAATCTTACATCATTTGCTTAGCAGGCTCTTTTCATGTTTGATACTGAAGAGGTCTGCCGTCTGTTCTTAACCACCCTATCTTGGGAATTTTTCATCTAAATCACAGCATTATAATTATCCCAGCAAATTCATATTATACAATGTTTTTTTGAGTTAATCTTATAGGATAACTTTATTTACATTTATTTGCACAGAGAGGTACCTCATTCATAATTTTTAATTTCAAGAATATATTCCTAGCCCTTTATTTCTTGAGCTTATTAGAGGTAGGTGAAGGCTGGTATATCACCAGCTTAATTCCTGAAACCAGATGTGTTTCAAATAGTTTACATTTTAGATGATTTATATACCAATTTATATATTTTTAATAAACTACCATCTATGAGAAATATAATTTTCTAACACAGATTTTATGTGTAAATGTTATTTCTTAGAATTAATAATCAAGGCTTGTCTAACCCTAAACATAAATCACTTTGTTCTTTAAAATCAGAACATTTCAAAATTTATTGTCAGTGATGCCAAGAGGTATTAAAACAAACGTCTAATTCCCAGAGTCCAGGTATTTGTCCTTCTTAAGAAGGAGACTACTCACGGGTGTTATTCTTAATTTTCTTTTCCAAGAACTTAGAAACGTTCTGTGATAATGTCTTCCTTCTCTGTCAAGGAAATTTTTAAGTATTTGAGGACAATTATTCTTCAGATTAATTTTAGAATGAATTTATCAAGTAAAAAATATACCATTCCATTGGTTAGGTTTTCATAATGCTTACATCTTCATCTGAAATGTTATCATTGGAGTGTATGAAGTCTGTGACTAAACAGTATGAAGAATGCAGGTAAGGTCGGTGCCGATTCATTCATTTTATCAAAGTGTGCTCTGCTCTGATATTGTTCTAGATTTTGTCATTGAGACTGATGGAAAGGTAAATAGCACCCTCTGAGAGTTTCTCCACTCCCCTCAGATAGCACCAGATTGCTGTGAAGCTAGGGGACTTTTTAGTAACAAATGACAACTCTACATAATAAAAATCAGAGTCAGGATGGGGCCTCTTCTCTCTGTCTCTGGTCCTGCTTCACCTTTAATGTAGAGGATGCATGCTGAGCAGCATCTCCTTGGTCACTTACAACTCTCTATGTATTATGGGGCTGTTGTGCTCAGACACTAGTACAGATCAACTGTCTTTCAATGGGACATAGGTCCACATAGAACACATGACTTGAGTCTTGTGCTGGAGGTAGGATATGTGTGTCATTCAGGTACAGCTAGCTGTCTTTATAGCCCAACCATGACCAGTTTCTTCAGAGAGGATTCTTGGAGGTCTAGCTTAAAGGAGCCAGGTTTCCTTTAATCACAGCACACATTGTGTTTGCTCTTTCCCAGTGTTAGCGGTCTTCTGCAAGCCAGCTCTTATGGAACACCCCATAGGAATAAAAGGCTAGATGAACTCTTTCTTTGTGTTGGGCTTAGATCCTATATTCTGAGGATGTACTGTAAATCCATGAATCTCAATCCTCCCCATGGTTTGCAATCTAATTTTGCTTTGTTCAAAGTAAGGTCACTTATACATGAATTTCTAAATGGTCTTATTAATTAAAAAGTTCGGAGCCAGAAATTGGGGTTAAAGCCTGAGAGAGATCAGAGAAATAGGAACAGCCACATCTAAACTCACTTCACCAACTCCGCAGCTTCCAAAAACGAGTCACTTCCTGTCTACCTACGCCTATATGCCTTGCTGTTCTGCCATCTGATTTGCTCTCTCTGTCCAACTACAACACTTCCTCTTCCTGCCCAGCTCTATCACTTCCTGTCTGTCTGACTTCCAGACCTCCATGATTACTTAGGGTTGGAATCTAAGGTGTGTGCAACCACACCTGTCTCTGTTCCCAGTGTAGACTTGAACTCACATACATCCAGACAGATCCTTGCCTGCCAAGTGATAGGATTAAAGGCACATGCTACCATTGCCTGACTTCTATATAGTGACTGGCTTTTTCCTCTGATCTCCAGGAAAGTTTTATTTTATTGGGAGACACAGAAATTTGGGGGACACAATACATCACCACAGTCACTTCACTGTTTGAAGGTTAAAAAAAAATGAGTGAGCTGTGCTGTGGATATCGCTCTGTGTAAATAAAGTTCTGATTGGCCAGTGGCCAGGCAGGAAGTATAGGCAGGACAAGAGAGAAGAGAATTCTGGGAAGTAGAAGGCTGGGGGAGACACTGCCTACCGCCGCCATGAAAAGCAACATGTAAAGACACTGGTAAGCCACAAGCCATGTGGCAAAGTATAGACTAACAGAAATGGGTTAATTTAAGATAGAAGAAGTAGATAACAAGCAGCCTGCCACGGCCATACAGTTTCTAAACAATGTAAGTTTCTGTGTGCTTTCTTGGTTGGGTCTGAGAGACTGTGGGACTGGTGGGTGAGAGAGATTTGTCCTGACTGGGCCAGGCAGGAAAACTCACATACATCCAGACAGATCCTTGCCTGCCAAGTGATAGGATTAAAGGCACATGCTATCATTGCCTGACTTCTATATAGTGACTGGCTTTTTCCTCTGATCTCCAGGAAAGTTTTATTTTATTGGGAGAAACAGAAATTTGGGGGACACAATACATCACCACAGTCACTTCACTGTTTGAAGGTTAAAAAAAAAATTAGTGAGCTGGGTGGTGGTGGTGGTGGTGGTGGTGGTGGTGGTGGTGGTGCATGCCTTTAATCCCATAACTTGGGAGGCAGAGCCAGGTGGGTCTCTGTGAGTTCAAGGGCAGCCTGGTCTACAGAGTGAGATCTAGGACAGGCACCAAAACTACACAGAGAAACCCTGTCTCAAAAAACAAAACAAAACAACAACAACAACAAAAGTGGGTGACACACACATGAGCTTCTCTGTAGAACATGACAGCAAAATCACAGAAAGTATTTCCTGGGAATATGATTATTTACTTAAATGTTTCGTATTGATCTTTTTTTAAAATTTTGTTGTTTCTGTTATTGGTCAGTTTCACAAATCTTACTCCCTTGCTCTCAAACATTAATAAGTAAGAAGGTAAAACTTCTGGTCTAGTTATTTTCTGATAAAAAAAAGTAAGTCTTTCTATTAGTTATAATAATATTTCAGTTGGTTGTTTTTTGGTTTTTTGTTTGTTTGTTTTTTGTTTTTTGTTTTTTTTTTATTTTTTATATTTTTCAAGACAGGATTTCTCTGTGTAACACCTCTGACTGTCCTGGAACTCACTTTGTAGACCAGGCTGACCTCAAACTCACAGAGATCCAACTGCCTCTGCATTGTGAGTGCTGGGATTAAAGACGTATGCCACTACCGCTTGGCAGCTATTTTTTGTTTGTCTGTTTTTAATTTTCAAATAGTGATGTTTCGTCTTGTTATCAATATGAAATTGTTCATTTTCCTTCTTGTTGGATTGGCTAGAATTTCAAGACAAAATGCAAGATATTTAGAGAAGAATACTATTTTTATTTTAGCCTAATTTTTAAGAACATTTTTTTCTATTTTTCATAGTAAAGCAAGTCTATTGAACACAGGCTTGAAGTAAGTATTGTTCATCAGACTAATGCAGTATAGAAATATTTCTAATTTAGTAGAAAATTTGGCCCAAATCAAATATAGGTCATGGATTTAGTTAGAAATATGTTCATAAAAATGATCATATGATATTCTATTTTTACCCTTTAGTATAGAGTATCAAATGGGTAATCAAAAATGAATGTACTTATAAACTCTGAAAGTGTAAAACTTACACAAACTTTAGAATTTTTAATATAGCAGAAGTACTGATCAGTTTTCTGCCATTTTGAGTCAAACTAGGGTCATCTTGGGACAAGAGTGCCTCAACCGAGAAAAAACCCTCTGTCAAATTGGCTAGCAGGGTCAGTGAAATGGTATCAGATTGACCTACAAGATCAATATGATTGATTTAGGAGGGCCCAGCCCTCTGTGGGCCACAAAACCTCAGTGAAGGTGATTCTGGGCATTATAAGAAAGGTAACTATGTAAGCCCAAGGTTCCAAACAGTCAGCTCATGCACTAAGGAAAGGTCCCAGTCCCACTGCCTGGATGCCTCCCAAACAGTTCAAGCTATTCAATTGTCTCACTTATCCAGAGGGCCTGATCCAGCTGGGGGCTCCTCAGGAGGAGGGGACTGGACTTGCCTGTACTGAATCCATCAGGTTTAAATGAATCCCCAGGGGAGTCTTGGCCCTGGAGGAGATGGGAATGGAGGGGAGGGACTGGGGGGAAAGTAGGGTGGGGGCGGGAGGGGGGAGGACAGGGGAACCCATGGCTGATGTGTAAAATTAAAACACAAATATAATAAAAAAAGTAAAAATTAAAAAAAAAGAAAGGTAACTGAATGTGAGCTTGAGGAGGAAGCCAGTGGTCAGCACTCCTCCATGGCCTCTGCTTCAGTATCTTCGGTCAGGTTCAGGACTTGATTTCCTGTTCTGACTGCCTTTCATGATAGATTGTAAACCCTAAGATAAACCATTTACTTCCCATGTTGCTTTTTTCCTGGTCTTTTTTTTTTCTTTAAGATTGATTTATTTTATGTGCATTGGTGTTTTGCCTCTGTGTGTGTCTGTGTGAGGGTGCCAGATTCCCTGGAACTGGAGTTACAGACAATTGTGAGCTGCCATGTGGATGCTGGCAACTGAACCCTGGTCCTCTGGAAGAGGAGTCAGTGCTCTTAACCGCTGAGCCATCTTTCCAGCTCCTTTCCTGGTCTTTATCCCAGCAGCAAGAAGCAAACTAAGACAGTAGTGTATGAGTATATTAACTTTTAAAGAAATTTTCCAGTAACCTGAACTTTTTCTCAATCAAATGTCCTATTTAATTTTGCCACTATTGTGAAGATAGACAAAAATATGCTTCCATATTCCATCTCTTATTCTGATCTGGGATTATATATCATTACTTATTTAAACTTTTCAGCTTTTTAATTAACATATTAGATTTTTTAAAATTTTTTTCTTTATTATTATGTGTATTAAATTTTATACATCAGCCATGGGTTGTCCTGTCCTCCACCCCCCGGACCCCACCCTCACCTTCCCCAAGCCCCTCCCCTCCATTCCCATGTCCTCCAGGATCAAGGCACCCCTGGGGATTCATTTAAACCTGGTGGATTCAGTACAGGCAGGTCCTATCACCTCCTTTCAGACTGAGCAAAGTGTCCTTGTGTAAACCCAAGGTTTCAAACAGCCATCTCATGCACTAAGGACAGGTCCAGGTCCCACTGCCTGGGTGCCTACCAAGCAGATCAAGCTATTCAATTGTCTCACTTATCCAGAGGGCCTGATCCAGCTGGGGGCTCCACAGCCTTTGGTTCATAATTCATGTGCTTCCATTCATTTGGCTATTTGTCCCTGTGCATTTTCCAGTCTTGGATTCAACAATTCACGCTCTTGCAGACCCTCCTCTTTCTCGACAGTTGGACACCTGGAGCTCCACCTGGGGCCTGGCTGAGGATCTCTGCATCCACTTCCATCAGTTATTGGACGAGAATTCCAGCACGACAGTTAGGGTGTTTAGTCATCTGATCACCAGACTAGGTCAGATCAGGCTTTCTCTCGACCACTGCCAGCAGTCTACAGAGGATATATCATTGTGGATTTCTGGGGACCTCTCCAGCACTCTGCCTATTCCTGTTCTCATGTGGTCTTCATTTATCATGGTCTGTTATTCCTCATTCTCCCTTTCTGTTCTTGATCCAGCTGGGATCTCCTGCTCCCCTAAGCTTTCTTTCCCTCAAATCTTGCCCTTCATTACTCTCACTGTCGTCCAGGTTGTTCATGTAGATCTCATCCATTTCGCTGTCATTGGGGGATCCTTGGGTCTTTCCTAGGGTCCCGTTTTCTAGATAACCACCCTGGAGTTGTGTAGCAGTCTAGTCATCTTTGTTTTACATCCAGTATCCTCCTATGAGTGAGTACATACCGTGTTTGTCCTTCTGAGTCTGGGTTACCTCACTCAGGATGATTTTTTCTAGATCCATCTATTTGCCTGCAAACTTCATGATGTCATTGTTTTTCCCTGCTGAGTAGTACTCCATTGTGTATATGTGCCATATTTTCTTTATCCATTCTTCAGTTGAAGGGCAACTAGGTTGTTTCCAGGTTGTGGCTATTTCAAACAAAGCTGATATGAACATAGCTGAGCAAATGCCCTTGTGGTATGATTGAACATTCCTTGGGTATATGCCCAAGAGTGCTATAGCTGGGTCTTGGGGGAGATGGATTCCCAATTTTCTAAGGAAGCTCCATATTGATTTCCAGAGTGGCTGTACAAGCTTGCATTCCCACCACCAGTGGAGGAGAGTTCCCCTTGCTCCACATCATCTCCAGCATAAGCTGTCTTCTGGGTTTTTGATCTTAGCCACTCTGACAGGTGTAAGGTGCTATCTCAGAGTTGTTTTGATTTGCATTTCCCAGATAATTAGGGATGTTGAGCAATTCCTTAAATGTCTTTCAGCCATTTGAACTTCCTCTGTGGAGAATTCTCTGTTTAGTTCTATAGCCCATTTCTTAATTGGACTGTTGGGCATTTTGGTATCTAATTTCTTGAGTTCTTTATATATTCTGGATATCAGCCCTCTGTCAGATGTGGGGTTGGTGAAGACCTTTTCCCATTCTGTAGGCTGTCGCTTTGTCTTGTTGGCCATGTCCTTTGCTCTACAAAAGCTTCTCAGTTTCAATAGGTCCCACTGATTGATTGTTTCTCTCAGTGTCTGTGCTACTGGTATTATATTGAGAAAGTAATCTCTGGTGCCAATGCGTTCAAGAGTACTTCTTACTTTCTCTATTATGAGGTTCAGAGTAGCTGGATTTATGTTGAGGTCTTTGATCCACTTGGATTTAAGTTTTGTGCACGGTGAGAGATATGGATCTATTTGCAGCCTTCTACACATTGACATCCAGTTATGCCAAAAACATTTGTTGAAGATGCTTTCTTTATTCTATTGTACATTTTTGGCTTCTTTGTCAAAAATTATATGTTCATAGGTGTGCAGGTTAATGTCAGGGTCTGCAATTCAATTCCATTGGTCCACATGTCGGTTTTTATGCCAGTACCATGCTGTTTTTATTATAGTAGCTCTATAGTAGAGCTTGAGTTCGGGGATTGTGATGCCTCCAGAGGCTGTTTTATTGTACAGGATTCTTTTGGCTAGCCTGGGTTTTTTGTTTTTCCATATGAAGTTGAGTATTATTCTTTCCAGATCTGTGAAGAATTGTGTTGGTAATTTGATGGGAATTGCATTGAATCTGTAGATTGCTTTTGGTAAGATCACCATTTTTACTATGTTAATCCTGCCTATCCTTGAGCATGGGAGGTCTTTCCATTTTCTGACATCTTCTTCAATTTCTTTTTTCAGGGACTTAAAGTTCTTGTCATATAGGTCCTTTACATGCTTAGTTAGCATAACCCCAAGGTATTTTATATCATTTGTGGCTATTGTAATGGGTGATGTATCTCTGATTTCCTTCTCAGCCTGTTTGTCTACTGTATATAGAAGGGCTACTGGTTTTTTTTTTTGTTTTTGTTTTTGTTTTTTTTGTTTTTGTTTTTTTGTTTTTTGAGTTGATCTTGTATCTTGCTATGTTGCTGAAGGTTTTTATTAGCTGTATCAGTTCCTTGGTTGAATTTTTGGGGTCCCTCAAATATACTATCATGTCATCTGCAAAGAGGGAGAGCTTGACTTCTTCCTTTCCAATTTGTATCCCCTTAATCTCTTTATGTTGTATTATAGCTCTGGCTAGAACTTCAAGTACTATCTTGAATAAGTATGGGGAGATGGGACATCCTTGCCTTGTTCCTGATTTTAGTGGTATTGCTTTGAGTTTCTCTCCATTTAATTTGATGTTGGCTGTTGGCTTGCTGTAGATTGCCTTTATTATGTTTAGGTATGTTCCCTGTATTCCTGATAGCTCCAAGACCTTTATCATGAAGGGGTGTTGGATTTTGTCAAATGTCTTTTCTACATCTACTGAGATGATCATGTGGTTTTTTTCTTTGAGTTTGTTTATATGGTGTATTACATTGACGGACTTTTGTATGTTGAACCACCCTTGCATCCCTGGGATGAAGCCTACTTGATCATGGTGGATAATTGTTTTGATGTGTTCTTGGAGTCTGTTTGCCAGTATTTTATTGAGTATTTTTGCATCAATGTTCATGATGGAGATCAGTCTGTAGTTCTCTTTCTTTGTTGCATCTTTGTTTGGTTTAGGAATCAGGGTAATTGTAGCCTCATAGAAGGAGTTTGGTAATATACCTTCTGCTTCTATTGGGTGGAACAACTTAAAGAGTATTGGCATTAAGTCTTCTTTGAAGATCTGGTAGAATTCTGCACTGAAACCATCTGGTCCTGGGCTTTTTTTGGTTGGGAGATTTTAATGACTGATTCTATTTCCTTAGGGATTATTGGACTATTTAAATGGTTTAACTGGACTTGATTTAACTTAGGTATGTGGTACCTATCCAGAAAATTATCCATTTCTTTTAGATTTTCCAGTTTTGTGGAGTAGAGGTTTTTGAAGTATGACCTGATGATTCTCTGGATTTCCCCATTGTCTGTTGTTATGTCCCCCTTTTCATCTCTTATTTTGTTCATTTGGATGCTCTCTCTCTGTCTTTTGGTTAGTTTGGATAAGGGCTTGTCTATCTTGTTGATCTTCTCAAAGAACTAACTCTTTGTTTCATTAATCCTTTGTATTGTTCTCTTTATTTCTATTTTATTGATTTCAGCTCTCAATTTGATAATTTCAGGCATCTGTTCCTCCTAGGAGACTTTGCTTCTTCCTGTTGAAGAGCTTTCATGTGTGCTGTCAAGTCACTAGCATGAGATTTCTCCAGCTTCTTTATGTGGGCATTTAGTGCTATGAATTTCCCTCTTAGCACTGCTTTCATCGTATCCCATAAGTTTGGGTATGTGGTGTATTCATTTTCATTGATCTCTAGGAAGTCTTTAATTTCTTTCTTTATTCCTTCCTTAACCCATTGGTGATTCCGTTGAGCATTATTTAGTTTCCATGAGATTGTAGGATTTCTGTAGTTTTTCTGTTGTTGAAATCTAACTTTAAACCATGGTCGTCCAATAGAACACATGAGTTTATTCCAATTGTTTTGAATCTGTTGAGATTTGCTTTGTGGCCAAGTATGTGGTCGATTTTAGAGAAGGTTCCATGGGGTGCTGAGAAGAAGGTATATTCTTTTTTGTTTGGGTAGAGTGTTCTGTAGATATTGATTAAGTCCATTTGAGCCATAACATCAGTTAAGTCCATTATGTCTCTGTTAAGTTTCAATTTGGCCTATCTGTCCAGAGGTGAAAGTGGGGTGTTGAAATCTCCTACTATTAATGTGTGGGGTTTTATATGTGATTTAAGCTTTAGTAATGTTTCTTTTTCATATGTGGGTGCCCTTGTGTTTGAGGCATAAATGTTCAGAATTGAAACTTCATCTTGGTGGCTCTTTCCTGATGAGTATGTAATGTCCTTCATCATCTCTTTTGATTGATTTTAGTTTGAAGTCTATTTTGCTGGATATTAGTATGGCTTACCAGCTTGTTTCTTAAGACCATTTGATTGGAAAGTCTTTTCCCAGCCTTTCATTCTTAGGAGGTGTCTATCTTTGAATTTGAGGTGTTTCTTGTATGCAGCAGAAAGATGGGTCCTGTTTTCGTATCCATTCTGTTAGTCTGTGTCTTTTTATAGGTGAATTAAGTCCATTGATATTAAGGGATATTAATGACCAGTGATTGTTTGTTCCTGTTGTTATTTTTATTTTTTGGTGGTAGTGTGTGTGTACTTCTCTTCTTTGGGGTTTACTGCTGTGGTGTTATCTATTATCTGTGTTTTTATGGGTTTATCTGCCTTCCTTAGGTTGGAATTTTCCTTCTAGTGCTTTCTGTAGGGTTGGGTTTGTGGATAAGTATTGTTTAAATCTGGTTTTGTCTTGGAAGGTCTTGTTCACTCCATCTATGATGATTGAAAGTTTTGCTGGGTATATTAGTCTAGGCTGGCATCCATGGTCTCTTAGTGTCTGCATTATATCTGTCCAGGTCCTTCTGGCTTTCAAAGTCTCATTGAGAAATTGGGTGTTATTCTGGTGGGTTTGCCTTTATAATACACTTGGCCTTTTTCCCTTGTTGGCCTTAATATTCTTTCTTTATTCTGTACGTTTAGTTGTTTAATTATTATGTGGTGAGGGGACTTTTTTTGGTGGTCTAGTCTGTTTGGTGTTCTATAGGCTTCTTGTATCTTCATAGGCATTTCCTTCTTTAAGTTGGGAAAGTTTTCTTCTATGATCTTGTTAAATATATTTTCTGTGCCTTTGAGTTGGTATTCTTCTCCTTCCTCTGTCCCTATTATTTGTAGGTTTGGTCTTTTCATGGTTTCCCAAATTTCTTGGACATTTTGGGTCATGACTTTGTTGGTTTTAGTGTTTTCTTTGACTGATATATCTATTTCTTCTACCGTATCTTCAACACCAGAGATCCTCTCTTCCATCTCTTGCTTTCTGTTTGTTATACTTGCCTCTGAAGTTCCTGTTTGTTTACTCAGATTTTCTATTTCCAGCCTTCCTTCTGCTAGTGTCTTCTTCATTTTTTTCTATTTTCCTCTTCAGGTCTTAGACTGTCTCCCTTGCTTTTTCATGATTTTCATTCAAGGATTTATTGTTTTCTTCTGCTTTAATTTCCTTTCCTCTAGTTTTTTATAGCGTTCTTCCCATTTTTTGTTTGCCTGTACCTCTACTTTATTTTTGATTTCTTCTATATAAGGCTCTAGCCTCTTTGTGATGTTACTTATAAGGTTGTTTTCTTCTTCTTCTTCTTCCATTCTGTGATGTTCAGGTCTAGCTGTTGGAGAAGGGCTAGGTTCTGGTGATGCTGTATTGCTCTTTATTTTGTTGTATGTACTTCTGCCTTGACGTCTGCCCATCTCCTCTTGTGTTCGTTCTTGGTCTTATCAGTGTACTTGGTCCAGAGAAAGTTGACAGATTTAGGGCACCTCTCTCTGGTCCAGATGGAAGTTCTGTGCCAGATGGGGGCACTGGTCCAGATGAGAGTGCTGGCCGAATAGGAGCTGGGGGGCTGGATTCTGAGTCTCGGGAAGTCCCTGGGGTCTCCTTATTTTGTCCAGATGGGAGCTCCTCTGGTCCAGATGGGAATTCCAGTGTGGATGGAAGCTGGAGGCTGGTCTTTGAGTCTCAGGAAGTGGCTGGGGTCTCAGGCAAATGGGCGTGGGTGCAGGGTGTGGAGACTGCAGGGTCTGCCTGTAGTCTTGGAAAAGGGGAGCCTTCCCGCAGGGCCTGCAGCCAATTGGCAGGAAACTGGGGCCAATTTCATTAGGTCCTCCTAGAGTGGCCTGTATCCAGTGGTGGGACCCAGGAGCAGCTGCCTCTCTGACTATAACCCAGGCACTCACCTCTGATCCAGATAGGAGTTCCGGGGCAGACGCAACATATTAGATTTTTACAGAAGTTCTCTACCACATACTCTTGCTTTTTAATAGCTCTTTGTTTACTGCAGTTTTTGTATCTGTCATTAGCTGTCATTCTTCAATTTTATGTAGAATTTTAACAAACATATCTTTAAAGAATAGCTTACATTTCATGTTAAAACTTTGTCTACTTTATTAGACTTTTAAATGAACAAATATTCAATTAAATGTGACCTACTGTGTCTTTTTTGCATCTTAATAAATTTGTTAATTTTTTCATTCATGTAAATTATTTTCAGATCCTGATAACTGGGTTTCAGTAACTTTAAATTTCAGTGTCATTATGGTTTTCTGTATTTTTGATGTACTTGTGGATACTTTTGTTAGCCTTTGAAATAATCTGGGATTGGGGATTTAGCTCAGTGGTAGAGTGCTTGCCTAGCAAGCACAAGGCCCTGGGTTAGATCTTCAGCTTCAAAAAAAAAAAAAAAAGGAAAAAGAAAAAGAAACAAGAAAGAAAGAATCTACATTGTGGGTAAGTAATTAAACTAGAATTTTATGCATAATGCCTAAAATAAATTGTGCATGATAACTATTGTTTTCAATAAATTGGTATTTGTTTTATGGGTCATGTTCTGGTGTCATGGTGAACACCTTCCAAATGTGAGTCAGAATTTCTTCTCTCCTTTTGTAGTGCTATCCTTTTATTCTTCTTGAACATCAGGGACCCAATATGCACACTTTTGACATGATTATGTATCTCTGATAAATTCATCATCTTGGTACTGTGTTGTCTTTTGCTCTATTCCAATTTCTTTGTTCTGAAGTCTATTTATCACCAATGAATGCAGCTATTAGTTCTTCTTTAACTTAACTTTGTTCCTATTTTCACCCAGCCTACTCCTTAGACTTGCATTGAGTTTCCTATAAGCAATACATTGGTGGGATTTTTTCTTCTTTAGCCAATATTTGCCCTTTGGTTAGTTTATTTAGATCATTTGTCTATAAGATGCTTATTGACACAACCATATCATCTATTTTCTTGTTCCCCACCCGTTTCTTGTCTTTGGTCCTCTATTTCTCTGTCACTGTCTTCTTGCACTCCATACTTGTTGAAGATGCTTGGGAGGGCATCTCTGCATAGTTTCCAAATTGGTTGCTCTGTGTGTTACCATGTGAATATGTGACTTGTTAGAGTTAACTAATTTCAATATTTTATGATTTCAACTGTGGGGAACTGTCTTCCTATTAGATACTGTTACTTTCTTCATTTTCAAATAGAAATGCTTTGAGTACCAGATGCTATTATAACTCTTGCTTCACTCTTCAAGTATGATTTACAAAAGCCGTAAGAAAGAGTGTAGTCTGTTTTACACACCACTCTTTTTCTGCTGTTCCTCCTCCATTCCTGATACCACTGAATTCTTTTCTTATATCCTTTTTTGATATGAAGTACTTGCTTCAGCCAATCTTAAAGGTAGGAGTGCTGGCAAAAAAAAAAAAAGAAAAAAAAAACCTTTTAATTTTTAAAATCTTAGCTGAAGGGTAATTTCTCTTGATAGAGGAATACAAAAATTGAAAACTATATTCATCAGCACTTAAAATATGTTCCACTTCACATAACCTCTGCGGTTTTAGATGAGAAAAGTTGTCTCACAAACTGATGTCTTTGTGGCAATGTACCTTGCTTCTCTGGCTTCTTTCATGGTCTTTTCTGTTTCTTGAATTATGGTGCTGTTGATTTCTTTGAATCAGTCCTGTTCAGGGTTTACTTATTTTCTGGATTCCATAGCTTTTCTCCAGTTTGGGGAGCTTCCAGTGATCACTTCACCACAAATTCCTCTTAATACCATTTTCTGTCTTTCCTCCTGAGCCTCCAATGATGTAAAATCTGTTTCCTTTGTTATGGGCTGGAATTTCCTAGGTCCTGTTGGCTTTATTGGGTTTTGTTTGGGTTGTATTTTTCAAATTGAATAAATTCTATTAATCTCTCCTTAGTTTATAGATCTGTACTCTATGGCCTCTATTGGCCTATCAAATCCATGTAACAATATATTTGTTTCTACTATTACAATTTTACTAGAAGTTTCTTAGAAGGTATAGAGATGATCTTCCTTCTTTGTATGTAGTGTTGAGTGGGCTGATGTCAGAATGATTTTCATTACATCCCGTGAATTACTGGGGCTCTCTTTATGGCTACATTGGAAGTCGGGAAACAGTGTTCTGACATGGCATTTGTGGCTGGGTGAACTGAATATGAGATACCGTGTTGTGTCATTCATCTAATAATGAGCTACTACATTAACCTGACCTCTCTCATACCACCTATCAAAAGTTTCCTTAGTTGTCTCTAATGCCATTCCATGAGACTCCATTTGTACTTAGTGGAGAGGAGCAATGAGAAAGGGTGTCTATGCCATATTTTCTGAAAGATTAGTCTCCTTCATTTACTCTTGATTTCTCACAGATTGCATTTGACATGACACCTGAAGTAATCAGTTTTCAGGTCACCTGAAACTAGTAGTTTTAGAACTGCTCAGTTCCCCACACCGTGTGTGTGTGTGTGTGTGTGTGTGTGTGTGTGTGTGTGTGTGTGAAAGGCAAGCATGTGTATCTAAGAGGAAACTTTCAGGCCTCCATTCCAGGCTCCCACTGTATTTGAAGCACACTCTCTTCTTATTTTACTACAGCATATGCCAGGCTAACTGACATGCAAGCTTCTGGAATTCCTCTATCTCTGCCTCTCACGTTTGCCAGAAGCTCTGGGGATCACTTACACATACAACCTCATCCAGCTTTACAAGTAATCTAAGGATGCAAACCCAGGGCCTCCTGTTTGCAAACTAGGTGCTTTCATTATTACCCCATTCTGAAAACATTTTTGGTGTTTCTATTTTTTGCTGGATATTTTAAATGCTTAGTATAATTCCTAGCAAACATACAGTAACCAGTAATTATTTTTCAAATAAATAAATAATCAGGAAAAAAACTCACGTTAAAAAAATTTTTATTAAGAATTTTTTAATTTTTTTAACATACCAACCCCAGATCCCCCTCTCCTCCCTCTTCCTGTCCCCAAAGCCTTCCCTCCCCAGGCCATCCCCCATTCCCTCCCCTGAAAAGGTAAGGTATCTCATTTTAAGGGTTCTCACGTGTTTGTGTTATTTCTCTATTTCAGATTTGATTCAATGATTTATTAAAAGGCTCAACAATCACACTTGTATGTGTATAGCAATTGCCTGGTTATACAAATGCTAAAATCATTTTTGCTTGGGAATAAAATAATAGGAGTTAATTATGTCAGATCGAGTTGTTTCTTTTTCATTCACTATAGCTATTAATTTTTTAACTAACCAGTATGGCTTTCGTTTCTTAACTAACCAACATGCCGTGTTTATGTTCTTACCTAGAGACTGCTAACTCCTGGGCCACAGCTACTTGAACAGACAGCTCTTACTAACTGAGAAACTACAAACCAGGCACAACACATCCTTCTTCCAGGGAAGTCAGGAACAAGGAATGCTAAGTTCATACCCTTCATACCCTTCATGTATGGTGGAGAGACACTGGTTTCAATTCTATTGGGTACCAGAATAGAAGTCAAGAGATACAAGTTAGCATGTAAATTTACTTTTTGCCTTTTCATATTAAAGTTTCTCCTAGACCATGAATAGTGGGTGATTACAAATAGACACTGAGATTTTCTATACAAATTGCAAAGCTACATTTATTAGGAGAAAATCAACTGTGTTTCTTCAGAATGATTTCCACATTTTTTTCTTACACCATAAGAAAAGAAGACAGCCATTTTCTTGTGTAATGCCAGTCTAATTAGAGAGTTTTGTATTGCTCAGCACTGACTCATAGTCACTCATATGTAACACACATTTTGTAGATTACCGAAATGTGCATTACTAATAACAAAGCAGCACAATCATGCATAATTTTCTCAGAGTGAAGGCTGTGGGCTCAGTGGGTGCAGATATCACAAGCTAGTTAACTTCTCTCATTGTCAAAGTATACCTGCAACCTGAAGTTGGTAGGGCCCAGGAGGGTGACCGATACAGCAACTTTCCTAAGGAGAAGGAGCAAGAAGGGGATGGACAAGGGACATTGTGAAGCAGAGTGGAGGTTCTATTGTAATAGCAATGGGATAGTATTTTTCAGTGCTTTAGGGCAGTGGATGTCAGTACATTCATGGGAATGGGTGAACATCCTCCTGCTTAATATGGTCTTCAGGAAATAAATGCATCAGGATATTGTTGAAGATATGCTGGTTTAGGACTTGATAGAGAACAAATAAAGACATGTAAGTGAGAATGTATAGGAATTAATTTCCTCAGCTAATTCCTGGGAGAAGGAATGACCTATGTTTCACACAAAGAAAGATAATCCTTTAGAGCTTGAAACACTACTTGGTGGTATGAACATCACAGATGACACTAAATACCCAGTGGCCACAGTAGCCTTTAGGTGTTCAGGCATACTAGTACATTTCAGTGCATAGCAGATGAGTGTATAATAGGAAGTCACCCTCAGCAGGATAGTGAGAGAGAACATATGAATGAACATAGCATCTATCTTGCGGGAATTACGGTGACCAGGATGTGCTTCATTTGCTTGAGGTTGACATTACATGAAGCTTTCCTCTTCATCCAAAGCTTCCTTTGAATGGTACATGGTTCACAACCACTCAGCTGTGGGAGAGGCCACAACCTCACTGTTAGAAAGCAGAAGAGAAAACAGACCAGGGAAGAAACAAACCTATGAAGCATCTCTGGACCAAAAGAAACACATCTGTGCCCCTTGCTCATTGCATGTCTACCCCAGAAGAAAGGTTTATCACATCCACATGGCTGGAGAAAGCAGAGGCTGAGTATCCAACAGATCAAGACAGCCACTCTTCCAATATTTCCCCTGGGAAATGCCCCCCAAGAAAGGTTACTATCAGACTGGATACCTAGAGTTTGGTCTGTCACTAAATGGATGACTGTAGCATTGTGCTACTTCTAGAAAATTCTGAATTGTTTAAAAAGGCTCAAAACAATTCAGTATGTAGAGATGTTGGTGAGATATTTTTTCTACTAACATTACATGAAATAATTTTTCAAACTATTCATGTCTACAAAATTATTCTCTTGCCAGGTGGTGGTGGCACACGCCTTTAATCCCAGCACTCAGGAGGCAGAGCCAGGTGGATCTCTGTGAGTTCGAGGCCAGCCTGGTCTACAGAGCTAGTTCCAGGAAAGGCACAAAGCTACACAGAGAAACCCTGACTGGAAAAACCAAAAAGATTATTCTCTTTTATAGGACTCTACATAGAATTCTGTTAATAATGTTGGTCATATGACTTCATTTTCACTGATGTCCACACTGAGAGACAGCACTTATTACATATTTCATCAGAGGTGTAAATACCCACAGTGCCTGGTTTTATTCATCCTATAGATAGATGTACAGTTACTATCTCACCTTGTAAGAACTGCTCTAGAATTTGTTCATTTCTTTCTTTGCTTTTAGGATTTTTATTAGCATATATTATATCATCAGTCAGAAATGTTCCTTCATTTTCCACACACACATATCTACATCTTTCAACAGAGGCATTGATTATCTGCTGTGTTCCCCCCTCCAGCTTACTTTAACTATTCAATGGTTTCCTGAAGTGGAAACTGTATTTCTTTCACTAAGATGCATGTTAATTTTTTGCCACCACTTAAGTCATTCGTGAGTCTTTAAGTCTTTCTGGCAGCCGTGTTTCACTGTACTTGTAGCTGGCTTTCCTCTGATGGTCAGACTGCGACATTGTCCATGGGTTTAGATCACTGCTGTATTTTTCTTTTTGAGGTATTTACTCAAGTCCACTGTCTGTCTGTGTTTTCTTTCTGCTGCTGAATTAAAGGAGCTTTTGTGTCTTCTGGATGTAAGTTCATTGTGAACACATAAAGTGCAGGCATATTCCCCAGTCCCTGGCAGGACTGTTCATTTCTACGTAGTGTCTTGTGATGAGATAGTCTCATATTAAGTCTAATTTGTCAGATTTTCTTTCTATTTACAAATTAAGAAACCCTTGTATGCTCATTGGTGGGAAAGAGAACTTCATATATATTTTGTTGAGAATTTACAGTTGCTTTTTCTTGATAAGATTTTGGCAAATGGTATTTCCAGAAAACTCATTACATAAAGGATCAAATTTTCTGCTCTGTGGTTTTCTATCTTCTGCACTGCAGATGCAATTATTCGTGTTCATTCTTCATCTTTTAAAATTAACCTTGGTATGGATTTATCACTTTTATAAATATTCACAAAAAATTAAATTTAAAAATATTTACTTAATTTCTTATGAGGATTTGTATATGTGTTTGTTTTTTTTTTGTGTGTGTGTAAATGTATGCATGTATTACATTAATATGAATAGGTTAGCATTGGGTGTCTTCCTCCTTAACTCTCAACCTTATTTTAGAGACTGGGTCTCTCACTGAGCTGTAGCTTAACCCTTAGGCTAGAATGGCTGACAGTAAACTACAGGGATCCTTCTTTCTCTACTTTTCCAACATGGAGGTTACAGATGAATGGGATCTTTATCGTTCTCCTTTTTTTTTTTTTTTTTGCATCACTCACAGATTTTGTTCAGTTGTGCATTCTTGACATTTCCAGTTTCAGAATTAAGTTAACTAAATTTTCTAAGGATACTAGAGTGAAAATTCTGTATGCACACACATACTCATTATAAACACATGGAAGAGGAATGTCTTGGTTGTTGTATGTTTAACTTTTTAGAAATCTATTTCACAAAGGGTTTGCTTCACTTGTCAATCAACTTGGCTGACCATAAGAGTTCTAGTTGTGCACTCCTCACCAACACTTGTCACCATGAGCCTTTCTAGGATTAACCTGTGCATGATCGGGCATAGAGTCTACAGTTTGTATTCTCTTCTGAAGTGTGTTGGGTTTTGTTACAGCTACCGCTGCCTTGGCCGACTTCAGTGTGCCTCTCTGCTTCCTGTATGAAAGACAGCAGTTATAATCTCTGCTTACTTCTATGATAAATCTAGGTAATGTTAGAAGTCTCCCTGCAGTTTCCCCTATACAAACATGGTTAGTTGTCTGAGCTTTAGTCATTTTTTTCTCTTAGATGCTCCCCCATATTTGATTTTCTCCCTTTATTTTCCATACTTCACAGCTGATACAATTTTATCTCATTCCTGTAAGGTCCAATAATATTGTAAGAAAAGCCAAAAGTAGTGCTTTTTGTGTTGACTATGGTTATAGCTGCAGGATAGTTGCTCTGATTGATGCCAGCTTTACCCTACTGCAATAAATTTCCTCCCTTACAACATGCCCATGCCAAAACTTTTGCACTTGAACAGGTTATGTTAAAGTCAGTGTCAAATGACACTGGTTTTCAGTGATACCTATAGATGACTATTAATTTGAATAAGTAAGAGAGAAGTATGTTTAAAAGACAGCCTAGTCTTAGAAAGCATGCATCTAGGACCAGGATGTGCCTAGTCACCAGTCTTCTCAGTGCTGGCAGCTTTATATCTGTGTTTCTATGGATTCAGTCTTTACTGTGGAACCAATGCTGTGTCCTGACCCTTAGGAAAACACCATTTCAGTTAGGGCAAACAGTTTTAAATGATGTTAGCCTCCCATGGGAACTTGATTAGGAGTAGGGGCTTCTCCAGTAGGAGAGGAGCAAAAGGTTAAACAATACAGAAGAATCAGGAGAAGCAGCAAGAAACATTCCAATGTTGAACTAGAGCAGTTTCTGTACATTTCATACATGTTAATTATCCTCTGTTTCCTTGTAAGGTCCTTGACATTGATTTGCATCCTTGAAACTCTAGTTGGGTGATCTAATTGGGAGTATGTGTTCAAAGAAGCAAAAAGGGAAAAGAAGGTACAAGCACCTATCTCAAACACGATGACCTTAGTTTGATCCCTGGAGTCCACATGATAGGAGAAAGGAGGCAAGTAGTTGTCTTCCTAATTCTAAATGCACATACAAAATAAGAAGTAAATAAGTAAATGCATTAAAAAAATTAAGTGACAAAAATGGACAGGCAAAATTTCACTTTCACAAAGTTATTTCTCTCTAGCAAATTGTTATTCTTGATTTTGGGCTTAATACACAGGACTGAATGATCAAGTCTTGGGTCAATGGATCTCCTATTATCCTTGATGTATAAAAAATAATAATTTTTGTTTAACGGCAGTTGTTTTTACTGACAGTGGTTAGTGCATAGTAAAGTCTTTTTTTCTGATATCTCCTTGACATAGTAGCTGCTAGAAAAACAAGGAGGAAGCTGAAATAATAAAGATTTTATACTTAGGTCTCCATAATTTGTGACCTTTCACAACATTATGGTCTATCTTTTCCATACATACCACTATGGTAATTTGTTTCTGTATGTGAATTTGGGGAAAGAGATTGACTAAATGTTTAGTTAGCATATTTTCTTTATCAAATATAACATTTCATTGGCTTTTGAGGGATTTAAGTTGTTTCAGTCCATGATTTCTTAGAAGCAAGTGCCTGAGTTGAAAATTTAGTTAAAATTCTGGTTCTCTCTAGATGAATAATTATATAATCACCAAATATCCTAAACATAAATATATGTCAATCGTCTCTTCTGTAGGGCTGAGTTTGTAAAGCTGTTGACATTTGTCAATAGAAATTTTAAATAACACAGAATTCTATTTTCTCTAAATTTCCCATTCTATACAATATTTCCCCATCATTTCTTCCTCCTATAGACTTGTGTTCTAAAAGGTTTTCTGTATAGCAAACCATATGTGCTAGGGAGTGATTGGTATTGTCTTGAACAAATAAACATAGATGATTTTCTAGGTCTTTGAAGTTGCAGGAAATAACTTAGGAGCACACATGAATTTTGTTGGGTGAGTCAAAGGTGCAGGGGATTCCCAAGGGATACAGTGGGCCAAAGATCTAGAGTGCAAGCCCCTCCTCAACAGCAGCACCCATATCACTAGATGTATGTGTGAGACAAAGTTCAAATGAAGCCAAGTTTAAAGAAAGGGGCATCCCTGACAGGGACAGTCATTTCTCTAGGTATTCAGAAAACTGGACCAATAATTTTGTTGAGTAGCATCTATTTGATATTTAATTTTCTAGTCTTTAAGGAGATAAGGAAGGTAAAAGAAAATCCCAGAGAACAGCAAATAATTATTCTCAACATGGTTATTTTCTCCAGAATTTCTTTTCAATGAAGTGAGTTGATTAAAATTTCATTGATCTAGTGTGAAACCTCTCGTCCTGTCCAGAGACCTTTGGATGGATGTCACTCTGAACAGACACTCCTCTAGTCCTTATAGTTAAAAATATTGTACTTACACTCTATCAGCATTTAATGAAATAATGAAGTTTATAACTTTATGTCTTTGTTCCATTTCTGCACTGTAGCCGAGGGTTTCAAGATTTTTTTTTTTATCACACTCCACATCTGTTGTATGACTTTTCCTGGGAGATATGAAGAAGTATCCATCCACTCCAGACAAGTTCCTGACAACAGAGTAAGGGAAGAGTTCAAAACAAGCTCATCTTAGTGAATGAGTTTATTGGGGTGACTTACAGGAGTCTGGATGAGGAGCTCCTTACAGGAATATAGATAACTTAAAAGCAGCCTCATCAGCATGAAGCCCACCTCAGCATGGGTCACAACTCATGAAAGCTGCATCCCTGCAGCTCCTTGAATGACTTGAAGCTAACTTGGCTGTTCAAACACTCTTAACCTCAGCAAGAGCTCCTCCTTGGGTAACTTTAGTGAGCCCCTTTCTTGTCAGCCAAGCTGGGGTTTGGGAACCTAGCTAGTTTCTGTTACTTTTTTTGAATCTTAACACTCATTACTCCTCCATCTAGGAAGAAATGTTTTAATTTAGAGGGAATAGTTGTACAAAAAAAAGCCCAACACAGTGCATGGTACATGTGCATGCCAAATAAGTTGAATACACATGTATATGCTGAATGAGAGAGGTCATATATAAATAGATACACATATGATAGAGGAAAGGTAAACTGTGTTGGTCCAGACTATCAGTCATCACAGCCAGAGGACATAACTACAGAACCAGGCAGATAGTGAAGTGTAAAGGACTCAGATGCGTATTATTAAATCATATATTTGGTCTAAAAACTTTGTCATCATATCTGTTTCCACAGGATGTCCATTCATATAAAATTAACAATTTTCTATCAATTAAAAAATCCATATTATTAGTAATCTTTAAAATGGTTTTCTAGGCAATAATAATGCTGTCATTATACATACTAATCTTGTCCTTTGATTGCTTGTTTAATAGTTAAATATTTTGATCTATTTGAATTCATTTAGCTGCAGATTTAATTTGACTAGGAAGAAAGAAATGCCAGAGAAGGAACTACTTCTTTAAAACTAAAATGAGTAGCTAGACTTTTCAGTTGCTAAAACAATCAAGCTTTTAACACCTAGAAAATAAAAGGGCACATTTGGAAATGTTATAGAATTTGGTGAGACATATGATGAGTACTTATTATGTTTAATAATACTCTTGGTTTTTTCTAAATGAGTCCATAGGAGATCTCTGATATATTTGAAAATTATGAGACAACATGAAATTAACTGCTCTTTTAATATTATGCTAGCCTGTTCTTAGAAATGTACCAGATACGTTCATTTTAACTGTCCTAAAATAGTAAGGCTGGAAAAATAATTAATACCTGAGACACTTACCACCTGACCTATTCTAAGTCAATCATTTGCCTATTACTAATTTGGAGAGAGAGCAAATTTTAAGTGATGGTGGCTCATTTTGTTTTCCTCTTAGTATTTTTTATTTTGAGCATCCTTGAAAAATACCTAATTCTCAGATTCTTTCTATGGTCACATAAAATTCTGGCAAAGCAGAGAAAAATAAAATGGTTTAGTCTCTGGATCACAATTTCCAGAGCTACAGATGTGTGTGCCAGCAAACTCTGTTTTCCTCTGAGATCGAGAAGGATGGGCTGCAGCATGTAAACAAGCCACTTGTCACACTGCTCTTTATTTTCAAGCACATCCCTTGTATAATTAGTTCTCATCCTTAAAACAGGCCAGCTGTTTGCTTTGAAACCTCATGTTTATGATGAAAATATAATTTCTACAGTTGATTTATACCACATACCAGTCCTCTTCCTTTCTTCCTTTCTTCCTTCCTTCCTTCCTTTCTTCCTTCCTTCCTCCCTTCCTCCCTTCCTCCCTCCCTCTTTTTCTCCCCTCTTTACCCCTCTCTCTTTCTACAGAATGAAATTCTTCCTCTATTTTCAGCTTTTTATCTGATCTGAGAACAAAAATTATGAAGGAGGGTTGGGGATTTAGCTCAGTGGTAGAGCACTTGCCCAGCAAGCACAAAGTCCTAGATTTGATCCTCAGCTCAAAAAAAAAAAAAAAAATTATGAAAGAAAGAGAAGACCCAGGGCCACTTTAGGCTTGATTGGGCAAGGAGAAAATGAAAACCAGCAAAGAACAGCATCTTAGTAACTGTGGTGCTTATCTTAACAGTAAAGTACAAGGGGTTTCTAGAAACATCTCAAAGGAACAAAATGCTTTCTTTTTAATATTTTTGCAGCACAAACAGAATTTCTGTGATAGCTACAATGGCAAACCTGGTAAGTTCACATGACTTACTTGTAATGATGGAATTGTACCTTGTGTCATAGTCTCAGCCACTAGACATAGCTTTGCCATGTTGACTCAAACCTTAATTTCAGTTCAGAATAGATAGCATTACTGAACTAATTTGATGGTTGGATAAATTTCTAGAGATCTAAAAATCTTCCTGCTACATACCACCTGCCTCAAAGACAAAATTTATTGGAATTCTGAAAATCTAGTTATAAGACATGGATTACGTTGAGGCTTCAGTTTTTCTTAGGAACAAATATAAAGCATTTTAAAGACCACATCAAATGCAGAATTTAAGACGAACTGAAGACTGAAATAATGAATGTGATAGAAAACAAAAAACTAAAAGCTTTGTGTTCCTCTATTCTCAAGGGGCAGTGACCTTAAATGCAGGAAGAAAAATGCTAAATACAAGAAGATCTTATTATTCCATGAAATTATCATAATTATAGGTGTCAGCTGAGGCCAGAATCCCCAACTTGAAAAGAAATGGAAAAAAATTAAACAGAACAAAAGGATATGAAAGCCCCATTGCATATAGCCAAAATAGTCCAAATCAATAGCTTGTAAGTCATAATTACCACAGAGTGACACAGTGCTATCAGAGACAAGAGAAAGCATTACAAGATGCCAGAGGGAGAATATCCCTCAAGAGGTCATTGTCCTTTGCAAAAGACAAATGGAGCGGCTTCATGTCTAGCCTCCTGTAAAGCAATCTGTTTTTCTGTATTTCAGATAAAAGAATAAATACCATACATGCATCCACATAGAGTTGTGCATAGTAAACCTCCTAGGGATGGCTACAATGTTAATACTACAAGTATTTAACATGGGCTCAGACAAAAATCACTGTAGACATGAGGGAAGAGTAATAGATTATTATGAAAGTTTTATCGTTTGAACATGGTACAAACACACACACACACACACACACACACACACACATGCAAGCGGCAAGATGCCCAAATAAGTATTTTACTATCAATGTTTTTTTGTTATATGATATAACTGTCATGATCAAACAGGAAGACCAAAGGAATCTTACAAATATTTTGCTGAATAATGTAGCTCTCCATTGCATATATGTGTTTTTGATGCAATAACAGATTATTTCTTGTGTAATAACAGAGTATTTCTTGTGTCCCTTTTACATAAAACACTGTGAACTAAGTAAACGTTGAAGCTCTTATGTATAAACACATAAGGGCTTCCTTTCTTAAAGCATATAAGATGAATGGAGGTTAAATTGTTGCAGTTATTGATAATGATAGACACAACCCCCAGATACTCTCAGCTTAAAAGTAGATCCAGTACTCACCATCAGAGCCCAAGGGCCTGAGTTTCAATCCCCAGCACCCATGGAAAAGCTGGCAATGTTTCCCCAGTGCTGGAGACTGATGGATCTTGCAGCCCACTGGCTAACCAGTTTAGCCACATCAGTAACTCCAGGTTCAGTGAAAGATTGTGCCTCAAAAAAACATGAAGGAGTAAGAATATGATTAAAATATATATAAAAACATAAATAAAAATAAAGTGAAGAGTGATTTAGGAAGGTGCATTGTGGCCTCCAATGTGCACTGACAGAGAGAGAGAGACGGGGGGGGGGGGGAGAGAGAGAGAGAGAGAGAGAGAGAGAGAGAGAGAGAGAGAGAGAGAGAGAGCAGGACATTGGAGTAAGGGACATCTTCTGGTCTCCTTAGTGACCCATGAGGGATAATATTTTAAATTGTTTTAAATTGCTGGACTATATTAATTCATAAAAAGAAAATGAGGTTGGGAAAATTCTGATCAAAACAGGTCTGAGCATGCCAATCGACTCCCTGCTGGTCAAAACAAGGAGGACACTACTAGGTTTACACTGCACACACCTTTGAGTGACTTTCAGTGTGTTCTTCAAATGCATGTATACAAATAAGGCCTTGAGATGTTGAATCATTCAGATGATAGGCATGTTACTGTCATAGACTCCTCCAGATGAGACAGATCACTCACTTAGTAGACCTGCAACATCTTGTAGAAGATAGTTCTAGTGGCCTTGCAAAACATACTATTTAAAAAATATTTTTCCTTCCCAAATGCTTTGGAGCCTGTAATCCCTGTAAATACAGCCTAGATTAGAATCAGCTTAAAATGAAAATAAAGACATTGAAATTTTTGAAAGATTCACCCACTGCTGGAGGATATTTCTTATTGCATTAGGCATAGATTGAGACGAGAAGCTTAGAAATTTCTCAGTGTCTAGAAGAAGGTGAACCAGTAGTAATACCCCATTGAGGTTCAGACTCACAACACCCACTTCACAAGCATCTGAATACCGTGGGGGAAGGAGAGGAACCCAAGGAGGAAGAAGTAAAAGAGAAACGGCGAGTCTTCAAAATTGTCTTACAGTCACAAAAGGAATGAAAAGTTTGACAGGAAAATAACACCTGTTAAGATTTGTCATTAATAGAGAGAGAGCAAGTCCCAGCAGATTCCCTGTAAGCAGGAAATCACAAGCAAGACTGGCAGGTCCTATTTTCAAATGAAGTCTGGCAGCAGCATTTTGCAATGTATCCATCTGCAGAGGACCACATTGCCCTCTGAATGTACCAGAACCAAGGCTGGGTGAAGAGAAGGGGGACATGGAAGGTCTCCATTAAATACAGAAGATTCTGCAGCTGGCTTTTCAGTCTGTTCTGGCAACTGTTAACTCTCAGATGCTTGGGTAATTGTGGGGGTTGGAGCAACAGAAGCAGAGACAGCCCCACTCACCCTCGGGAAGCACATCATGTTTTTTCCCCCCTGGGTAGAGCTTTGTTTTTATTTTCTCTGGGATTTTAAAAATTAAGGATCATTCTATTCATTTGCTTATTCCCATCCTTTCACAGATCTTCACTAATGAAACACAGCTGGCAAGAGATGTGTGCTATGTGGCATTGTATTGATGAAATGCATCTAGGTCTGTTCACCCTGGAGAAAGACACTTACAAATAAGTCTGAACTGGGGAAATCAGATAAGAGTTAATGTTTTCCCAATTGTCTTTAGATCATTCTAAGAACCGAATTGATGCGCTAGGCTTCTTGGAGATGAAATGTACCCCATTCCAGCTAGGACTCCAGTCCTTTATCTTTGGAAGCAAATTTCAGGCTTAGTTTAGGCTCAATAATGCATAATTAAGTAGCTTTATTCAAAATCCTTCTGGCAAAGTGTTTGTCCTTCAGCAAAGCCACGCACATCCTAGGCAAAGGGTGGGATCAGAAAGAGCAGAATAACTTTTGTGTGACTGTTGGAAAAATCTAGAAGACGAGCAAGTGGAAGTCCTACCATTCTGGTCATCTTATGTTCTGATAAGGGCATAATACTGTTCTTTTTAGTGAATAATAATTTAATAAATATTACAGCTTCTGTAATCCTTCCATCACAGACTCAGTAGTTAATGGAACACATCGTCTTCCTGATGTTTCCGTTACAGTTATTTAGAATTCCTTTCTCCTGTATGATATTCCTTTGTCCCCGTGTTGCTTCCTTTTGTCGTTTCATTCAGAGGAAGGTCGGTTCTTTTTTTGTTTGTTTGTTTGTTTTTTTGTTTTGTTTTTTGAGACAGGGTTTCTCTGTGTAGTTTTGCACCTTTCCTGGAACTCGCTTTGGAGACCAGGCTGGCCTCGAACTCACAGAGATCTGCCTAGCTCTGCCTCCCAAGTGCTGGGATTAAAGGCGTGCGCCACCACTGCCCAGGTTCTTTTATGGTCTACCTTTCATTGAACTTTTTTTCAGTATCTGGTATGTATTCTGAAGGATCCCCTCACTTTACCTGTTGTGATGGAGGTGGCTTTAATGTCTCTCTATGCTGACCCCTCTAATCTGAGGCATGCACTGATGGAGACATCCTTCCAATAGGTTCCTTGGCAGTGTTTAAATGAGGAGAGGGTTCCCAATAAGCAATCTCATCAACAAATCCTTTGCTTTCTGCCAGAGACAGTGTAGACTTAACATACTAATTTTCATCAAGTAAAATAAAATAATTTTATGGCTGAAACAATATCATGCCCATATATAAAAAGAAACAAATGTATATGATTGAAGTGATGCAGAAGATATGAATGTTGTATTTAAAGACATGGTCTCCTTTCAGTTGATCAATATGGCTACTTATTCATGCATTATTGAGCCTGCACTAAGCCTGCAGTTTGCTTCCAAGGATAAAGGACTGGAGTCCAAGTTGTTAGGGGGGCAAATTTAATCTCCAAGATGCCTGGTGCATCAATTCAGCTCTTAGAGTGATCTAAAGTCCTGGGAAAATATTAACTCTTATCTGATTTTTCCCCAGTGATGTACTTCAGACTGATTTGTAAAGAATCTCCATGTCAGCTTCTTCCAGCATTATCTACTGCCACACACATCAACAACACTCTACTGGTTTATTACTTATTAGCAGTCTGGATGGCCTACCCCTGTCTCCTCAAGCAGAAGATTTCTTCATGTCTTCTTCTTTTTCTCCCCCATCTCTTCCTTTGCCTTATCTTCTACTCCTTCCTCTTTCTTCACTCTCCTCTTTTCTCACTAAATAACTATTTCAGCTTTGAAGACCTTTCTATGATATAATCTCAGTAACAGCATCTTCTTTTCCAGTTCTCTTGAAACCTCTTCTTAAAATCAAGCAGGTTAATAATGTGTAAAAAAATTATGTACCATGTTCAATAAAATTTTATACCATGTGCTTCATCTTCTAAAACATTGAATCAAAATAGTGAAAAATAAGTAAAAATGGAAAATAAATAAAAATATAAAAAATAAAATAAAATTGCATAATTATATAAGCTGATAATTTAATTTCATGGAAAAACGTAATTTCAAATGATTTTAAAAGACATTGTTCCGATAGGGTTGTCTAAATAAAGCCTTCATAATGACCATACCAGCTGACATGCCATTGTGATGTGAAAAATGTTCCAATGCCTCAACCCTAGATAAAGAGCTGTAAGTACCTAATAAATGCTGAGAGTGGACCAGTTTTCTTCAGGGTGGAGACCCCTGATAGGTTATTCAGTTCCAAATGCTCAGCTCTAAACACATGCACCTACAAGCAACACTAAATGGACTCAGTAGGTTGTGATGAGCCAGCCTACCTCCATCTGGGACTTGAAAGCTATCTTATAGTAAAGACAAACTATACTCATTCCTGCTTGTGAGTAAATCTGTTTCTCAAGGATTGGGCAATGCCTCACCTATAACCTTAACCGCAAATGGTTCTGTCATGCCTGTTCCAGGAAATGGCAACCCAGCCTTTGTTTCAAATGAACACCTTGCTGTGACCACCTTTCAACCATGTCTTTGTTCCAGGAGGTTGTTATGACCAACTTGTTATGCTTATGTTCTGCCCACCATTTGGAAACCCGTACTCCTGAACTATAAAAACCCTTATCTTATCCATCCATTGCTGATCTTTTTAACTCCATCTTTAGGGAGAAACAACTTGCTTTAAGTAATTTGACCACAATTTGGGTCCATTGTCATTCTCCTTGCATATGTAAGATTAACAGTTGTATGTGAGATAACAATGTGCATATGTGTGTGTGTGTGTGTGTGTGTGTGTGTGTGTGTGTGTGTACAATAATAATTACTATGGAAGAAGAGGTCATGAATCTGAGTTGGAGTAGGGAGATAGAGAAGAGTTGGTTGGAAAGGAGAAAGGGAAGGGTGGAGTGATGTAATGAAGGATTCACATTGACTAAATTCTTAAAAAAAATTTTAAAAAATACTTAAAAGGTGAAAAAAGGCAATCACATAAAATTATGTTCTTCTATGTAAACCATGTGACCAATTAGACTTGGCTGATGAAAAATATTCTTTATGGAAGAATTCTGTTGATATATGGAATTGTGGATAAGCATAATTACAGAACTATAAAAATAGCATTTGCTAACACTGAATAAAGTCTGATTAGTCAATAAATAAAAAATACTTAATATTGCTGCCAACGCACCAATCTAAATCAGACCAAATTAGAAAAAACCCTGATTTAATGGGCAAAGTTCTCCTGGGTGATTTTCCAGCGCCCCGCCCCCCCAGAGGAGTTTGGGAAGAGAGAACAAAAAACCATGTGCCTGTTTTCTGGGGTGCAGTTTAAATACCCTGTGGGAGTGGTCTTGCACATCTCTGGGGGTGGAGCAGTGTTTGGTGGGGCTTTCTGAGGGGCAGGGTCTGGGCAGAGAGGTAGGGCTTCCACCAGAACATTCCAGACTCTTTGGGTATATGGATGCCAGGGTACCAGGGGCTGGGGTGGACCTTCCACCAGAATGTAACAACTGATAGATGAAAGAACTTAATGGAATGATTAGCCTGTCCTCCTTTTCCTTTCTGGCCAGTTAGTGTCACTGACTTTAGAAGCCTGCTGTCTTAGGAGGTGCAACAGGAAGTTCTCAGCACTGCCTCTGCAGATCTCTGACCACCAACCCCACCCAAAGTTATACTCCTTTCAACATTCAAGTTGTCAATGACTATGTTTTTAACATTTTACCATCCATGAAGAAGATGGAAAACATTCCTACATGAATTTGAAGTCCAACCTGCCTGGTCCTGTTGGGTATATAAACCAGAACCTCTTGACTACTATCTATAATACCATCCCAAAATACAGAACAGCATTGACATTGCAGGGTCCATTTAAAGGTGCTTGCAGTGCAGTTAGTGGACATGGACTGCAAAGCTGCTTTTTCTGGCTGTTGCTCACATTTATATTTTGGCTCAAGTTAATAGATTCCATGACTCTAGAGGTGAGTCAAAGTCAAATGCCACTCATTTACATAACTGTTCATTAACGAAAGCTTCTGGTTGAGAGCATTTACTGCTCTTGCCGAGGACCAAGGTTTGGATACCATCACTCAAATAGTGGCTCACAACCATCTGTAACTCCAGTTCCTGGGGCTCTGACATCCTTGTTTGACTTGAGAGGGCATCAGATGTGCATATTGTATAGACATGTATGCAGACGAAACACAGAAATAAATCTTTTAAAAAAGGTTTTTAAAGCCTCTGGTTTTAGTTGTTTGTTTGTTTTCCACCAATAAAGATAACTAGCATTGCAGATGTGTATTTAAAATTAGAAGGAAAATGTTCTACTTCTTTCAAATGCCAACAATTGAAACTATCCTAGCAGGAATTTTGACACTCCCCCCCCAACCCTGGAATTTCCCCAGGGTCTCTCCTGCTGGGAGAATGAAAAATCTGAAACCTGATGTAAGCTAGAGGAGAAATTTTTCTGAGGTAGGAGGTTTCACAAAGCTATGACAACTTGTCTGACCACCTTATAAGAGAAACCTAGACAATGACGCATAATGGACAGCCCCCCACTTTGACCAGACCACATGGCTGTGCATACTTTTTCCCCCCAAGTACTTAAAACTAAACCTCATATCAGGACCCTGAAATTGGATGTGGTGAGAATCACCTATGTTCTGAGTACTTCTTCCCAATATGACCACATTGAACAAACCTGCTTCTGCTACTTTTATTACTACTTTGTGTCTTTAGTTAACTTTTGAGTTAGCAATGCCTTCCTTGTTAGGGCAACCAGAACCCTGACCCAAGCTCTGACCCTAACCCCACTAAGGTAATTAAATCAAGGCGCCACTCACTCAAGACTGGTCAGTTATTTTGAAGACAGCATTAGAAACAAATTATTCTGAATCAAAACAAAGAAGGCTTTGGCAAAACCATTCATCCCATTCCCTTCCTTATGGAGGAGAAATCTAGACTTCAGAATTATAGGGATATATGAAAACCTCTAGGCATTTTGATGAGGAAGTTGGAAATGTAAATGTTATCTCCTTCTGGGTTGGGTATAAGATCATTTTTTTTTTTTTTGCTTGCCCTAATTCAATCCACCCTCTACTCCTCTCCTAATTCTTAATTAACTAGTGGAGGTGACAATGAACCAGAATTAGGATAATTAAATCATTTTATTTGATTTCAGCTCTATCTCAGAAATCAGGTTCCTTTCCAATCCTAAGACACATTACGTACTCTAAGTAACAGGGTTAGTAACACATATTTAGAGCTGAAAGAACCTTAAGAGACATACCCATCAATCAGTTCACCCATCATAAAGAATTCAGGCCTTCAGATTTCCTCAGTTTCCCAAGTAACACAAGGAGGGAGAGAGTTAGGGTAAGAACGCCATGTAGCCGTCTTTCCAAGATACCATTGGAAGTGTTTATAAAAACTAAAATTACTAATTTTTCAAACCTGAGGACAGGTATTTTTCTCAGATCTGGGTTTCTTTCAGTAGTTGCTATAATCACGTCATAGTCTGTAGAGGTAGGTGAGGGTCCTCTTGGAAATGTGCCCATGAGGAAGGGCTAAGGATCAAAAAGGCAGGTGAGGCTTATGAGGGAAGGGAAGAAACCAAACTGTAACAGTGTCCTATACAAGCTTCCCGAGGCCCTGTACAAAGAACTGAATAGAGTATTTGGAAAGACTGACACAGTGGTTTCCCACGGCAGATGACCAGTGATCTAGCTCACCGTGGAAGGAGACTTGGCAGGACCTGCAGACCATCAAACATTATGTATGCAGACTCTCAACTAAATCTTCCCCTGCACCACAATGTAGCAAATTGTAAGGGAGAGTAGACTATTTTGAAGGAGATATTTGTGCCTCATTTAAGCTAAAAAGTGCGAATGAGAACTCCTGGAAAGAAGCTGTATCTGTGGAGACTGATTCATTAGACTGCAGTCCTGTGAATAGATTGGCAGGTTACAAATCCTAATTACCTTATCTTGGGTTATTTCTGGGCCCTCGGAACAGTCATTTCCTGACTGCCTCTGTGCTGGAACTTATCACTATTAGATTAAAACCTTTTAGAACCTATTAACTCAGAAGATGCCTAACTTCCATCAACCCCAAAGCCCAGATAGCATCTTGGGCCTATTGAGAAGCTTCCCTGTCTCACCTTCACCGTCTTTGGTGTACCCACTAATATATTTAAATTAGCCTTGATTTATGACTTTGTTCTTGTTCTGTAACAGTAAGATTTCATGAAACTGCTTTCATGTCAGAGCGTGGAATTTGAGGGAACCTAAACATGTGTCCCCCAGGATAGTTACTCAAATGGCTCCAAAATAAGTGATCTCTTATTCCCTGTAAGATGAGAGCTGTAGGTTTGGCACATCGACAAAAGTTATGGACTGGCAAATGTTTGGCCTCTTGAAAATCCTAAGATTCATGTAGTAATGAAAAGTAATTGTTCAATTCATCTATCCTTACAACGTTAGGTTATGGGTGTTTTCATTCCTCGTGGAGCCCTGTGTTTTCTTTCTATAATCACTTATTTTTCAATGTTGATGCAATTCTACTGGCAGATAAAAGTAAATATTTTTCTTTTATTTATGAAACCAGCTAATGTAACTCAAAATGAATTTGAAACATCACTGAGGACTGATGTACTTATTCAGTTTGCATCTTTAAATAATCTCAACCATATATCTTAAATTCTATGGAAAGGTTTTAAAGCATATTTGATAGGTGATTTCATAGCTCAGTAAGTTTAGCAAAGCTTTTCTACTAGTGTCAGATTTAGAGATTTAACTGTAAGAAGTTCAGGGACACACCTTTAATTCCAACACTGAGCAGGCAGAGCCAGGCAGATCTCTGTGAGTTCGAGGCCAGCCTGGTCTATAGAGCGAGATCCAGGACGGGCAACAAAAACTACACAGAGAAACCCTGTCTTGGAAAAAAAAAAAAAAAGCAAAAAAAGAAACAAAAACAAAAACAAAATACCCAAACAAACAAAACAAAAACAAAAAAAGAAGTTCAGAGTTCAATAAACAAAGGAATAGCTATACTTTTAAAAAAACTTTTAACATTAAGTAAAATTTCCTTTGAAAGACACTGTGCAGGAGCTTAGCCAGGCTGGGGTCAGAGAGGATCCTTTGAGAGGAACACTCCCCTTGGCCACCTTGGGGGCAGCTCCACAACACAGAGCTACCAGATCAACAAGGAGAATCCACAACAAAGGGCTGGTAGCTGGCTGCTCACACCTGTAACCTAGCTGTGCTGGTTCACACCTGGAACCCCAACACTTGGGAGGTTAAGACCAGAGGATCACAAGTCCAAGGCCAGCCTGGAGCACGAGTTATGTAACTGCATGGCAAGATTCTATCTCAGAAAGAAGTGACAGAAACGTTTACTTCTATTTAAGAGGACAGTACAGAACAGTTATATATCCATTCTCTTCTCCATGTTTCTATTTCCACCTTTTAGGTTACCTACACTCAACCAGAATCCAAAAATATTGTTTGTACTGATTTTTGTTGACAGAGATTATGTGAACATAATTATATTTTTATGATTGTGTTTTTAGTAGTTGTTGTGAATCTCTCATGGTGCCCTGTCTATAGATTATACCTTATCTTAGGTCTAATGCTAGAACAGGCTTGATGAACCATGGTCACAGGTAGCTACTGGGTGTGCTGGAATGTATGCTCTACAGATGCAGGCCACATGGTCACTGGGAGATGCTCTTCTATATTGGGCAAGGGCAATAAGAGAGGAGAATGGAAGAAGGTTTGAAGTGTACTCTTCCTATACATATTGCATTCTAAGTAAAACATTTTGAGGGAAAAAAGACATTTTCTAATAGGTTTTCAAATTTGGCCACTATAAACAAAATCACAAACACTGAGTACAGGATTTAAGAGTGTTTATAGGGTTAGAGCTCTGTCTCTCTAGGAAGGTGAGCTGGAGTGTATTTGCTGAGTTGTTGTGGTTGTTTTCATTTGTTAATGATAACTGTCCTGGAACTCACTTTGTAGACCAGACTGGCCTCAAACTCAATGACCCACCTGCCTCTGCCTCCCAAGGGGAGGACTAAAGTGCTGCGATTAAAGGCGTCTCATCATATCCCACTATTTTCTGAGTCTTTAAAAGTCAAATAATTATTTACGTATTAGAGGCTAAGACTGCTGTTTTAGTTTTTGTTTGTTATTTTTCCTATTTCATTTGTTTGTTTGCTTAATGAATACATGGATTTCCTTTTTATGTTTTGTTTATGTTCTTCTGTATATCTCCTAGTCGTGTGATATTAAAGTTTTGAGTGTTACTGGACTGTTCTTAGAGCAGCTATACTTTATCTAAAGATCTGGAGTGCCACATACTCATGGCCACATAGCTCAAACTGGGGCAGCAACTCCTTATTTGATGTCACACTCCAGTGAAAATTGCTCTTGGGAGAAAGCCAAGCAAAATGTAAACTTTAGTAAAAGATTAAGGAAAAGTGGAAGAAGGTACTGGACCTCATTGTGTGAGAATTTTTATAAGGCTATGTCGGGAGCTGGGAAAAGCTTGAGACGACTGTTGTGAGATTGGCTAATTCTTTGGGATACTGTGACCAAGAGTCCATAGACAGGATGTGTGGCCCCCTGGCCCAAGCAGGGAGAGGATCATGCCCTGTTCATGTACTGTCCAACCAACTGGGGAGGCTAAAAGCCCACCTCTGTCCATCTCTGACTCCAATTTTCTTGTTATTTACCCAACTGTTAGTCAGTTAGCGGGCATTGCATAGCTTCCGGCCTTGCTAGGTTGTTAATTAACCAAGTTTGTTGTTGTTGTTGTTGTTCTCACAGCTACCAAGAAGCAGCTGCACTTAATTTTAGTTAACACCTTCTCTACAGGAGGTTTTGGGGTCTCTTTATTGAAGTGGGTGGAGGCTTTCTCTTATAACCTATGTGATACAAAAAGCTACCTTAGAAACAAAAATATGTAACAGAACAATAGTGTCCAGAATGTGTGTCTTGGAGGGTGTTTGGGGTGATTTCACAGAAGCTAGCCATGTGTTCCTTATCAGATCCTATGGGCTATCTCATATCTGATGGCCAGCTGTTCGTCTTTCATGTTGTTCCTGGCATCACATCACCCCTTTAACTATAACATTTGCACACATGTTAAGACATATTTGCAATTTGCAGTTTCCACATGTACTATTTCTAATTACTACCTATGGAGAGTTAGTTCTTAACTCAGTTGCCCTATATAGTATATGTACAGAGCTTCCAAAATCACCACTTTGCGTGATTTCAAAACTTCTCATCTTGATCTCTCCACACTTTATATTCATAATACAACAGCCTCAAATACTCTTCGTCCATTTATAGATGCATAGAAAGCTGGCACTTTCACTTCAGCAATCAGGTGTCATTTAGGAAACTAAAGAGGAGATGCAGCCCCACTGTGCTCACCTTACTGTTTACCACTCGCTTCTCTCACTGCTCAGGTCCTTCTGCTTTGCTTTTCCTTTATCTGTTGACTTCCTTTAGTCATTCTTTCTTTAAAAATTTTATTTAAAATTGATAAACAGAAAACAAAATTCCTGTATACAACAACTTAAAAAATACTTCACACAGGAATGAGAAGACCAAAAGCTATAAACTCCCACTTAGGAATTTCTCCTACATCATTGGTATACATAAATTTGTGTATTGGTTTGTTTAAGTATTCTATATTATCAGTTTTTTTTTTTTTTTTTTTTTTTTTTTTTTTTTTTTTTTTTTTTTACAAAGAAAGACTGAGTTTGCTTTCAGACATTTTCAGCTATCTCTGTGATTTTTATCATATTACTGGGCATATTGGGGATTGGTCATGGTTGGTAACTGAATGGATTTTTTTTTCTGTTTTGACTTCTTCTTCTAACTTTATTTGTGTATTTTATTTTCTGTGGATCTTCCTAGAAAAATATCTGCATGTAGTCACAGCAAAATTCGTTTTATACTATTGTCTATAATGGCACTTATATGTACATCTATCTCTAAGTATATGAAACAATTCCTATTAAGGAAATCTTTAGGCCTCAACAAATACTTTCCATGATCTTAGATGACTACTGCATAGTTTCTGTTTCATCAACCCTCTCTAGTCAAGCTGAAACTATAAGCTGTTGAGTTCTGAGAAAATAGAAATTGGGAATTTTCAATTTGGGAGTCTCTAATCCAGAAAGGAGATTCTGACATTTGTTATTAAAACAAATATGAAAAACAATAAAAAAGGAGAATGCAAATCTCCAAGTGAACCATGATATAGATAATAACCAAATAAATATTTGAACATTACCACTAAAGTCACATAATTGTTAATTAAGGATTATCTACAAGATACTTGTTTCTCTGCTTTTGTTGGTCTTTAGATAATTGGTCATTGTTTCAAGTACAAAACATTAAATAAAACACCTTACATAAATAGCACGTCTTATAAATAGCACACTTGATAAAGAACAAAATAAAGCCAAAATTGTAGAAGTATTGATGATAAGGAAAAGTAAAGATATGACTCTTTTCTAAAGAATAAAATTATTCTTTAGACATAATAGAACAAAAGAGGAAAACAGTTTGCTTTTCTATGAATTTTAGTTAATTAGATGGAATGTATGATTCTTAAGAAGTTTGCACTCAGTCATTTGGGTTCCATGCTCTATCTTATTTTATATATTTTACCAATCAATAAGCTTGGATAATCATGACCTCCCTTTGATGATTCAGTGTTTTATCCTTTTACTGCTCTTGCTCCCTCAACTTACTCTTCAAGCAGAACATCAACGTCCCATGGGTTGTCAGGATATTCTTAATCTTCTTTTATACACCTCTGAATGAGCTCTGTTTTCTTGATAAGTTGATGTAAAAGTTCAATTCCAGACATGTTAGTTGCTTCACCCTGCCCATGCTTGTGTAAAAAAGACTCAGGTAGGCTTTATCTCAACTCACAGATAGAGTTGAGTTCATTTTCATTCATTAATATTTACAATGAATCTAAAATATCTTTGCAATCCAAGGTTTGAGAATCTTGTTTACTGTGAAGAGTGTAGGCTATTATCTATTCTTCCTGTGCTAAGAACATTTATTTTTGAGGTTGGGGATTTAGCTCAGTGGTAGAGTGCTTGCCTAGCAAGCTCAAGGCCCTGAGTTTGGTCTTCAGCTCTGGCAAAAAACAAACAAACAAACAAACAAAAACATTTATTTTCATAGGTCATTTATGTGGGTTGTGGACTATTATTATTTACTTTTGGAAGATAATAGAATTCAGACTCATGAAGCCAAATTACTCTCCAGCATCTAATAGTTCTCCATGGGCAAAATCTGTATTCAAACCCTGAGATTCAGAGCCATTCTCTGATTTCTAAGCTCAGATCCTTCCAACTATCCCTTCTTTGGTGTAGTGGTTGTCTTGTGGTATTACATTAAAAGACTCAATAACTAAAAGGAGAAAATGGAAAAGGAAGAAGATAAAGTTCAAATTACTTCATCTTTCAACCACAGAAGAGAAGCAGCATCACAGTAACTAGCAATATGGTCTACTTTCAAAGAAATAACTGTTACTGGTGAAAACCAGTAAAGTCTGAAAGAAATATCTTCTATCCATCCCTTCAGTGTCGGTTCATTTCACTGTGATAAAGAACTTCCTTTTCACAATTGTCCCTTATTAAAGCCACTAGAAGAAAGACTAAGCACTCTCCATTAGCATCCTCCTTGGAAGACATCTCAAAGCCAAGTAGGAGACAAGCAAGTAGGACAGAGGGTCATTTGGGGGCAGCTCCTCTACATTGTACTGTGGTATTCTTATTTTGACTCCTCAGCTTACTTACAGAACCACCCCACATTCTCCCTTTTTCTTTTAGCTCAATGATAGAAATGAAGATTAAGTTATTCTGGAAACCAACAGAGGAAAGATGATGTGTTTCATTCAACAAAAGTTATTGAAGGCATAGGGTGTAGCTTAGCAATGGAACACACGTGTTTATCACGGAAAAAAAAATTTTAAAAAGCCCTCTAGGTTGATTACTAGGACTGTAATAAATCAATAAATATATGAACATATAAATAATGAATAAATAATAGTTTTAGACATCTGCTATATTTTAGGGAACAGGTATATAGCAATATGAGAAAATAATATCTCTATTCTAAATACAAGTCTGAATCCTTTAAGCCAGATGTCTCTAGATTTTTTGTGCAAAATTGGACTTTTACGAAAATGATTGAATTTTATTTCCTTGATATTAAAACTTTCTAAAGGTTAAATTTATTAGTGCAGATTTCTGTAACTCTAACAAAGTATTGTGGCTTTAGAAATATTATTGCAAAAATGTCTGAGATAAGAGAATTATTCTTTGCAGAATCAGAGTGCCTGTAGTATGGGCAAGTTAGTCATAATGAGTAACTGTTAGAAGAGTATTGTTAAATCAACCATTGTTCTCTGGTTTACTATATAAATTTAATATAGCATATTTAATGAATTAAAAAAGAGTCCTTTGGCTCTATAACTAGGCAAGGTGTTTAATTGTAGGTACTGTCATCTCTGTTTATAGACAGGTAACTTGGGCACATGATGTGCTATATAACTTCCTACAAGCATGTTTTATTTTAATGGGAATAATACCTGCTATTCTCTAAAGTTTGCTAGTTCAGAATATCCTGTGGTAGGCTAAATTTTGGCTTAAGTTTGTTCATACAGAGGACAAGATGACATTTATAAAAAATATGGTGATATTTTATTTGTACTGAAATGTGATTTTATTTTATTTTATTTTTTTGAGACAGGGTTTCCCCGTGTAGCTTTGTGCCTTTTCTGAACTCACTTGGTAGCCCAGGCTGGCCTCCTTACAGAGATCCACCTGCCTCTGCCTCCCGAGTGCTGGGATTAAAGGTGTGAGCCACCACCACCTGGCTGTGATTTTATTTTTATGTTAATAAATAAAGTTGCCTGGGGGTCAGAGCTAATAGCAAGCCATAGCAAGAGCTGGGCAGTGGTGACACACACCTTTAATCCCGATCACATGACAGACAGATCTCTGTGTGTTCAAGGATACAGCCAGCATGGAGACTTACACCTTTAATCTCAATACCAACCATAGAAGACCTGGAGGTCTGTATAGATAGGCAGTGACGAGGAGGTCATGTGGTTGGGTTTACAACCAATGAGAAGGCAGAATAGAAAGTCAATAAAAAGACAGACACACAGGAAGTAGGTCTCTTACTGAAGGGAAGGACGACAGCGGCAGCGAAGGGTAAGAAAGGCAGTTTTAAGTCTCAGCTCTCAGCTACTGCTCTGACCTCTTGGGCTTTTAACTTTGCATTTGGCTCTGTATTTCTTATTTTAAAAGACTGTTACATCTACATTTGCTAGTTCAGAATATTCTGTGGTAGGCTAAATTTTGGTTTAAGTTTGTTCATATAGAGGACAAGATGACATTTATAAAAAAAAATTTTCTTGAGAATAGTTCCATCTAAAAGTCAGCTAAGATCCTGTATGACCTTTTCAAGGTCACACGAAGTCAGAAAAATCCAGGTTCCAGCTTCCTAGGAACATGAATCTTTCCATCAACCAGCAGTTTCTGACCAACACATGAGCCTGGTGGATGCATGAGCCACAGTGGATAAGCTTTCTTAGCATGCTGACTCCAGGTAAAAACTCCCCATCCCTTCTTCTGTGAGAGTGACTCATTTTGCTGGTACATGGATGTACTTAAGATTTTAAGGTTAAAGGAAGCAACTAATGGCTTTTTAAAAATGTCCTTCTGGCATACCAGATATGAAAAAGTTGGTGAAGTGAAATGTTAAAAACTACATTTTTCTACAAATAGATCAATAACCCTTTGTCTCTGCATGAAACTGGGCTTTTAAGGAAGAAATGTTAAAAACTATAATTATATGTTACAGAAGCAAAAGAACCAAAATGAAAAATAAATGTCAAAAAGTAACATCTATTCAGCTTAATGGTATTTCCTATTGACCCAATATAGCATAAGAGAAGAGTTGTTTATTTCTCTATCAAAAAACTACTTCCATAAACCAAGTTGGCTAGTTTAAAACCATCAGTGCATCATCCTAGCACTTCCTTATGTCGACTCTCAAGTGTCTGAGCTATATACAAAGGCTGAAAGACTGTCTGGTGTGTGTGGTGGTGGGGGATAAGAGGTACTGGGAATTCATGAGGTCTTTGAAAAGTGAGTAGAAAGACCTTGTCCATCCCAATTGATTCTGTGGTGCAAAAAAAAAAAAAAAAAAAATCACCATTTTATTGAACTTATTTCCTCATCTCACTTTAATAAATATACTTTTCAAAGTATATTTTAACACAAACAGAGTCACAGTATTTTAGGACATTTCCTTTACAGAGCTATGACACTCTTTTACTTGTTATAATGTAGTTTACTTGCTGCATTTATGTAACATTATAGTATAATAAAATACATCATAGCTCTGTTAATATTCTAACCAAACTTAGAAAACGAGATAAGCCCAATCTTCTGAAGAGTTACTTTAAATAGAGTTTTAACAACGTAAAATGAGTGTATCCAAGGAACAATTCAGAAACCTTGAGTTTCTGAGATCCTGCTATTGCTCATTCTTGGCCAAATTAGGTAATGTTTTTTGAATTCCAGAAATATCTCATATTATCAGAACAAGAAATGGTCTCCCACTTGAAGAAATAACTACCAAATTTCAATGACCTACCTGTCAATGAAAAGAAAAATGAAAATTCAATTAGAAATAAAAATATACAGCCGTTAAGAGCATTACAGAAATATCTGTATCCTTCACATTGCTGCTGTCTAGCAAAATTGAATCAGAACACTGAGTTCCTTCCATCTTGTATCAATGTCCTCTGAAAATTTGTGATCATCTCAGAAAGAAGAGTAAGTACGTCAAGAGCCCTGGAGATATCCAGGCAGGCCTCAAATATGGGTCCATTACTTCTGCCTAGAACCCATTAGACAGGGTTCATGGCAGAGCCAGGCATACACTTGAAGGGAGGTTCAGAATCATTGTCTTCTTGTCTGTTTAGAAAATAATAGAAGTATTGTGAGGAATGTTGAGTACATAGTTATATGAAATCACTAAAGAACATATGTGTACCTCCTGATTAGCCTCATGACACAGGAATCCGGGGAACTGGTTGTTGAACCTGGACAAGGAGTTTGCCCATGGCAGATAATTACAACAGTCAGAGCACCTGTGAATAGTAAACAAACAAACAAAAACACACAGCTATCGGTCTTTGCTCTCATACCTCACCTCTTTCTTTTTTTATTTCAAATATCATTTTTTACACGGATATTTTGTTTCAATTTTACATATCAGCCATGGGGTCCCCTGTCCTCCCCCTCCTGTCCCTGCCCCCTCCCTTGCCCCCATCCCCTCCCCTCCATTCCCATCTCCTCCAGGGCCAAGACTCCCCTGGGGATTCAGCTCAAACTGGTGGATTCAGTCCAGGCAGGTCCAGTCATGCGCCTTTTTAAAAAGTATTTCCTTGAGTCCGTTTGGGCTAACTGGGGAGCTCTATCTTCTCTGTAGAGATCCAAAAATTTTCCTTGGTTTAAAAAAACATCCCAATTTGTACTCCATAAAGAAATCAAATCACCATATGGCAGGAGGGTGACCAAAAAATACTGCCAGAATGAGAATGTAAGCTTTGGTAGAAATGCTTATTGTGGGGACGCCAACGTGACACGCACACCTTGAAATGACTCTCCTGCAGATATACACTGAATCTACTTGAGAAGGGCTGTATTGCTCATACTGAGTCCCACTGAGAATCTGGTGAGCTGATGGATTGCTATCTCAGACAGGAGAGATGAAAATTAAATTAGAAATAAAAATTAACAACAACCGAGAGCATCTCAAAAATAAATCTCCATCTTATCAGCTCCTTTCAAAGACTCCAATGATGGGTATTGTTGTGAATGGAAGAAGTGATTTTCTTTTCAAAGTTTCCCATTCAGTAAGATGACAAAGGTATCTGAAATTACAGATCTGAACTCACTGAGAATCAATGCTTCTCCTGCTGGTAACTTAGCAGCTTTTGTAATTGATGTGACAGTTTCATTTCCCCACTGCCACAGATAATCGACGTGTTACTCCATCTCTCAGGCAAATCTTAAAAGAGGGGAGGTTTGCACGTTTACCTTTTTGCAGATTTTAACATCCTCCAAACAAGGTATGGGGCAATGACAGGCAGTAGATTCAAGGCTTTGATAAAGGCTCCTGTTGGACAGTCCAAGACAAAAAGGTGTCAGTGTTATGTCATCAACATGCCTAATAATTATTTCAATAGGGCAACTGAAAATTTAAAATCTTTATCTGTGGCCTTTTTAAAGAAAGGGTGCTGCTTTAGCACAGGATCAGACAGACATGAATAGAGGTAGGCAGGTGTTACACCTTAGCTATCTCTGCCCCCCAATTATTTTTGTGTGTTCTTAGAAAATAAAATAGAAAACCTTTAACACAGCACTAAGAGCCTTTCACACTCTCTCCCATTTAACCACATCTGTCTACTGCCTTTCTATCCGAAATCTTGAAGCAAGGATGCATGATGACCGCTCTAACCTCTACGTCATTTGGCATGAGCTATTCTCTATGTTTAAGGTTTTATGTCTCTCAGAATGAAGTAGGTTTTGTTATAGCAACAACTATGTGTAGTGTCTTAAAATGATCAAAACTTCCTTTTTATATATGACTGTAGGTGAGAAGCTCATCTTCTCATAGGCACCCTTGCACCAAACTTCATCTCAGTGAGTGCTGCAGATAGTTGCACTACTGATGAGCAGAACAGCACAACCGAGCATTGACCAATCTTCCTTATCCCTCACTTACCTTCCTAACCTTGACCAACCGCCACTCTCCCAAGTCTCTGGTAGCCACCAATCACTAGTACATGTTATAGTTAGAGCATAGTTGAGTTGGAACATGTGCTAGGTACTTGTTAAGTGCTCCTGAGGGAGAGCTGTTTTTCTTGTTTCCTGGTCAGACTGTAAAATTGCTGTAAGCATTGCCTACATCTATCTGCATCAACCAAACTCTATAATCGTGAATAAATACTTCGTAGTACTGGATTCTCATTGCATGTGAGATGTATGTATGTATGAATGAATGAATAAACTGTCTTTATTATAATATATTGTATTAGTAGAGTTGACTAGGTTCACAATAGTTGCACAATATTAAATTCTGCAGTTTATGGCTTATTTGTGCTACATATTTGAAGCAGATTGACAAAGGGCACTATCTCCTTGTTAGGGACCTACATGATGTAGAGTCTACTGTTTTATACTTACATCATCTATACTTCAACACCCATTTTAATTACAGTGTCAGAGGAATAAGGACCTGCATAATCACAAGTGCTTCCTAATTATTTGGCAGAGAAATGAATCATCTCATTTTCACTCACATTTTAGTTCCCTGGACTAGACCAATCACATGGCCTCATGGTTGTAGGAGCTGGAAGATGTAGACAAGTGAATGGAAGATTTGGTGTCTCTGTCACATACTTGGAAATAATCTTCTCATAACAGAAAATAAAATGTCTACAATATAGAAAATATAATGTTACAAGTAATATAATCACATTTCCTTGGCACCTTCTAACTGAGATGACTAAACTCAATAACTGGCATAAAATGTCTCTCAGGTAGAGGAAGAAAATAATCAGACTTCTGTGTTTGGGGCACAAGTCTTGCATAGATAATCAGTGACTCTCAAGTTAATCTAACTCTGCCTTCTAATACCCTATAATATCTCTAACAATAAAAACTATGTGATAACACTCAAAGTTAAGAATGCTATTTAGCTACATGCTAGAGACTACAGGGCATCTATTTACAGCACCAGACTTAGTGGTTCTTCTATCCCACAAATAAGTCTGATGCCTCAACTGGGATTTGATGGACTATATGGGTTAACGAAGTATCTTTGGTCAAATGGCATCTCTACCAGCCTGCCTTAAGATTTCTCACACCATATTGACCTCACAAGGATGTAACCTCTTACTTGGAAGCCATCAAAAGAAAAGCTGTCTCTCCACTTAAAGATTAAACCAGATTCAACATAATATAATGGATGCCACAACTTACTGGTCAAAATGAGTTACTGAGTAGCCTGGATTCAAGAGGAGCAGACACAGACACCATTTCTGAAAGAAAGAAATAACATGGTGATGGAAGACGCAGGAAATGATGGCAGTTATCGTGGGAAGCTATTTACTGTGGGAGGCAGAAGGAACTGGAATAAACATTTAGAAGCAAATCCAAATGATTCTTGGTAAGCATTCAGCTTACTCAGGGTGAGCTGGTGTACATGTGCACTCACAGAAGTGTCAGCTAGGAATACATTTAGTACATAATAACAACAATCTGGTTATTTTCCAGATTGGCCTGATGCAATTTAGTTAAGAATGCTTCTGTATATTAATTTAATGATTAAAAATAAAACTACTGGTAGAAAAAATGATGAAAATGAAGTTTAAATACCCCTCAGAGAGATAATTATTCTTGACAGAAAGTAATACATCTCAAGATAGAAAGAAAGAAAATCATATGATAAAAGAGACTATGTCATTTTAATGGACTTATGAGGCGATTTTTTTGTGTCAAAAGCCAGTATTTAGAGACAAAAGGATGGACGTATGGGCACTCTCTGCTGGACCACATTGGCGATGTTCATACTTAATGCTTCAGGCCACTGCCAAGGGTACAGTGCTCCTGCAAAAAGAGCCCTGTGCTGCATGAAGGAAATTTCTCTGAGTCGACATGCTTGTGTTCATTTTAATAATATGTGTTTCAACTAATGGAGTCAAATAGGAAAACCCTGGGGATAGGAATAGAAACACCTACTCAGCATGGAGTCTTGCCAGGATGAACCTGATTCCTAGTGGGTCTGCAGAATGTTGAATCACTTTTGTAAGGAAAAGTGGCCCACAGAGTTTTTGGATATATTTGTAACTTACCATAATTTAATGTTCTTTCCTCGAATAGCCTCTAATTACATCCTCCTGGCTCAGCTGTGGTTTTCTAATTAAACCAAATATTATTCTATCTCTGTCTTATTCTGGTCATAATTGTTCAGAATAATCTGTCATTGATACTATTGAAAATGAAACAGAGAGGAAGGAAAAAAATAACTTCAAGTTTTACTTAATTCACACCATTTATCTTTGATAAATATTGTAAAAAGGAGTATGAAAGGTATTCATGTTTTTACTACTTGGCTAATGAATAGCAACCACAAAAAGAAATTACTGTTCTTGTACTTTATTTTAATTGAAGTTCATTATCAAGTTCCTCAGCTTAGAATAAAATGGTTTTGAATAATGCTGTGAAAAAAAAGTATAGTTGCTCTCTGATTTTTCCCAAAGTTTCATTTTAAATCTTTAAAATAAATCTAACTGACCAGATAGTTTTGCCTCTCTCTTGCCACAAGGAAAGCTATACATAAATAACAGTTATTGGTTTCATCCTCCTAAAATCATGTAGTCAAAAGGAATTTCCCTTTCAATTTCTGGTTCAGTTCATTTTAGCCGATAGTTATATAGCTGCTATGAAACTCTTGCTTTAGCTATAATGTATGTACGAATATGCTAGATATAACTCTTGACCTTAAGGAATTTCCAGGAAATTGTGGCACAGAATACATTTTAAGAAACACATGAAATTGCTCCAGATACACACAGAGATAGAGGGACTGTCAAACATATGGGAGGTCCTGGGTTTAATCTCCTATACCAGGGAAGACAAAAACAAAACAAAACAAAACAAAAACCAACCCAACAAACAAACAAACAAACAAAAAACCCCAAAGAACCACTGCAAATTACAGTGTTCAATTGTGATATCAGAATCATACAATACATACCTTCTAATGATAGAAGTGTATGTGGGTTTTTCAGAGAATACAATGAAAATATTTCTGTAAGTACTTTGGGCACCAAAAGGAAACACTACCAAAGATGAAGAGTAGAAAGTTGGGTACAAGGATCACAAGCAAAATAATGTTCACTGAATTGTGAGTTTTTGTAAGGCTAGTAGAAGTGTTTTTGAACTTTAAGGTTTGGTATGATAGGTGATATAACATAACACTGAAGAGTCAAGGTTACTTCTGTCAATTGTTGAACTCATTGGATAGAGAAGAATGGACCTCAAAAAGATAATAGCTTCATAGTGGGATCTTTATGTTTATGACTTAAACAGAAATAATCAGTGTTAAAATACATACATGGATGGAATTAGGAATAACAGCAAGAAGTAGTCATGGAACCTAGCAGATTAGCTCTAGGTGATGGAGTATAAGTGAGAACAAGTCTTGTGCATGTGATAATTGAAGAACAAAGACAGCCATGTTCTACTCATCTATGTGGACACTTGCTAACTACTGGGCTGGACTCAGTTGTATGAGAAAGCAGATATTTTACATCATTGACAGGAACAGGACAACAATGACCTATGTAACTGTCACATCTTAGGGTGTATCCTACCTCTTGGTGATTACAGGTCTCAAAACTGTTCACACTCACAATAAACTTTATAAGAAATGATTTATGCATCATTTGAGGACACAGATTAATGACTTTCATTATGAAGACAGTTCCAGGATTCAGATAGAGGCTTATGATATAGATGGAAGGACACAAGGAATGTCATGCATTCCCTCAGCAACAAGTTCCCAAAGCACCTGTTGAATAACTAAAAACAAGACACAATAGAACCAAAGGAGTGGCAGAATAGAAACAAGGAAAACAAAAACAACAAATAACTAAACAACTTGAGAGACCCAGAAAATAGTGGAAAATGACTGAACTATTTATACACAATTGGTCACACTGGAAAGCATTCATCTTAACCTGTGTAAAAACAGTGTGGAACAGTATCAAGATAGAAACCATTTAACACACCAAGCAAAATTCCTCAGTTCCATTTGCCATCCTAAAAACCTTTCCCACTTAAGAGGGATAATATTAACAAAGGGGGAAAAAATCTATGCCCATATACTTTTAATTGCTTAAGTCTTTCATACAGGCCGTATAAAAGGAGGGGAAATAACTTAATTTTAATACAATTCAAACAACACTTACCAAGTGCAAAGCTTATCAGTCCTATTATAACCACTGAATAAATGAATATATTAGTAAAGTAAATGTATACATTACTAAGAAGGTAAGGAAGGAGTTGGGGAACTGCATTGTTCTGTTAAAGTTGTGAAAATGATAATCCCTCTATCACACATAAAGAAACATGTGAAGAGGAAGGGCTGTTGAGTTGTGTAGTGAACAGAGGATATAGTATATTAGATTCTGGATAGACCCACAACCATCTCTGATCTAGAAAGCCAAAGAAACCTACAGTACATTTCCAAGAAGCTGGGAATTTCAGATCCTATAAATAGGACCAAGGAAACAATCCTACATGGGACACAAGACTGGAAGCTTGCTGGACAATCACTGGTTGAGTCTAAATCTAAATACTAACAGCAACTGCATAAAACAAAGAAAACCAAACAACAAAAAGATGAATCACATACTTGGGAATTGACTTGCACACAGGAGTGAGATTCCCTTCTTATGCCTTTTGGTTTACCTAAGTCCTCAGCCTGTTGACCAATGCTTCCCAGATGAGAATAGGTCTTCCCACTCAGTTCACTGACCCACATCTCAATCATCTTGAAATTCCCTCAGATGCATACAGAAATTATTGGTTTTCTAGAGGTCTCCAAATCTAGCAAAGTTAACAGTTCAGAAAAACCATTACACTGATGGACTATATCAGACTTTGTCTTTTGAGCACCAACCAGATCCCAAATCATGACATGGAGACTTGCTTTTAGTTTTTGAATTCTTGGCCTAACTTAGGCTTGTTTCTAACTAGCTCTTTTAACTTAAATTAACCTGTTTCTCTTTATCCACCTTTTGCCTCGGAGCTTTTTACTTTTCTTTCCTTCTGTATATCTTACTCTCACTACTTCTTATGTCTAATGGCTGGTGGTTGCCTGACTTCTTACCCTGGGTGTCTCCTTCATTCTCTCCTCCTCCTTCTTCTCTCCTCTCCTCTCCTCTCTTCTCCTCTCCTCTCCTCTCCCCTCCCCTCCCCTCTCCTCTCCTCTCCTCTCCTCCTCTTCTTCTCTCTCTCTCTCTCTCTCTCTCTCTCTCTCTCTCTCTCTCACACACACATGCATATGCATCTGGATTTCTCCTCCTATTTATTCTCCCTGTCCACCAGCCCCACCTATCCTTTATCCTGTCTAGGAGCCATTTAGCTCTTTATTAGACCAATCAGGTGCCTTAGGCAGGCAAGGTGTGCTGTGGGATATCTTTCTATATTCTGTGAATATGTGTTGCGCTGATTGGTTGATAAAGAAAGTTGAATTGGCCTATGGCAAGGCAGCTTAGAGGCAGGTGGAAAATCCAAGTAGAGAGACAGAGAGGAGAAGGTGAGAGTAAAGAAAGGCAACTGCTGCGGAAGTAGCAGCAAGACACCAGCAGACAGGTAAGCCATGGCCAAATGGCAACTTACAGATTGACAGACATGGGTTAAGTTATAAGAGCTAGCTAGCTAGCTAGAAATCTGTCATTGGCCATACAATTGGTAATTAATATTAAGCCTCTAAATTATTATTTTATAAGTGGCTGAGGAACCGTGGGGCTGGGCAGAACCAGAGGAATGAGGGACCTTGGGACCAGATGGGACCTAAAAAACTTATGGCTACAAAGGTGAAACAAATGCAACACATCATTACATAATTAAACAGATGCAGCAAAAACAGAAGTAACACACCTTTACACAGCTAACGTAATATTCCACAGCATAAACAAATGTAACATGCCTTTGCTTAGTTAAAATAATATTCCATAACACAGGACATCAAAGGGATACAAACAGAAAAGAAAGAGGTCAAAGAATGCTTACTTGAAGATAAATGATTTTATATATAAAATACCCCAAAGGCTCCATCATGAAATTCCCACTGCTGATTAACACATGAGCAAAATTAACACCCAAAATCAGCAACCTTCCTATAAACAAACAACAGACACATGGAGAAATTAATCAGGGGAACAATTCCACTTACTACAACTAAAAACAAACAAACAAAAAGAATCCTGTAATAAATCTAACCAAGAAAGTGAAAGATTTGTATAGTAAAAGTTTTAAGACATTGAAAAATAGGAATGGAAGAAATTGGATACTTCCCATTAATTCATGATAAGATTAATGTTGTGAAAATTGCCATCCTACCTATCAAATTCAATCAACGGGATCAACTCAATCCCCATAAAAAAACAATGCATTTATTGACAGAAATTGAGGAAATTATTTTAAATTTCAGATGGAAACACAAAACATCCAAGATAATCAAAGTAATATTGAACAATAAATATTGCTAAAGGTAACACCATTCTAGGTTGCAAGTTATACTATTGAGCTATAGTAATAAAACTGCATTGTACTGAGTTAAAATATGCACACTGATCAATGGAAAAGAATTGAAGACCCACAAATAAGCCCACACTTCTGGAACTATCTTATTTTTGACAATGTGTTTGACAAAACACATTGAAGAAAAGCCATCTTCAAAAAAATGGTGCTGGTCAAACTAAAACGATAAATGTGTATCTCGCCCTACAAAAAATGAAATTCGGAACACATGAAGGACCTCAATATAAATCAGACATTTTGAATCTGATAGAAAAGAAAATAAGAAATATGCTTGAGCTTTACTGGCCCAGGGAAGGGCCTTCTGAACAGGACCTCAGCAATGCAGGCATTAAAGCCAACATTACTAAATGTAACCTCATGAAACAAAAAAGCTTCTGTACAGTAAAGGATACTATGATTTGAATGAAGAATCAGCCTACAGAATAAGAAAAACTCTTCATTGACTATATATTTGACAGTGAGTATACACTATCTAGAACATACAAAGAACTGAAAACCCTAAACATCAAGAAAAACAACAACCCAGCTTAAATGGGGCTTGGAACTAATCAAAGAGCCCTCAAATGACAAAAAGAAATGGCTAAGAATCACTTTTTAAACGTTCAACACTCTTGTAGTTGGCAGGAAAATGCAAATTAAAACCACTTTTGAGATTTCATCTTACCCCAATCAGAATGGCTAAGATAAAATCAATTTTAAAAAGAATGACCGGCTGGGTAGTGTTGGCGCACACCTTTAATCCCAGCACTCGAGAGGCAGAGCCAGGTGGATCTCTGTGAGTTTGAGGCCAGCCTGGTCTCCAGAGCGAGAGCCAGGACAGGCAACAAAACAACACAGAGAAACCCTGTCTCAAAAAAAAAAAAAAAAAAAAATGACAGATGCTGGCAGGGATGTGGGAAAAGAGGAATATTTACTCACTGCTGGTAGGATTGCCAACTGTTGCAGCCACTATGAAAATCAATGTAGAGTTTCCTCAAGTTACTTGAAGTGGATCTACCACAATATCCAGCTATTCCGTTCTTCATATTATCACAAAGAACTTTGTCTCTACTATAAAGACATCTGCCCATCCCTATTTATTGCTTCTCTATTCACAATACCCAGGAAATGAAAACAACCTAAATAACCATCAACTGGTGAATAGACAATCAATATGATACACTTAGACAATGAAATAGTATTTACCTAAGGTTCTCTGCACATCTTACAATTGTGTAAATCGGTCTTCTTGTGAGACTCCCAACTGTGACAGAAGGGACTGTCTCTAACCCTGTTGCCTGTTTGGGGGCCCATTTCTTCTACCAGATTGCCTCATCCAGCCTTCACAAAATAGGAGGTGCCTAGTTTCACTGCAACTTAATATACCATGGCTGGTTATATCCTGGAGACCTGCCCATATCTGAAGAGAAACAGAGGAGAAGAGGATGGAGGGGCTGAGGGGAAGAAGGTGTGTGGGTATACTTTTCTTTCCTGCCTGCCAATTCCCAAATAACCACTCAGAGACTTAGTATTAATTATAAATGCTCAGATGATGGCTCAGGATTATTACTGACTAGTTCTTACAACTTAAATTAACCAATTTCTATTAATCTATGTACTGCCCTGAGGATTGTGGCATTTACCTCTCTGGCATGTCTTGCTTTCTCTCCATCTGGCTGGTGACTCCCCTGACTCTGCCTTTCTTCTCCCCAGCATGTTCTCTGTCCCCAAAATCCTGCCTAGCTATCAACCAATCCAATCAGCTTTTTATTAACAATGAGAGCAACACATTTTCACAGTGTACAACATGGTGGGTGGGGGGGACTGGGAGGAGAGAAGAGAGTAGAAACTTTGGTTGGAATGTAAAACAAAAATAAATAAATAAACAAAAAAAACCCTGAAATAATAAAATTCACAGGTAAATAGGGGGAGCTGGAAATAATCATTCTGACTGAGGTCATCCAGATACAGAAAGACAAATATTGGATGCTTTTTCTCATTTGTGGATGTTATCTTTGCACCTCCATACATCTGTGTTTTATTTGGAATACCCATAGAGGTGAGCAAATTAACAGTGCCCTTATATGGCAGGTAAGTTCCCATACATGTATAAGTGTGAAATTCAAAATCAAATGTCTTGGTTTTCCTAAGAATTCATCACAGAATGGAGAAAATGCCACTTCTACTTTATTTTTGTGAGTTGAAGATCTCAAGACCAGTTCTTACTTGAGAATGGAGACTATGTACATTTGAAAGTACTGGGAGATTAGAAGATTAGATCACTGACTACTAGTCTAGATAATAGTCAATCTGCCTTCACCAAACAACATCTACTTCCAGAGATACTACCATACTTAAACAAACTGGCCTAACTTCTGGCAAATGAGACATGTTTCAGTGACAGTATTTATAAGTAAAACAGATCTGTATCTGTCATATATAACAAAGATACAGTGTGTTAGAAGACATGAAGAATTGCTAAACATTACAGAGCACAGGCAGGCAGACTCAGTTTGCCTTTCTTTTAATAGGACTGTAAGTCCTATGAACAACTATGAATCGTTTTCCCAAATCTACCTTGCTTAAAGATTCATCTCTCGTATATTATACAGCCTTTGACTTACCGCATTTTATTTAACAGAGCGTGTTGTGAGAAATAACAGCTAGCCTTGTGCCCTACAGGATTTGTTGTTTTAGTATCATTTTTGTTCATTTTTAAAGTTACTCAAACAGTGGCTGCTTAAAATGAGAGGAAAGAGAAGCGAGGCCAAGCAAGCTCAGCAGGTGCTCATCTGTGCATAGATTATCAGGAGGAAGAAGTGAAGTGATGAAGCGAAGCAGAAATAAATCACCATTGGCCATTTAGATAACAAGCGCAGTGGTGTTATTTACTGCCCATTCCATTACTGACATTTCCCTTCACACCACGGGTTGCCATGACCCCTCATTTTGCAGCATTTCATGATCAGAATTCTGCCACATGACATTTCACTAACCACATCCCATTGAACATCTCTTAACCCTTGACATTTGGGTGCAGATGATATATTTGGACCTGCAATCATAAACCTTTTCCCAAGAAGTAAGTGCTTGCATTTTAGCATAAATGCAAGAAATGGGGATCACCTCTTTATATTTTAACCAGACATTTTCCAGATGCAAACCATCCTGATACTCTCTAGATTAAAATTAAAAACTTAATTTTCCTTCAAATATGACCCCCCATGTTGTATCTTTTTAATTTTATGACTGTTGGAAGCTGTTCACAAGAAGTACCTTTTCTTTCAGGGACTACAGGCAACCCATACATTTTCAATTGTTCTTTTGATGCACCAACCTGCCTTGATGTTAGGCTGAAAAGCCATCTTATGGCAAAGACAAATGCTCCATTCCTGTTTATGATTAAACCACTAATTCTAAAAGATTAAGCTATGTCTTACTTCTAACCCTAACTGCAAATGGCTCTATACTGTCTGTTCTAGGAAATTGCAACCATACCTTTGCTTCAAAAGGTTATCATGGTCACCTGTTGTTATGACTACCTTACAACCATCTTGCAAATGTCTTTGTTTCAAAAGGTTGTAATGACCATTTTGCAGCCCTACCTTTTTTCCCAAAGGTTGTTATGACTACCTAATTTTAACCATGTTGCCATATTCTACTCCTGTAGCCCCACCTATTTTGCCCATCAAGTCCCCCATTTGGAAACCTCCTACTCCTAAATTATAAAATCCTTCTCACAGTCATCTTCCTCACATCCAGTGCTGACCTCTCAAACCTCACTTTAGGCCTTTGTCCACAAATAAAAAAGCTTGTTTTGATTAATCGCTTGCTTTATTTAATTTGGCCATGATGATTTGTGTCAGTGGTCATTCTTCTCCTCCCATCTTTGGGATTAACACATTACTTATCAGAGTTTAATTACTAAGACTCTTAATTGAAACTTTCACATACAAATTTATGTTATGTTGCATAATGTGAAAAAATTATGACATAATTTTCATCTCATTATTAATTTCATGTTACATTTCCCCACAATCTCTAACAGTCCAGAGAATTTTCTGTTTTTCTCAAATAGTTTACAAGACACATTTACCAGCTAAAACAAGGATTGGAAATCTAAGGCCAAATGAGGTCTGTTTTTATGAGTACAATTCTTTTTCAGAATATAACCCTTCAATTTACTGACATTATCAACAACAGCTTTCATGGTACAAAAAGAGGGACAGAGACAGGGTTGAACAGTTAGTAATGACAGTGTGTGGCCCACAGTTCATAAAGTATTATATGACATGCTATAGAGAAATATTGAAAAGAAATTATTTATCTTTTCTTTTTTATTATTTGTATGATATACATTTTTTTCTCTCTCTGCAGTTTCATTGATTTTTTTTTTTTGGGGGGGGAGCTGAGGATCGAACCCAGGGCCTTGTGCTTGCTAGGCAAGCACTCTACCACTGAGCTAAATCCCCAACCCCTTCATTGATTTTATTCTTTAGTTTCTCTTCTTTTTAGGACATTGTTTCTCCAAGTATGGCTGTTGGGCTGTGTTCCTTCTCTTACTCACCTAGTACTTATAAAAAGGTACATCACTGAGCCCTTATAGATACAGCCAATGAACCTCCAGATTCCAGCAGTTTCTTCTAGGCAGAAAAGGTATTTCCATTTTTTTTTCTGATTTTCCAAATGTCAAACTCCTTTTCATAGCTTATGGTTCACAGAATCAGCCAATATCACTAAAAACTATGAGAGTAAGTCCCCATAAGAAAATTTGACCAATTTGAACAAGATGATTGCTATAAGGTTAAAACATTCTTCAAATTGAAATATCTTCATTAACAACCTACTTCTGAAAATTATAAATTGCTCCAAGAATTTAAAGGTCTAAATCAACAATCTTGATGATGTCAGGAATTGCCGTGGCTTAGTAGAGCCCCTTGATGCCTACATCTTGGAAAGCTACAAACAAGGCTATGGCCAAAGTAGTTCACTCATGTGACAATTAGATAACTAGTCTTCTGAGGTAGAAAGGTCAGATGCATATACAAAAAAGAGAGAATCAGTATACTCTAGGGAACCAAAAAAGCCTTCAGTAAATGTGTAAAGAGTAGATGTACTCTTGAATGAATATATATTATTGACATGGGCACAGGCATGTCAAGGACCCAATGCCTCTGATCCACAGGAAAAAACTATCCCAGTATAGTTAGGCTCACAATGGCAAAGCTTCCTTCTGTTCCAAGTATGAGTGTTTGTGAGCAATTGACAAGCTTGTAAAAAAAAAAAAAAAAAAAACCAATCTTCCTCCTTCTGGATGTTTATAACCTGAGACTACTCACTTAGAGATTCCTTCTACCAAGACTAATTAGCACATTCCTGTGTGCTGAACACAATGAACAGCTGAGGTTCCCTGTTTTTGTGTAGTTAGTGCCCTCCATCAGAGCAACACAGTCCACCTGATCCCTGCTTTTCTATACATGTGTCTGCCCTCTCCTCATTCCATCACTATGCCATATTGAGGGTTCTGGAACCCTCGCTGTGGGAATTTGGGTAGTATATATTTATTTTTACTTATGTGGTTGATGACCATTAGGGTTTAAAAAAAAATCTGATATAACCCTATAACCTCTCCCAATATTTTTTCTGATAATAACTGAACAATTAGTAACTGAGTGAGTAAATGACTAAAGAAGGTTGAAAGACATATTAAGACTATGAGTGCTGTACTAAGGAAACACTGTGGAGTCTGAGAGATGGTTATTGGAAGGAGACAGGTTAGATATAAGTTGGAGGCTATATAGTTACTTTTCTCATCAGTGCGGCAAGATATTTGACACATCTTAAAAGAAGAAAGATTTATTTGCAGTTTCTGAGGTGTGAGTCCCCATGGTGGGGAAGGCATGGATGAGCAGACCAACTCACATCAGAATGACTAATAGGTAGCAAAGGTCTGGAGTGATACAGACACAAAGGGCCAGCCTCCAGTGACTTACATCCTCCAACTAGACCACCTCCAACATCTAACCACCCATGATAATACTTCTATGTTGTGAATCCATCAGGGGATCAACGCACTTATTAGGTCATTGGTGTAGCTGTTCTGGGAGCAGCATCACAGGAGAACACAGAAGTGTGCTTAATCATCTTCTTTTTTTTAACTTTTTTTAAAATTATATTTGTGTTTTAATTTTACACATCAGCCATGGGTTCCCCTGTCCTTCCCCCTCCTATTCCCACCCCTACCTTCCATCCCCCATCCCCTCCCCTTCATTCCCATCTCCTCCAGGGCCAGGACTCCCCTGGGGATTCATTAAACCTGATGGATTCAGTACAGGCAGGTCCAGTCCCCTCCTTCCAGGCTGAGCAAAGTGTCCCTGTGTAAGCCCAAGGTTCCAAACAGCCAGCTCATGCACTAAGGACAGGTCCTGGTCCCAGAGCCTGGATGCCTCCCAAACAGTTAAAGCTGTTCAATTGTCTCACTTATCCAGAGGGCCTGATCCAGCTAGGGGCTCCACAGCCTTTGGTTCATAATTCATGTGCTTCCATTCGTTTGGCTATTTGTCCCTGTGCTTTTTGCAATCTTGGATTCAACAATTCACACTCTCACAATCCCTCCTCTTTATCGACAACTGGACTCCTGGAGCTCCACCTGGGGCCTGGCTGAGGATCTCTGCATCCACTTCCATCAGTTATTGGATGAGAGTTCCAGCACGACAGTTAGGGTGTTTGGCCATCTGATCACCAGACTAGGTCAGATCAGGCTTTCTCTTGACCATTGCCAGCAGTCTACAGAGGATGTATCATTGTGGATTTCTGGGGACCTCTCCAGCACTCTGCCTATTCCTGTTCTCATGTGGTCTTCATTTATCATGGTCTGTTATTCTTTGTTCTCCCTTTCTGTTCTTGATCCAGCTGGGATCTCCTGCTCCCCTAAGCTTTCTTTCCCTCAAATCTTGCCCTTCATTACTCCCACTGTCATCCATGTTGTTCATGTAGATCTTAATTTTTAAGGAAGCACCATATTGATTTCCAAAGTGGCTGTACAAGCTTGCATTCCCACCATCAGTGGAGGAGAATTCCCCTTGCTCCACATCCTCTCCAGCATAAGCTGTCTTCTGGGTTTTTGATCTTAGCCACTCTGACAGGTGTAAGGTGCTATCTCAGAGTTGTTTTGATTTGCATTTCCCAGATAATTAGGGATGTTGAGCAATTCCTTAAATGTCTTTCAGCCATTTGAACTTCCTTTGTGGTGAATTCTCTGTTTAGTTCTATAGCCCATTTCTGAATTGGACTGTTGGGCATTTTGATGTCTAATTTCTTGAGTTCTTTATATATTCTGGATATCAGCCCTCTGTCAGATGTGGGGTTGGTGAAGACCTTTTCCCATTTTGTAGGTTGTTGCTTTGTCTTGTTGACCGTGTCTTTTGCTCTACCATAGCTTCTCAGTTTCAACAGATCCCATTGATTGCTTGTTTTTCTCAGTGTCTGTGCTACTGGTGTTATATTTAGAAAGTGATCTCTGGTGCCAATGCATTAAAAAATACTTCCTACTTTCTTTTCTATCAGGTTCAGAGTAACTGGATTTATGTTGAGGTCTTTGATCCACTTGGATTTAAGTTTTGTGCACGGTGAGAGATATGGATCTATTTGCAGCCTTCTACACATTGACATCCAGTTATGCCAGCACCATTTGTTGAAGATGCTTTCTTTTTTCCATTGTACATTTTTGGCTTCTTTGTCTAAAATTATACGTTTGTAGGTGTGCAGGTTAATGTCAGGGTCTTCAATTAGATTCCATTGGTCCACATGTTGGTTTTTATGCCAGTACCAAGCTGTTTTTGTTACAGTAGCTCTATAGTAGAGCTTGAGGTCAGGGATCATGATGCCTCCAGAGATTGTTTTATTGTACAGGATTCTTTGGCTATCCTGGGTTTTTCCATATGAAGTTGAGTATTATTCTTTCCAGATCTGTGAAGAATTGTGTTGGTAATTTCATGGGGATTGTGTTGAATCTGTAGATTGTTTTTGGTAAGATCGCCATTTTTACTATGTTAATCCTGACTATCCTTGAGCATGGGAGTTCTTTCCATTTTCTGACATCTTCTTCAATTTCTTTTTTCAGGGACTTAGAGTTCTTATCATATAGGTCCTTCACATGCTTAGGTAGAGTAAACCCAAGGATTTTTACATCATTTGTGGCTATTGTAAAGGGTGATGTATCTCTGATTTCCTTCTCAGCCTGTTTGTCTATTGTATATAGGAGGGCTACTGATTTTTTTTTAGTTGATCTTGTATCCTGCTATGTTGCTGAAGGTTTTTATTAGCTGTATCAGTTCCTTGGTTGAATTTTTGGGGCCACTCATGTATACTATCATGTCACCTGCAAATAGGGAAATCTTGACTTCTTCCTTTCCAATTTGTATCCCCTTAATCTCCTTATGTTGTATTATAGCTCTGGCTAGAACTTCAAGTACTATATTGAATAAGTATGGGGAGAGGGGACAGCCTTGCCTGGTTCCTGATTTTAGCGGTATTGCTTTGAGTTTCTCTCCATTTAATTTGATGTTGGCTGTTGGCTTGCTGTAGACTGCCTTTATTATGTTTAGGCATGTTCCCTGTATTCCTGATTGCTCCAAGACCTTTATCATGAAGGGGTGTTGGATTTTGTCAAATGTCTTTTCTGCATCTAGTGAGATGATCCTGTGATTTTTTTCTTTGAGTTTGTTTATATGGTGTATTACATTGACGGACTTTCATATGTTGAACCACCCTTGCATCCCTGGGATGAAGCCTACTTGATCATGGTGGATAATTGTTTTGATGTGTTCTTGGAGTCTGTTTGCCAGTATTTTATTGAGTATTTTTGCATCAATGTTCATGATGGAGATCAGTCTGTAGTTCTCTTTCTTTGTTGCATCTTTGTTTGGTTTAGGAATCAGGGTAATTGTAGCCTCATAGAAGGAGTTTGGTAATATACCTTCTGCTTCTATTGTGGGGAACAATTTAAAGAGTATTGGTATTAAGTCTTCTTTGAAGATCTGGTAGAATTCTGCACTGAAACCATCTGGTCCTGGGCTTTTTTTGGTTGGGGACTTTTAATGACTGATTCTATTTCCTTAGGAATTATTGGACTATTTAAATGGTTTAACTGGACTTGATTTAACTTAGGTATGTGGTACCTATCCAGAAAATTATCCATTTCTTTTAGATTTTCCAGTTTTGTGGAGTAGAGGTTTTTGAAGTATGACCTGATGATTCTCTGGATTTCCTCATTGTCTGTTGTTATGTCTCCCTTTTCATCTCTTATTTTGTTCATTTGGATGCTCTCTCTGTGTCTTTTGGTTAGTTTGGATAAGGGCTTGTCTATGTTGTTGATCTTCTCAAAGAACTAACTCTTTGTTTCATTAATCCTTTGTATTGTTCTCTTTATTTCTATTTTATTGATTTCAGCTCTCAATTTGATAATTTCCTGGCATCTGTTCCTCCTGGGAGACTTTGCTTCTTCCTGTTGAAGAGCTTTCATGTGTGCTGTCAAGTCACTAGCATGAGATTTCTCCAGCTTCTTTATGTGGGCATTTAGTGCTATGAATTTCGCTCTTAGCACTGCTTTCATAGTGTCCCATAAGTTTGGGTATGTGGTGTATTCATTTTCATTGATCTCTAGGAAGTCTTTAATTTCTTTCTTTATTCCTTCTTTAACCAATTGGTGATTCAGTTGAGCATTATTCAGTTTCCATGAAATTGTAGGGTAGGATTTCTGTAGGGTTTTTTTTTCCCTGTTGTTGTTGTGGAAATCTAAGTTTAAACCATGGTAGTCTGATAGAACACATGAGGTTATTCCAATTGTTTTCAATCTGTTGAGATTTGCTTGGTGGCCAAGTATGTGGTTGATTTTAGAGAAGATTCCATGGGGTGCTGAGAAGAAGGTATATTCTTTTTTGTTTGGGTAGAGTGTTCTGTAGATATTGATTAAGTCCATTTGAGCCATAACATCAGTTAAGACCATTATTTCTCTGTTAAGTTTCAATTTGGCCAATATGTCCAGAGGTGAAAATGGGATGTTGAAGTCTCCCACTATTAATGTGTGGGGTTTTATATGTGATTTAAGCTTTAGTAATGTTTCTTTTACAAATATGGGTGCCCTTGTGTTTGGGGCATAAATGTTCAGAATTGAGACTTCATCTTGGTGGATCTTTCCTACAATGAGTATGTAATGTCCTTCATCATCTCTTTTGATTGATTTTAGTTTGAAGTTTATTTTCCTGGACATTAGGATGGCTACACCAGCTTGATTGTTAAGACCATTTGATTGGAAAGTCTTTTCCCAGCCTTTTATTCTTAGGAGGTGTCTGTCTTTGAATTTGAGTTGTGTTTTTTGTATGTAGCAGAAAGATGGGTCCTACGTTTGTATCCATTCTGTTAGTCTGTGTCTTTTTATAGGTGAATTAAGTCCATTGATATTAAGGGATATTAATGACCAGTGATCGTTCGTTCCTGTTGTTATTTTTATTTTTTGGTGGTAGTGTGGGTGTGTACTTCTCTTCTTGAGGTTTACTGCTTTGCTGTTATCTATTGCCTGTGTTTTCATTGGTATATCTGCCTTCCTTAGGTTGGAATTTTCCTTCTAGTGCTTTCTGTAGGGTTGGGTTTGTGGATAAGTATTATTTAAATCTGGTTTTGTTTTGGAAGGTCTTGTTCACTCCATCTATGATGATTGAAAGTTTTGCTGGGTATATTAGTCTAGGCTGGCATCCATGGTCTCTTAGTGTCTGCATTATATCTGTCCAGGTCCTTCTGGCTTTCAAAGTCTCCATTGAGAAATTGGGTGTTATTCTGATGGTTTTGCCTTTATAATACACTTGGCCTTTTTCCTTTGCTGCCCTTAATATTCTTTCTTTATTCTGTATGTTTAGTTGTTTAATTATTATGTGGCAAGGGGACTTTTTTGGGGGGTCTATTCTGTTTGGTGTTCTATAGGCTTCTTTTATCTTCACAGTCATTTTGTTCTTTAAGTTGGGAAAGTTTTCTTCTATGATATTGTTAAATATATTTTCTGTGCCTTTGAGTTGGTATTCTTCTCCTTCCTCTATCTTATTATTCATAGGTTTGGTCTTTTCATGGTCTCCCAAATTTCTTGGATATTTTGGGTCATGACTTTGTTGGTTTTAGTGTTTTCTTTAACTGATGATTCTATTTCTTCTACCGTATCTTCAACACCAGAGATCCTCTCTTGCATCTCTTGCATCTCTTGCTTTCTGTTGGTTATACTTGCCTCTGAAGTTCCTGTTTGTTTACTCAGATTTTCTATTTCCAGCATTCCTTCTGCTAGTGTCTTCTTCATTTTTTCTATTTCCCTCTTCAGGTCTTGGACTGTCTCCCTTGCTTTTTCATGATTTTGTTTCAAGGACTTACTGTTTTCTTCTGCTTTAATTGTCCTTTCCTCTAGTTTTTATAGCGTTTTTCCCATTTTTTGTTTGTCTGTTCCTCTACTTTATTTTTGATTTCTTCTATATAAGGCTCTAGCCTCTTTGTGATGTTACTTATAAGGTTGTTTTCTTCCTCTTCTTCCATTCTGTGATGTTCAGGTTTAGCTGTTGGAGAAGGGCTAGGTTCTGGTGATGCTGTATTGCTCTTTATTTTGTTGTATGTACTTCTGCCTTGACGTCTGCCCATCTCCTCTTGGGTTCATTCTTGGTCTTACCAGTGTACTTGGTCCAGAGAGAGCTGACAGATTTTGGGAGCCTCTCTCTGGTCCAGATGGAAGCTCTGGGCCAGATGGCAGCTCTGGTCCAGATGAGAGTGCTGGCCCAATAGGAGCAGGGGAACTGGACTCTGAGTCTTGGGAAGTCCCTGGGGTCTCCTTATTTTGTCCAGATGGGAGTTCCTCTGGTCTCTGATCCAGATGGGAGTTCCAGGGCAGGATGGAATCTGGAGGCTGGTCTCTGAGTCTCAGGAAGTGGCTGGGGTCTTGGGCAAATGGGTGTGGGGGCAGGGTGTGGAGACTGCAGTGTCTGCCTGCAGTCTTGGAAAAGGGGAGCCTTCCTGCAGGGCCTGATTGGCTGGAAACTGCGGCCAAGTTGGGCAGGTCCTCCTGGGATGGCCTGTATCCTGCTGTGGGACCCAAGGGCAATTGCCTCTCTGGCTATAACCCCAGATGGGAGCTGGGGGTCCTGACTAAGGATTTTCAAAGTTAATCTTTTCAAATAATCAACTCTCAGCTTCTATGAGTTTTGTTTGTTTGTTTGTTTTGTTTTTTGTTTGTTTGTTTGTTTTTTTGAGACAGTGTTTCTCTTTGTAGCTTTGTGCTTGTCCTGGAACTCACTCTGTAGACCAGGCTGGCCTGGAACTCAAAAAGATCTGCCTGCCCCTGCCTCCCAAGTGCTGGGATTAAAGGCGTGTGCCACCACCGCCCGGCTCCTCTCTGAGCTTTGTTCTGTTATTTTCTAATTATTTCCTTAATTTTGTTATGGATTTGGCTTGTAAGTGCCATTCTAAGACCTCTAGATACATCACCTTTCTTTATAAAAAAAAATCACTGTGACATTCTAATTAATTTTCAAAGTGGCTTTGCTATATTACTCAGGTTCTGACACATTGTATTTCCATTTTGGTTTGATTCTAGATATTTCTAATTATCTCCTCAGATTCTTCAATTACCTGCTAAAGCATTTATTGTCCACTCTCCAAACTTCTACAGTACCTCTTGCTATTGGATCCTTATTTTATTCAATAATAATCTCATAATAACTTTTTTTGAATACTTTCAAATATAATGTTTTCTATCTGGGAATTTCACACAGTGCATCATGATTACACTCACCTCCCATTCCTCCCAGGTTCACCCTCCCACCCTTGTGCCACCCCCCACAAATATACCAAGCACAGTTTGTGCCCCATATACTTATTGCAGCATGGTTAAACTCCCAGTGGCCAGCCTCTTAAGGATAACTGAGTCCTTTTTCTTCCCCCTAATCAGAAGACAACAACTTTGAATAGCTACCTGCTATAATTTTCTCCGTTTAGGAAATGGTTCATGAGCTATTGAGAAGAATGTACATTTTGCTGCTATTGGATGGACATTTCTGTAGAAGTATGAGGTCCATTTGATTTATGGTGGAGTTTTGCTTTTAAGTTCCTTTATTGATATTTTCTGGACAATCCAGGTACTGATGAAAGTGAGATGTTGAAGTATCTGTATCCACCAGTCTTTTTATGTCCAATAGTGTTTACAACACTGATCTACAACACACATCTCTCTCTCTCTCTCTCTCTCTCTCTCTCTCTCTCTCTCTCTCTCTCTCTCACACACACACACACACACACACACACACACACACACATACACACAGAGTCATTGAATTCTGAGGGATCACTCTCATCACTAATACTTAGTGACTTCCTTTCTTCCGAGTCATTCCAGTCAGCTATGGAATATGTACTGTTGCTTACTTTTGGCTTCTGGTTATTTGCAGGTCATTTCATTTTCAGTTTGTATGGCTTTGTCAGTAAAGAGTTTCTTGTAGTCAGCAGTTGGATATTGACTTTTAATCTAATCATTTAGTCTGTGTTTTTAGAGAGTTAAGATTATGAACATTTAGATTTATTGTTGAGAGGTATTTACTAAGTCCGGTAACTTTCTTTTTTCCCTTAGTAGGTTCAATAGTTCTTTTCTTTCTCCTATTCACCTCAGGAGCTTTCTAATATCATAGTCCTAATTTGTTTAATTCACTAAACTCTTCATTGAGTTTTTGTGTTTATGATTATCTTTCTTCTTTGTGTGTAATATTTTGTTAGGGCACTGTTGCCTTAGTTATGTGAATTGCTTTGTGTGTGTGTTTGTGTGTGTGTGTGCTTATCCTGGAGTGTCTTTATTTCCCCACCACTTTAAAAAGATAACTTTGTTGACTATAATAATCTTGGCTAGTAGGTATTCATCTCACGGCTTGAAATACATCCTTCTATGCTGTCCTGGCTTTTAGGATTTTGTTTTTTGTTAGGTGTTTCATGGGAAGTCTGATGTTATTCCAATAAGCCCTCCTTTGGTAGTTGGTATTTTATTGCACTTGATATTGTTCCTGCTAAGCATTCTGAGCTTGTTAACTAGTGTTTCAGGAAGAGGTTCTTTTCTGAACATGTCTGAGATTATAATTACCTACCTATGTGCTTGGCTGGTCACACTTTTCCCTTTATTTGGGAAGCTTTCTGCTATTATTTAATTGAGTATGGTTTGTGTGTGTGTGTGAATTTGTATTTTAGTTCCTTCTGCAATATAGATTCCTAGGTTTTGTTTCCTGATCATGTTCCTGAGTTACTAAAAGTTACAGTCATGTTTCCTCAGTTTGTTTCAATTCCTGTTATTCATTCTTTTACTTTACCTTTATTACTGATGATGCCTTCCTCTTGCTTTTTATTTGTAGCTATTTAGCTTCTCATCTTTAGCATCTCAACTTGTCCATTTCCTAAACTGACTTCCAGAGTCATTTTTATTTTATATTTCATTCCTAACTATTATTAAAGCAACTTTATTGGGGTCAGAACTCCTGCAAACATGTAAAAAGCAAAAGTATGGTCTTGAGCATGTCAAACTTTTAATGAAAATCTTTTTATAAGTGTTGCTAATGTAATTGCATATCCTGAAATAGACTGCAGAAAAGCCCATTAGTAAGAAATCCTTGAGTCAGACCCTGTTCTTCTATTCATGAGCACCTAGAAGTATTGCATAAAATTGGACAGTTGTGAGTATCAGGATTTAAAGATATGTTTGGCTGATATATGTGATTTTCTAGTTAGATCTCAGAAATGTTGGTAGCTTGTGGTCTTACTATCATTAAAATATTTTCTCTAATATTCCTAAACAAAACTCATAGATAATCTTAAAATGTGTTAGTTTTTAAATATTTGCAGATTCTTCAAGTTACATAGTGCTAGTAATGTAAAATTTAATCTCAGTTGTATCAGCGATTATAATCTAACATTGTATTTCTTGTGATTGTATCAAAGTTCATTTCAATGCCTACAGTATTATCTAACTTGCTAAACAGCCACGTGTACTTGTTTTTCCTTTATATTAATTAATCTATTATTAATTTTTAAAATTTATTTTACATACCAACCACAGTTTCCCCTCCCTCCTCTTCCCATTCCCTCTCCCCACCTCCTTGCTACCCCACCATCCACTCCTCAGAAAAGGTAAGGCTTGCTATGGGAGTCAACAAAGCAGGCCATGTGTACTTGTAAAGAATGTGAATCCTGAAGTTATTGGATGTACCACTCTGTAAACACCACTAAGTCATTTCAGTTCTTTGTGTTGTCTTGTTCAGGCTACTTTTTAGTACTTTCATCATCCTTTGATTCTACCTATCTCCTTCACTTCAACTGCAATGTGTAGTTCACTGCTTTTTATGTAACTGTTGACATAACTGTATCTAGAACTATCATTTTCCTTTTTTTCTGTTTTTCATCTCTGCTTTCTTGTTTTTGCTTTTAGTTCCTTGTCCAGTTTCGTATTACTAGAATTTAGAATACATTTAAAACTATCTATCTATCTAAATCTGTCTGTATGTCTGTCTGTCTATCTATATTAATTTGTGCTGTTATATGACTTCTTTGTGTGGGTATGTACTCTTGTAGTTATATTTACATAATGCATGCAGGCTAGGAGTCCTTTTGGGGTATCTTCCTGAATCATTCTTCATCTTATATTTTGACATAGGGTCTCCACAGAATCTGAAGAACACTGATTAGCTAGGCTGGTTAGTCAGTGAGCCCCAGGAATCCACCTCTATGTTCCCCTCAGCATTGGGCTTAAAGACATTCAGTGTCACACACCATTTTTCTGAGTGCTTAGATACAAACTCATGTCTTCAACCTTGCATGGCAGATATTTTCTTGGCCAAGCCATCTCCCCAGCCATTAATCCATTTATTATTTAGCCACACTTTATGTGCTGTTTATAACAGCATTTTATGTTTTTACATACATTTAATATTTTAGTCTGTGTAGAATTAGTATTTTAACATTTAGCACATAATTAATATATTCTCAAGTGTATAAACTATAAGATAATATCTTCCTTAATCTTCTTTATATTATATCTACATTATAAACCTTACTTGAAAAAAAGGCTTAAGTTTGACCAATATAGTCGCATACGTGTTTTACAAAATTAAGAGAAACACACATTATTTTAGAATTGAAATACTAATTGCCTTTTCCAGTGCACATTATTTCATGGAGATTTGTTTTTTTTTCATTAAGTATGATTTCTTTGTGTACTTAAAAATGTCCTCACATCTGTGGTGAGGGGTTTCTAGAAGTTACTTCTCCTCGTTGTATTTTATCAAGGAAAGTCTGTCTATGATTTTCTGAGGTTTGCAGACTTGAGATCAGTTTTATTTCTCTTTCAGCACTTTAAGAACGTTGTTCCACTGTTTTCTAGCTCCAATATTTTTTATTGAGAAATCTGTAGTCATTCAAACAAATTTCTCTGCATCGTGTTTCTGCTTTATTTCTCTTTAGCAAATTGTCATATCTTTAGGAGTGGTCATTTCTATATCTAAATTTCTACTTCAACTCTTTTACATTTTGTATATGTAAATTTATATCTTTCACCAAATGTGGTTATTTTCTGCCATTAAATCTTCAAGTATTTTTGTCCCATTATTTTATCTCTACAAGGAATAACTGAGATTTTCTTCAGAGGACCCAGTTAATTTTTAAATACCTTTGCCCCTCTACCTCATATTTGATTAATTTTTATTTAATTGTACTCAATTTCATTGTTTTATTATTTCTATCTTTAAAATATATTCTTTTTATCATTATTTATAGTATACAAGTGTGCATTTTATATTGTACAATACTACTTTCTGTCTCTTTTCTACTTTTTGTTACAATATTCTATATTCTCATTCATAAAATTCTCATCATATATTGTGAGTGTTACACTACATGTGTACTAAATCCTTCGGCATTTCCCTAAAGATTGTTGGTGTTTCTTCCAGGCAGGCTCAACCTCCACCACTGACAACTTAAGAGGGGCAGAATCTTCTATCTTCAACCAGGTCTTAGAGCCCCAACTACACTCTTTTTCTTCTTACCTGATTGACAACAATTCAAGGACAATGTAAAAGTTTGGGCATAATTTATTCCTAGAATGTGAGTTGGGGACTTCTATTTTCTTCTTTCCAGTGTTCCTCATGTTCTTCAAGGAATCTTTGAATAGGCTTTTTTAAAATATATGTATACATCCATTCATGAAGTTATCTTCTGGATTAGCTCTACAGATGACAGCAGGTGATTCCAGGGGGCTTTGAGAAGAGAAGCAAAGTCCACAACGTTGTCTCCTGATAGTTACTAAATTCTTACTTCACTAGCTCCCTCTTCTGTTTCTACAACAGAGTGCATGATATCTAGTAAGGGGTGTGTTCTCCTTTCCTGTTCTTCATCTAATAATGTATCTTTGAGGATACATGGTTTTCTCGGAAGTTTACTATCTATACTTCCATTTTCTCACCTCTTGCCGTCATGCTTCCAAAGGATACCTCTCATCCCGCGGTGTTCTCATCACAGAAGGAGGTTTTCCAAGAATGGTGCTCCTGAACGACATACTTTCCATGCCTTGGTGATCATTGTCTAGAAGCCAAGTGATCTGACTAATCTTGGATTGTTCTCCTAGCTTCTCTTTGGAAGCGTCTCTGGGACGGAGTCCTGTTGCACTCTATGTTCTATCGTTAACTTTGCTCCCAATCCTTTCTGCTTATTCCTTGCCTGAGCCTCTGTTTTTAATTAAACTCTAGACACAATTTAAACGATTTCAGATATATATATTTAAATAGATAAAAGTGATGATGAAAACGTGGAATTAAAACTTACTGGTCAGTTTTAGGGTAGAAGACCTCAAGAAGAAATAGCTTTTCCTTGTCTAAAATCTAGAGATGTTCCACAACCATAGTTGTGTCTTTGCCGAAGGCCAAGATACCAAGAAGGATCGAAGCTCAAAAATGTCTTCGGTTCTCAAGCCTGAGTGGAGATCTGCTTTCTTCTGATCTCTCCTCCTCCTACGCCCCCTAGGAAACCCTTTCCAAGGGTACTCCCACTCAAGTGCGTGCGCGCGTGCACACACACACACACACACACACACACACACACACACACTAAAGATTTAATCTTTAAAAAGTGAAATAAAGGTAGTTATAATAAAGGAAAAACCTTACTCTCTGCAGACTCTGAATTTCTTGGACAAGAACTCAGAGGGCGTAGACACAGTGAGTTTGTGTGAGCATCTAGCACACTAAATCCTGAGTGAACGCACACCTTAGGTGTGCAAGAAAAACTGTCAAACTCAAAAACACTACGCTTTTTCTACATCAGTAGGTTTGTGATATCCCTGAATCCAAGGTACAATGTAATATAATGTAGGTACAGGCTACAGGCAATATTTTAAAAATACTTATGGCTTTATTTGTAAAAATGTATGGAAAGGTGTGAAATGTATGAAATTTGAATGGTCTTCCTCTGATGGATTTGGTTCCCTTCATTTTTATTTAACCAGTGAAATGTCCTGCACACACATCCTCACACACAAATATGCCCTTTTATACTGAGGGCAAAATAGTAATTTTTCCTATAAGAAATTTTTAGTATTAGATTTAATATCTTAGGTAAAATTTACAACATGTGTTGAATATTCAAAAAACTTCCATTACTGATTCTAAAGCAATATTAAATTCTATGTGGTTCTTGATGTTTTCAAGTGCCTTCATCTTGAATGGTTTTGAAAACTGAATTTACAGAAATTCATAGTGTAGTTGATTGTACAGAAATGTATACTGTAGTTGATTGTAAAACTTCTTGAGATCAAATTCCAAAGGAGTTCCAACTTGTCAACACTTGAATCAGCAATAGCTAATACTGTTTTAGAATTCCTCAAAGATAACTCTTGCTATTATCTACCAGCTTGAGAGCCAATGCATTCCAACCACAGCAGGATGCTACTACCTCCCTTTATTCGGGTGGCTGATCCCTAAAGAGTCCTCACATAATCACTTTGATGCCAAAGCCTTTCACATTCTCTAAAAGATAATTGAGTTATAAATTTTGTGATAAAAGATAATAATATAGAGAAATAAACCTCAAAATTTAGATATCATAGAAATGTAACTAAAGAAATAATCCCAAAAGAAGCTAAAACACACATTTTAATGAAACTCAACAATAATATATTGAATTTTCATGACCCAGAAATATTATTGCTAAGAGAAAATAATTGCTTTTTAATTTATATATTGATGTCTTCCAAATTGAATTCAAGTAATTAAAAATGCACATCCACATACATATATACACTATACATGTACTATTGTTGGCTAAATAATTTCAAAGAAATTACACAGCAGTTCTAATATTAGTGGCTATTGGATTCAGTGGGCAACTCTAAAGGGTTCTAGATTGCTGTGTTTCAGAACAAGGAACTGGAAACAGATACATGGATATTAGCATCATCAAAGGCAGATTATTAGGAAAAGTACACTCCCAAAGGAAGAAGAAGCCAGAGCACAAGAAAAGTTTAGGACTTCATTGTTAAAAATATTAGTATCTATGTCACATTTCCCTAAGTCTCAGCTGACAACTATTTTCCCCCTAGGCTAATCATTCAGACACTGTACCAGGCCCCCTGAAATGGACCCAGCCCACTGCTTGCCTGCATCAGTCTCCACACCAGATTATTTGGATCTGGAGTTAAGAGTGAGAAGTTCTCCTGAAGTGATGGCTGCGATGTGCTCTAATATGTAATAAGGCAGCTCTATCAAAGACAATTAATTTCAACAAATACTGTTGAAAGAAAAGTTAAAATTCATTTTTAAAATCATAAAATGAGCCAAGTACTCATTGGTCATGGTTCTAGGTTTCTATATATTTATATTATCTTTAATTAATTTTATTTGGGAACAGAATCTCTGGCATGGAACTTCACTATATGCCTACCTTGGCCTCCAAAATGTTGAGATGGCTGGTACACACAGGCAAGCCTGGTGGCTTTTATATTAGTTTATGTTCACTTTAGAGCTGTTGAATATTTAGCAGAAAAGGAAGATTTTAATCTTTTATTAGATGATACAATAGCCATATTTATGAAGTTGCAAATCTAAAATAATTCTGTGTACTACAAAGTAAAGAACTATTGAGGGCACAAGACAATAATAGGTTTGTCACATTTATTTTCTGGGATACTCTATGTGTGCCTCTTAAACTGGTAATAAACACTTCATTGTGAACCAGAGACAACGTTGTTACTCAACTTCCAATTCAGTGTATTAAGTTCAATCAATGAATTAAATTACTTTCTAGGTCCTCCCAACTCTTATATATACCTTTGGATTGTTCATATAATTGTTTGAATTTATGAACTATTGCTATTAATTATAGATCAATGCACCACTGTCTCTGCCTGACTATTTTCTGATTCCTTCTCTCTTCTACACTCTATATCTACAATAATATGTATTAAAATAACACGTACCCATGCTATGCCACCCCAGAATAAAGAGTAGGAAGAGAGATTGTATGGTCATGTTAGTTAGTCAAATGTCCCCTAACAGTGGCTATAAATAGGAAAAAAGAGATGAGGTTCTAAGTGAAACAAGAGGGCTGAGAAGCCAGGGCAACACAGAAAAGATTCATCCCTGCACACCTATGCCCAAGAACACAGCTGCCACTCTCTTGTGTGTATCATCTGCAGCTAAGAATTATCTAGATCAGTGGTTCTCAACCTTCCTAATGCTGTGACTCTAATACAATTCTCCATGTTGTGGTGACCCACAAACATAAAACTATTTTTGTTGCTACTTCATAACTAATTTTTCTACTGCTAGGATTATAATGCAAATGCATGGTATGAAGACTATCAGATATGCAACCCAGTGAAAAGATTATTTGCACCCTCCTGCAAGGTGTCATGACCCACAGGTCGACCTCCCACAAGGGGTCATGACCCACAGGTCAGCTAGCACTGATCTAGACCATCTAGGAAACAAGCATTGTAACATAAACTGTAGAAGCTGTAGAGGAGACAAACCGGACGACAAAGGGTGAAAGCAGCGAGGGTAAGGCGTGTGAGGGAATGTACTCAATGGAAAAACATCTTCACAATGTTTACAGGAAAAATTAAAAAATAAAGTGATAACATGAATATAAGGCTTTGTTAAAGCTACACACAGGTTTCTGTCACGGGATAAGAATCGAGAACCACTTCTGCAGTTAAATGGCTTGATTGTATTGATTGATCACATGCAATTTTAAAACCAGTAGATATTGTGGAAATTCACTTTGATGGACCCTCAAGAGACAACACTTTATTTCTTGCTAATGTGTGAAATTGATTAAAAGTGCAACATACTTCCGTATCATAAACTTTGAAAGATATATGACTGGAAAATCATTTATTCATAAAGAGGTGGGTTCTTAAACCTTTCCCAAAGGCCAGCTGTATGTTTGGTGCTATCAGATAAACTCTTAATGGTGGAGAAGTTTGATTTGTTTTGCATTGTTTGTAAAACTGTGCATTTTATAGATAATATTGCAGCATTTATCTCCTGTCATGTTAATTTAGCTCTAGTTGTTTCTTTAAATAACATTTAAACATCTAAATTCAAATTATAAATGCAATTTTGCATTAAAATTTATCTATGTGTGTACCCCCTTGGAAGTATACATATCTCTTTCATACATTTTATTAAGAGATAAGCCTATGCTTAAGTACAAGATGGGAGATGAAGATGAGTGAGACATGTCATCAGTGCTATTTGCAAGTGAACTTGGCTTAGTTATAAAGGGACATTTAAACTTTAGCATGAGCCCTAAAAAACTTAAGAAAAAATATAACTGACATTCTGAGAAAGGATAGAAAATGAATCTTATTAAAAGTTCATGTAATTACAAAATACAAAAAAAAAAGAAGAGTAAGGTAGGAACAAAGAACACAGGCAACAAATAGGAAACATTAAAAAGTCTGTCATTCAACATATCAATAACCACTTTATCCGGGTTCTGTGAGTTCTACAGCTAATGCAAAAATAAGAACCAGCAATTTCTTGTCTATATGTAACCTAGTGCAAACATTAATATGCATATAATCAAAATCCAGATGGTAAGGAAGATGTACCATGCTAATACAAAGAAAAGACAAACTAACTATATTAAATTCAAACAGAGCAGATCTCAGATAAATAAATTTATAAAGATATAAAAAAACATCATATGATGATATATGACTATTTCTCCAAGAAGACACACACTTTTTGTTCTGTACACAGGTATCATTAAAACATCAAACACTGTGGGCCTTAAACAGGTAGATCAGGAGAAATAGAGGAAATCACTGTTACACTTAGAGGCTCTAATACCCTTCCTTGAGATATGGACAGATCCAATCCACAGAAAATCAGCAAAGACATAGCTACAATCAATACCATGAATTACTTGACTAAACACAGTGGAAGTTGCTTGACTACTTGACCCAAAATCAAAGAATATATTCTTTTCAAGCTTGTGTGGGACATCCAACTAGATAGATCACATTCTAAGCTTTGAAATATAATTTAAATAAAAAAATCTCACAATGTCTGTTATTAAATTACAATATAATTAAATTAAAAAATCAGTAACAGAAATATAAGTGAAAAATACCCCAATACTTGGAGGTTAGACAAGATTCTTCTAAGTTAAATGTGGGTCAAAAAGTTAAGTCTCAAATGAATTAGTTGAAAATTAAAACATCCAAATTTCTAGAATGCAACAACCTCTATGAAGAGGAACTGTTATGGTTTTCAGTGCTTATTCTATAAAAGAGGAAAAATCTAAAACGACAATCAAATACTATACAGAAGAGAAAACGGGATCTAGAGTAAAGGGCTATCAAAACATACTATATACATATATGAATATGACATAATGAAGCACATAAATAATTCTCCTAAAATAAAAGACAAAAACTACTAAATAATTAAAACAAAAACAAAAACAAAAAACCAAAACAACAACTTTGCAAAAGCCAGAGGAACAGGGAGTTCGCTGTGAGATTGTATTTTCTAGGAAGATCAGAAGGTGCATCCATAAAGTCTCATCAGCATGACTGTTTAAGATGAACAAGGATAATAATAGACATGATGATTTGGAAGGAAGAAATTCTATGAGACTTCAACTCTACACAAAGAACTACAGGAAACTAAGGATGCTGAAAAACAAGAGTAATTGTCTGCTCCAGGAAAGAGCACATACATAATACCAAATGTGATCAGTCCTGAAAACATACATAAAATAACACACAGACTGAGCAAGTTGTATTCATGTATTTAGGAATATGAATATCCACAACAACAACTGATGAAAAACGAGGCCAAGAATTTGAAAAAGAGGAAGGATAGACGTACAGGAAGATTTGGGGGAGTGGGAATGGAGGAAAGGGAATGGAGAAATCAAAAAAGCAAAAGAAAAAAATTAAAAAACAAATCTACAAACCATTGCAATTTGAAAATCTCTTTGGCTTAGCACAATTAAAGTATTAAAAAATTGTGTTGTAATTATTTATATAAACTTGTATCTGCAATATTAGTCATGGTGACTTGGAGAAATGTCAATTTCAATGTTATATAGAATGGATTAACACAGAATTATTATTACATTTAATTTAGCTATTAAGACCTGACAAAAATTGGGACATAAATCAGTTAAATTGAGAACAGAAAATTAATAGAGATAATCAATAAAGAGAAAAGCTAAATTCTTGAAAAAAATCAATCAATTTAATAAACTAACAGGATATCTACATAAAAGGGAATGACACAATTTACTAGTATCAGGAACCCAGTAGGCATCACTATTATTCCAGTAGACATGGGAAGGATGGTAAAAAAAAATTGTTTATGTCATGCTTTCGGTTACAACTGATTGTCACAATTCCTTGAAGGAGTCAATATTCTAAAACTCACAAAAAGAAGAAATACTCAAAATAGGTACATATGTGTTAAAGAAATTTAATGAATAATTAATAACATTCCACCACTGAAAGCATCAGGCCTAGATATGCTTACTGGTAAATTATGTGAAACTTGTAGGGAAGAGATTATAATTTTTTTCTACAAACATTTTCAGAAGACTAGAACTGTGGGAATAATTTTCAGCTCATCTAGTGAGGTCAGTATCACCCTACAATCAGGCAAAAACATTTCAAAGAAACAAAAAGATAAATCAATGTATGTCATGAACATAAATGCCAAACAAATTAACAAAATGTTTGCAAATCAATCCAATAGCATGTAGAAAGAATCATAAATCATAATCACATAGCATTTATTCTTGGTATGAATGGCTGGTTCAAATTTAAATATTAATTACTGTAACACATTTTAACAAGTTACAGAGATAAATACATGATTACATGAACAGATGACAGGGAAGTGTTTGACAAAAAAACTAATCCTCATTTAATGACTAAAGAAAGAAAACCTCTTAGTATACTGGAAACTGAGGGCTCACTCCCTCGACTTGATAAGTAATATCAATAAAAGATACATGATGAGTAATTAGAGCCACCAAAATCTTTAAAATGAAGCTTTGGAATCTGACAAGCATGTTTCATCTTACTTTTGACAATCATGTTGGAAGTCCTGATCAACACAAAGAGAAATAATTTAGGGTCACTCCCATGTATAGACATATCATTTGCCAATTTTATACTTTGATTTCTTCCTTTCCTACTTGTGTTCCTCTTTTCTTTCTCTTGCCTTATTGTTCTAGTTAAGACTTCAAGCACTGAAGAGAGTAGACAGAGTGGACACCTTTGCCTTGTTACTGATTTTAGTGAAAGTGTTTCAAGTTTTTCCCTATTTACTGTGATATTGGTTATCAGTTTGTCATATATAGCTCTTATCAAGTTGAGAAATCCCTTTATCACTAATCTCTCTTGGACTTTTACCAGGAAGAGATGCTAGATTTTGTCAAAGGAGTTATCCATAACCAATGAAATGATCATATTATTTCTGTCCTTATTTGTGTGATCAATTACGTTTATTGATTTACATATGTTAAACTAACCTTGTGTATTTGGAAAGAAGTCAACTTGGACATGGTGAATGGCCTATTTGATGTGTTCTTGAATTATATTTGCAATAATTTTATTTAGATGTTAATCTCTTATCCATCTTTATATTTGTAGTTCCTGGCATGGTGCATGGCCTGGTAAATGTTTAATAATGGACTGAAATCATGGCTACAAGATCCTCATCTAAAAATAATTCAATGAAAAGAATTCATTTAAGCTGTAGCTACTCTCAGATGAAATAAAACTCACAGTTGTCCACCAGGTTTATGTCTATGAAAGGGTTTGTTCTCATCAGAAGAACTCTCCTTCAGAGAAATGGCATGTGATTGTTGCGTTGATTGATGTAGTTCTCTACTTCTTGTCTTATGGTGAAGGAAAAGCCCTTCAGTACACTTGAGGTCTCAGGGTTGCCTAGCAACAGAGTTTAGCCTATAGTATTGCTCACTTCTCTTTTTCAGGTTTTGGAAGAGCTTCTCATCAGGCCAAAATGTCCCTGATCAATGTCTTCATAGTATAAGGATTTTAAAGCTTCTAGACAAAACGGATGTGCTTTCTCAATGTAGTTTGAACTAAAGTGGTTTTTAAAATCTAGTCACAAGGTAGGATGAAGCCCATAGATTTCTCTGGGCAGGAATACTCTCCACAATGTTTGCCAAATATAAGAGAAAATTATTCTTTCTAATCAATTAGTATATTGTAAGGGGAAAAAAATAAGTCTAATTAGAAAAACAAAACTCCTGGGTAGTTTTTTATAGAATTTTTGTAGCAATAAATTCCTCTCAAAATAAAATTAATTGACAAAGGATTATACTGTTCAATTAATTAAATTTTATTAAGCCAATTAAAATGAGATTGAAATGAAATAAAATGAATTAATACCAAGGACTAGCTTGGTGGTTCCATGCAGATGAAGAAAATGAATAGACATATATCTAGATTTTTTTTTTTTTGTTAACAGAAAATTTCCAGGGCTCATGATAATAAATCTATATTTAAATATTTAGGCAATCAATACCTTCAGAGTACTGGTTAATGACTAATAGTATATAGTGCCACATTTATTTTATTTTTGTTAAAACAACCTCAAAATTTGGTTGTTTCAAGTTTATGTATTTTTCTCTCCTACACCACCTCCCAACTGCAGCTTTCCCTCCATTTTCCCCACCCAGTCCCTCTCCCCTAGATCCACTCCTCCATCTCCCCCTTATTTTTAATATAATAATTTTACAAATTCTTTGAGAACTTCATAGAATACATTTTAATCATGTTTGTTCTTCCTTCCCCAAATCCCCCCTGATTTACTCCAACCTCTCTTCCTGCTCAACTTTGTGACTTTTTTTTTTCTCTTTCTTAAGCCCACCAGTTCAATTTGTACAGCCCAAATACTCTTCTTGTTTGTGGGGTCATCTGCTAGAACAACACTACACTTTTTAATTGCATATGCGTTCATTCCTTTAACAAACCCTGTCTGTCCATTCTAAGTACAGCACTAGTCTCCAGGAACACAATAAGGAGAACATGCTGCAGGTCTGAGCTCCCTTGCAGTCACAAACCCATTCTCTGAGAGTTTGCTTATCTTGAGTTCACAGTTCCTAAGCTCTGCTTCTACTGTTCAGAAGTCAACATGTAGAATCCTATTGTGAGTATGAATTACAAATTTTAGGAGCCTGATCAATGAATGGCCAGTCACCAATGGAAGAAGAAAGGGCACTGAAGTGTAAATTAACTGCTGAAGGAGTGTACCTATGTGTGAACGGTCCAACAGAGGAGTCTGATTTTGTTAGATACATTTTAAAATAACTCCCATAAGCACATAAGCTAAAGGGATATATATGTACTTGTGAGCTGATATATCCCAACCAAAGTGCTTGCTCACAAGAATAACTGGCTAGAGACCAGAAGGAAAGACCCAGGTGCTGCTTCCAAAAATTCCTTGCTGTTCATGTCTGAAGCATATGAAAGGCAAGAAATAGCTCACTTTATTGGTAGGCCTTGACCTAGTAAGCATTTCTCACTCTTGTGTGTGTGTGTGTGTGTGTGTGTGTGTGTGTGTGTGTGCGCGCGTGCGGTGACTACATAAATATTTGAGAGTTCTTCAGTCTTCTCCATGTCAATAAAAATCTTCTTTTACTTCATATTCAAGCTGTAACTGTAGTCTTCTTTAAAGCTGGGTTTAGAACATGTTTGTTCACTTCTCACTCTTCAAACTACTCTAATTTATTTTCTTCCTAATACTTTCCTGAAAATGCTTTAATCAAAGGTATTATTACCCAGTATGATTAAACATTAAAGACAAATTTTGTCCTTATATATTTAATCTCTTTTAAATATTGGGCTTTTTCACTACATCCTCCACAAATCAATTATCTTCTTTATTCCTATAGTAATAACATATTCTCTTGGGCAGCAGGAATAGAATTTTTTATACAGACATGCATTGTATATGAGAGAAGAGTGAAGCTCGGAAGATAGAGTAGAAGAATAGCCACAACTGCCCTGTGCATCCTGTGGGAGACAAAGCATAGAGTTAGAAAGACCTCACAACATCAAGCCTGTCGCTTCCTTAGGATCACTGTACAAGGAGGATGAATGCCCTTTTAGATGCCTTTGAATGTAGAAGCAACCCTGTGTTATTCAAGTCATTTTACCCATATAGGTAGTCCATTTTACAGGCAGTAGTAGATAAAAATGCTGAATCTGTAATGGACTTGATACTATTATAATCTACATGTTAGAACAGCTTCAAAATTATAATGCGAATTATCTCAACACATAATTTTGATGGCTTGACTTATTTAAAATTATAACAAGATGTTATTTTCTCTGTGTTTTTTTAAATAACTTTAGTATTTTAAAATACAAATTTTTAGTTGGCACATTGAAATAAAATGATTATGTCTGGGGGAATTTATAATTAGTGGTATTTTTAGCATTGTTGAATTTTTTTCCTATGGTATGTTTCCAGCAGTAAATAAATAAATGAGATAACATAAAAATTAAGGTCCTGGCCGGGCAGTGGTGGCACACGCCTGTAATCCCAGCACTCGGAGCCAGAGGCAGGTGGATCTCTGTGAGTTCGAGGCCAGCCTGGTCTACAGAGCTAGTCCAGGACAGGCTCCAAAGCTACAGAGAAACCCTATCTTGAAAAACCAAATATATATATATATATATCCTTGAAAGCTCTTGCTGATTTTGTAACCAGTGAACTGTGAAGGCATGACCAAGAGCCATGTTTAGTGACATCAAACACATTTCTTAGTAAAAAACTTTAAAGGAAACCAGTCTTCCACTATGTTTTACTGATGGAAGTGGATGCAGAGATCCTCAGCCAGGCCCCAGGTGGAGCTCCAGGTGTCCAACTGTCGAGAAAGAGGAGGGACTGCAAGATTGTGAATTGTTGAATCCAAGATTGCAAAAAGCACAGGGACAAATAGCCAATCAAATGGAAGCACATGAATTATGAACCAACGGCTGAGGAGCCCCCAGCTAGATCAGGCCCTCTGGATAAGTGAGACAATTGAATAGCTTGATCTGTTTGGGAGGCATCCAGTCTGTGGGACCAGGACCTGTCCTTAGTGCATGAGCTGGCTGTTTGAAACCTTGGGCTTACACAGGGACACTTTGCTCAGTCTGGAAGGAGGGGACAGGACCTGCCTGTACTATTTCCTAGAAATATTTTTATTTATAAAGTAGCAGACATTGTTGAAACAGCAAAACCATATCTTCTTTATCTAGTCTGTTGATCAGTTGTTATTTATGAAAACTGTGTAAGATGAGCAAAGCTTTTCCACTTGGATAGTTGATGTTGATGTGTATTCAACATTAGAGTTAAGTAATTTCTAGACTTAAAAAAAAAACACACCCCAAATGCTAAAGCATGTATGTCACACTAGTCTATAGTTGACTATGATACAAAAGTCTTTCCTTCTTTTAGTTTCCTTTTATTGAAAAGAGATTATCTTCTTATACAATATATATTGATTATAGTTTTCCCTCCTTTCACTCCTCCAAGTCTCTCTTCACCTCCCCCCCTTACAAATCTATTCCTTTTCTGTCTCTCTTTAAAAAAAAAAAACACCCCCCAAACCAAAACAACAACAACAAAAAACAAACAAACAAGCAGGCTTCTAAGAGACAACAACCAAACATGACAGAATAAAATATACTAAAACGAAGCAAAAACTATCATATCAAAGTTGGACTTGGAAACCCAATAGGAAGAAAAGAGTCCCAAGAGCAGGCTCAAGAGTCAGAGACCCACTTTTTCTCACAGTCAAGAGTCCCATAAAAATATGAAGTTAATAGCTGTAATTTATACACACAGGACCTGGTACCTACTCACATAGACCCTGTGCTTTTTGCTTCAGTCTCTGTGAGCTCATATGAGCCTTGCTTACTTAATAAAGAGGGAAAAGTCATTATTTATGTTAGAGTGACATTGGGACACATCAAATTGAATGCTAGAAATAAATTAGTTATCATTATTTAGCCCCAAATGCAATTTAGCCAGTAATTTCCTTTAGTTTCTAAATGTGTGGATTTTACAGACTGATCTGCCATTACTCACATTGCTGCCCCCCCCATTCCAGTTTCCATTTGCCTCATTTGTGTGTAGGTTGGAAAGAGATTGGAGTAGGGCAAGGTCGCTCTCTATCATGCTAATTAATGTCCATGCTCATGACAATTAGTTCTTCAAATGCTGTGCCATGGTTGAGTTCTGGAAAGAAACTGGAAACATATACATACACACACACACAAAACTTAAACCTTGGACCATAGGCAACAAGTCTACCATTTCAAAAAGATTCTCACAAATTGATCTCACAGCTTTATCCCTCTTTCCTTAGAATTTTTCAAATCTGAAATGCTGTGACTACTTGTTCATTTTTGTCTTCTGTTCCTCAATGTTGATCATCTTAATTAACTATTTCCATGCTCAGCTGTTCCTTATTCTTCATGCTCAAGTCCACATTGAATTCTTCTAGCCTAATAATCTTTCTATTTCATTTGCTGTATATTTCAACTTTAGGATGATTTTGGCTGTTAATATACTTTCTCTTTGTTGATTTATTTAGACTTCCCTTTAGTCCTTTTCCATGCTTTCATTTAATTCTTGGAATATAATTTAAATGGCTTATTTAAATTCTTTGGTTAGTAAGGCTAACATCCAGGCATCATCAAAGATAGTTTCTAGGTTTCTTTTAACTACTTTTTCTTTCTTTTGTTCATGAGCCTTTGTCTCTTATTGATTTTAATGGTTTACAATTTTTCAATTGGACATTTAAAATACTTACTATAGCAACTGTGGAAGTCAGATAGACTTCTTTCTTTGGATACACCAAATCTATTAATGTTGTGGTTAATTTTTATTGATATTTTTTATGTGGTGATATTTCTGAAATAATTCTGTGAAGTGTCTGTATTCTTTGTCATAGGTGACCATTACAGTTTCCTTCTTCAGCTCATCTAATTAAGGGACAGAAATTTCTAAAATACCTGAAATGATTATCTGAGATTTTCTTGTTGGGTTCTCTGTCTGTCTGTCTGTCTCTGTCTCTCTGTCTCTCTATATTGTGTGTGTGTGTGTGTGTGTGTGTGTGTGTGTGTGTGTGTGTGTGTGTCTCTCTCTCTCTCTCTCTCTCTCTCTCTCTCTCTCTCTCTGTGTGTGTGTGTGTGTGTGTGTGTGTGTGTGTGTGTGTGTTGTGTGTGTGTGTTCAGGCATACCTCGAACACTCAGCTAACAAGTCAATAACTCTGTCTTCGCCTTTATCTCCTCTTTGTAAAGAGCATTGGGATAAATGTTCTGGACATGGTAAGTCTTACCAATGCTTTTGTAAGCATAAGCACATCTCTATGCATATATATTTCCAACTAAATGCATGGTTTCCTTCCATAGCCTTTATAGATGTTGTCTCCATATTCTTCTTTTAAGCTTCTTAATTATCCCCATGTTTCCGCAAGTTTCTTAGACTGCTCCGGGAAGTCAATATGTTAACATTGGCAATGCTGTTATTTGTCAAGCAGCTCCATATAAGAGGTTGTTAGCACTCTAGCAAACTTTGCACCAAACCACAGAAAGACAGGGTTGCAAATGGGCTAGTCTACTAAATCACCAGCTGCAACAGCAAGAGCAATCATCTGGAATTGGGGCTGTGAAGGCCCTTCAGTATTCTTCCACCTCTTCAGCGACTTACAGGAGGCCAGTTTTCAAAAGGATTTGGGCTGTTGGTCTAGATGGCTACTGCAAAATTGAGTAATTGAAGGCAAAAATAGATAATTAGAAGCTTACTGTTTGGCAGGGATTCATCTGTGTTTTGTTTTGTTTTTAATAACTTCCCCCTGGATTGCTACAAGCCTTTGCCCAATCTTCAAAGTTCTGAAAAAAAATCATTTGTGACATGTTTTGCTGTCATTCTTGTTGCTTTTATGGATGAGAGAACTTTTGAAGGTCCTTATTCTTTTGTTTTCATTCAAGTTTCTTGTTGTTGTTATTTTAGGCTTACATTTTATTTTGCTATAAATGTTTTCTCTAATTTTTATCAGAACTCAATCAAAATTTGATATTTGAATTTTTCATCAAGTTTCTTTGATAAAGTTCTTCTTGAGATATGAAAAGAGATGTATTTAAGTGCATACACTGATTTCTAACCATACTGCCTAAAGGGTTTAACCCACATTATGGTATGTGGCAATGCACTGTGATATAAACTTGTAATTCATCAACATGCCTTGGAGTGTGGAATCTTAACACAATTCTTCAGGACATATAAAGTCATCTCAATAGACATTCTCTAATCATCCAGCTGATACTAGTACAGATTATATTCTTTTTCAGTAATATAGAACCTGGCTCCAATTTATATTTACCTATGGAAATAGTATCAAAATTTTAATTTCCCCAAGTCATTTATTATTCTGTTATTTTCCTGAATTTTCTATCTTACTTGGATTCTTAGAGAAAATTCAGCTAAGTTTTGATCATTTTTATCTTCTCTGAGAGCATCAGATCCCTTGTACCAGACTGTATTCTATACATGATAGAATATCAGTGAAAAGTATAGACAATAAAGCCAGTCTATTCAAGGTTGAACCCAGGCCCTCCAGCTGTATTGCTGTACCTTTGAGAAAGTCTACATAGGAAGTCACAGGACTGTTTCGTTCCAACATTTTCATGGTATGCTTTGCCTATCTTTTAATTTTCAGTAATTTTAAAATTGTTTAGATATGTCTCTTTTATACAACATATGTTTGGAAGAAACACCTTTCTCAGCACTCCTCTCAATAAACATGATTTAAAATCAATCAATTTCATGTCTACCAATGGATAAAGCAGTGTGTGTGTGTGTGTGTGTGTGTGTGTGTGTGTGTGTATGTGTGTGTGTGTATGTGTGTGTGTGTATGTGTGTGTGTGTATGTGTACTCACACAATATATTATGAATAAGCCCAAAGAGTATTAAGTAAAATAAGCCAGGTACAGAAAGACAAAATGTACAGAATCTCAGTCATATATGTAATCTAAGGAAATCAATCTTGTGGAGGAAATTAGTATACCTGTAAGTTGCCATAATAGTGGAGGAAAGTGGAAAGAGAAAAGGGGAGAAACTGGTCAATAAAGGCAGAGTTATGTTGTAAGGCCAGAATAGTTCTGGTGTTCTATTGTATAGAAGGTGATGATAATTAACTAAATGTTTTATCTCAAAATATTTTTAAAAATTTTTGAATATTCATGCCTACCATAAAGAAATTATGCATGTTTAAGAAGTAGTTATGATGATTAACTTGATTTTATTATTCTACAATATATACTTACACCCCATAAATTTGTTGTTATTTTATATTAATCAAAAATTAAAATCAGGCAGGGCAATGGTGGCACATACCTTTAATCCCAGCATTCAGAAGGCAGAGGCAGGTAGATCTCTGTGAGTTCAAGGCCAGCCTAGTCTACAGAGGGAGTTCCAGGACAGCCAGGGATATACAGAGAAACCCTGTCTCACAAAACAAAACAAAATAAATAATTAAAATCAGGGCTGGCAAGATGGCTCAGATCCATAAAGGAATCTGACACCAAGCCTGAAGTCCTGAGTTCAGTCCCCAGAACCAACATGTTTCAAAGAGAGCAATAGCTTAATCAAGTCTGACCTCCACACATATGCCATGGTATGCATACCACCACACACATACATGTATATACACCACAAAAAAATAAGTAAATTTACAAATACAGTACTTCTTCAATTAAGCTTAAGTTGATATTTATGTAACATTTTTGCTTAAAAAATTTCTTAGAGATGACACAGCAATTTTGGTCTTGATATCAAGGAATACTTTATATGTAATAGTGGTATATAATAGTTGACAACATTTCTGGTAAGTTTTTTTTTTCCCCCTCCAACATGTTACATTGATTTTTATCCTTCTTAGGTATAGAATATGCAAATCAATTTTCTAACGTTTATCTAAACATCCAACAGATCCTCCCAACTAGAGTGAGAATTATTATGAAAGGAAGCATGGAGAAAATGCAAGCTCCTTACCAAACTTATGGCTTACAATTTTTTTCCATATCACTTCAACCCAGATCACAAGATACGCCAACCCCACATAGCTTCTTTGGTTTTGATCCTTGCATCCTGCCTCATTTAGGAAGGCTTCCTAGCTCTTGGCTTGTTTTTAATAGATCCTTTTACAAATATCACCACATTCAGATTTTACCATTTTCTGAATTCTGCCGCTCAACTACTTCCTCTTTTTATGTCTTTCCCTCTACTTTACCTGCCACTCCTGCTTTATTAAGCTCCCAGAGAGAACTCCTTTTTCTAATAGAGAACATTTTCTATAGACTTCTGAGGGTTCCTAGCCCCGACTCTTCCTCTTCCTTGTATGCTCATCACTGTAACATTTTTCACAACTTTCTCTATGATGTTATCTTTGTCTGAACTTATACACAACTTGGAGCTTGCAAGTTTTCTTCCTTTCTTAAAATTTTCTGAAAATGTAGTTTGCATGTAAGATTTTTTATAGCTTTGCTAATATTATTTAGGAAAAAATAAAAGCTATTCAGAAACAGAAACCCCAAATTTCGATGACTAACCATAGGGAAGTTAGTTTCTTGCTCAGGGAAAGTCTAAGGTAAGAGCTGTTGATTGCTTTCCTTCATCCTCTTGACCAATTAGCATGCTTGTTCTCTGTTGCTGCTCACATGGCTGAGATCAGAGAGCTTTGTGTTCAATAAGCAAACACAGAGAGAAACTGAACCCACTTTGTAACCATGCTAGCCCAGATCTAAAACGCTTTCACTTTTACTACATTTTAGGTGATGATGACTTGTGTTGTTCTAAACATGTGGTTGAGGCCTCTCCAGCTGGCTCGAAGTTGGAAGCTGTTCTGTTGAATAACTCTAAACAGTGCATGTCTACTCTGGGGGGCAACTTCTTTTTGTTCCCATTCCCTCTATTACTATATGGTTCTGAGGAGAACTGAACTGGAGCGATTCAGAACTAATTACCTAGAAGTAAAAATGCAGAATAACTTTTTAATTCCTAAGGCAGGGTCTCCTGTAGCCCAGGCAGGCCTTGAACATGCTGTGCCACCTAGATTTGAACTCTTGATCCTTCTGCTTCCACCTCCCTAGTGCTAGGCTTACAAGGATACTTCATCACACCTGGTTTCAGAATAAGTTTTAATGGAATAAGATAGGAGCAGAGCATCTACTTTGAAATATTAGAGGTTTGCCATTTTTGTCTCTGCTGTTAATTGATTTTCTTATCATGGGAAACTCAAGTGGTGCTTTGCTTTTGTTCCAAAGATGGTGTAACATGCCACAGAGAATCTAAAGAGAACTCAATAATCACTGTGGCTTGAAAGTGTGAATATGCAATTTTGTGCAGACAAGTTAAGCATTAGTAATGAACGCTGAAAAGGCTTCTTTTAAAAAGAGCCATCTGAACACTATGTCCTAAGGAACAGAACCTGGTCTGACTCTAATTTTAAAATGCAATCAATGAAAGGATGGATGAAGCGTGAGGAATTTGGTATTCATTAGAAAAGTATCTACGTCACTGAAATCTTGACAAGATCTTCTTGCAAATGAATTTGTAAGACTTGGCTAATTTATATTGACCAGTTCCTGTGAACATTAGTCCCAATGAAGAAAACAAATTTTAATTGAGTAAAACTTATTAGTAGAGGGGTTATTATCTGAGGTGTTAGATTCATTGCATAATTCTTTGTTTTCTCACTTGGTGACTAAAACCAGAGAACATGGAGAGGGGATATACTAAATGGAGTTCAGAGGACAGAAATCCTTTAGAAACATAGACAGCAGAAGTAAACTTTCACAGAGATAAGAAGTTAGAAGGATTTTATCAGAGACTTTCTTACTTATGCCTAACCACCCACATTTGAGCGCCTAAGGATGTTGTATTTAATGAGATCACTGAGAAACCTCTACTAAAACTTACTGCTGATGTTCTTTGAAGGATGAGAATGTAGGTGAGAAAGCTAATCATCAATGCTCTGTGAGTGGGAAAAATGAGATTCTGAATTCACAGAGGCCAGCGGGTACCATCCAGCCACCAGGAACCTGACATCCCTACACTACTGTGCGACTGGTCGGACTGGAAAGAAAATAAAGATAATATTTTTCTCAGAGAACTTCTTTGGTGTCTTGATCATGTAGATCTGTCATTGACATTTATTGCCCTTACTTGATCTACGTTGTACCACACCTACATACCCTCACACTCTGAAATATTCCTCTCGGTGATCTTTGTCACCATGCAATTGACTTCCCATGTATTTTCCAGAAAGGGATTAAATGGAGAAGGGGGAGGAGAGATTGCGACATTTGTTTCTTCTAGCTCAGTCTCTGCTGTTTACCCATGGGTTGTCAGTACTGAAATATCTCTAATTAAAACCATTGCTTGCAGAAGGTGGGTTTCCCCCACAACTACAAACCTCACTAACCCCTGGTTTGAATTCCTTATCCTCATCTCTACATTCCTTTTGTTTTGCTAATTCATTTCATCTCTCCCATGTCCCAGTGACTATATCCTATGAAGTCTTTTTCTCTTTAGCACCTAGTATTCCTGATAGATAAAGAAACTGACAGCAGCATTGCTGGGCATGGGGTGCACCCCTTTAATCCCAGCACTAGGAAAGCAGAACAGATGGATCTCTGTGAATTCAAGGTCAACCTAGTCTGCAAAGTGAGTTCCAGGACAGCCAGAGCTGCAACACAGAGAAACCCTGTCTTAAAAAGAAAAAGAAAAGAAGAAGAAGACTTGACAGGAGGCAGGAGCAGTATTCTTAAAAACTGAACTCAAAACAGAGGTGTTGCTGCGATGAAAGCTATCCCTACTAAGTGGAAGGTGTATGTATGTTATCTGAAGGAGAAAGTAACATCCACATGTGAATCCTGTGAAGTATAGTACCCACTTCTAGGAAGTTCCTTCTGTTGCAATAGTGGCAGGAACATGTTCAGCTTAACCACTTTCTGATTAAAGCCCTACTCCACAAGATGAAACTTATACTTAGCACCATTATCAGACAAAGAGCTTGTGACTGTGGCAAAGGCACAACTGAAGAACCTACTACTATGTTGCTTTTGCTGTTGCTGTTGAATGGATATAGTATTAAACCAAATCTTAATGGCTTACCATTATACCCACAGATTAATGCATCTCTCAAACCTCATTTAGATGTTTCCGACTTCAGTAAATGGTGATTAACACTGAAGCCTACAACTGGTCATGGTTCAAAGAATCAGAGACTGGAGAATGTCTTAATGGAATATATATATAAAATATTCTGTCCTTCCTAGGCTCAGGGATCATTTTGGAAGAGGGGGGAGAATGAGAAGAGTCAGAGACAGTAGATAACTATGAGGAAATGGTATCTTCTGGACACCACAGGACAACTGCAAATGTACATTTACAGCAGTCCTAACAGCATACATCACACTTGAACAAGCTCAAACCCAACCAAATCTCAACATGTAGAGATGAGGTGAGCTCAAAGTCCCACTCCTAGCCAGGGTAATATTAGCAAGTAATAGCTGCTGGGAGAGGGAAAGTCAGTCCCTGTAAGTCAAGCATGCCCCAGACCACATATCCAAAAATATATAGAAAGAACAAATTGGACTTGATGAATATAAACAATGAAAAAGAGGACACAAATATGGTTGGGTAGTGAAGGGGGTGGATCTAGGAAGAGTTGAGGGATAAAGGTGAATATGATCAGAACACAGGATATAAAACTATCAAAGAACTAATAATTTTTTAAAAAACTGAAATAAGAATTAGATGGAATTGTTTATGTTTGGGATAAGTTAATAAATGTTTATATCACTAGGGAATAGGGAGGGGTATTAGTAATATGAATCATGCAGTGGTATAACAAACACTCATCATCTCTAAAGGCAAAGGGTAGAATTAAATTAAAAGCAACTTATTAGAAAATTTAATATCTTTAGAATATACCATGTGTGTGTGACACTAACATTTTCAGACTGACAGGTAATATGACTACTTTATTCAAAGAGAAAGAAAATGGGAAGTCTAAATCCTCAATTCAAGACTTGAGAATGAAAATCAGAAAGGTACCAATAAACACAAGTTATTTCCAAAAGCCATGGGAATTCATCACAATAGCTTATGATGCCATTATAATTTATCTTTTCTTGTAATAATGATTTCAACATTTCCAATCTCTTATGCCAAGATAAATAATTGTTTATGAAGGCTTGGACATTTGCAGTGGGTCACAGACAACTGGAGGAACTAGATGAGGATGAGAATATCCCCAAGATTCCTAGTGCTTTTTTTCTTCTAATAAAGAACTATTCAATTCCATAGGAACAGCTAGTGATTTACCATGGAAGAGAGTCTCTTAAAGGAATCCTAAATCTTCATAGGACTCAATTCAATATTCTAGGAATCTAAATCCAAAATAAATGACCATTTCCCATTGTAGTCCTGGTGAACATGGAGAAGATATGCTTAACAGGCTTACTGTTTACACACAAAATTATGCTATAATTTTATAACGTTGACAGTTACATATGGAAATATCTCTGAGAATGTGTTTTTGGAAATTTATGCCATATTATAAATAGATTCAGCCCTATCTGTCAATATATTTTGAATTTTGATTTGAAAACTTTCAAGTAATCTAACAGCCTACTATCCAATGAATGGAGAATTAAAGTTTCATATAGTTCCCAAGAGCAATGCCTTATATACTTGCAAATACTTACATTGAAACATAGCTAGTTGTCTATGGCATCTTACATAGCATTCCCTATGGTTATACTACAATCTTAAAATTGAATAGCTGCGACAGGGGCAGAATGGCTCATGAGGTCTAAGAAAGCCACAATCTGAGCATTTGGAGAAAAGTGTGCTGGCCTTGAGCATAAAAGAAAGACATCTAAATCTCAGAAGATGAACATCTTGGAATTGATGGTCTGCCTCTCAAACATGCTTGTTGGGAGGATTTGAAGCCCATAAACACTCCGTGTTAATGTTGTCAGATCTTATGATCTAATGATCAGAGTCTTGGTAAGAGTAATATTTACTTTCTCCAAATGTTATGGTGATCCAGTGCTCTCAGTAGCAGAGATCTGGTTGGACCGTCTAAGGGCAAGAGTCAAGTGACCACACGTTCCACAATAAGCTTACCAGGAGAAATAATTACTATGTGGGGAACCATGTGACTTGTTTGGTGATTTCTAGTCAATGATACAGTTCTTTGGAACAGAACTGGTAGGCAGATGTTGGTAACACATAAGATTTAAAATTCCAGATCTAATTTCAAAAGGGTTAGCTATATAGTTTCCTATTCTGTTCACAGACATAACTACAACCATGCTGGAATTGAAAATCCCTGATGGAGATGTCACCCTCAAAATCAGTCTTCCAGTTTTTGTCCTGGGACCCTGAATCTTTGTATTTTATTGTGTCTGAGCACTGAAAAGAAGAGAAATACCTAGAACTTCTGAAGATAACTAGATACTAATTGTTTTCATGCTAATCCCTGGGATTCTGAAACACAAATGAGATCCCTCAGTTAATGTTAGGGGGTTATGCTATTTAGATGATAAATTGATGAGATTAAAAAATACACAGAAACAAAAATAACCCTATAAAAATTAATCTTAAAAATTCTATGCACTTTGGAATATTTGAATTAGTTATTATTATATACATCTTTCCAGTAGCAAATTAGTAAGACTTTGATGTAGATATTTACATATAAAGCTCATTTCTTAACCTAATAATTTCTTTAAAAAATTGAAATAGTACAAACAGCATCAGAACAGTATTTCATTGTTTTTCTCACAGGGTGTATCACTTTTTTTGTTATATGGGGTTATTTGTTCCAGAAAATAGTGATCATTTGAAATCTACACAATAGAATACTGTCATGTATATAGATGTCATTTGTTAATTAGGTCACATTAGGAGTGAGAAATTTAAGATTGAAACAAAAATGTCTTAAAATTTAAGAATGAAACAGACACTGCTCTTTAGAGGACTTGAGTCTCTGCAACACTGAGCACCCACATTGTGAGACTCACAGCTGTCAATAACTCCAGCTCCAGGGAATCTGACACTTTCTTCTGGACTCTGAATATCAGCATATAAATAAACACAGAATAATAAAAGTAAGAATTATTTAAAGAAAATCAAGCATAAGTAGATACACAATAAACTCTATGAAAATCTTTCCACATCAACAAACAATTTAGGAGTCCTTTGACCTGAGGTATGCTAGATGTCCCTTCTAAAGTAAGAGAAAAGATATTGTACATTAGACTGCATAATAAATATTTGCAATATTTACAATATTTAGCCATCCTTTTTGGAAAGAGGCAGCACATATAATGACAAAGTTCATTATCTAGCTAATATATTAGAAGATCCAAAACATTTCAAGATTTAAATTAGGCCTAAAGAAAGATAAGGCTTTGTAGCAGATTCAAACCAAGATATAAGCTGTCTGTCCTACTTTCTGAGTTTTATAATCAAAAAGAAAGATTTAGTGGTGGTACACAGAAGTATCACTTAGTACCCTTTGGCATTTGTAAGGAGCTGTGCTTTACAAGATTCCCTTGAGTGTTCATAATAACACTTTTTTTTTTTTTTATGGTGATTACTGGTGAGAAAACTCAATTCCTAGTTTAGTAGTGAACCTCAATAAACACTGAATATTGGATTCAAGAATCAAGAGGGCTTTCATGATCCAAAGTGCTCATTGTTAATGGAGCATCACCTAGCCTGAGAACCATGTGGAGAAGCATGTTGTTTGATGAAAATGTAGGAAGACTGGCAGCTGGCATGGCAGATGGAGTGTGAATGTGTATATGCAGGGTTGTCAGGGTCTCTGTTGCTACAGCTTGTCTTGACTGTATCGTCTTTGGTTTTTACAGGAAGTTCACTACAGCCAATTAACCAAGGAGTAAGAACACGTGGTCTTCCTTAAAGCTAGGAGAGTTAGGGATATGGCTTTCTGCTTCATATTCTGTACAAGCTGAGAGTCTATGATATCTGCTTCCAGTCTGTCTGCTGCTCCACTGTTGACAGCAGAAGACTCGGCCCAATGCATTATTTTGTACTAACATCAGTTCTTCAGCAATACTGATGACTTGGTAAATCTTTAAATGCCTTGTAATAAATCTAATTTTATTCTAACTTATTTCAGAGCATTCTACTCTCTGCAAGTGAACCCTGACTAAAACAGCAATATAATTATGATTTATGAGAATACAGTATAAAATATTCCATGATTTTAGGAACAGTGCAGTTTAATAACACATATAAAGAATAAACAGTTGTACTACTTTTGTTTGAAATTTGTAATATATATGTATATATGTGTATTCATATATGTATATATGTATACATATATACATGGTGTGTGTATATGTGTGTGTGCTAAAGCAATTTCCATCATGACAGAATAATGAAGCTTCAGTATTTGGGCAAAACAGGCTATTGTTTTTTAATTCTCAGAGTCTAAGACTATATAGTGAATGTGACAAGTGAGAATGCACCTTTGTGCTGAGAACCACAAGAGGTTAAATGCTTTCTTTTGGTTAATAAGTCAACCGCTCTGAATGCTTGGGATCATAAAATGTCTAAGCCACAATGTGTTGGGAATTTTAAAATGCAGGTTTACATAACCTGGGTGAATGACTGAAATATTGATGTGGGCATTATAGTGGAAAGAACATTAACTGCCTTTCTTGATTTTGAAACTCAATATTGAGCTCTGTCTAGCTGGCTTCATAAATGAACTATCCCTGATGAAGTAACAGCAACTGATACATGGATGATTTGACCAAAGGAGCAGAAAGGTATAAAATAAATATTGTACAAATCTTATTTTCCAGGAACCTTCAGGCCAAGTATGCTTCCTTAGGAAATGTCAGTACAAAACATGTAAATAGTGATTTTTAAAAAATAAAAATAAATACTCTCTCTTTCAAAGTTGTTTTTTTTTTTTTTTTTTTTTGTCTAGACTATCTATATACAATAGCAACTCTGGAATTCATTATATTTCTTCAGGGATATGATTGATAAAACTGATAATAATATGTACTAACACTTAATAAGTCCCTAATCTTGTGGATTTCTCTTAGGAGCCTCAAATATTTTAAATATTCTTGATACATTATGGAGGTAAAAAAAATCTAAGTCCGGTTGTCTGGCTCTGAAGTTTGCAAGTTTTCCTCAATGCCACTGAAGTAAACTGAGATAGGAATTTGCATTTGGAGGACGTCTGCAGAGCTGGACTGTACCATTCATTCTTGTTAATAACCGTGCAGTGATTGAGTGATGTATCTTAATACATACTACAGTTTTCACATACCTACAGTTAGTCCTGGGTGTTGTGGATATCACTCTGTATAAATAAAGTGCTGATTGGCCAGTAGCCAGGCAGGAAGGATAGGGTAGGTGGGACAAGGAGGAGGAGAAGGCTGGGAACAGGAAGGCTGGGAGGAGACACTGCCAGCTGCTGCCATGAGAAACAACATGTAAAGACACCAGTAAGGCACAAGCCACATGGCAAAGTATAGATTGATAGAAATGGTCTAGATATAAGAGTAAGAGCTAGACAATGGTAGGCCTGAGCTAATGGCCAAGCAGTTTAAATAATATGAATGTCTGTGTGTTTATTTTATAAATGGGTTGTTGGACTAATAGGGCTTGGTGGGAGCTGGAGAGAAGCTTCCAACTACAAGTGGCGCCCAACGTGGGGCAAGAGTTTCCACCTAAAACCTGAGAAAAAAGATTCTAAAACGGAGCTAAAAACAGCTTCCTAGTTGTCTCTCTCAAGTTAGCGGCAGCCTGCCAGTTTGAACTACTATGGTGGGTTCCTGGTGTGTGCATCTGACCTGCAGTATGGTGGGAATGAGGAATCTACAAGCAGCAAGCACTTTACTCCGCTGCATGTTGGATTTAGCCTTTGCTAGTTTAAAAAATTTTTTTTTTCTGGGCTATGTGCTGCTTTGATAAAACTGCTTCTGATAGTTGATGGTACACATGGCTCAAGACCCAGAGCTGGCGGTAAACTGTACCACTGCCATGTTGGGAAGCTGAGGTGGATGGAGCCAACAGCCACAGCAGTGTTTCAGTCTTACAAAGATGGATATTACACAGAGAATCTGGTTTGTCTTGTCTTTGGGATTCTTAACTACAGAAAAAGATTTGATCGTAAAAGCTGTTGAGTTAAACAAATACGTAAATTTTAAAGGTACCTTGACTTCAAAATTTGGATATAAGGGTATGTTGCTTTGGAAAAGAGTCTCTGCTTTTGTTTCCACAGAAAGCCAGAGGCTATGGATTTGTTCCAGATTAAGATACATCAGGTTTGATCAGCCAAGACTAACTAAAAGGTCTCTGATGATACCATGGCCCAGATGATCCAACATCCAGAACGGTTTCAAGGCAACTGGCTCAGAGGTTTACCCTCACAGACTACTCCATAATCCTAAAATTTTCTTTGTGTCCCCATAAGATACAGCACCCCCTCCAGCAGGAAATAGTAAAAAACACTACGCCCAAATTCCCAGCTGGCTTTGGAGATGAAATTGGCTTACTCCTTCTTTAAACCCAAAAACATTGTTTAAAAAAAAAAGGTTAAGAGATCCTTGTGTCCCAAATCAGAAGAGCCCTCTGATGTGGGACAGAGAAAAACGACTATTTTATTTTAAAAAGGTTGATTATAAATACAATTTCTTTCTAAAGATAAAAAGGGGATGTCATATAGATATGATAGAATGAAAGGGTAGATTAATAAACTTACTTCTAAAGAGCAACAACTCATTTAAAATGTCTTACATTGGTATAGTTTTTAGTCTATTGATACAGACTTAAAGTTAATTTTGTTATACTGTATGTATATTTCTACTCTTGTTTAAGGTATTATGTTTGTACGGCTCATTTAAAATTGTAATTGATAATTAAAAATAGATTAATAACTGGTCATCTATGATAATCATACTCATAGCCATGTTAGTTAAGTCTTCTAGATATTCACAGAGATATTTCAGATAGACAGGTAATCTTCAAGCACTTCGAAGGTCTACAGAATATGACATTTAAAATATTTTTTAAATTTAGACTTTCTGGACAGTGAGATATGTCTGCTCCTGGCAACACCAATTTATTTTAGAGAGGAGGATGGGCATTAAAGACACTTCATATAGAGTTTATCTTCACCTTGGCAAAAATAGCCATTTGGGCAGGAAACTGTTCTTGCCTGGACTACTTGATCGACTGGACGTGCAGGACCCATAGAAAGGTAACCACTAAACTTTGCTTGACAAAATGGTCCTTCAGGTACCTGCTTCGCAGAGGAAACTGCCAGACATTCTACAGGACACTAAGAGAAGTGACAGAGAGACTCTAGCCCTATGGGCTAAAGACAAATGCCCCAACTTTCCAAAGAAACATTAGGTGACTGTCCAGGCTGCCAGCTGTCTCTGTCTACCCTACAAGACTCCCAAAAGTTGCTTACATCCTTCTCCCAGTTCTCAGGTAATATTATATCCTTCTGAGATCTTTAATATGGTTAAAGACTAGATAGTTATAATTTCCTCAGTTATGATTAAAGGTAAGTTAGATATAAAACTTTAAACTCAGAAATATAAGATAGATAGGATATCTTCCTTAATATTGTAACTATAATTCTTGCTTGATAATTGTTTTGTTATCTGTAATTTTACTATGTAAAAGTTAACCCTCTTTTTTTAACAAAAAAGAAAAGGGGAAGTGCTGTGGATATCACTCTGTATAAATAAAGTGCTGATTGGCCAGTAGCCAGGCAGGAAGGATAGGGTAGGCGGGACAAGGAAGAGGAGAAGGCTGGGAACAGGAAGGCTGGGAGGAGACACTGCCAGCTGCTGCCATGAGAAACAACATGTAAAGACACCAGTAAGGCACAAGCCGCATGGCAAAGTATAGATTAATAGAAATGGGCTAAATATAAGAGTAAGAGCTAGACAATGGTAGGCCTGAGCTAATGGCCAAGCAGTTTAAATAATATGAATATCTGTGTGTTTATTTTATAAATAGGTTGTTGGACTAATAGGGCTTGGTGGGGGCTGGAGAGAAGCGCTCCAACTACACCTGGGCTAAGTTTTCAATGTGTCTTTCATCATGCCTTTCTTTTTACAACTGCCTTTCTCTATCAGAACTTTCCATATGGGTCTTTCCTCTTTCTCTTGACAAGGCCCCATGCTCTTAAAAACTGCACATCATTATCTTTGCCAGGAGCCATAATTACTGTTTCCTTGAGATATTCTAGAAGGAACAGTGGGAAAAGTACTGTTTCTTTATGCCCTGTATTATTGTTCTTCTAAATGCACATGTTCAGCAGACAAACTGAGGCTCAGTTTTATAACCTGACCCATATTGTACAGAATAGCTGAGATCCCCTGTGTTCATTCCCTCATTTGGACAATGGATTCATCAACGTAACAGCCATGGGAGCCAGGAGAGAGACAAAGTGCGTGTTGTGTCTCATCCAGAGTTAAATGACAATATCCTTCATATGCTACCATCTTTTTACAAGCCTAACCAGCTACCCAAGTCAACCCAGTGAATGATTTCCATCTTCTCCTCTGGGGTGGAGGTGGGGGTGGGGGAGGATACAGTAACTCTTTTTTACTGCATATTTCAGATATGTCTTTGCTTTTTCTACACATGAAGTATTGATTATCTAAGTCCAAGACTCAGAGAAAGTCTTACCAATTATATAATCTTGCCTTAACATCAAATCATTCTACTGGATCCACTGGTCCCCCAACATTTGGATCAGCTATTTGTCTCTGCAATGACAGAGGTTGGTATAATTCTGAGACAAGCAGCTAAAGCACTCCCAATGGAGGTGACCTAAAGGTGGTATTGCTATGAAGAACACAGTGCTGCCTGGAACCCAAAAGGTGTGTCAGAGAAGAGTACTTCTTCTCCTCCAGATGAGCTTTATTTTCTATCCATATAAATTTAAGTTCTCCTCTGCTAAGTGTCTATGCCTCTTAGGGACTATGGGAGGCAGAATAAGGAAAAGTTCCTTTCCCAGGGCATGCAGTAAGCTGTGATTTTCTACCGTGTCATTTGACATTCCTTGAAACTTCTGCCTAACAGAGGGAAACTTGAAGGGTTTCCTGGGGTAGAAAATACAATCTGAAAATTGTATGCCAACCAAGTATATAGTTTGTTCTATTGGAATTTGTAGCTTGTTTGAAATTTTAATATTTCTCCTTTATTTTGGTTTGTTTACTTTTTGTAACATTTGTTGTATTTCAAGGTAATTTTTATACAATGCTATAATTTTCTCATTTATTATTAATGATCATAACCTCATAAAGACACAAAGCAAAGATTGCTATTCTGTGGTGTGTTCATAAAATACAAATAATGCCCAGTGTACCACATATGTTTTACAAATATTTATAAAATAAATACATTTCCATTAGTACTATAAAAATTATTCTATAATAGATACATGTATACTACTATATCTTAAGGTTGTTGAGGCCATTATTTTTCTTTCTGCTATAGCTGAACTTAGAAAGTTCTCTGCAGGCCCATATATTGAATGTTTATTCCCGAACTGGCAGTGATATTTTTAAGCTAGGGGATGGAGACTAAAATTGTAGATGTAGGTCACTAAGAGATGAACTTTGAAGGTTTTATTTGTCCCTAGTTCCAGAATTTCTCTTTGCTTCCTTTTCTACCAAAATATTTCTCTGACACATGATTCAGCCACCATAGAATGAATTGTATCTCCACAACTTCTTTGCCATGATGAACTGAAATCTTACGAAATTAATTATGAGCCCAGATCAATCTTTCCTCCACAAACTTGTTTGCATCAGGTATTTTTTATCACAGTGATACAAAATAACCAATATAACACTCTGTATCTTAAACATCAAGAAAAATTATTAATAATGCTAAATAATTAAAGAACAATTGACTAATGAATGAATCAGAGCAGTATAATTTTCAAAGAGGATTAACAACATACCCACTGTGCTAGAAATGTTGAGTTATATTATTTATGAAAAACTAATCAAGAAAATATTGCTGTGAGTTGTGGCTAATTTGAATTTGAATTAGTAGCTTTTCATCAAGCATATTACTCATTTTTAAGAGATGTAACACTCACTTCTCCATGTAAAATCTGAAGCTTGTTGTCTGACTCTCACCATACACGAAATTCAAATCAAAATGGATCAAATACTTTAATAAAAGACTTGAAACTTTGACTCTATTAGGAATAACTCAAGAGCTGGGGATTGGCAAGGAATTTCTGAAAAGCACTCTAAGCTCAGGATATAATCAGAGAAATTGGCAGATGTGATTGAATCAAACTAAAAACCTTTTATATAGCAAAGGAAACATTAATGATACAGCCTTCAGGGAGGCAGAAAATCATTACTAACTATTCATCTAACCTGGTGTTAGTATCTAATATACACAAGTAGCTCAGGAAATTAAGCATTAAAAGAACAAACAAACAAATCAGTTCATAGAAAACTGAAAAGGCACTTTGAATAAAGAAATACAGTGTCCAATAACTACATGAAAAAGATTTCAATATCTTTAGCCATTAGGAAAATGTAAGTCAATATTGCCTTGAGATTGCATATCATTCTATTCAGAATCGTTATGACAATGAAGACAAACAAATGCTCACAAGGATTCAGGGGTGAGATGGAGGAAGGAATCATGTATTAATGGTGGGAAAGTAAACTTGCACAGTGTTGTGGTTCCTTAAGAAACTAAAAATACAAATACCCTATGATGGTCCATCTACACCACTTCTGAGTATACACCTGAAGTAACAAGAAGCACCATAGCCATATATTCATACAAATGTTCATTGCTGGGATGTTTTTATTATCTAACTTACAGAATCAGGCTAGTTGTTTCCTGTGATGGCTAATCCTGATTGTCTACTTGAGGGGGCACAGAATCACCTTGGAAAGAAACAGGCAGGCATATCTGCAAAATAAATTAAAATAGATTAAATGAGATAGGAATATCCATCCTAATAGTGGGTGGTACCATTATGTAGATTAGGGTACTAACTAAACAAAAGGGAAGAATGAGTTGAGCATTATTTTATCTCTGTATGCTTCCTGAATTTGGGTTCTATGTAAACAGTTACCTCATGCCTCTGCCTCAATGTATCTCCTGTTGTGATGGGCTGTACCTTCAAACTGTGAGCCAAAACTAGCTTTTCTTTAAACTGTATTTAATAATTTTATTTATTTATAATTGATTGTGTATGAATGTTTTTCTGTATGTATGTCTGTGTCTCATATGCCTTCCTGGTGACTATGAAGGCCAGAGACGGCTTTGGATCCCCTGGAAACTGGAGTTACAGTGATAAGCTGCTATGCAGGTGCTTGGAATCATACCCAGGTCCTTTGGAAGAGTAGCCAGCATTCCTAAATACTAAGCTCCTAAAGCACAACCATCCTAAAGTTATTTGCTGGATATTTTGTCATAGCAATAAGGAAAATTAGTAATGCAAAAAAAATTAGTATAGAGAAATGGGGCAATTGTTTCCATAAACCTAACCACATGGTTCATAGTTCATAGGAATTGGTTTGGGTGAGGAATGCTGAAGAGTTTAAAACTTTGAATGAGGAAATCCTTAGAATGTTGTACATGCTATAAGCAGAGCTGACTGTGATATTCTAGTGGCATCTCAGCAGACCAGAATGCTGACAGACATGCAGATAGTGGCCATGTGGCTTACAGGATCTCAGAAAGGCAAGAACTCTATCAAGAACTGAACTAGAGATAGCTCAAGGTATATTCTGTCAAATAATCTTGATACATTATGTGTGAGTCCCAAAGACTTTAATGAGACTGAATTAAAAATAATCAACTAACTTGTTGGTGGAGAAATTCTTACTATTACTTACTATGCTCATCCAAATGTACACTGATAAAACAAAAAGTAGAAATGAAATATATGAAAAAGTGTGCACATTGGCAGGGAAAGGGAAGTAAATTTAAAGTCAGAGAAAATACTATGAAAGCAGCCATAATTGCTAAACAGGTTTACCCCCATTGAAAAGAAACCTGGCATTCTGCATTGAACAAATGGAAAGGTACTGGGAGGCATGAACTCATCTACCAGTAGCTCTATTTTATGAAGTCCAAATTTGTTTGAAAGGAGAAAGCCTAAATTGAGAGTGCAGGGGTTACCTGCTAGACTAGACTCTGAAGGATCTGCTTCCGAAGAATCATCACACAGAAGCAGGTGTACTGTGGATCAAGAGGGATGGGGGATGGCTCTATCCGAAACTGACAACAGAACCTGGCAACAGCATCAGTCTGATACTAGTTTCCTGGCAAGAAAGATCCAAGAGTTAGAGGGTCATAGACTCATAAATCATGAGTCTGGAAATCAGGTGAGGTCAGGCAATGGGTGTCACAGCTTGAATCCCGAGAAGGCTATGAAAGGTCACTGCATGAAGGCAAGACCTAAGTTACAATGGATATCACAGGATATTATTAATTCCAGGACCATGTTACCTCCACTAAGAAAAGCAAAATAAGCCTAAGAGAAAGGCTATTTGTGCCATAGGTACACCACCAGGTGGGTAGGGCTTTCTGAACCTTTGGTACTCAGACAATTCCATCATCATCCCACATAATGGACATAGAGCTTCACTATTTCATGGTTACTCTGTTGAGTATGGTCTTGCTTTGTTCTGATCATTATTTGTCATGGTCTATTTATCTCCTTTAGACTGGTGATGTTTACTCTCTACTCTTGCATGTTTGAAGTAGGAGTATGTACCATTTTTGTGTAGCAACTCACAATTAAGAGATTGCCTCATGTCTATGACTTGAGCTTTAGGCTTTTAAACTGTACTGGAAATGTTAAAGACTGGGGACTTTGGAAGTTGAACTGTGTATTTTGCATTGTGATTTGATCAGGGGTCAAGAAGGGAAAAGTATGAAAAGTTATGGATTAACTGTGTTTGGGTGTCAGGATGACAAGGCGTGAAACAGTTATGGTTAATCTTGATTGTCAACTTGGTAAAATCTAGAATTATTTAAAAAAGAAAATATCTGGGCATGTCAATGAGGGTTTCTAGGTTGGGTTAAGTAAGGTAGGAAAACCCACCTGCAACATGGGCATCACTATTCCATGGGCTGTAGTTCTAGACTGAATAAAAAGAGGAATGTGAACAGAGCATAAGCATTAACCGCAGCTTTCTGAGAGCAGATGCCGCACAACCAGTCACTTCACAGTCCTGCTGTGCCACTTTCCCTGCTACAAGGGACTGTACCCTCAAACTGTGAATCAAAGAAATCTTTCCTTTCTTAAGTTACTCTGTCATAGCAACAAGAAATGTAACCAATACTCTCATCAAGAAACAAGGAGATAAATAAAATGTGGTGTGCATACTCAGAGGATTATTACTTAGTCATTAGAAATAATCCATTTCATTTCCACATGCATGGAACTAGAGATCACTATGTTAAGAAAATAAGCTAGACATAGACATAGAGGCATTATCTGGTTTCTTCTTTTTTTTCTTATGTGAGGAATCTAAACAGAAACAAAACACAACATAGAAAGGATAGGTAGAGTAAGTAGCATTTGGAATCTTTGCCCAATTAGGGGGAAGAGATAAGAAAATTATTACAAGCTAGAGGCTTTCAGTGTCTATATATAATAAGTTAAAATCTAATTTGGGTTACATAGAAACATTGTCTCAAAAAAGAAAAAGAAAAATAGAAGGAGGTGAACAGACTATGGTTGTGATGATAAAAGTGAGTGATAAGGAAATAAATGATTAAACTATATTATATTCACATATAAAATAGGCACAATGAGCCAGGCAATGATGACATGTGCCTTTAATCCCAGCACTTAGGAGGCAAAGGCAGGAGAATCTCTGAGTTCAAGGCCAGCCTGGTCTACAGAGTGAGTTTCAGGACAGCCAAGGCTATACAGAGAAAGTCTGTCTGGAAAAACAAACAAACAAATAAAAACAAAATAGAGTCATAATGAAAACTATCACTAATTATCACTAATATAATATACACTAATAAAAATCTTTTAGTGAGAAATTTAATATCAATGTTTATTATTTTTATTATCATTGATGTAACAGAGTAAACTGAAAAAAATGCAGTTTTAGATATCAGTACAAATAACTTTCATTGATCATGTATTTCCAGAGCATGAGGTTTTAACATATTTCATTATAAGTTCATTTGATAGAAAATTGATTGTCCTAGTTAGGGTTACTATTGCTGTGATCAAACACCATGACTAAAGCAACTTGGCAAGGAAAGGGTTTATTTGGTTTGCACTTCCAACAGTGTATCACTGATGGAAGTCAGGACAGGAAGAAACCTAGAGGCAGGAGCTGATGCAGAGGTTTTGATTTGCTGCTTACTGGCTTGCTCTCCATGGCCTGCTCAGTCTGCTTTCTATTCTATTCTTTAGAATCCAAGACCACCAGCCCAAGAATGGCACCACCTACAATGGACTGGGTTCTCTTTCTTCAATCATTAATTAAGAAAATGCCTTACAGGCTTGCCTCCAGGCCGAGGCATTAATTGAGACTCCCCCCTCCTCTCAGATGACTTCAACTTGGTTCAAGTTCACATAAAACTAGTCATGACAGTGATTCTCTCTGTTCATTCACTTTGATTCTATTAAATCAGAATCTATTTGCAACTATAACCCTACATGCTTTCTACCAGGAAGTATAAGTTCCACCCATTTAATACAAGCATATTCCATAGTTTTCATTTCTGTGCAGAACATTGATTTAAATCTATTTGATCTATTGTGCGCTGAGGTCAAATGCTGAGCTGAAAGATAACAAGAGTTCATCAAAATTTGATTTATACCTGAGGAAAATGACAATTCAGAAAAAAAAAAAAGATAGCATGCTCATTGGGGATAAATACTATCTGTTAATCTAAGTGTTACTAAGAAAATAATTATAAAATTAAAACATACACCAGACAACTCTATGACATGAGATTATGTTATTCTTCAGTTAAGATGATGAAAATGTAATAAATATCTATCACCCTGCATGTGTGTGAAAACAGAAGGAAAATTGGCATCAATAATTTTATTCTGCTGCTATTAACCAAAAAGAAATTAATCATACCAGAAGAGATTTTTTTAAAGATTACCCTGCAATTAAACACCAAGCAAGCAATGAAATGTATTAAAGAATAATGAATATCACAAAACTCTTTTGTTCCAATTTATCTCAAAAACAAATTCTAAAGTACTTAAATAACAAACATTTAAAGTATTACCTGTTTTTTGATTATTTCATCTAGAGACTCGACTTTAAGTCCTGATATTCTGTCTTCTGTCTGACTCCCTCTGCTTGTGAGGCTTTTCTTCTTTTGAGTGCTCCAGTTGGTTACTGGGGTTTTTAATTCCATCTTAATTTTTGCTTGAATCTTCTTAAATGGGTTTGTTTGCCTCTTGTTTTGTTTTGTTTTTATTTATGCTTCTGTCACACAATATATCCCCCACCAGAGACCCCCTCCCCTCCTCCTAGTCCCTCCTACCTCACCTCTCCCCTAGATCCACTGCTCCTTTGTTTCCCTTGAGAAAAGAGCAGGCCTCCCAGGGATATCAACCCTGGGAGCATAATAAGCTGCATTTAGACTAGGCACAAATCCTCATACCAAGACTGGACAGAACAATCCAATAGAAGAAAAATGATCTAAGATCAAGAAAAAGAGTCAGATACACCCCCATTCTCATAGTTAGAAATCCCCCAAAATGCCCTAACAGATGCAGACACTCATAGCTATACATTAGATGGAGCTCAGGGAAGCCTGAGGAAGAGGGGGAGGAAGGATTTTAGGAGCAAGAGAGGTCGATGACACCCGAAGAACATTGTCCACAGAATCAACTAAGCAGGGCTCTATTGGTGAAATTATTAAGGCCACTCCACATAGTTAAAAGGGAGGTTTATTTTGTGGGGTAACTTACAAATGAAGGGTTTGGTTGTAGGGTGTGGCAAAGGTATGACGCAGTCTGGCATTGTTCTCTGGAGAACTCTCCTCGCTCTACCTCCTCGGTCCAGTGTCCAGCATCCCAGAACCAAGAGAGAGAGCCCTCCTCTCAATCCTGGGTCTTCCCCTTCCTCCTCCACCCCGCCTTGTGGGCATGTCCATTACCGAAGCCTCAATGGGGGTTGGAACTTCCAGGCCAATGCTGGGATGGCTATCCACTACAGGGCTCTCAGAGAATGAAGCCGCAGTCACAGAGCCTGCATGGGGGTCCATAGGGTCCTGTTCAATGTTTTTCTTTCTTTGTGGAATTCTAATTTCAGATCCTGGCTTGTTTTCATCAATTCCATCATCCTTGTTTGTGTTTACTTGTGCTTCTCTTGAGCATTTATTCTTTAAGTTCTTTCTCTTTCAGTTCATTGAGATGTTTCTTTGTATATTTTCCCCCTTTTTAAACTATATTTGTGTTTTAATTTTACACATCAGCCATGGGTTTCCCTGTCTTCCCCCTCCTGCCCCCCACCTTCACCCCATCCCCTCCCCTCCATTCCCATCTCCTCCAGGGCCAAGACTCCCCTGGGGATTCATTTTAAACCTGGTGGATTCAGTACAGGCAGGTCCCTTGAATCATTTGATACAGTTTATGACTGTTCTTTTAAACTTCATGTCATGGGGTTCATTGGCAGACATTTCTACAGGAATCACATCACTTTGTGGTGGTAGGACATATTGCTTCTATCTTTCATATTGTTTGTACTTTTGGTGATGATGTATAGGCATGTGGACTTGTCAGTTCTTTGTCTGATATTTGGCAGAGGAGATTGAGGCAGAAGAGAGTATATTCAAGCTATGTTGGGCCTAGAAGTTGGGTATGGCTTAGGTGGGTATAAAGGCTGACAGAAAGGACTGAGTTGGTGGACATGATGTGCATCCTGGTCCAAGCCAGGAGTTTTCAGGTAGATCTAGGGGTTGGAGAGGGTGAGTGGAGTAGAAATTCAGGTAGACTCACACTGTGTGAGACGCTGAAGATGTGCAAGGTCTGGCTTAGTGGAGAGGTTGGATATGATGTGAGAAGGGCCTGTATGTCTGGGGAAGGCAGAGTTGGTTCTGTTGGTAGCACTATTGGCAAAAAGATTGCTTAGTAGTAAAGACAAGGGTGACCAGACTAGGTTGAGAAACTGGATATGGGACCTGAGCTAGATCTGGGGGTGGACAGGAACAGGATACGGAGGGAAAGATCAGATACACTTATCCAACAAGACCCTGGAGAAGGATGACATAAATGTTTTAAAATAAGTTGAAGCCCACTGTTTGGCTAAGAAATTAGGTAACATCTGTCCAGTAATGCATAAAGTATACTCCATTTAGTATTTGTATATTATATATATAACTTGTAAAATTCAATACAGTTTGCAAACTACATGATTTGTAGAAGAAATAAGTGTTGTTTTGGTTGTAGGAGTCAGCAAATTAGACAAGATTGTTATTATAAATTTAGAGCATATGACAAAACATATTTCATAAAAATGCAATCATTTATGTATCACTGGGAAATCAATGTGATGTCAAAATAGCAACATTGATTTTTCTGTAGCAAAATGAAGCCACAGAAATTAAAACATCATATTAAATTAAACTTCAAAAGATCAAATTTTACCAAGTAGAGAATAGGAAAACATATTAGTAACTGATTGGGGAAGTTTCTTGACTTGCTTCAGCTTGATATTAAATAAAGCAATGACTTTTGTTGCTGATATTCTAGGGAAATATGAAAATAGATGTTAGTTCTAAACTGTCTTCCAAATGAGATCTGCTACTGCACAAAATGGATGTAAGATGTTGGTTTATTCATTAATAATCTAATATAAAATAGCACTGGATTGTAAAAGCTTACTACTTTTATTCTTAAGAGTAATATAAAATTTTCAAATAGTTTAGAACTTCACCCAAAATAATCTTTATAAAATACAATACCACAGCTGGGTGATGGTGGTGCATGCCTTTAATCCTAGCATTTGGGAGGCAGAGCTAGGCAGATCTCTGTGAGTTCAAGGCCAGCTTGGTCTACAGAGTGAGATCTAGGACAGGCACCAAAACTAAAACCCTGTCTCAAAAAACTAAAAAACAACAACAACAAAAATCTCAAGCAATACACAACAAATGATCTGTATCAGAGTATAACAAATATTTTAGCAGAAGGTATCAGATAGCATATTCAAGTAAAAATAAAATGGACTGACCATTATAAAGGTGTTTAATAATCTACATAAGTGTGACAAGCAACATTTCAGTGTATTTACAAGCTGAAATTATAGGTTATTTCGTATATGACAGAATTATACAAATCGGTTCTATAAGTTTATATATATATATATATCAGTCTACATTAAAGAGTAAAACCCACCCTGATTTTTATCACAAATGATAACCTATGATGTCTTGGCAGTGTTTTTATGGGTAATTTCATTTAAGTGCCTTCTGTATATGTATGTGTATATATTTTATGAAGCTTCTATAGAAGTAGGTTTGCATGTGGCATTTTCAAAGACCTCCCAAAGTTATCCTTCTCCATGCGTCCTCCTCTACTTATATTCCCCCATCCCACACCCCATTTAGTCTTTCCTGATCCTCTTTTTCCCCCTTCCATCTCCAGACCATCTACATTCTCTTCCCCTTCCCTTGAAATATACGTCAATTATTTCTTACTAGTTTCCTGGCCTCTTATGCTACCCCAATTTATTTATTGTTTTAGAATTTCATATCTGCATATAAATTCATCACCTACTCTCAAATCCCATCCCTCCAAATCTTCCCTTCCCTTTGTCTTAATGGAATATCTACATGACACCCTCTACCCACAAGGCTAAGGGACAGTCATGAGGGGGAATCATAAAGACTGTAGAAGCCCGAGATGGTGGCTGTCTGCAGTGAATCAGTATGTGTTAGGCATGACAACACCAGTGTGCACAGCACCTGGTGCTGCATAAACACGAGTCTTTCAAAACCTCAGAATTCATGAAGTGCCACCCAAGTGGAGCAGCCATCAGCAACTGATGGCTGTTAGGGAAGAAAGAATCAGCTTTCTCCAGAGTTGCAGCCCCTGACAGGCTACCCATACTCCAGCAAATTTCCCTTCATTTATGCACGTACATGGAACACTACGTGGACTCTGTGGCTTTAAAAAAAGAAAGAACATATGAAAATTAGAAGGAATAGTGGTGAGGCATATGAACAACAGCTGGAAAAAACCTAAAGTCAGGCTTAGCTGGCTTGAACTGTATTTTGAAGCAAGTAATCTAGATTTGGATTTTGGCCATATATGGGTGTCATATATTGGTACTAGATTGAACTGGTGAAGAAGAAAAATTGAAGGAAAAAGGGTAAATTTGACAAAAATGTATTATATACATATATAAATTAATCAAATAATAAAATGCAAAAAACTAATAATCAAAAAGTACAAAACTACTAATTATGAGAAAATTTAATAATTTAGTTTAGCAATAATTACTTAATTGTTATGTAAAGAGAATAAAACAACAGAAAGATACACCCTCTTCAAACTCTTATATTTAAGATTACAAGTATTAAAAGAAAGAAATAGAATTATTTTTAAATCTTTCACATGTAACATTGCCCATTAGAAATTGACTAATCATTTACTGCTCTAGTGGGCAGCATGAACCTAGGAGAGCAGGACCTAAAAATGAGGTGGTCTAAATAAAGTCTCATGCAATAGTTAACTTTATTCAGAGCATCAGACAATTTATACTCTGAGGGTTAAGAAGTGTCACCTGAATAAAGTACATAATCACAAGAATAAGCTGCACATGACAAAATTTTTCTAAGAGACATATGAACAACAGCTGGAAGAAACTCACCCTTATCCTATACCTGGAGGGAGCAAGAAAAATACATTCCTAGAACAATTCTTCGTTTTGAAGAAACTGAAGTCACACAATGTATTAAAACAATTTAAAATAATATAGTATAAACCAGTGGATTACTGTTGGGTTTTGAATCAGAAATCTTGAGCCTAAGTACTAATTATCCCACTTAATCTCCAAATTTCACAATTTGGCTTTCTGTTTCTGTTTCAGCTATTTAGACATTTTTAGAGAATTCAAAGGTGAAGTTTTGCCAGTGAGTTGGCTGTGACCATTCTGGTAGTTTGATTTTCTAGAATACATTTGGAGAGGTCATATCGTACGCTAATTCTTTCTTCTTAATCATATATCCATGGCAAAAATTGAGTGACAATCATCTTCCTCCTTCCATTTTCCCTTTGGTCAATATATGTTACTCAAATATGAGTTGCCACCAATTTCATAAGGAGTTTATACCTGAGAAGTTGTAGGGGAAGCAGAGTGCCTGATGCATAAAAAAAGGTTAGGTCCTGAATCATGTTGTGTCCATATGCTACAGACTGAACATGGAGCAACCACTGCTTCCCTCCCCTCACATGTAATAGTGGCAATGGTAGTTAGTGGCCATACCAGTGTATTGGTCAGGTATTCTATTAAAAAAATACTGCCTAACACACCCTAAAACTCAATGCCTTAAAACAGTAACAATTTATCCAATAAAGGACAGGCTTAGCTGGCTTGAACTGTATTTTGAAGCAAGTCATCTAGATTTGGATTTTGGCCATATATTGGTGTCTTATATTGGTGCTAGATTGAACTGGTGAAGTCTGCCTACAATCTGTTATTCTTGTGGGAGGGCAGTAAATCATGAAGTGTGAGTATTATCCATGAAGGCAATGTAACATTCTGCTTCTTGTAAAATATTCCAATGGTCAAATTAAATTGCATGCCCAAAGTTTAAACCAAATGGTGAGAAAATATACTCCAGACACCATGAAAATGTGGCAGTTGGTCCAATAAATCAATATAGCACAATGGTAACTCTCTTTATGATTGTAGGAAAAACATGATCTGTTTCAGGGGCAATTCAGACCTCATATTGAAATAAATGTGTAAATCTTAGTGAAATATACATGAGTATAGTACTCTGGATAATTTTTTTCATATGTAAAAAAGATACAATAATTTGCCTAAATTTGTGAGGATTACATCTAGAAATTCTGGTAAAATAAGTTTCACAAATAAAAGTTTATCACAATAACTGGTATAATGCTCAATAAATATTAGTTAACATATCTAAATATGAAAAGGAGTCAATTAGCTATATTACAGATACATGCCACTGGGTGTGTAAAGGAAAAAATGGCAGTATGAACAGTCTTACACTATCTTCAACTCTCTAGAGGAAGTTACTGTAACAGTCATTCTTAATCATGTTGAATTGGTATAACAGCATAATCTGTACGGATATCACTTTGGTTGTTGTCTTTTGATTTTTTTTATAATGCCCATGGAAATCCAACATGGTATAAATGCCTACAGCAAAAGGCAGAAAAACTGACAATAAATTTTCCCAAACTCAAAATACAAATATTCTTTTACTGTTCTCTACTTTAAGAGCATTTTCTTATAGGAACCTATCAGGGACTTATAATAAAATCCATGTTTCTTCTTTTAGCTTTCACTGTGTTATCCCAAGCAAGTTGTGAGTGCCCTGTCCCTGGATGTTCTCACCTCCATCAGCAAAGTGTAGTGGTAATAATTTTGGCCACATAGCATTCCCAATGGGACATAGGGAAGAACAGCAGCAGCACATCTTGAAATTTTCCCAGTTTGAACTGGGTTTTCTAGAGTCCTGCTCTCTCCACATGGTAATGAATTTTGAGGCATGTAAGTGATGTGTCCTGAGGATACAGAACAGCACATCTCTGATCTTAAGCTTGCTGGGCCAAAAGCCACATAAAGTCCTAGATGTTACCAATGCACCTTGCTAGAGATGTACTCATCCCAGACAACAGTCCTTCTCAACAGTCTCTCCTTGCATGCTGCAAACCTTAAGGATATTTTCCAGCACTTCTAGTCATTTCAGGAACACAATTATTCCATTGCCAGTAGACTCATTTTTTGTTTTTATTTCTTTGTTTTTTGGAGGCATGTTTATAATCACTGTTAGGTGTTACCATTTCTCTTGTAGAGTAATTTGCAAAAAAAAAAAAAGGCCAATTTTCCATCAAAATTCCCTTAATTACCATTGTATTTTGGGGGGCTGTGAAGTTTTTGCCTTGTTTTCAAATATAAATGCCTCTTGAATTCCTGTTTCATGATTTTATTAGTGCTTGATCTTGCATCCTTCTTGATCATTGAGTCTTCTTTGGACAAAATTGTGATGGAAAATAATTATATGTTCTCAACCTCTTTCTATTTTGCCCCTTCCTTGCCACTTGAAATTCTATTAAGGGAAATTTTTTGCATTCCTTGAATTTTAATGATTTAGTCAGCAAATGCCACCTTCCAAAACATTAGATCTGAACTCAGAGTTCTCGAAACAAAGCTATTAAGGTAAATATGGGTATAGTTTATGATAATGTTTGAATAGAAAATTTCCTAAATGCAACTGAAATCCTATCACATAGACAACTTGTCATTTTGATTGGTTAATTTCATTATTATATGTGAGCATCTTGTCTCTAATCCTAAGTGACAGTTGCTCTTATTTCAGGCAATACTTCATAATGCCACCATGTTAAGAGGCAGAATCTTTGAAAACAAGGCTAAGCCACAGGGTTTGGCCCTTATGAATGAATTAGCACCATTATTATGGAAACAGGTTCTTAATAAAGTGGTGAGTTTGAACCCTGTTCTTGCTGTTTTAACTTTACAGTGTTCTTGTTTGCTATTCTGGTATGTACTCACACAACCATAAGGAGTTCTTCAAATATTATCCTCTTAATCTTGACTTTCCCAACTTTTTGTACAAGCCAATTTTCTACTTGGTATAAATTTCCTAGTCTTGAGCCTTCCATTTTAGTATCATGAAATAAACAAGGTAAGAGCTGTTAATAAGGTCTAGAACTAAGAATAGATCACACACTTATTAATGATATCATGTCAGAATCAGAGTGATGGACTAGTGTCTAGAGCCAACATCTCTGTGACAATAGTCGTAATTTCAAATCCAAATATGGACACTGATATTTTATCTATAAGATTTTGCACTCATTGTCAATACCATTTGAATTTTCTGGGCAGGTTCCCATGTCCAGGCTAAGCCATTAAGAACATTTTCTTGTTCATATTTTAAAATAATTTGTCTAATTTTGTATTTTAAGGTTCCCAATAACAAGATAATCAAGATAAACTTCTTTATGAATATCATGTACTATAGGACAAATGTTTCTTGGGTCCCATCTGGCCCCCCACAGACCCTCAGTCACAAAATAATCACTCAGAGCCTTAATATTATTTATAACTGTTGGTCATTAGCTCAGGCTTATTACTGACTAGCTCTTACACTTAAATTAACCCATAATTCTTATCTATGTTTAGCCACATAGCTTGGTAACTTTTCTCTGTTTTGCCTTATCATCTTGCTTCCTCTGTGTCTGGCTGGCAACTCCTGACTCTTCCTAGAATTCTCATCTGTTGACCCTGTCTATACTTACGCATTGGTACTGGCCAATCAGCATTTTATTTATCAGCCAATCAGAACAACATGTATTCACAGCATACAGAATGACATCCCACAGCACTGTACTTTAGCTACTCTTCTGGGTTCTAATGTAAAGTTATTGCCTATCACTAGGGGGAAAAATGAAGTTTAGGTCTAGTTATTTTATACAGTAATGCATAAGAAGAAGAGCATAAAAATCATAATGAAGAAACTTGTTTTGAACTCAGATAACTGTAATTGACTTAAGCAAGTATCTTTAACTTGCAAAATACTGAAACCTAGTCAACTGGATTAATTAAAAGAATGAAATATGTTGAATACTATAACAGGAAATTTCCAGGAATGCTTGGAGACAAAGATTTACATGACATTATTAAGCTCTTGTCCATTCTTTATTTTGCTTGTATAGTGCTGCTTTTACTATTGGCCCCACATTGGTGATACTCTTAAAATTTGAGGTCCTATAGAAAAGAAGTAATTGAATATATGCCAATATTTAAATTAATTCTAGAGAAGAACTGTTAAACTCTGGCTTGGATTACAAGGGTATGCTTCCATGAGTGATGTGATTTTACTTCCCTCAAAAGTCATGTGGAATAGGAAAGAGATACTTCTTAAGAGAGAAGTGTTTTAGGGACCCAGGTAGAACAAGAAGTCTACCATGTCATTGAAGCATTTATGATCTTGTATTTTATGGGTTCACATAAGTTCAATAATTTATACTACCTATAAACAACACGACTATGATGAGATATATTCTGTATATTGAAATTTTTTGGATATGTTGTCAACTTCTGAGCCATAAAACATTATTATATTGAAAGCAATATTATAACAGAACCTCATAAGTTAAGTAGTTTCGGACTTATTGCACGGCAAAGCTGTTGTGTGTTAAAAATTTTATATGCTGTGAGACTTATACTTCAATGTGCTGAGTTTACATGTTTTGATAGTGGTTGTATAATTTACTTTATTTCAGGATGAATTGAGAGTATAATAAAATATTCAATATATAACATTCTGTAACTCAGGCCTAGACAACACATTTTCTATAAAAAGATAGCTAGTAAATATTTTAGAGTTGTGACTCATTCACATTCTCTTGCAGCAACCAGCACTGTCATTGGAGCTCAAAGAAGAGCCAGAAATGTGTAAATCAAAGAGGGGAGGTATATTGTAATAAAACTTTACTTGCAAAAGCAGGTGGTAAAATGGTGATTACTCATTATTTGTCCCATAGGAAATTCAAATACCATGAAAATTTATGGTCTGCACTGAAAATGTGTTTTGATCATTAGAAAATCTAAGTTGTTTATTTATTTAAACTTTTTGCTGTTTTTCAAGGCAGGATTTGTTTATCCCAGGCCATGTAGCCACTGGAGAAATGACTTTGAACTCTCAGTCCCACTACCACTACCTCCCCAGTGCTGGGGTTACAGATGTGCACCATTCAGGCAGATCAATTCCAATTTAGCACAAGCTTACTTACTTCCTCTTCCCCTAAGATTCTTCCTATGAAATATGTACAACAATATTTAACATTTTTCTTTAGCAAATATTTTTACATTATGTTTTTTCTAGTCCTTTGGATTGCTATTACAGAATGGCTAGAGTTATGTAATGCATAAAGAAATAACTCTTTTGCTCACAGTATTGTGAGCAAAGAAGTACAAGGCACCTTAAATGGGTGTCAAACCAAGGATGCTCTCTGCTTTGAAGTTGGTTCCTCCAAAGGGAAGGAGCAGCATCCTCATATGGAAGACAAGTAGAGGAGAAAGAACACACTTCATCCTCACACACTTTGTCTCAGACTAGAATTAATTCGCTTATTTCATGTAAGCAGAGAGTACAATAGCATTTACTGAAGGCTGGTAAGTTTAGAGGAATGGAGAGAGGTTGCTAAATGTTTAGGTATGATAATCAAGGTCTACTGCTCTCTTTCTCAGTAAGGTGAGTACAGTTAGCAACAATGTAGCGCATATTTCAAAACAGGTAGAAGAGCAAGAATATTGAATGTTCTTTTCATAAAAAATGAATTAATGTTGTGGTCTCTCTCTCTCCCCCTCTTGTGTGTGTATGTGTGTGTATGCTAATTGCCCCAATAAGATCATTAACTTAATATATACATGTATCAAAATATTGCAAATTTCCCACAAACACATCATTATTATGAACCAATTAAAAATAAAAAATCAATTAAAACCTGTCAGACAACAAAATTATCTCTATAATTTCTTGGAATGAACCTGTATTAGATAAGAAGATTTGTATTTAATTAAGATAAATACATAATGAAGGCTATGCTATATGCCATGAAGATGCCAACCATCAGAAAACTAGGGTAAAATTATTTCCTCGATTAAAAATCAGATTCAAAATAAGATAATGATCATGAGTTAATGGATAATTTCTTAATACCATGTAAAAGGGGTCATTTCTAATAGAAGACATGGCAATTGTTACTATCTTCATCTACATGAGATAAACTGGCAGAGTTTCAGAGAGGAGAATGCAGGGTCATTATTGCAGACTTTTATCCACCTTAGAAAGTAGTAGATCCAATAGACAGAAATGGCACAAAAAAACTAAACCAGAAATTAATAAGAGTACCAAACTACTAGAGGTGTCAAACAAATTTCTATATAACCCAGAGGTCAAAGAAGATGTCTTGAAAGAAACTTTAAACTTTTTTTTTCTGTTAGTATTTTTTAAAATTTATTTTATATTCTGGCTGCAGTTTACCCTCCCTCCTCTCCTGCCAGTCCCTCCCTGCCCCTCTATTCCCATCCCCCATTTCACTCATCATCAGGAAATTTTAAGGCATATGGATGGAACTAGAATATGTCATCCTGAGTGAGGTAACTCCGACTGATAAAGAGAAACATGGTATGTACTCACTCATAAGAGGATATTAGCTGTAAAGTAAAAGATAACCAGGTTACAATCCACAGCCCCAGAGAGACTGGATAGCAAGGAGGGTTCAAGGGGAGAGACGCCCAGGTCACCCAGGAAAGGGGAAATAGAAGAGATTTCATGACTGGACTACAGGTGGGTGGAGATGATTCTATTTTGTAATAGAAATAGAATGACATTACTTTCCCAGCTCCCTTTCCTCCCTCTAGTCTCTCCTCAGTTTCCTTCCATGCACCCCACTTCAAGTAGCATCTTTTTCTTTAATTATTATTGTTACATGCATATATGTGTATTGTATGCACAAATATATATATATAAGTACAACCTACTTAGTCCTTTTTTGTTGTTTGTATATATATATGGTTTCCGGATTAACCACTTTAGACTTGGGGCTGTGGTTAAGAGTGCTTGCGACTCTTCTAGAGAACTTGAATTCTCATGTTGAGAGGCCCATAACCACCCATAATTCCAACCCATGACACTGTCTTTTGGTCTCCATAGGCACCAGTACACACTGGCATACAAACAAATACACACTTATGCATAATTTTAAAATTTTAAATATGTCTTTAAAAATATTTTTAACTAAATGAGAATGTACAGAATATACCAAAGTTCATGGGTGGCAAAAATAGAAAAATAAGGCTATATGAATCTTAAACCTTATTGCATAATAAAGAAAAACATCTGGGGCTTCTCCATATATGCAGGAAGAAAATATTTATGAGCCACATATCTGATGAAGGGTTAACAATCAGAATATAAAGAATGCCTTCAATGGAACAACCCCAACTATCCTGACTAAGAAATGGACAAAGCATTTCTCCACAGAATGCATGCAAATGACCAAGAAGCAATGAAAATATAGCTAGCCTCAACAATTGCTGGAAAAATTATAATTTCTAACTGCATGCCAAATACTTATCATTATGCCCACAGATAATTGTAGCTCTTATAACTCACCAAGGATGCTTCTCTTTATATCAGACAGAGAAACCTCAACTAGTCAAAATATAGAGAACAAATTATCGAGCCCCAATGGATACATCTACAAAACAACCCATGAACTAAGGTTCAGGGAACATTGCAGAAGAGCGGGAAGGGAAGGCCATAAGACTAAGAGAACCAGGAAGTTTGCTGTGAGATCATGTCTCCAATTCTGGACACCACAACAACATGGCTGCCTAAACAAGACCTAAACAGTGACAATGCTAATAGAAACATGAAAGGGGAAAATCTGAAGGGTCCCCAAACCAGACAAAGAACTACAGGCAACTTGGTACTTCTGAGACAGGGAGAATTGTTCTACACCAGGGATAAGCCCCATAACCAGTTACACAAAACAAAAATGTCAGCCCTAAAATCATATATATGTGAGCAACACTAAACAGACTCAATAGGTTGTCTTTATGCATTTATCTGTGTGTATGTGTGTGTGTGTGTGTGTGTGTGTGTGTGTGTGTGTGTGCAAAAATAATAATAAAAGAAAAAGAGGCCATGAGATAAAGTAAGGGGGTGGAAAGAGAAGAGGGACATGATATAATTTAATTAAAATTTTAAAATTATTGAGAAAAAAGTGGCTATTATCAAACACAAAATAAAGCAAAGCATGAAATAGCATGCTGTTGAAGATGTTGAATAGTGTATGATGATGTAGCTAGCTACTGTTGGAAGCAGTTGAAAGAAAGAGTAAGATCTAGTATTTACTGCTAAATATAGCACTGTGTATTTGCTTACATGAAGATCATAATAATTGACTGTCAGAACGACATAGAGTAGCCCCTTGCAAAGAGAGGTATCAATAATGGCGTTCAGTATGGAGGGAGGGGAAAGGTACAACTGCTTGAGTTATTATTTCCCTTTGTTTTCTTTTACCCTCACATTTCTACATGTGTTTCCAATTAAAGGCTGTTTCTTGGCAAGGTAGGCGACTACTAATGCTCTCTAAAGATGATTAACCACTTTTGGAAACATGCCTATTACCATTAAAGCAGTTTGACTCTGGAGGGAACAGGTAAATTCTATTGCTTCACCAAAGCTGAAAGTCAGGCAGACCAGCAGTCCCACTTGGCAGCAGACTCCCAGAACACATTCATTTACATTATTAGCTGAAGATGCAGGCAGTTTATCGCGATAGGGAAAACTCATGGGGTATGAGTAGGGACTCGTCTCTGAAGTTTGATGCATTTTGAACTCCTTTTAGAATTTAATCAATGGAAGAAGGAGGCTTCTCATCTTCAGGCTCCCTCAGCTTCCCCTGCTTTTAGTACATTCCCTCATTCCTTTTTTAAAGTCCTTAGGTAACATTTAGTCTACTAGTTTTCTTTAATCTATTTCTCACACCCACAACCTCCTACAAAAAAAAAAAAAAAAAAATGGAAGAGGAGCGTCTGTGGCATCTTTCCATGCTCCGCTTGTCCTGTCTGACTGCACCCTTCCATTTGTGGTCAAGAGTACTCTTAAAGTTCTCTGCAAGTACTGCTCTTGCCCCCTAAATCCTGCTTATTTTCTTATCCTTTCAAAGTCTTGGGAATTCTGGATAGTGAATTAAAGCTTAAAGTACTATGAACCCATAGGAATTTTAAATGAACTTGGAAATGACACATTAACAAAAAGAAATGTGTAAGAAGAGTCTAAGAGGAAAACAAGCCATGAGAAAATTTCCATAGCAAGATCCCAACACAGCTCATCAAATACTTTGCGTGATTATCCTATGTGTTTTGATAGCAATCAATAATAGACCTTGGAATTTATCATCAAAGTGCAGGAAGTAAAACTTATCATTTGAAACCACTCAGGAGAGTATAGCTATTTGAAATCCAAAGCAGTCACCTTCAAAGAACATCCTACCCATAAGACACCCCTAAGGTAATAAAACTACTTTTATATTCAGTTGCCCAGGAAACACATGTTACTTAGATATTCAGTGACACTATGACATAGAAATGTCTTGTGTGTTGTGTCAGTGACCTAAAAGGTCTACTTAATCAAAATTATGTATCCGATAGGAAATTCGAAATTCCACCAAATAGCAAACTCTAAAATCATTGTCTTAGATAGCAGTATACAAGAAAATAAATAATGTAGCTGACCCATTCTTAACCAGTTTTTGAGACACAAATAAAATAGAAACCAATATTTTTGTTCATCTGAACTCTAAGATCCTCTTACCAGAATGAAATGTTCTTCATCTTGTTCATTGCTGTGCCTGATAGTACCATCTTATATGGTAGTCAAGGGAAGAAAAAGAAAAAAATGGCAGAATGAAAAAGGAAATGATATCTGTGTCCCCAAATGCATAAAGGCTTACATAGGAACTTTCCAGAATCAAAAGTGACACTTCCAGGGTAGCTTGTATGGATTCCATACCTTCTACTATAAAATAGCCATTCACAAAAAAGAATCATCACAATATCTAATAAAAGACAAAGGCATCTGGGTCATGTTTGCCTCCAGTGTAGTATAGGATTTCAGTTGAATTGCTGTGCACTATTCATTCATTAAGGTCATCATCAAATTATATTAGAATGCAGGCTAGCTGGTGGCTCTAGACCTTGGTCAGCTCCCTTTGAGAATGCAAAAATCACTGTTGAGTCGATAGCCAGCTGGTCACTGGCCTGCATCATAAGCTAACGGGCTGCTTGAAAAGCAGTGGCTGGTGTAGAGATGGCTTAATGTGACAAGATGAGATCTAACTGAATGATTTCAGTAAGAGTTATGTAGAACATTAACTGGCTACAAGCACTGTTGTTCATGAAATCATGGTTGGATAGACAAAATTCTCTCAAGCTATTGTAGTTGTTACCAGCAATTTTCAAAGACATTGTGCTACTAGTGATTTTCAAAGAAATGATGGCAAAGGTGGCTTCTAGTGTCTGTTTAGAAACTGGTACATTGCTGAAAGGGAAGAATCAACGGAGCATGGGCCAGATACATTGCCTGTGCCGCCTTTGCCATAGGTACACTTTCCAGTAATTGGCCATTCAAAGTTTCTGGCTGAGGGCTGTTTTTCTTATTCTATAGGAAACTTGCAGTGTTCTAGGGACTGGGATGTGAGGGTAAATGAAACTAACAAAAAAAATACCCCTCCATGGGGCACACACACTCTATGGAAGAAGACAGAAAATGAGGAAGTGATGCTGCCTGTTCATGTGTGATGAACAAACTGAAGAAAAAGTAAAGCAAAGACAGTAACTGGTGGGAGTAGTGGAGAGCCACCCTGCAGATTTCATACTGGTAAGAAGGTGGGGAGTTTTGAAAACAGCAACATCAACAGCATGTCACCTGTGAGGAAAAGGGCACCGAATCAAAGCTGATGGAAAATTACTTCTTCATAAAGTGCATGCAGTCCAGGAGTAAATTCAGGTGTGCCTGGGAACACAGCCAGCACAGACTGAGAGAAAACAACTCTCTAGACCAGCATTCTCAAAGTAAAGACCACTCCTGCACCACAGTAGCTAAACTCATCCTTAAAATGGATATCCCTAGCTGTAAACTACAAATCTCTGGCATGGGTCCTGGGAATGTGTCATCTCTCATGATTTGGAGGTATTCTAAGGAATTCTAACATTTGAGTGTTGAGATTGAAAGAAAAAATCTTAAGATTCAGACAAAAATAAAGTCTTCACTTATATAACAAATCTTCTCTGAATGTCGCCACTGTTATTAATTGTGTAACCAAAAGATTTGAGGAGATAGATCTTTTCCTCAGATGGCACCAATCGAACTAAGACAAATGATCACACTAATAAGTTATCTAAGGAGTATAGAAGAGGTTTGAGATAGTGTTAATGGGTTTAATTTGTTTGGAAAAAGAGTGTTAAGAAGCTAATGATTTTTTTCTCACATCATGTGTCCAGAAATAATTGATACTTAATTGTGAATTTGTACACTGTGTACACAGTCAGCTTGTCATTTACTGGTCACAATGGTACCCTAAAATTGTGGATGAAGATGTGCTTTATGCAAATATTATTAATTTTTTGAAATTATAATTACATCATTTATTGACTTCCACTTCCTCCCTCCAACCTCTTTTTATGGCCTCTTTTTAATTTGTAAATGCACACACACACACACACACACACACACACACGACATATGTATATATATAACATTCACACACAATGTATGTTTTTTTTACTTTTATTTATTTATTTCAAAATACATAAATACAACCTGCTCAATCCATATAGTTAACTGTGTTACATAAGATCTTAGAGCTTACCACTTGGTAATGAATAACTGACTCCGTGTATGGGGTGGTACGTTCCCCATGAAAAAAAGAACATTTCTTCCACTCTCAGCATTCCCAAGTTTCCAAAAGTCCTTTGTCTAGGTTTGAGGCCCTGTGTATTTTCCTATTTTGTGTTACCAGCTCCACTGCTGTATTTATTGTGAGAATCTCTTCTAGGAACCGAAAGCTAGGGTTTTGTGTTTGTGTTTGGTTGGTTAGCTGTTTTTTTGTTTGTTTGTTATTTGTTTGTTTGTTTTGTAATTGAAGGAATTTCAATGCCTTAAAATAGACGTTCTCAATTGATTGACCATAAACTTGATTTTAAAAAAAGAAAATATTGAAATTTTATCCATACAAGTGTTTAATGTCAGTTGATAGCTGGATTCTATACACTGTGGTAGAGGTGTGTGAGCTTAATGTTTTTGAATTACTAACTCAGCCTGGCCTTCTAGAGACATTTTTCACTAAAGAGGTAACACTCGAGTTAGGACTTAAGAGAAGGATGACACTTTGGACGTCATGAGAAAGAAGGAAGGAGTATGCACAGCAGCTGGCTAGGGACAGAAACTGAAGTACAGAGCGAATATTTTGTCACAACTATGGGAGCCCACACAAGTTTCCTAGTGAGATCTGAGCTTGCTTTACACAGCAGAGCTGCATTAGGAGATGGCTGGACTCTGCATGGTTACCAAATACTTGGAATGTTCTGCACTTGGCTGTGCTGGAGGAGGTCTTTTGCCTCACCCTTTGACATTCCTTTAAAAGCCCTTTAATAGAGATAGAAGATGCTGGTGGGTTTTGACCCAGTCCCTCCCAAAGCTATCCTATGTTTCAGTGTGTCTCTCTCTCCTCTATATTTCTATCTAAATATTTCTCACATCTCCCTGCTCAAGAGTATCCTGGGGGGAAATGTGGGGCCGGTCTCCCTCACACAACACTGAAAGGCAGAAAACTACTTGACTTCTTTAATACTGTTATGAGTCAGTATCCACCTTTCTGTACAATGGAAAAGTAGCCCAAACCACTGTCAACAGAATTTGTTTCTTCTCAAGTAAATAGTTATTAAAAACTACCTTCTCACAGGTAATAAAAAGGACAGAGTTTGACTATCTGAACCATTTCTCCTTTCTGTCTCCCTTTTTAAGATAGTGACTGGATGTGTTGAGTGGGGTTAAGAATGGCAAGGGGGAACTCTTTGGTGGGCTTCTTACTGATTCCATGACAGAGTGGGTATGACCATCAGGGATTTTCACTCACTAGTATTATCAGCCAAGATCCTGGGAGACCAGTGTTGATTCCATGGCAGAATAAGTAAAAGAATAAACCAGTAGAGTAATGAATGGAGACGATTCCTGACATCAACCGCAGGTCTCCACAAGCACTTGCACACATGTGCACATGCATTCACATACATGCATGTCCCCACACATATAACCATGCATACACATATGTGCAAAAGACACATACTTGCACATAAAAAAGTATAATTTATTCCCAACTTTGTGAACCCTTCTAGATAGAGGAATAACATTTGAAGACTATGTCTCATTGAAGAATTGCTTAAATCTTACATGCTCCATTTTCACATTTTGAAATGTGGATAATGGCAGAACTTTCCTCAGACTATAGCTGCATGCGTAAAATTAACACAACTAATGGGATTAGAAAGTCACTGACACGTTGCTGATAATATGCAGTCCCAATTGTTACTAATTCTTCATTGCTACCCTCCCTGGCTCACAGGACACCACGTAGGTCCTTTCTGCTTTACACAGGAGGCACTATGCAGTACTTCATGGTTATACACAAGCCCCTTTACCTGCCAAGTAGGAAGTATAATCATTCTGCTTCCCAGTCTCCAAATGCTTTTCACTTTCCCTTTGGAGATTTTTTTTTGTCCTAGAGAATGAAGCAAAAACACATGTGGGAGTCTGACTAGTTCCTTCTTGTATAGCTCTTACAGTCCTGGGGCCCAAAGTCTTCCTTTGGACTGTAAAAAAGTATTTCCATGCATTATAGCCTGAGACCTCTGTGGGGTGAGGAACAATGATATGAAATCACCACACTTGGAGCCTGATAATATCACCTGGAGTGAATTTAAAACATGATAGAACATCATACCTTCATTCCAATGCTATCAGAACCATTGTCTTACCATAGATTCCTCATATTCTATTTCATGTGTTAAAGATTGTATACTGGCATATATTTACTCATCTCCTTTCAGATAAATGTCTCGTGAATTGCAGTTAGAACATCATGTACAATGAAATGCAATTAAAATTATTTGTATATATTATATATGTATTATACATATTCTCATTTTCTTCACAAATATGAAAAGATTTAATATGTTTAAGATACTTCCATGTCCATTGTTGCAAGCAATATTCTTCTTGACTTTTATATGTTTACTTTAAATCAAATTTAGTCTATTTGTATACAATTTTTTTTTTAATCTAAAATTAAAAAAGGGGGGGTGGGTAGGAGGGTATTCCTGCGGGAAGATCACTAAAGGGGAAAAAAATGTTACTATTTCCTGAGGTATTTTTCACAGAATGATTGAATAAAAAAAAATTCAAAAAAAAAGAAACAGAACATAGTGATTAATTTTGTGTTAAAAGTAGCTAATCTGTGTGTGTGTGTGTGTGTGTTAGTGAGAGAGAGAGTTGAAAAGCAGGAATTAATGTAGAAGGGAGGGAAGGAGGAGAACTGGCAGGAAAAAAAGAAGAGCTACCAGCAGACCTACTGAGGAAAGCATCACACTCTCGTGAGGGACGGTTCCTCTTTCTTTCAGTGAGAGAGAAGTTCTAAGTGTGAATCAGGGCACATACTTGTATGTCTACCTTCTGTATCAGGAAACTAAAGTATGCAGATTTTCTTTTCCCATGTTATTATTACTGTAAATGTCAGAATGCAGAACACCATTCCTCTGGTTTATAATTCTTACAATAAGAATTTCAAACTGCACTTACAAAACCTAGAGATGGATTTTAAAGACACACATTTTCTGAAAACAAAGTTATGACTGGAAAAACAATTTGCTTCATTAATTGAAAATCTTTTATGGATATCTATGTACATGTGTTTTCACATTGCAATATTACTTAAGACCTAATAGAAACAATAAATTCTTCTAACCACATTTTCTCAAACTACTCTAAGTCTGTTCCACTTAGAAGCATATTTGAACAAGTCTGTTTTCAAATAAGGCATGACATAAAACACAGCTTTGCAAATAAGTGATTGCTCTGAATTCTGTAAGCTGCCAGTACAGTCACTTAAAGACAGAAAGCAAATTCCTTATATAATTAATTTAGTTGATGTTTTCGCTGACAGCATAGTACTTGGTTCATTAAACACATATTCACTACATATCTATTGTTCTTGCCACTAGGGAGATATAGATGGATGAGGTAGATGCCAGAGTTATGGCCTCTGTGAAGCTTACAACTACAACAATGGTTACAAGAAAAAAAAAATACAATGTCTACGGGATTTGTGATGATAAAAATTACAACTGCAATTGGTACCAGGGAAGAAATCACCTCCATGGGGAATTGGTCCTTCGACAAAGACAAAAGATTTGTATACGCTTTGGACAAAGGATGGGGGGTGGAATCTAGGAAAGATTATAATTGGAAGTTAAGTGAATTTAGGGCATCCAAAGTATGAGAAACTCTATTTAGCAGGAATACAGAGTTGGGGCCAATGCAAGAGCTATGGACCAAGATAACTATTTAGAAGTGCAAGCGGAGGAAGGGGTTGCAATGTTTCCACAGGGTGGCATCACTGTGGACGGTTACTGTTGATGACTTCAGATCAGAGTGATATTGAATACAGCTACAATGAGTTCAACTCCAGCAAGCTACTACTCATAAGGTGTCATGCCACAAATGCTGTATGGAGAATGTATCAGAGGAAGAGAGTTCACTGATCCAGAGTTGGGAGGGTGGCAAGTAACAGAGAAAAATGGGTGTATTTTAAGTGTACTTAATAGATAGAATTCCCATATAACATGCAGTTGAATATAGAAGAAACTGGCGAGTGATATGTGGTCTGGAAATTTTAAAAGTAGATAGGAAGACTAGTGTAGAGAGAAGTTTTTAAATTATATTTTATGTGCTTTGATGTTTTGCCATGGGTGTTGGGTCCCTTAGAACTTGAATTACAGACAGTTCTTGACCACAGACAGACATCTTATGTGTTGGAGAATGTTTAACCATCTCTTGCTTTCAACTTTTATGTATTAGTTGAATTATCCATTTCAAACTCACTAATATAAAAAATATTTTCAAATCATCCATGGTAAAATAGCACTAACTTAAACTGAGACCGAATGCTTAAGTAAGAACTACACAGGAGAAAAAGATATCAAAAGAGTATGATCCTGGCAAGAGAAATATCACAGAAGCCAATGGGAAACAGGAAGTGGGTGAACAAATAAAGACCAACATTAAACACACATAGTGAGGGGGGAAGTAATGCAAGGTGGTGAGGCCAGAAACAAGGGCCGAGTCAGTTTAAGGACAGTGTTGTAAGTGTTGTCAAGGAACAAAGACTTCCTCTGAAAATAAATGGGAACAAACATGAGTTTCCATTATAATGTGGCAAGATCAAAGATGCAAACACCTCTTTAAGCCAGATGCTTGCTCTGATAACAATACAAAGGAGAGAACATGAGCATAAAGGAGCGGCAAGGCCAAGGGAGACTGGGATTTTCCCACTAGTGTTTGGAGCTAGGGTGCAGGATAAAGAGAGAGTAAGAACTAGAAAGAACAAAGCCATAGTTTTGAAAGAATAAAAAGATAGGGATTAGCACAGAAACATTACTCACTGAAAAAGAGAAGAATCACTTGACCACCCACCCGCTGGCTTTTAAATCCCTAGATTGGATTTTCTGTTCACTTCTTTCTATTGATGAAATTTTTAGTTGTTTTTAATTCTACACTTATATGATATTTAGAATAAACTAAGTTGAAAACTCTTCCATATTATCAGCCTGAAAATAGAAAGTTATATATCCTCTGGCCCACTACATTTCCAACCTCACCTCATCTCTAGTAAAGATTCAAAGAAATAGTTTAAATAGTTCAGTTCATGGCATAACTTGCTGTTATCCTAACCCACTCCTACGTTACTATTAAATAGTATCTAAATCAGAAAGGTTTACTCCAGGCACTTAATGATAAAAAGAATAAAGAAAAGTAAATATTTTCTAATAGATGCTTTGCACTATTCATCTAAAAGTTAGTATTAATGAAAACTCCTGCTTTATCCAAATATACTGCTCAACTGTATCTTTCTCAGCATACACACTTCTAATTGTAACACTCCACACTTACCATCTTTATAGTATATTGCATCTGTCAGGGTTTAATTAGCCAAAACCAGATCAGTCTCTGAATCCTAAGAATAAGTCCCTGTGGTAAAGAGAATTATTGATGTATCAAAATTGGAAGGGTTGAAAGGTGAGAAAAGTCACTACTAATAAGCCACCCTATACCTTGCCTTGCGGAGAAAAAATGGAAATGCATCACTATGCCTATCTCATTAGAGCATCCTCTGAATTAGATGATGACAGTGAACGTGCACAATAAAACTCTACTCTTTTCTACCCTGCTCATCCTGAGATGTCTGCTCTCAGAGTTGGTACCTAGCATCTTTAACATACATTGCCTAAATTCTCAATCATGCACCTCCAAATTTCCTCCTTGCAAAAATGATACTAAAAGTCAGTGTAGAATCTCATCTACAAGAATTTCTTCTTTTGTGCAATGCAAATAAACAAAAAGCCTTTCTCTGCCTACTCTGCATATGTCGCATTGCCCAACTCCTTTGGGTCATCTGCCAGATGCTGCGCTGTTGAAAGCCTCTGTTGCTCCGGCTGCACCACCATGCCATGGGAATTTTGTAATCAAGTCTGCATTTCTTCTTTCCTTTTACCTGTATCAAATCCACTTTACATCTTACTCTCATTTAAATGATCAGTGAACTATAGATGCATTGAAATAACAAGAGAAGCACAGCCTTTATTTATGCATCCGTCATTTACTGTATAATCTTTTTGTGGATCCATATTTTGTTGTTAGTTTCCATCTGCCCAAAACTTTGTTCTAACCCTTTTCATGGAGTGTGTCTGCTGCTCATAGCTGAATCCTTTGCTTTTACTCATCTCAAGATATCTTCATTTTACTTTTCTCTTTGAAAGTTGTTTGTTGGGTATACAGTTTTTCACAGGCAGTTTTTAATTTTATTACTTTAAAGATGTTATTTGTCTGAATTCAGACTTGCATTGTTGCAGATGGATCACGCTATGCCTGAGAAATCTCTTAAGCCAGTTTGGCCAATCAGATTATAATGTTAATCAGATATGCTGGCAAATGACCATTCTTTTCTCCGTGTATGTTTTCTGTTCTCCCTTCTTTTGGCTTGACTTTAGATATCCCAGGTGTATATGCATTAAGGTCATTTGTAGTTTTATAACTCGGAAATTTTGAGTGTTTCTACTTTGAATACTTCTGTATCTCAGATCGTTTCCTTTCCTGGTTCTTCAAATTTACTAAGCTTTCTTTTTACATGAGCAGTTTTCACCTTGGACATTTTAGTTTTCATCTTTCAGTACCTGAGTATCTGTAGTCTGTTTTGTGATAAGTCCTGGACATACAGAACAAAGTGAAAGTAGTTGTGCTAATATTCCTGTGTGCTTTATCTGACCCTGTGTCAGCTGTTTACTTTCAATTAATGGCTCCCCAACCCCCATTATGGATTGTGTTTTTCCATTCATTGGTATTCCTGGCAATGTTTACTTGGGTATATTGACGACTAGAATGAGTGACCCATAATGGTCCATATGCGGCTGTGCAGTAAGAGATTTAGAGGCTAGCTCTAATGGGAAACCCTTGGGTTATTGGGAATTTCCCCTCACATAGACACAGAGGACCCCATTGTCATGTTCTCTCTCTCTACTTCCTGATTTGTGATATGACCACTTGCTCTGACTGGCGTTATCAGTACTACCATTAACCATACTCACCAGAGGTCGAATCAACAGGCTGCCCAGTCTTGGATATGAAACTCCAAACTGAGTTAAATAAAGTTTTCTTTTTACAAAAGTTAATTTACCCAGTTGTTTTATTATAGTAATATGAAGTTGATTAATAAAAATGCTCCCAAATTATATATTTATACTTATTGGATGTTGAATATATTTGTATTTCTGTACTTGACCTTGGTTCTATGATAGGTTTATCTGGAATAGTTTGATTACATTAAACCTTACATTTAAGACCTGATAGTTAGAATCTGAGCCCATCTCGGGTTAATCATTCCTCACTCTTAAGACAAGGTTTTTCTGAGTGTTCCACTCAGTATCTTATGAATTGTAAATTCTCAAGTGCAGAAGACAGAGAAACGCACCACATGTTGCTACATGCTGTTTGTAGGTATTGTTCCTTCTAACCTATTTGGATGGTTCTTTTCTGTCCTTGAGAAGGGAGCTTGGAAGCAGCCACATCCCAGTAATCTTGAAAAAAATGAAGGAGGAAGATAGAAGGAAGGAAAGAAGGGAGAGAAGAGGGAGTAATGGAAGAAAAGACTCATCCCTCCCCCTTGCTCCCCCTTTTCCTCCTCCCTGTATCTGCCCCCTCCCCAGTATGTGCAAGTTTTTCTTCTACAGTACTTTGCCATATACTGTGGTTGTGTTGGTCACTGGAGAGTCTGAATGATTTCCCCATTAATTAATGAGACCTCTGAGCTCTGCACATGAATGTTCTTCCACCATGCCACAACCTGCTGATGTCCATGGGCTGCTTAGTCATGGGGTTCCCTTGTATTCCTTCTTCAGATCCAGATACTATTGTCCTTCCCAACCTGATCTCTACAATTTTTAAAGTTACTATTCTATTGTGTACTATTGTTTTCAACTGTTTTCAAGGTAAATATGTTATCTGATATTTAATATTGGTTGGAATCAGAAGGACTACTGCCTTACCTAATAGTGGTTGAAAGTCTGTGTTAAATTATGCATTACCTTTAAGAGAGTGAACTTTGCATAGTATAAGTTCACTCATAGAAACACAAATGAGTCAGGGGCAAAGGGAAAAGCTTTGTACCTAACCCAAAAAAAAATTTCATAACTTACATTAACCCATTTCTTAATACATTGGTAAGCATTCTCTAAAGAATCAGTATACATAGAATACAGGTCAGTTTGTGCAAAAATGGCTGACAATCCAATAGTTAACAGAGTCCACGAGGCTGCTTGTTCTAGCAATCCTAATCTAGTGCCAGAGGCCTAGAAGACCCCTGGAGAACTACTGGTCTTTAGTCCACACTGAAAGCCCAAACCAGATAGTTCAAGTAACAGTGAAGGACAGCAGCAGAGTAGATGGACTTTTCAGCCAGAGTGAGCAGGCAGGCAGGCAAAATGCAAACATTTCCACTTTTGTTGTTTTTTTGTCTAGGCTGCCACTAGAAGGTGATGCCTATGTTTGAAGTACAGCTTCCAACTTTAAATAATCCTATCAAGAACTCCCTCAATAGAACGCCCAAAGGCTTGCATGTAGCGTGATTTCAGATCAGTCAAAATGCCAGCCAAGAATAGCCATCGAGTTCCATTTTATCATGGAAATCAGACCTAATTGTCATATGGAGCTATGTGTTGTTACCTACTGTCTGGTTTTGAAAAGTGAGTCTGCCCCTGTCTCACTCCATTTCTGAATGTTCAATGCCGAGTTAACACATAACCTTGCTTCCTTGTGTAGTGAGTTTAGTTTTGTTCCCTCAATACTTCTGACTTTCATGTTCCTGTGCTATGACAGGTCCCAGTCCCCAATCCACTTGCCAGTGAATGGTGCTGTGTGACTGTTCCCAACATTTTAGCTGGGGCTGGAATTCATACATATAACTTCCAGGTCAAACACTAATCCTCAGTGCAAAACTCTCTAGCTGGCTTACCAACCTAAATCTCTGAATATGTTAAATAAACAAATACCTTTGTCAACCAGTCAGGAATTTGCAGTATTCATGCAAAATCAGGCCATTATTGTCTTAAACCATGCATATGTAGAATGTTATGTTGTAGGTGCACATGTACGTATATATTACAATACAATTTTTTCTCTCTTTAGTAATTCATCACATTTAATTCTTTTTTGTTTTTTCAAGACAGGGTCTCTCTGTGTAGCTTTGCGCCTTTCCTGGAACTCACTTGGTAGACCAGGCTGGCCTCAAACTCACAGAGATCCACCTGGCTCTGCCTCCGAGTGCTGGGATTAAAGGTGTGCGCTGCCGCCGCCACCACCACCTGGCCAATTCATCACATTTAAATGAACACTAAAATAAAATTTTATTTGAATGTCAAACATTTATCCCCTTCCATTCTTTTCTTATGCCATTTTTGTTGTGTTATCTCTTTGGAAGTCTTCTCTGAAGATGCTTTCCCAATGTGTAGTGGTCACATTATGTGAGTTAGATATATGTCTACATTAAAAAAAGTATTGGGGGTATCAACTTCCTTTGATATATGCAATTCATTGATTCCTTGTAAGTGTCACATATTTTCATGTGATTATTCTATCCTAATTAATATGTATATATAGTGCCCATTTCCTATTGGTAGACAGGTTATTTCTGACTTCACACCACTTATATTATTATATTATATTATATAGATATAATAATAATGATAATCTTTGTACACTGTTCTTTGTATAAACATGAGGTGCAAGATGTCTAGGTTAACATTCTGTTTTTAAAAATAATACTAAATTCTTTTCTAATGTAACTAGAACATTTCACATAGCAACCATTTAAATTAGGCTTATTCTTGTGTTTGTTGTGTTGATTATATTGTAGATGAGAAATAATTTATTCTTTACCTAAAACAAATATTTGAATGATGAATATTTTCTGGTGATTATAATCTGCCATTGTTATGAATATTGCAGTACAAAAATAAATGTGACTCAATTAGGAATAATCTCTACATATACAGGATAATTTTGATTCTTTACATAATGATTTATTAGATAAAACTGAGCAAATATTTTCATTGATTGTAGCCACTTATAAAAATGATAATTTTAATTTGATATAATTTTCTTCAATTATTTTCACTATTTTCAAATTGAATAGTCACTATTGTCACTAATTCAATGAGCAGTTTTGTAGAGTATTTGGTACTGCATCACAAATCATTCTGATTGATTTTCTCTCTCTCCTCTCTCTCTCTCTCTCTCTCTCTCTCTCTCTCTCTCTCTCTCTCTCTTTCTCTGTCTCAAAGCTTATCATGGTATGTGCAAGAGGAATTTTGGAAATTACAAATTAAGGGAGTCCAAGGCTAGCAAGATGGCTCATAGGTTAAACTACTATCTATTCAGGCATGATAAACTGAGTTCATTCTGCAGAACTCACATAGAAATGGAAGGGGAGGATCTATTCCATAAAGATCTCCTCTGACCTTCAGGCATATGCTATGCAAGGTGTGCACACACACTTTAGCAAGTACCCTTAAAAAGGAATGTGTGCCTATGTATACATGATACACACAACATAATAATGATGATAAAATGATTAGTAAAGTTGAAAATGAAAGAAAAGCTAACTAGGACTAATCTATGTAATACATAGTTGTATATGGATTTGGAATATTTTAAAACATATCACAAAATCTTCAGATTATATTTAAAAAGGTTAAATGATGCAATGTTAATTCAGAAGATAAAATTGAATCATAAGAATTCTCTAATAAAATCCTCATTTGAGAATTAAGAGAAAGAAGAAACAAATAAAATAGAAAAACAAAGGCAATAACTAGGAACTCGCAAGATGCTAGATTCTTGTTCAGAATAGTCACTTTAGACACATTGCTAAAGGAGACTGATAGGTGTTTAGGATGAAGGAGATGATAAGCAAAAGGTGGGGGGGCAGCAAAATGATGAGGGGGGTCAAAGTACAGTATATATGTGCATGGAGATCCATGTTTTGTACAATTAGTGCAGACAAATTCTAAAGTGCAAGGACAAGGGCTGTGCTGGGATGCTCATCTTGCACGTATGATACCACAAAGGGAATTTGGAGAGAAAAGCTAAAGGAAGGAAATGGAAAATAGAATATGTTCTTATCATTTTGTCAAAAAATTTAATTTGCAATTGTGTTGATTATTCCAAAATGGGATTTATATTAGAATTTCGCTAAAACTATATATATTTTTTTGAGAAGAATCAATACTTCTAGAAGAATCAGGCTAGCTATCCTAGTGTTTTTATAAAAGACAAGCTACAGTTTATTGACACACTTTGCTTTTTCCAATAGTGTTGTTGGAAGCCTGTGTCAACTCACAAATTATGAAACCTCAGTAAGAAGGAGAGAGGTAAAATTAGATAATAAATAAACAACAACAATAAAAAAAACACTTGTGAGATGTAATTTGGTGTTCTCAATAAAAAACAAACTTTCCAACCACTTCTACACTCTGCATGCAAGGGAGCTAGAATCTGCCCTTCAGCATAAGAGTCAAATTCTTAGAGAGAGGAATCAACCAATGTTAAAAAGTTCTGAAACCAAAGCCAAGTTTTGTGTACACTGGACTAAAGAGAACCCAAAGCTTGATAGAGAACATCTTCAGTAACATTTTCAACTCTGGCAATAGGCCCTGGTTTTGTATGTTAGTTCTCATACACGGGAATGCTTAGCCCCAAGATCCAGTTCACACGAGAATCACCCTCCAGAGCCAATACTCTATTGTCCACATCCATAACTGCAGATTTACTGGCTCGTTATGTGAGAGGTTTTTTGATGCCTCTGTGATGAGTGTCAATTAGATGCAACTCATTTGTCATGTCCAATTAGCTCTTGGCTCCAGTAGGAGCAAATCTGAAGACTCTTTGAAAATCTGTCAATAGTAGCTGACACCATTTGCTGATATCTATAGGATGCACAAGCGAGTAAGTATCAATTTATTAGCCACCCATTTACCTCATAAGAGGAATGAGTATAGACAGTTCCTAAAAATCCCTCTCATAGAAGTAGTTTGTGGAAGATATAAATTCATGGATTCAAGAAACAAGGTAAACTCTAAATGAGGTAATTCAAAGGAAACTGTACAAGTATTTTGTAGTTGAAATGCTAAAAATGAAAGACAAAAGATCTTGGAAACAGCTTTAAGGGAGACGGAAAGGAAACAAAGATACTCTTTGATAAATATAATTAGAAAAAATACTCTACAAATCTTCCATAAAACAAATTCTAAAGAAAGTTATTCAGGCTGGAAGAAGTGATACCAGAAGAAAGCATATATCTTTTTATGGCATAATAAAATTAAATTTCATTGTGACTCACAATCCTTAATATACAGTAGATTTGTTTATAGAAAAAGTCTTTATGTGAATCTATAGTTTTCCTTAGCACTGATGTTCTTGAACACACACACACACACACACACACACACACACACACATACACACACACACACACACGATCTTAGAGATTGTCCATTTAGGAGAATAATAATAGTAGTAGGTTCTCCCCTATAACCTAACGCCTGTCCAGCCATAGCTCTTAGTCCAGTAATGGTGCCATGTTTGAGCTTCATCTTGAGAAACAGACTTAAATCCAATCAAAAAGTATTTGGTAAATCTCATGAAGCTCTTCAGTTACATGTATTTTCAAATTACATAGCTGACAAAAGACATGTGTCTAGAACTCATGAAGAACTTTTAATGTGTAAGAAAAAGAATACCCAATAAAAATCAACAAATTATATAAGCAAATATTCAACCAAAGAAAATTTTGCATTGGCAAGTAGACATATGAAATGGTGCCTAAATGATGTGATTAAATAAATACACCTTGAAGAAGGTAAGATTCCACTATCTAATCCGCCCCGGAACTCCCATCTGGACCAGAGGTGAGTGCCTGGGGTTGTAATCAGAGAGGCAACAACCTCTGGGTCCCACCCCTGGACACAAGCCATCCCAGGAGGACCTGCCCAACTTGGCCCCAGTTTCCAACCATTCTGCGGGCCCTGCGGGAAGGCTCCCCTTTTTCAAGACTGCAGGGGGACCCTGCAGTGTCGACACCCTGCCCCCACACCCATTTGCCCAAGAACCCAGCCACTTTCTGAGACTCAGAGACCAGCCCCCAGCTGCCATCTGGCCCTGGAACTCCCATCTGGACCTGAGGTGAGTGCCTGGGGTTATAGTTAGAGAGGCAACTGCCCCTGGGTCCCACCCCTGGACACCAGCCATCACAGGAGGACTTGATCAACTTGGCCCCAGTTTCTGGCCAATTGGCAGGCCCTGCGGGAAGGACCCCCTTTTCCAAGACTGCAGGCCGACCATGCAGCCTCCACACCCTGCCCCTCCATCCATTTGCCTGAGACCCCAGCCACTTCCTGAGACTTAGAAACCAGCCCCCAGCTTCGCTCCTGTCCCAGAACTCCCATCTGGACCAGAGGTGAGTGCCTGGGTTGTAGTCAGAGAGGCAACCACCTCTGGGACCCACCCCTGGGCACCAGCCATCCCAGGAGGACCTGTCCAACTTGGCCCCAGTTTCCAGCAATTCATCAGGCACTGTGGGAAGGCTCCCCTTATCCAAGATTGCAGGCGAACCCTGCAGTCTCCACACCCTCCCCCCCACACCCATTTGCCACTTTCTGAGACTCAGAGACCAGCCCCAGCTCCCATCCTGCCCCAGAACTCCCATCTGGACCAGAGAGAGGCTACCTAAAACTGTCAGCTCTGTCTGGACCAAATACACTGATAAGACCAAGAACAAACCCAAAAGGAGATGGGCAGACATCAAGGCAGAAGTACATACAACAAAATAAAGAGCAATACAGCATCACCAGAACCTAGCCCTTCTCCAACAGCTAAACCTGAACATCACAGAATGGAAGAAGAAGAAGAAAACAACCTTATAAGTAACATCATGAAGAGGCTAGAGCCTTATATAGAAGAAATCAAAAATAAAGTAGAGGAACAGACAAGCAAAAAATGGGAAGAACACTATAAAAAAACTAGAGGAAAGGACAATCAAAGCAGAAGAAAACAATAAGTCCCTAAAAGAAAATCATGAAAAAGCAAGGGAGACAGTCCAAGACCTGAAGAGGGAAATAGAAAAACTGAAGAAGACACTAGCAGAAGGAATGCTGTAAATAGAAAATCTGAGTAAACAAACAGGAAATTCAGATACAAGTATAACCAACAGAATGCAAGAGATGGAAAAGAGGATCTCTGGTGTTGAAGATACTTTAGAAGAAATAGATTCATCAGTCAAAGAAAACATTAAAACCAACAAAGTCATGACGCAAAATGTCCAAGAAATTTGGGAGACCATGAAAAGACCAAACCTACAAATAATAGAGATAGAGGAAGGAGAAGAATACCAACTAAAAGGCACAGAAAATATATTTAACAAGATCATAGAAGAAAACTTTCCTAACTTAAAGAAGGAAATGCCTATGAAGATACAAGAAGCCTATAGAACACCAAACAGACTAGACCCTCAAAAAAAAGTCCCCTCGACACATAATAATTAAACAACTAAATGTACAGAATAAAGAAAGAATATTAAGGGCAGCAAAGGAAAAAGGCCAAGTGACTTATAAAGGCAAACCCACCAGAATAACACCCAATTTCTCAATGGAGACTTTGAAAGCCAGAAGGACCTGGACAGATATAATGCAGACACTAAGAGACCATGGATGCCAGCCTAGACTAATATACCCAGCAAAACTATCAATCATCATAGATGGAGTGAACAAGACCTTCCAAGACAAAACCAGATTTAAACAATACTTATCCACAAACCCAACCCTACAGAAAGCACTACAAGGAAAATTCCAACCTAAGGAAGGCAGATACACCCATGAAAACACAGGCAATACATAACACCACAGCAGGAAACCTCAAAGAAGAGAAGTACACACACACTACCACCAAAAAATAAAAATAATAACAAGAATGAACAATCACTGGTCATTAATATCCCTTAATATCAATGGACTTAATTCACCTATAAAAAGACACAGACTAACAAAATAGATAATAAAACAGGACCCATCTTTCTGCTGCATACAAGAAACACAACTCAAATTCAAAGACAGACACCTCCTAAGAATAAAAGGCTGGGAAAAGAATTTCCAATCAAATGGTCTTAAGAAGCAAGCTGGTGTAGCCATGCTAATATCCAGCAAAATAGACTTCAAACTAAAATCAATCAAAAGAGATGAGGAAGGACATTACATACTCATCACAGGAAAGATCCACCAAGATAAAGTCTCAATTCTGAACATTTATGCCCCAAACACAAGGGCACCCATATATGTAAAAGAAACATTACTAAAGCTTAAATCACATATAAAACCCCACACATTAATAGTGGGAGACTTCAACATCCCATTTTCACCTCTGGACATATTGGCCAAATTGAAACTTAACAGAGAAATAATGGTCTTAACTGATGTTATGGCTCACATGGACTTAATCGATATCTACAGGACATTACACCCAAACAAAAAAGAATATACCTTCTTCTCAGCACCCCATGGAACCTTCTCTAAAATCCACCAAATACTGGGCCACAAAGCAAATCTCAACAGATACAAAGCAAGTGGAATAACCTCCTGTGTTCTATCAGACCACCATGGTTCAAAGTTAGATTTCAACAACAACAACAAACAAACAAAACAAAAAATAAAAAAAAAAAAAAACTGCAGAAATCCTACAATCTCATGGAAACTGAATAATGCTCAACTGGATCACCAATGGGTTAAGGAAGAAATAAAGAAAGAAATTAAAGACTTCCTAGAGATCAATGAAAATGAATACACCACATACCCAAACTTATGGGACACTATGAAAGCAGTGCTAAGAGGGAAATTCATAGCACTAAATGCCCACATAAAGAAGCTGGAGAAATCTCATGCTAGTGATTTGACAGCATACATGAAAGCTCTTGAACAGGAGGAAGCAAAGTCTCCCAGGAGGAACAGACATCAGGAAATTATCAAATTGAGAGCTGAAATCAATAAAATAGAAATAAAGAGAACAATTCAAAGGATTATGAAACAAAGAGTTGGTTCTTTGTGAAGATCAACAAGATAGGCAAGCCCTTATCCAAACTAACCAAAAGACAGAAAGAGAGCATGCAAATTAATGAAATTAGAGACGAAAAGGGGGACATAACAAGAGACAATGAGGAAATCCAGAGAATCATCAGGTCATGCTTCAAAAACCTCTGATCCACAAGACTGGAAAATCTAAAAGAAATGGATAATTTTCTGGATAGGTACTACATACCTAAGTTAAATCAAGACCAGATAAACCATTTAAATAGCCCAATAACCCCTAAGGAAATAGAATCAGTCATTAAATGTCTCCCAACCAAAGAAAGCCCAGGACCAGATGGTTTCAGTGCAGAGTTCTACCAGATCTTCAAAGAAGATTTAATACCAATACTCTTTAAATTGTTCCACACAATAGAAGCAGAAGGAATATTACCAAACTCCTTCTATGAGGCTATAATTACCCTGATTCCTAAACCAATCAAAGATGCAACAACGGAAGAGAACTACAGACTGATCTCCCTCATGAACATTGATGCAAAAATACTCAATAAAATACTAGCAAACAGACTCCAAGAACACATCAAAACAATTATCCACCATGATCAAGTAGGCTTCATCCCAGAGATGAAACGGTGGTTCAACATATGAAAGTCTGTCAATGTATTACACCATATAAACAAACTCAAAGAAAAAAAACACATGATCATCTCACTAGATGCAGAAAAGGCATTTGACAAAATCCAACATCCCTTCATGATGAAGGTATTGGATTGATCAGGAATACAGGGAACATGCCTAAACATAATAAAGGCAATCTACAGCAAGCCAACAGCCAACATCAAATTAAATGGAGAGAAACTCACACCATTACCACTAAAATCAGGAACAAGGCCCCTCCCCTAACCCCATACTTATTCAATATAGTACTTGAAGTTCTAGCCAGAGCTATAAGACAACATAAAGAGATTAAGAGGATACAAATTGGAAAGGAAGAAGTCAAGCTTTCCCTATTTGCAGATGACATGATAGTATACATGAGTGACCCCAAAAATTCAACCAAGGAACTGATACAGCTAATAAAAACCTTCAGCAACATAGCAGGATACAAGATCAACTAAAAAAATCCAGTAGCCCTCTTATATACAATATACAAACAGGCTGAGAAGGAAATCAGAGAAACATCACCCTTTACAATAGCCACAAATGATATAAAATACCATGGGGTTACTCTAACTAAGCATGTGAAGGACCTATATGACAAGAACTTTAAGTCCCTGAAAAAAGAAATGGAAGAAATATCAGAAAATGGAAAGAACTCCCATGCTCATGGTTAGGCAGGATTAACATAGTAAAAATGGCAATCTTACCAAAAGCAATCTACATATTCAATGCATTCCCCATCAAATTACAAACACAATTCTTCACAGAATGGAAAGGATAATACCCAACTTCACATGGAAAAACAAAAAAACCCAGGATAGCCAAAGAATCCTGTACAATAAATACCTCTGGAGGCATCATGATCCCTGACCTCAAGCTCTACTATAGAGCTACTGTAATAAAGAGCTGTGACCCCCAAAATTCAACCAAGGAACTGATACAGCTAATAAAAACCAAGGAACTGATACAGCTAATAAAACAGCTTGGTACTGGCATAAAAACCGACATGTGGACCAATGGAATCGAACTGAAGACCCTGACATTAACCCACACACCTATGAACATATAAATTTTGACAAAGAAGCCAAAAATGTACAATGGAAAAAAGAAAGCATCTTCAACAAATGGTGCTGGCATAACTGGATGTCAATGTGTAGAAGGCTCCAAATAGATCCATATCTGTCACTGTGCACAAAACTTAAGTCCAAGTGGATCAAAGACCTCAACATAAATCCAGTTACTCTGAACCTGATAGAGGAGAAAGTAGGAAGTATTCTTGAAAGCATTGGCGTAGGAGATCAGTTTCTAAATATAACACCAGTAGCACAGACCCTGAGAGAAACAATTAATCAATGGAACCTGTTGAAACTGAGAAGCTTTTGTAGAGCAAAGGACACGGTCAACAAGACAAAGCAACAGCCTACAGAATGGGAAAAGGTCTTCACCAACCACACATCTGACAGAGGGCTGATATCCAGAATATATGAAGAACTCAAGAAATTAGACATCAAAATGCCCAACAGTCCAATTCAGAAATGGGATATAGAACTAAACAGAGAATTCTCCCCAGAGGAAGTTCAAATGGCTGAAAGACATTTAAGTAATTGCTCAACATCCCTAATTATCCAGGAAATGCAAATCAAAATGACTCTGAGATACCACCTTACACCTGTCAGAATGGCTAAAATCAAAAACACAGAAGACAGCTTATGCTGGAGAGGATGTGGAGCAAGGGGAACTCTCCTCCACTGCTGGTGGGAATGCAAGCTTGTATGGCCACTTTGGAAATCAATATGGTGCTTCCTTAGAAAATTGGGAATCCATCTCCCCCAAGACCAAGCTATAGTACTCTTATGTTCATATCATCATTGTTTTTAATAGCTAGAACCTGGAAAAAACCTAGATGCCCTTCAACTGAAGAATGGATAAAGAAAATATGGTACATATATACAATGGAGTACTACTCAGCAGACAAAAACAATGACATCATTAGTTTTGCAGGCAAATGTGTGGATCTATAAAAAATCATCCTAAGTGAGGTAACCCAGACTCAGAAGGACAAACATGGTATGTACTCACTCATATTAGGATACTAGATGTAAAAGAACGATGACTAGACTGCTACACAACTCCAGGGAGGGTAACTAGAAAATGGGACCCTAGGAAAGACACAGGGATCCCCCAATGACAGAGAAATGGATGAGATCTACATGAACAACCTGGACGACAGTGTGAGTAATGAAGGGCAAGGTTTGAGGGAAAGAAAGCTTAGGGGAGCAGGAGATCCCAGCTGGATCAAGAATAGAAAGGGAAAACAAGGAATAACAGACCATGATAAATGAAGACCACATGAGCACAGGAATAGGCAGAGTGCTGGAGAGGTCTCCAGATATGCACAATGATACATCCTCTCTAGACTGTTGGGAATGGTTGAGAGAAAGCCTGATATGACCTAGTCTGGTGATCAGATGGCCAAACACCCTAAGGGTCGTGCTGGAACTCTCATCCAATAACTGATGGAAGTGGATGCAGAGATCCTCAGCCAGGCCCCAGGTGGAGCTCCAGGAGTCCAACTGTCAAGAAAGAGGAGGGACTGTAAGAGTGTGAATTGCTGAGACCAAGATTGCAAAAAGCACAGGGACAAATAGCCAAACGAATGGAAACACAAGAATTATGATCCAACATCTATGGTGCCCCCAGCTGGATCAGGCCCTCTGGATAAGTGAGACAATTGAATAGCTTGAACTGTTTTGGAGGCATTCAGGCTGTGGGACCAGGACCTGTCCTTAGTGCATGAGCTAGCTGTTTGGAACCTTGGGCTTCCACAGGGACACTTTGCTCAGCCTGGAAGGAGGGGACTGGACCTGCCTGTACTGAATCCCCCAGGTTTAAATGAATCTTGAGGGTAGTCTTGGCCCAGGAGGAGATGGGAATGGAGGGGAGAGGATGGGGGGAGGTGGGGGGAGGGTTGGGAGGGGGGAGGACAGGGAAAACGATGGTTAATGTGTAAAATTAAAACACAAATATAATAATAATTAAAAAAAAAGAAAAAAAGATTCCACTATCCATTGAACAGGATAACCAAAGCATACCCAACAGCAGAAAACACCTGGTATGACAATTGTGGCAAAGATGAATGAGAACAAGCAGAGATTTCACATTCCAGACTGAAAGAACAATATTAATGAAAATATCCTGTAGCTGGAGTTTTCCTGTGCCCACCCAACTCCTGCAGCCGCTCAGACCCAAGTAAACACACAGAGACTTATATTACTTATAAACTTTATGGCATGGTAGTCTCCTTCTATCTGTTCTTATATCTTAAATTAACCTATTTTTATAAATCTACACCTTGCCACATGGTTCATGGCTTACCGGTGTCTTTACATCTTATTTCTCATGGCAGCGGTGGCTGATAGCATGTCTTGACTCAGATCTCCTGTTCCCAGAATTCTCCTATTTGTCCTGCCTATACTTCATGCCTGGTGACTGGCCAATCAGCACTTTCTTTATTAACCAATCAGAGCAACACATTCACAGCATACAGAGCAATATCCACAGCAATATCTTGGTGAGTTCAGGTCAAGTTAACTATACAGTTAGAGCTTACTCAGAAGTCCTACTCAAAGTCACTTAGGTAGTGAAATAACTATGCCCACACAGAAACATTTGACAAACATGTTTAAACAATTTTATTTGCTAAAACTTAGAAGCAATAAACTTCCTTTGTGGGCAGAAGAGGTTCATTCCACTTGAAAGAATTACTCAAGTATAAAATTGTGGATTTGGGAGTGTTATAACAGCAAATACTAGTAATAATAATTTTTAAAGTAAAGGTACACATTACTGACGCCACAATAACATGCATATATTTTAAATACGGTGTACTATGTAAAAAAAATGTAGATTCAAAAGCATGCCAGTGTATGATTGTATTTGGCATTCCTGAAAACGCAATAGAAGCAGAATTGCATCGCTACAGTGCAGGTCAATACAAGCAGATAAGACTATCAAGTGGCAGCTGTAGATAATTATTTGAGTTTTTGTGTATTTAATTATTTGTGTATTTGGCAGTGGGGACTGATGAAATTATTCTGTATCTTGATTATGCTTGTGATTATGGGAGTCTACACATTTGTCAAACCTCCTAGATTCATGAGGTATAAAGATGATTTTTTAACTGCATATAAATTAAGGATACTTTTTAAACTTAAAATACTGCTCAGGTTTTCAGACTCTCAATGCAAATTACTATGTAGCAGGTTATTTTTCTCCTAAAGAGGATGAACATTTCATAATCTATAATCTTCATTATCTCTATATCTCATTTTATCAAAGAAAATAAATAGAATTGTTGTCTCCTTATTACAAGGATATGATTATATTTGGGAACACTGGTAAAATTTCTGTCAAAGCATAGAAGAAAGGAAGACATTGCTTGCTCCTGGATAAATTGTTACTGCCACATGAATGGTTATTCTGTGAGAAGGGGATCTCTATCATGGTAGTTTTCAGAATAGAGTTGTCTCCTAGGAAGACTCAATGAAGCTACCATGTGGTTAATGTGCAAGAACACATAAAAAGCCACCACCTTTATTAACAGTGGGAAATAGAGACCCTAAGGATAAACTGAGTAAAACACACAAATTGTGTGACTCTTTCTTTCTAACCCCCACTCATTCTTAGGATTCTAGTAACATCTGTGAAGGTTTAAAAATAATGTGTATGTTTCAATAAATAATATTTTGAGTTTTTGTTTGTATTAGGGGGCATTGTGGTGATAGTCTTTGAGGATCACATTAATTCAACCCTATAAATCACACCTGAAATTAAGGTTGGTCTTTAATTTTCATATTTGCTTTTGTTATCTTCTTTTCTTTTTCATTTCATTTTCTCTTCCTACCCATTAGAAGGAAATAAAATGCTTTCTTTCTAGGTCTCTGATAGATTTTGCTCATTCCCCTTAATAACCACTAAGGTTAGGAGAACTACAGTCTTACCAGTTTGACAGCTATTCTTAAAATTAATTAGTTAAATGGAAAAATAATCTACATAGATATATGTAAATCATATCTGTTTTCTTTTGGTTAATTTTTACTTTTCAGTCCCTGCTTTCCTTCTTCTCCAATTCCCTATTTGTAGCATTGCTGTAGCTATGGAAACAATATAGACAAAAATAATCGATGCAGTCAGATATGGTAGCCTACGCCTGTAATTCCAACGTCAGAGAAGCAGAGACAGGAGAATCCTTGCAAGTTTCCAGCAAGTGTGGCTGCACTGTGAAGCCCTGTCGAAAGAGAGAGAGGGAGAGAGAGAGAGAGAGAGATGGAGGGAGGGAGGGAGAGAGGGAAGGAAGGAAGGAAGCAAACAAACAAAAAATAATGATTGAGCAACAATTAAAACACAGCCATTAAGTTTGAACATATGTATAGTGCATAATATCTATAACTTTTAGATCACTCTGCTAATTTATTCCTCCCCATTCAAATAAGCATCTGGTTTTCTTAAAGCAATACAATTCATAGAAAGTTAATAAAATGTTATTCTCTTTCTCTCTCTCTCTCTCTCTCTCTCTCTCTCTCTCTCTCTCTCTCTCTCTCTCTTTCTCTCTCTCCCTCTCTCTCTCTCTCCCTCTCATATATATATATGTTTTGGGGATGGGGGTTGGGTGGGGTTCCTAACTCTATTAAAACTCAAGCTCATATTAGTGGTCAGAGTCCAGAGACAAGGGAGAGGCATGAGACCACAGATCAGGGTGAGGCAGGATATATAACAAAGGGGTGAAAGAACAGGTTAGTCCTTGAAACCTACAGAAACATATACGGGAAGATTTGTGGAACCACCCCTACAAGAGCCTAGAGTTTTCAACTTCTTTGTTTTCTCTGTCTGGGTTTTATCCCACCAGCCTTTATCTCAGTTACTATTTCTTTCCCTCACTATCTCACTATTGTCCACATACTCCATGTAGCTCAATTTTCTGTAGTAGAATGTTATCAAGGGCTTAGATCTTAGATATATCTGCTTTTATTGCCCCAAAAGTACTAAATTAATGGATGACTGTTCTATCTTTATCTAAAATGGAAAGTTTCTTGAGATATATATTTGGATACAAATACACATGTCCCAGAAAAACAATAAATAATTACATGTATGCTGCACTCTGGATGTTTTAAGACTATAGGTTTCAAAAAGCACAGCAGGATCAAAGGTGTCTTATTTTACCTTCTAGTGCTGTGGTAAAGCATCCTAAGCAAAAGCAACCTGGAAAGGAAAGGGTTCCCTTCCTCTTACAGGGATGTCACGCAGGAACCTTGAGGCAGGAACCAACCGAAGCAAAGGCCACAGAGACTGCTATATACTCACTTGCTCTGAATGACTTGCTCAGCCTGCTTTCTTATAACAAGGCCAATCTGATGGAGGCATTTTCTCAAATGAGGCTCACTCTTCCCAAATATGTTTAGGTTTGTGTCAAGTTGACAAAAAGTAACTGCCATAACATGAAATATCCACCCCCCCCAATTTTTTTTTTTTATTTCAACTTAGGAACAAGAGTTTGCCAGCAAACTTTTGAATTAGTACTAATAAGTGAGATTTTGAAGTTGATGTATCTGTCTTACCCTCTTCATTACTACACATTTCTGAGCAATTAGAATAAAGTTTAATCTTTTCTAGATTAATAAGGAAAATAGGTTATCTACTTTGTTTCATAAACCATACTTTAGATGAGAAGAAATTAATGATCTTTAGTGTGCTCATTATATGTAAATTTGGCTGTGTTATATGCTTGGTCATTTCAAAATATACTATGCACATCTAGTCTTTTTCCCTCTGGGAACATAAAATCAAATATAAAGTATTATAATAAAGCCACAGATAGCCATGAAATATATAAATGAATTAAAAACTAGTTGTCAGTCATGAAATATATTAAATTAAGTGAAATCTGATATTCTCAGAAAGACAGTTCTCAGAGCATTCTGAATAGCTACCATATCCCCTTTGCAACAGTGAGGAGTGTCATAAGGGATGTCCCTGAGCCACTAACCCTGCATCAGCAATATCACACACCCATGTTTGGTCTAAATCCAGCATTTCTAAGGAGACTCTACTGTGACCCGTCTATTCTCTAGTTTCCTCAGACTTGCAGCTTTAGTTTCAATACTGACAATAAGGTATCCTCTTGTCATGACATGTTAATTTGAAGGACAAAGGACAAATTAGCTTCACAAAATTATAGTTGGACAGCGGAAGCATATTTTAATAGTCTATCATTACTTGATGCTGGACCCAATCAGTCAAATAGTAGCTCCTTAAAAATTAGCTGCAATTCAGAATCTGAAACTATAGCAATTGAGCTTTCTAATCTATACTAATCATACTAAGACACAGTAAGTTGATTTCTTTTTCTTTTTAATGCATAACTTTAATTTTTTAAATTATGTGCTTGCTTTTCTTTCTCTGTGAGTATGTGTACATGAGTGCAGGTGCCCTGGGAACTGCAAATCTGGAACTTCCTGGAGTTCCTAAGTACCAGGAAGCATGCAGATTCATGGTCTAGGATATACATTTTCCTAATTATTTTTTTTTTCAGAGAATCTCTAATTTCATCGTGAGCAATGTCCTCAGTAGCAGGTAGTAATGAGTTTGTAATTACTTCTGAGAGCTGGTCTTCTGTTCCTACCTACATGCTTATTGATATGAAGTCTGAACTCAGAAATGAGGCTTACTAGAAGTATTTGCCCCACAGAAATTAGCTACATCCTACAAACTCAGTTTATTCCCCCAGCAGAGGGCTAGTTGTTAATCATTTATCAATACACCACTGTTTGTTTTCCTTGAAGTGACAGGCTTACATTTGGTAAAGAGATTTTCTATTTAATATCCTAAATTTGGATTACTGTAATTCATTGGAAAGCTATTCACTTCAAAAAATGTTCCATGAAAACAGTCATTTTTTTATACAATTGAAACTATGGGATAAGTTCTTCCCTTTGAAATGAACTGTTTTAGCATATAGCACACTTTATGTATATTGCCCTTCCTTGGTAATCTGTTTATCTTATTAATACAAAGCATATACTCAAGCTTCAAAATGTGACAAAATTTATTTTTTCTATTCAATCAAAATATTCCTATAAAGCTAATAATTTTTTGTTACCTATCAGAGTCAGTATAAATGTGAACATGGTTTTAAAAATGGTTATGGAACATTAGTATTTTTTTCTTTCTATGTAACAAAAGTCATGCATGTCAGTGTCTTCTGCTCTGGATCTTGGAAGAAGCTTTTCTGAAGAGGGTTTAACAGACTTCTCTTGCTCCAGGAGAGCATTTTCACACATGAACTCACAGTAGTGTGGCAGCACACTAAAGACCCAGGCAAACTCAAGTCAGACAAACATCCCAGACTAGAGAAGGGAGGTGGACATGAAGCCCCACCCCAGACATGGAGTTACTGGCAACTGGTAGTCGCTGGGGGGGGGGGGAGAGAGAGAGAGAGAGAGAGAGAGAGAGAGAGAGAGAGAGAAGCCCCTAGTAAATTGACCATCACCTTCTAGTGGAAGGCCACATGCCCAGAAATATATGCACAGTATAAACTGGAAGTGATTGGTTAGAAAAGAAAAGAGGACACTCATTTTATGGGAAGTGAGGTGGGGGTGGATCTGGAGGACTTGGGGAAAGGGATGAATATGATCAAATCACATCAAATGAAATTTTTGAAGAACTAACACAAAAAGGGAAAAAGGCATTATCTCCATAAATTTATACTTTTTCCATTGTATACATCCATGACATATGATATTGCATTGCATAGGGACATTTTCATTTAAGTATATGCTGTACATTGAGTATATTTACCCCACACCTTCCTAACCTCCTGTCTCTGATTGTACCTCATCCACTAGTCCCCTTTGTTCCCTAGATAGGCCCACTTCTACTTTCTCGTCATTTATACATATACCATATCTTTCTAGTTTATGAAAATAGCTTCAGTTAATCTTCTGAAAGTATCTCAGTTTCCCCATGATTTTAGTGTCTATAATTTCAAAACTATTGCTTTAAGTAAACAGAAACCTAAAAAGTTGGTGGCTGATAAATTACCTCTGTAAAAAAAAACAAAACAAAACACACAAAAGAACTAAGAAAGTGTTGCCTAAAAATAAAAAATAAAATAAAATAAAACTGTCAGTAGGAGAACCTCAGGTGTAAGAAAGAATAATGAAAATTAAGGAGAAAACAAAGTTTAATGAAAATAAATATGAAATAATAACATAGGGACCAAAAGATCTAATATATAAGCAAACAAAATGACAAGCACAAAAATTTCTAAATGAAGAGAGAATACAAATGAAAGACAGATATTTGAAATTATTCTTCTAGAGGAGGGATAAGATATTAACTATAGACTGTAGTTAATCTGATATGGATGCTAATGTTTTCTGAGGAACCAGGAACATGTTAACTAATTTTATATAAGAATATAAGAATTTAATGGAATTCTGGTTAAAATGAATGAAACAACTAAAAGAGGCAAGTAAAAGGTGAAATAATGTCAACAGTAGTGGGACAGGGGCAAAAAGACAGTAAGAGCCCCATTGATTTTCAACCTGTGAGTTACAACCTCTTTGGGGGTTGAAAGACCCTTTCATAAGGGTCACATATCAGATATCCTGAATATCAGATATATACAATATGATTCATAACAGTAACAAAATTACAATGATGATGTAACAACAAAATAATTGCATGATTGGGGGTCACTGAATCATGGGGAATTGTATTAAAGGATTACAGCATTAGAAAGTTGGGAACCACTGAGCCAGAGGAACAGGAAATTTGATCTAAAATTTTATCTCTGAAAACTGCAGAGAAGATATACCCACGAAGTTTCACCAACATGGCTGCCTAAACATGAACTGAACAAGGGGGACACCAGTAGACATGCTAACATAGAAAGGGGAAATCTCACATGGCCTCAAGGCCACACAAAGAACTACAGATAGCTAAAGAATACTGAAAGTGGAAGAAGTAGTCTTCCTCAAGAATGGGCCTCCAAACTGGTTATCTAGTACCAAGGGATCAACCATGAACTTATATCCATACAGATAACACTACATGGAGTGGGAAAGTTGTATTTATGTATTTAGAAGAATATATTATATAAATTAAAAATATATTAATATATACATATACATATACATACACAAACATGTGTGTGCAACAACAATTAAAGAATGGAGGCCATGATCTTGAGAGAGAACAAAGAAGTGTGCTTGGGAACAGATAAAAGGGGAGAAAAATTTAAGTGTATTTTAATATTTTTAAAACCTCCTGAGTATACCCAAATATAGCATATGTAATATTATACATATATGTGTATATATATAATTAAAACTAGTGCAAAGATCAAATGAATTTTTTTGTTAAAAGGCACAGGCATGAGGCTTTCCAACTTATGTGAAACAGCAGTTTCTAAAACTAGCCTTCTCCCAGCCTCCACAATGGATGCAGTGGAAGTCAAAAAGCAACTTTCTGGACTGAGGGAGGAAGAGCATCAAAACCAGAAACTGAGAAGTCACAAGTCTGAGGAAAACAGAAACCCTCAGCACTGAGTGACCAGGAAATCTCCTACCTCAAAGACTTGCTAATAAGCAATGGCTCATAAATGATTGGCAGCAGACCAGAGCCACAGAGAGCAGCATCTCTGATATGCCACATGCCTCCAGTGCTGGAGAAACAAACCTCAAGTTTCAGGAGACCAAAAGAGGAAGAAGTGGGAAAACCAAGATTCACAGAGACATACTGGGTCAGAACCAGATCTCAAGTGCTGGAAAGCCCAGTCTCTTGTAGAGCTCCACTTCTTTCTTCGACAAGCTTATCATATTTTCTTTCAGTTTAAAATTTTCTTCCATTTCTTGAGTTTCATTGCATCACTTTATTAACTACTGTGTGTCGACCTGGTGTTTGGTCCTGAGATTCTTAGTGGCTGTTTCCCCATTGTTCTCTAATTCTGGAAACTGAATGTTATTGCAGTAACAGCTCAGTGCCATCTTCCTCCCAAGGGGACTTGATCCTCTTCCATGAGGAAATTAGTACTGGGTCACACCTTACTGGCATGGTATAAATATTTTATATTGCTGATACATATATTTCATACATGTTTATAATATGAATCAGATTAAACTTCCACTTCTTCCCTCCCAACCCTCCCAACTTATCCTATTTTTACCTCCCAACTCCATATTTTTTTTCTATTTAAATCCACTGAATGATACTAGCATGTGCTGCACTGTGGCAAGGGTGGCCTATCAGGACCCATATCTGAAAAAAAAAAAAAAACTCTCCCTCCCTCAGCAGCCATCAATTACCAATAACTCCTCAATCACATGGAACTTTGTGCTGGATTTTACATACCTTTATCTTTACAGGCTTTATACACATATTGCTGAAAATTTTAAGCAACATAAGTATAGAACTCTGTACTTACATATACCCTAAATCATGATTTTAAAGTATATCAAATGAAAACATCAACAAAACAACCAAGAAAAGAAATAATTCTTTTGTTTGAGACATATCTTTGAGCAATAGATAACTAAGAAAATAATTTCTCCAGAAAACATAAATTGAACAACAGAACAAATAAATTTGAGTTAAGAGGCCAATCATCCTCACTGGTGAATGTTTAACCAGTGATGGTACATGCATTGTCACTCTGTGTGGATTCAGTTTTATAGCAGCTTGCAACATGTAATGAGAGAGTTTGTAACAAATAAATTTGAATGAAAATTATGTTATTCCAATAACTACACTGTAGATATTTTAAGGGAACCAAGAATATTTACTGTAACTGACCAATATCAGATCATTAAGGAAACTGATGAATTTCAATCTAATACAATACTCTTTTTTGACAAAACATAATTGAAATAAAAATCAATATGAAAACATATATTTAAAAGCCACATATACTTGAGTTTAACCTACAGGCAAAAATTATAAGATTAGAAACTATCCACAGCTCAATAATGGAGAAATATACCTTAAATTGAGTGTAATACATCCAGAGAAATAGAAGGAGGGAATTTTATGTGAGTTATATGTTTGTGCTAAAATAAAAAAGACTGAATGGGAATTAGAATTAATCAGTATTCTGAAGAACCTAGCAATGAGCTTAGGAAAATAATATAAATTATCTAAGTAACCACTGTGTACTTGTTCATTTGGTCAAAATGAACAAAGCTGAGTGCTGAAAAGAACACGGATGAACAGGAACTCACATATAGGTATGTATTAGAGATATTGGGGTGATCAAAAGTGCAACAGTAGTCGGTGTAAGAAAGTAACAAAACAAAAGCATAGCTGAGATATGTTAATAAGAAGCATCGGCATGGAAAATTGAAGAATATTCCTGGGCTTCTTGGATTAACAAAGACTCCAAAGGAATACTGGACACATGATCAGTATGCAGAAATCGACTGTTTCTATGCACCAATCACAAGGACTGAGAAGAAATTCAGACTAAAGACATTACATTCAATAACAAAGCTATGCTGTGTCTAAAAGAGCTAAGAATGAGCCTAACAAAATATTAGGAAGGCGTTTTGTAAACAGCTAAATGAGAGAATAATCAGCACAAAGATGGTACAAAAGTTGAGGTGAGAATAGATATGGCAAGTCTTCGGGACCCAACAAGTGACTGAACACAATTCTGAAACCAAGGGGATTAAGGAGGGTGAGTATGGTCTGGCCAGGGTATGGAAAATAGAATAAAGAGTAACATTCTAGATCCCGCAACAAACCCGTGAGGCTTTGAAAGGGACCTGGAGCAGGATGAGTGCCCAAAGATCCCTCGTGTTCTGGTTGCTGCCTGCCTGTGCAGCACTTCTGTCTTGCTTGCTTTGCTCTATGCATTCTTAACACTCAACGAACTGGCTGCTCCTCCTCATTCCTCAACAGCTGTGGTAAATTGCTGCTTTCTGGGATCTTTTTTAGACTCCCCTTCCCAGACTGGCCTGTGTAACTGTTTCCTTTCTGACTAAGGCTAGCTGTTTCCTGTAACTGTGAAAGTTGTACTGTCCCAAAAGCAGAGGCAGCTTATTCCATGATGTTCTTCTCAATTTTAATACCCGAAACCATGTGTTGAGATGTTCTGTTGATGAAAGAGATCATGGAAGAGATTTAACAACAATAAAATAGAAAAAAATAGAAAAAAATGTATGTGGAGGTTGTTATTTATGAGTTCTGTTTAAAATCCAGTGAGGAGACTGGCAATAATTTGCCTAGTACTATGGTTGATTTTCCTATCTGGAAAATGTGGAAATCTAACATTTCAATTTTAACCTTGGTGAGATTAAGTGGAGAATATTGATCTAAATAAGGGGATAAAATAGGAGTTGGCAAAGTATGAAATTCCTATCTGAACTATTGCTTGCTTTGTGAATAAAATTATATTTGAACATAATCATGTTTATTCACTTGCACTGTTGATGATCATTTCATTTTACAACATAAGACCTAGGGAAATCTGATACAGGCCATGTGGCCTAAAATGTCTAAAATATTCTCTCTACAACAAAGTTGAATGCCTCCTGTTCAAAAATAAATCCAGAGCTCACATGCTCAGCTGGGAAGTTATCATCAAGAGCATCCATGAGTACAGTATTGGACAGGAGAGCCTCCACTTACCTTAAAGGTTGGGTCAGTCAGTAATACAATAAATCAGTTAAAGCCACATGACAATGCATTTTGGGGTAATTAATAACTTAAAAAATTCAAATTAGAGAGGAAGAGGGAGAGAGAGAATCACTGACAAGAGTTAATGGGGGACTAGCTCCCTGAAAAAGAAAAGGAGACAATTTGTCTGTCCAGTGAAATAAAATAAAATAAAATGTCAGACATAACCATGCAGTCAGCCTAGGGTTTCCTTTTGTTATTGTACAATAAGTCTCATGCATAGGAAACACACAGGGCCTGTAGTCTGAAATGTTACACTACTTTTATTTTCAGAAAATAGCAGATTGGAGAGAAGACTGTGCCTGAGCTCTTTGAGGCAGAAGCTCAATTTCCAGCACCCCATAAAACAGGCTCAACTGCCCTTCCTCTATGTGCCAATTAAAAGGACAGATAAAGGTGAAAAACAGAGAAGATGTTTTAATGCCACTACATTGGGAAGAAATGTTCAGTGACTCCCAAGTATATCTTCCATGGTATTAAAAGATTTAAGTTTAAGCAGAAGGTAAGAGTTATTCATAATGATGTAGTACTGGTCAAAGTGTTTCAATATCTACTACTGGCCTATCATTGTCTCAAATCTAATCATACTTCATGGCCCAGGAAATTGCTAAATTGTTAATCTGTTAACAATTGGAGCTTGTTTTTACCCTTAAAGTATAGTTGCCCTTTTTTATGGATAGATCCATCCTAGGAGATTTATTCTTTTTAGAGGCTAAGGAGACTCAAAAGGAAAGGTTAAGGACAATGATTGACCTTTGTGCTCTCTCATAAAAGCAGAGGAGACAGACGAATGCAAATGAAAGCAGAGACATTGGACTTTCATCCCAATTTTAGGTACCTTTTGGGCCCAAAGGAAGATGCCAGTTTCCAGGTGATGAATCTCTTTATTAGTGTTTCCATTTAGGAAGGCATGCACTGGCTGATTGGTCAATGGCTCAGCTAGTAAGGTACCTGTCCCACAATCACGAGAACCTAAGCTCAGATTTCCAGCACCCACATAAAAGCAAGGCATGGAGGTGCCATCTGTAATACTATCCCTGGAGACAAGTAGGGCAAAGGCAGAGCTTTTGACCAGCCAGCAGAGCACATCAATGAGTTGCAGGCTGAGAGAGAGTCTCATCTCTCAAAAAATAAAGAGGACAGCAAAGAATGAACACACTCAAATTCAGCCTCTAGCCTCCACTTTCACATGTACACACACATACAAAGGGGTGTTGCCTGTGCTCTATCTATCTGTCTGTCTGTTTATCCTCTCTCTCTCTCTCTCTCTCTCTCTCTCTCTCTCTCTCTCTCACACACACACACACACACACACACACACACACACACACACACATACATTACAATGATTATTATGCAGAAGACAAAAATGTAAAAACATGGAGAGAATGCCAACATATAGGAACCTTACATACAGTTGATGGGAATGTGAATTAATATACAGCCACTATGGAAAATGACATAACCATGCCTCAGACAATTTAAAATGGAATAGCTCTATAAGCTACCTATCCATTATGCACAAAGGAAATGAAACCAGTATCTCAAAAGACATCTGCATTTCCATAATTGTTGTCTTTGTGGTAATATCATATGTATATCAACTAGAAACACATTCAAGGAAGGCTTTAGTATATAGATATTTCCTTACTAACTCTTAAAAGTAAATAAAAGTGTATTTTGAAATTTTACATATTTTATTATAGCTATAAGTTATAATCTTCAATGATTCATATAGAGTCCAAGACCATTTGAAGATGGGAGAAATCATACACTACCCATTTATCAAATTGGAAAAGGGTACCTCTGCAAATATCATACTGATTAGTTTTACTTGAATGCTTCAAATAGTAATTAAACAAACCATCAATTAATCATTCTGAATTACATAGAAATAACTCCCTGGCAAAAAAAAATAACAGTTTTCTGACAGGGTACTGCCTTAGCTGTCCTTTTTGGATCACAAAATGTTGTCTTTAAGTATTATTAGCAAAATATTTATTTATTTGCTCTTTATGAAGGGCTGTTTTTTTTTTCATTTGTAGATAAAATGTTTTATATACCGGAAGTCATCCTACAGAGTTGTGTCTAGAACTTTTGGTAGTATGTGCTAAAAACATGTATGTAAGTGAGGATGTAGCTCAGAACAGAGTGCTTTCCTGCCATACACAAGACCTGGGTTCAAACTCCAGTGACAAAAGTATGTACACTTATTCCCTTTGGGAAAATTAAGTTAAAACTTTAGCATATCCATCATATTCCCTGTTCTTTAAATTAATGAACCTATTTGGGATGTATTTTCTCATCAGTGAACATACAACTGTGAATGATAGTGCTTACAGGTTTATTTTAAGGACTAAATGAATTAACAAATAAATAGTATAACCCAATGTTAGGCATATTGTTGATGCTCGAATAGTTGTTCCTATTAAGCTGTCACTAGAGAAGCTAACTATGGCTTTTATCACAAATACAAGCCCCTTGGTAAAGTCAGTTACTGTATTGGTATTCTTTCTCCTAATGATTGGTTTGCTTTTTGTGTATGGTATTAGAGTTCTTCTGTGGGTTTTTTTTTATTTTTAATTAATATGTACTTAATTAATGTGTTTTTAATTAATATGATTCAATAGATATTTCCAGCTGATTGAAATTTGGACCATAATTACATGACAATGCTTTAATACACATGGCAAACCCAAACCACACATGCTGCCATTACATTCACTCCAGGAAAAGATCTGCATCACCAGTGGCAGCAGTTTTCCAGCCGAGTTCTAATGTGAGCACCAGCATCCTTTCCAACATGTTGCTGTGGAAGGCAAGAGCAGGAAGTCAGAACATTGCACAAACTAAAACCTTGCAGCCATGAGCAGAGAAAACACTAAGTTAGCAGTGGTCTTGCTCCAAGGGCTGACTACCAAGCACCTGAGGAAAAGAACATTTTCCAATGATCAGTGATGCGGGAAAGTGAGTAAATTGAAAGAGCTTGACAGCACATCTTTATACTTCTCTCGTAATAAGAAAACCATGATGCGAAGTGGGGAAAGGCCTATATCAGGCAAAATACTAACTCTGTCCCAATCCTCGCATTTACGTTTATTACAGTTCTGCTGGATGGATGACCTAAGCTGTCTTGTATCTGTTCATCTTGTTAAACAGGGGTTTTAAAGGAACTTGAAATTGCTTTTTGAATTTTACAGTTGCTGTATCTAGGATATTTTTTAAGAACTCTTATTGAAATCGTCTCTTCTCAGGGAAGAGAGCTTTCAAATCTCTGGAATTTGGTAAAGTCAATCAGAAAGTTAAACTGTCTTCCAAGTGGGAAATGGAGTGCATACATGCTGAGCATCTCTGTGACCTTTGAAATAGCTGCCCCATGCTGGTTGCAAAGTAATATCATGTCACAGCACTGTCAAGATGGTGAAACAAGACATCCAAGCTAAATACCAATGAATACAAAGCTAAAGAAGTATAGCAATGAGTAATCCCCTGTTACATTCCATCCATCAAGTATCTAAATGAAAAGTTTTGGTAGTTTGAAACTTCTCACAGGCATGCATGGGGGAAGTCCAAAGCAGCTTCAGAGAAAAACAAAGTATTTCTTCTAGAATCCAAGGAGCTCCCATCTTACTGGGGAGAGCTCTCTGGATTAACATCAAAAGAGCAGAAACCACAGAGAAGGCAAGGGAGCTGCTGTTAGCTTCATGTGTGACATGCCAACTTTGGTTTCATCAGTGAGAATGTTTGGCAAAGTAGGTCTTCAGTCTTTCAAGGATAGCTAAGGTTTGTGTCCCCCCCCCCCAAAAAAAGGTTACAATATATGTGTTAGGTTGTCAGTTTACAATATCAGGGGGCTTAAAATAGTCACTGGGGAGGTGTCAAGATAAAGACAAAAATGAGGGTCAGAGGACAAGAAACACAGTAATGAGAAATGCTGGATTAAAATTGAGACAAAAAAGAAAAGAATTCTGTGAACAAATCTAGGTGCTAGAAGGCCATTATTATGGCAGAACTTTAGACACTGTTAGCCTGTGTACACAGAGTTCTGGGGTGCAAGAGCGGTGAAAACAAACCTTATCACTAAATGAGACCTAAACAACCAACCAACAAACAGTAATTTTGATGTCAAATCTTCACTTTTATGAAGAACTGTGTTCTTCATTTAAAATGTGTTACTGAAGTAGAGTTGCCAATACTGGAATCCTTAATTAGATAAATGCAGGCACATAGTTTCAGGCAGTACTGAACCTAGAGAGAGCCCTACATAGTAGAGTGCACCAGGCAGGGTTCACAATGCAAAGAAGAGAGTTTACCTTACAAACAAGCATACTCCTGGCAAGAGTCAAGTGTACCCAAGTCAAGCCTGCCAAGTTATCCTGCCGAAGTTTGTCATTCAGTTTAGTTTTCCTATTTCCCTAGACCATGAGGAGCAAAGCAGAGAGGGGAGCATCAGATCCGACTTACTGATTTCCTTTTACAGGGAAAAAAAATCTAGGGAAAGAGTAAGCACCTTACGCAATAATAGGAAGTAGTCTCGCTTGGCTAAACAGACTAGGGAAGGATATAAGGAGGCTAAAAATTTGTAAGATTTATCCAGAAAAGTTAGAAGTTATAGTGTGGTACTTTAGGATCTAGAATGAATCTTGGTCATCCTAACCCAATATTCATGTATATGACACTTTTTGAAGAGCATTTAATATTGAAGGAGAAAGGTGATTAGCCAAGCCCACATTTTGCATCTGCATATTTTATTTGAGCTAATTCTTTCCTTTCCTGTCACTTTGTGTTTTCCAAAAGGCTTCTGGTAATATTTTATTTATGCTCATAATTAACTCTTTTGGATAAATACAACCACCATTATTATTTCTATCCTATTTAGTGTGTGTAGTCTATACATGTGTGAAATGAATGTATTTGTGTATTTG